>NC_140301.1:51588749-52266249 GCF_964211825.1 Aythya ferina
AAAACAACAGAAAACAGGCTTTGGACTGGCAAATTAAATCTTGGTACTTAGCTGAAACTTTAACAGCCCTCAGAACTGGGGGTTCAATAAATAACATTGGTATGACTTGGACACAGCTAAAAAGAAACTGACTAAAATATTATTGTATACTTCTCAAAAGCATTCCTTCTATTTTCTGGTCTTGGTTAAATTATCAGTGAAACAAACAACTGCATAAATAATGGGGGTATTTTTTTGTAACTAGTCTACTCAGGAAGAAATATTTTATTTAAACTTTTGCTTCACAGGTAGCTGAAAATGGGAGTGTACATCTGTGGTGAGACTCTTCCATTAAAAGTATGACCATTAAGAGTTTGTGTTTTATTCTTGTCATATTATTAGTGTTGGGTTTGTATATGTGTATTGAATATATTGGTATACATGCACACCAATGTCAACTTATGTGTTGTTAGTAAAATAGGGCCGAAGTGCTTACAGATATATAACACGCTCACAAGGAAACAGTTGGACATTCATGTTTCCTATTTGCAGACAAAACAATATGCTTGACACATTTTTTCCCTTTATATCTGCTCACTCCAAAGAGTTTAAAATATTGCAGTTCATAATTTTATGCATTTTCTGCTTGTTCTTATTTTTGTGAAATGGGGTCTAAGAGTTAATTGACTTATTCTTCAGACAGCAAATGTTCATTTCTCTCTCTGGAACTCTTCTCTCTCTCTCTCTCTAGAGCTGAGATAAACTTGATCAGTTCCAGGAACTGTCTTGCCATTGCAGCATAATGAATGAGATGAAATGCAGGATGATTGGGTGATCCAGAAATGCATACTATTCCTGCCTGACAGTTTCTGGTAATCAAATTGCCTTAACATTCTTACTATATCCTGTGTTCTATAATCCTAGAAGTGGACCTCAGTTCCTTCTAGATTGACTAGAGCATGCAGCTGGGAGGTACCACTTGAGCTCCCCCACTGGACACACATTAGAAAACTTTTTGGCTCCTTCTAGTCAGCCTATGGGCTTCCAAGGCAACAAGGACAGGCAGTGATGACCCTGTAGTGAGTCTGCCATGGTCTTAGGTGAAACAACTTTTCACATTAAAATAGTCTAAGAAAGTGTGGATGGTCAAATGGGAGCTGACCAGCAGATCCCAAGGCACTATCTACGTGTACAAGGTAAGTTATATGAGACTAGTGGTTCTTTTTGTTGTTTGTTTGCTTGTTTGTTTGTTTGTTTTTCAGTACTGAGTAATATTTGCCTAGTTTACTATCTGTCTCAGGTAATGGACAGTGCCAGCTGATGTGTAGAAAAGTACATGAATTCTTGTTGCAGACTTTTTCTCTATTTTTCTGATTATTCATTCTGATTACAACATTTATTACTATATTTTCTTGAGGGGTGGCATTAGCTAATGACTCAGGAGTGTGGTAAAGCCATATGGTCTTGTGTTTATGTTGAAACTGAGGAGGTGTACACAAGGGATCACAAGCTCTTCAGCTGCTGAGAATGAAGAATGTGCAATGTGAGCACTTTAGAGTCCTGGTCAGCTACATCAAACTTTGCAGCATCTGTGAAAATCTAGGAAAGATTCAATACCTTACTTCCAAGATTAAATGATATAAGATCCAGGATGGGAACAGAGCTGATCTATAGACAGGATTGAACAGAGACCTTTCTCAGTTTACATACTAATTTCCTAGCTCCAAGGTTCAGATATCTTGATACAAAATAATATTGCTTTATCTACAAGGAAAAAATATACAGCACGTTGAACTGGAGGTGAAAATCTTATATACATGTAGGTAGGCACTGAGAATAGCAGTTAGCTGCAGTTAAGTTATAACATATGAACATATGAGTCCCACTAGAGAAAGTAGTATAAAATGGTAAAGGATGTCAAAGGACTAATCATGTCCTCTTCAAAAGATGTCACCTTCCACAGTACAACGGTCTTTAACGTCATCCTAGGATGTTATTAGCTCAGATGAGTGCCAGTTTGAAGGACTTTGGTTTGGCTTTTTCATCAACTGACCTATTTGATGAGGACTCTGTTCTGACAAGAACTCAGCATTATTCAGATGGAACTTGAAGAATAATCCAAAGCAAGAAAAACAAGCAAGACATACTAAAGGATTCTTATTATCTAAACTATCCCATATTTACATATAGACATATCCTTGTTGTCAAGAATTACTGCCACACACACCTCTGTGTTTATTTTTCTTTTTGTGTTAGTTTGGCCTACTGACATTCTGGCCTGTTCAACAATCATGGAACATATTCTTTAGTGAGTACACATTGTCTTTGGCCTGTTAGCATTAAATCCATGCAAAACGCTGAGCACATTAAAAGATGCTTTCTATAGCCTCTAGTTTGTCTCAGTTGCAGAAATGAAGGTGCTAGACCCATAGCAATAATCCTCCTCCCACCGCAGACTCAGATTTGAACCAGTATGATGAGTCTTTCCTGATTCTGAGTCACCATCGAATAGTCTCCCCACCTACAGAATGAAGTGAGAAACTGTTTGGGTGAGATATAGACTGCTATCATAATGTATGGAGTTTTCAAGTCCACAGCTTTCAATTCCCTTTTGTATCTACAAGTCGTCTTAGGTTTTAGCACCCTACTTAGAAGAAAGCAGAAAGATGAGGCAGTTGTTTTTTTGACTCAGTTGTTTCCAGCAGTGCTGTTTGCTTTGCTATTCGCTTGCAATAGTAGAATGCAAATGGGAATTTGAATCACATCTTGATTTCTCCTGCTTCTTGGTAAGCTGGAGGGAAGGGCTATGAGGATGTTGCTGTAGTTGGAATGAGTGACTGAAACGCAGAACACCAAGAAAGGAAACGTAAACATTTGTTCTGTGGTATGAAATTTAGCTGTATTCTGGCTGGTTCTACAATGTATAGTAAAGGCATGATAATTTTATTAGGAACAAATGAGGTCTAAAATATATATATGGCTGAAGAAGTTCTTGCAGTCAGGGATGCAACTGGAACTCTAGTTCTTGTTTAGGTTGTATTCAGATTTGGATTCCTATTATGTCCTTAAGTGTTTCCTTTTCTGGACAAAATGCCTGCAGGATTTTGTTTGTTTGTTTTGTTGTTATTGTTTTCTTTTTTTTCTTTTAAGCTTGGTGGGTATGGACATCTTGTTCTCTTTTCTGATTCCTTAGGGAATAGAGGAACAACACCAGTAAGTATCTTTTATCCTCTATGCCCTCAGGGTACCAAGAAAATAATTACCTCTCAGAAATCTCCAGTCTGCCTTTCAGTTTCAGAATACTTGAAAATCCTGCCCTGATGGCAAGTTAAGAAGGCTGGGCATAGATCACAAAAGATTTCTGGTGGGGGGCTTTTGCTAAAATCATCTTTTCCTCTTTGTATCATGTCTGATACCAATCTGAGATTCTTGAACAAAGGACTTAAATAAATAAATAAATATATAAATTTATTTGAACCAATTCTAAGTGCCAAATCTGTCTCTCATGTTAAGATCCTGATCAATCCAAGTACTTGTCTACGTTGAAAGTTAAGAGGTAGTCACACAAATGCATGCACATGCATGTGCATATCAAGTGTGCTGTTGTATAAAATTACCGGCTAACACAGACAAGAGCTGTAAAGAAGATCAGGGCTTAGAAGCAACCTGGGAATTCATGGTCCTCCCTTCCACAGCTTGAGCAGGGAGACCAGATGTTTTCAGCCTCTGATGTGAGCCAGGGGAAGCTTGAAGGCCTACCCCTCTCAACAAGGGTAAGGTCTCTGCAACAGGGTCTTGAGAGTGAAAAGAAAGAATATGGAATAATCTGATGAGGGGGACTGGGTATGAAAAATTGCTTAATACAGGGACAAGCAGGCCAGTGTTAATGGAAGTCTTTCAGTGTGAGCCACTTGGCTGTGCCTGTTAATGAATAAATAAACTGCTACTTTTCTTTTTAAGGGATGACTAACCCAAACTAAGTATCTAAAAACTACTTAAAATTTAAACTTTAATGAGCACTTTAAGAATGTATTTTTATGATACTAAAACTAATATACACATTTTTTAGGGAAAAAAAATATACGATGATGTTCTTTATATTTGTGCTGCCACTCATGCTTTGACTCTGATCACTTATCTGGATAATTAAGCAGTATCACTGAGGAACCAGATACCAGAAATCTGATCTTAATCCATCCCTCTTAATAGTAACGCAAAGCCACTGGGGTGGAAAGCAGCCTAGTCTTCTTAATCCCCTTTTACCAATATTTTGGCATCAGCATATCTCATTTATTTTCAAAAGTGGTTCAAGACACACTATCACTGGCTTAAGTCTAATTTAGGCTTTAAATAAAAATACATTAAGAAATTCAAAAATAGTCAAGATTTCTTGAGGGAATGATTCACAACCAGCTCATGTCCCTTCAACGGGAGCAGGGGATGGGTAAATGATTGTTGTATGTCAGCATTGCTTTAAGGTACAACACTTTCTTTTGAATTAAAGGAGAAGGCAGGATTACAGTGGAGACCTTGAGATCCCACTGCCATATTTATCAGGCATATGTTAATGATAGTCTGAGCAAATTCTACAGACATTAATTCACCTGCCAGTACTGAAGAATCCAAGGCTATTCTGCTCTCTCCCTTGTGAGCATGTATCAGTGTTCGTGTGGGCCTTGTTGTCCCCTTCAGTGCTTGTCAGAGTATTTTTGTTTTTAATTTCCACACTGGCCTATATCCCTCATTAGTCAGTGATGCTCCCAAACTCCCCTGTGCATTTTGAGGTGTTTGGACATGGACCCAGCATGCATTTAGCTTGACACAAGCCACAACAGAAATACTAGTGGATCCACTTTAGCTGCAGTCTCAGATGGTTGGATTCAATGTTAGGCGCGTTGCTTCTGAAGGCCTACTAGCTATGGATGGTAGCTTTGCCTTTGATATTTGTTTGACTGCAGTCTGTGCGCTCTTTATCATCATATGATTGTATTAGTTACTGCTAACATTCACCTGTGCATACTGAACCTGACATACTATGGGCTCCTTGTTGAAGGGTTAAATCCATTGTGACAAAAACAATAGAAACCAAGTTGTTTAGCCATATCCTTTAGCCTTGAGGTAATGCCTTCTCATAACTAAGAGCCTTAAGGAGGACCCTAGAAGACATAAGAGTCCATAAACCTTACTTACTACTTAAAAAGTTTTCAAAGAGTATATAATGCTGAAAGAGACCATGTGTAGTCATAGTAAGTGTGAGGCACTTCACCTTGTTTTCATAGCTTTTCAGTCAGAGATAAACACACATTTCAGCCCAGGAAACTTCAGGAGACTGCTGTTTTCCCATGTATATTTTATTAAGTGGTAGTGCCACCAAGCACTGTACAGATGGGAGAATCTATCACTTTATAAAATAATTAGCCTGCTATTTCAATGACAGGGAACAGCAGCGTGTAGGCAGCAAACTGAGGTGCTGCCTTTACCTTCCTCTTCATTTTTGTATTTATACAAAAACAGGAAAATGTTTTTACAGGGTAGGCCAATAGTGCCACAGGAATTGAATTAGAGCATCCTTAATTAATATGTCAGAATATAAGAAATGATGAAAATATGTATAATTAAATTCTTGCACTAAAAACAGGATTATAAAGTGAGACTAAAATAGATCAGAGCAGCTTTTTTGTTGTTGTTGTTCCTTTTATTTTTTTTTTCTGTATATTTTTATTTTAATTAAAAATTGTGGGTTCTGGTGTCTTTGCACTGTATCATGATTAGCTATTACATGCCTAGGCTAACAGATGGGTCACCCCAAAAATTACACACTATTTACAAGGATAAAAAGCATTTTCCCAGTTCCATGCATACAGTGTTATTTCCAGGCTAATACATAGTAGTAGTAGTAGTAGTAGTAGCTTGGCACTACAGTAAACTACATTGTCAATAATAAGATTCTTGAGACAGGTGCTTGAATGAGCAAACATATAAATTAAATACCTATTATATTATATATGTGGCTTCAGTTTTCAAACAGAGTGAATGATTCTGAGTATTCCAATTTTGCAGGACTAAAAGTCACACATAAGCAGAGGGTTTGATTTTTCTAATTTTCAGTGTTTAAAGAAGATCTAACTTCATTAAAATGTCTGAACACCTCTTTTCTTCCCCAGCCACTAAAGAGTTCAATCAAACTGGTCAGTTTGAATGTTAGAGTAGCATGTAAGCTATGTAGCAAGTAAGCTCAGAGCATTTTATATTAGAGTTTTCTATTCCATTATTTATTTATTTTTTGGGGGCGGGGGGTGCTGTACTTTCTTTAATTTAAGGAAAAAATTTTTTTAAACTGAAAATTTCTTTTCATCCCTTTTTTACTGAAACACAGCATAGACTAAAACTGATGTTAAAAGACATGCACAAGATAGTTTGTACAAAGAAGAGGACAGCTTCCTTATAAAATTCCACCCATGCTGTTGTATAAGTGGATATTTATTCAGTTATTCGGTGTATTCATCACTTAATACTCTCACTTCTGTCATGATTTGTCTTAAGAAAAGTCATCACTTTACAACCCACCCCTATCACTTAAATTCTCAAAGATCTCAAGAACTTGAACACAGCCTGAACACCAGCATTGTAAGGAAGAAACATTGAGAAGCTTCCAATGGCAAAAGAAAATCCATAAACTACACTTAATGAAGAAAGTGACTGTTGGAGTTTTCTGTTCTTGTGCTTTACTGGAACTCAGCTCTTCAAAGAGATGGCAAATATTCTATTGGTTAACATTTAACCCAAACTAATAGGTCCAATCTCACATACTCAAATAAATCATAATGTCTTTTCAATTAGTTTGCACTTTCACTCGCTGCTGTCCTGAATAATTAGGAAAACAATTCACATTTCACTAGGAGATGATATGAAGTGTTATTCCTGTGATAATTACCAAGCTGCAGTTCAGTTTCCCTGGCTCCCACCAGGTCATCAGGGCACAAAAGAGGACACCATGAGAGCATTAATGAGCTCTCATTGAAGATGTTAAAAAGCTTGTATTGATCTGTTTGTCCAAGAAGGAGATATTTAAGCCTTTCTGCTGAGGGCAGGAGAGACAGAGATTCATATCACAAAGCCTTTTATCCAACCCCTTCTGTTTCTGGCTTCAATATTGCCCAGTCTCAGCATGTCTGGTTCTGGAGGTCATACTTTTAAACTTTCACAACATTTTTTTTTTTTTCTTTTTCTCTTTCTTCCTTTTATTAAAAAAAAAAAAAAAAAAAAAAAAAAAGGAAAGAAAGAAAGAAAGATGATAATATACAGTGTACACTTAACCTTTACTACAGGGTTCCCTTTACACAGCTAGCTGTTTCTGAGAACAGGCTTCAGTTCATTAAGATCTCCCTTCTCACTATATTCTGCTCAAATACATCTCAATTAATTTGAGAGTCCAGACATTGCAAGGACCAACTCAGTGTAAATTTTTGCTCATATTTTGGAAACAGATCCAATCAAATCACTTTTTTGGAAGTTTGATCACTTTTCCCTTTAACATCACTGACTTTTGTTGTTGTTGTTTGTTGTTGTTGTTGTTGTAGTGAACTCCTGCACTTGCTATTTCTAGCTGGAGTGGAAGCAAAAAAACAGTAAGGCTCCAAAATCACCAGTCCTTGTGGTATTTTCAGAGGAGGTTGCTCACTTCAGGCAAAGGAGGCAAAGAGAAGTAAACTGTAGAACTGCTGAAGCTCAAAACTAGTTCCAGGAATTCTACAGTTTACTTCTCCTTGCCTTGGATCAAATCAAGATTATTAATTTCAGATGAAAATAACATATGAAACGCTGCATCAACTTCATTAATTTGGGAAGAAGTATTTATTAGTAAATTTATTAGTAAATGAAATGCGTTTAATACTAGCAAAAAGAAAAACCGGTAAGAAAAGTTCCCATGATATCTCATAAGGTCACTCTCATTCAGAGTTGTAGTTAGGGAGTAACATCAGGGCTTCTTCTTTCCAGTCTTACTAGTCTTCTTCAGTCTTGTGTCACTTGCACATCAACAATTTATTTTTTTTTTATGTATTTATTTATTGGATAAAGATATTACTTATATTTCAAATGGTTTACAAAACAAATAGTAAAAAGCACACATTAAAAGACCTGGAAAATATATGTTCATGAGAAAGGAGTGACAGCATAATTATGTGTGTAGGTGAGGCCATGAGAATAGAATGAACTTCTGGACCAACCCATACCTGCAATCTGGTCTGACAGTGGTTTGAAAGTTCAGTGACTGTCAGCCTTGCTCTCATTATCACATGATACAGATATGGGTTATTTTATATTAAAAAATATGCATTGTGGAAGCATTCAGTGTGGAAGCAATCAGTGATGTTTTTTTTTGCTTCTAAGGCTTCTTTTCACTGGCTGATGTGACTACAAGTGAAGAGACCAATAGCTTGTTGGCGTTGAAGGAAACTGGGACAGGAAAATCTGAGTGGAATTCCAGGCATATTTACAGTCTAAAAAAATTACCAGATGAAGGAAGAAGATTTTGTGACCTTGCTGTGCTCTTTGACAGTGAAGAAACCACTAGAAGTTATCATTGCCCTACCATTTAATATCCAAGCAAGTGCAAAGGTTCAGCTCAAATCAGGAAATTAAGGAGTTAAGTTAATGTTGAAAAATATAATTTTGTGGATAATTAGGAAACATCTGGTTAAAATTTTTTGATTTTAGCTGTCATTTTTCAGTCTACAGGAAGAGGACTGCTTCACTCTGAACAGGCTTCTTTCTTAAGCTTTTGCAAAATTAGACTGTACTCCTACTAGCATGATGGCTGCTCTAACTTGCACCACTATCTGTGTTCCTGGGGATGTTTTGACTAGGTAAGAGAGAGTCTCACTGATACAGAATTGGCAAAGTCGAGTAGCTTTGCAGGTTTGGAAGCACAGGCATTTTGTCATTTTGATATACGTTCATTGGATTTCTTAATAAAAAGAGTCTAATGTCTATAAAGTGTTCTAGTGCAAACCTTCACTTGTAACATTAGGAATTCTGGCCTGGTTTTCTGGGAATAATCGTCTTGGTGATATTAACCAGAGAGCCACCTGCTAAACTAGAAAGATCAGTCTGCAGAACCAAAGGACTGATCCAGTTCTCCCTGTTGAGCTAGTTTTCAGGAAGTCCCTTTCAAGAGAACCTTGAGTGAGGTAACACAAAGACACATGGTTCATAAGCATTCACTGCTGCATTTAATGTGGGCTTTATGAAAATATATTTTTGTAATCTGTATCCTCTCATGGCAGGAGAACGAGTGCACACAAAAATCACACTTGTGACTTCACACAGTAACCTCCACTTTGGGGACTGAGCTGGCAGATGAGGCCATAATTATCTCTCCCACTTGTGCTGACCCTTTTATAAGGACATGAAGGAAAGATTCAGGAACAAGTAAAATTGGATGTGCGTAGGAAGTAATGACCCTTGGTGAGTGACAAATGAGGTTATGTGGATGAATATTAAATGTGAAGTGTCTGAATTATTCATGGAAGGTTCAAGGTAAAATGGTTAACCTGATACCATCCTCTTGCTCACACCTCGCTCAGGAAAGAAATCCCAGTTGTGTAGTTCTCCTCCAGCTAGAAGTTCCTGAGAGCACATAACAAGGTGCTGGTGAGCCCCCTTCTTCCTACTGTAGGTAACTCCTGGGGGACAAAGGACATTTTTCGAGTGTTGGTTACTTTGCCACAAGCATGCAGCTGCAGTAATGTACATTTTTTGGGCTCTTGTAGGGACAGGATTGGAAATGATTTATAGAAATCAATAGGGTCACTGATCCCCTAGACATGATCCTTGTGCCTGGCACTATGCATGTCCTCTGCCACAAAGAGCTTCCCCTTCTATCCTTCCTACTCCACCTACCAGGGTATGTGGTCAGAGGGGAGATACAGTGTTTTCCTGCTGTTGTTGCCCTCTCCAAGCTACTCCTAGGACAGCTTGCACAGGACACACACACAAGTCTACATGTGCTCAGCTCTGGTGAGGGCCTTTGAAAGCAAGCCAGTCAGGCTGGAAGGGTGTGAGAGAACTCAGGGAGAGATCTCTGGATATGAGCACAGAAATACCAGTACTGGAATGTTATGAAGTAACTGGCTGCACTGACAGCACCTTAATAAACAAGCCAGCTTGGGAGCACAATAAACATAGCGTGATGAGAGATTGGGTTAGAGAGGTCACCAGGAAGTTCCTCTTCACCTGTCTGCTCTTTGAAAGCATTTCCTCTAAGAAGGTCTGAACAAAGAAACCCAAGGAGAATGATATGCAAGATCATTTTTTTGTCCATTTGGCCAGATACTGGACAAAGACACCTGACAAAGTGTAATATACGCTTAATGTGTGAGTGAAAAATAGGAGCAGCAACTTAAATATGGGTCCCTTAGGCACGGAACTGGCTAAAATCACCCCTCTCACATCTGCCTCATGTCACTTCCAGACATCAAACCCACTGTCTGCATTCAGTGTGTGGTCCTTGAACCTGATTGCACTGTCCCTGAGATTGAATGAGTAATCTGTTCATAGTAAATAGAGGTCAGACATTTTGGTAAAACATTCTGGAAGTATTAAAAAAATATATATCAGACTGAAGTAGGAGGTAATGTAAAACCCAACTCTTATCTATGTGTTATGGTGTTTAGGCAAATATACTTTTAACTGGAAATGTAAGCAGGAAGGAAAGAAATAGTGTAGGACAGAGGAAAAGAACTGGGAGGAAAAGGGTGTAGAACAGAAAGAGAGAGAGAGAAGAAGGGATTTGGCAGTGCATATCTCCTTCACAGAAAAGAAAGTTTAACTAACTAGAAAGGTTATCACTGCAAGAAAAAGATTTTCTTCCAGACAATAAGTATCAACATATTTATTTTATTTATTTATTTATTTATTTATTTTTTCATAATCTACACCAACAGAAGGAGTGAGAGACCACTTTTAGCATGAGCAAAGTGAACTCTGGGAAGATTAACTGCTCTGTGGTTTAGATCTGCACATTTAACAACACCAAATTATTGTAATAGTAATAACTAATTTAATTAGTCAAGACCTGTACACAACTTGGCAACTTTAAGAGTTAGCCTTCAGATATTTACTGATTCTTCAAGACTAGATAGATAGCTATTAGGTTGTACAAGGGCCTTTGTGTATCGTAGCAGAGATACCCTGATAAAGCATGAAACTGAGGCAAACACATCCTAATTCTGAATAAAAGCATTCATACTGGTTTCTTATAAATCAAAATACTGTGTTCTTACTTAAGCTTTTAGTGATTTACCTTAACTTTTTTAAGCAAGGCCTTAGAAAGGAGAGAGTGGAATCTAAACTGGAGAACTGAAATATACTTCTCCAGTTCCAGGTACTGCAAACATTAACATTAATCTGCTGATTGTTAACTATAATCTTTTCCCTTTTCCTGGCAGGTATCATTTTAATAACTCTTTTACTGCCTTTCCTCAAAAAAGACATTCATTTTCATCACCGCAGTTTTAAACTCCTGACTGAAACAATGAGAACTGATCAAAAGTGCATTCCTGCTAAGTGGGGAAGGTCAGACATACCTGATGGCTTGGCTGGCATATTAGTGGTTCTTACTAAGTTACTGTGATAAGATATTACCAACTGCCACCTGTAGGAGTTTTAGGAAGTACAGTTCTCATAGCTAATAGGGAAGTAAAAAAAAAATAAAAAATCATGAGGATAGAGAAATAAATGAAAAAAAAAAATCTGAACTGCACTGGAAGAAGACGGTGAAAATATGTTTAGATACTACATAATGAGAGTACTATTAACTGGTAGATGCAGAGAAAAAGAAAGACACTGACCTTGGAGGCCTGAACAGGTAGATAAACACACG
Source organism: Aythya ferina (assembly GCF_964211825.1). Taxonomy (NCBI): domain Eukaryota; kingdom Metazoa; phylum Chordata; class Aves; order Anseriformes; family Anatidae; genus Aythya; species Aythya ferina. Next base: position 51,600,613 of record NC_140301.1, read on the forward strand.
TTGTGCAAAAGTTAATCAAACTTAGCTGATCCTCTGCCCACCAAAGTTAAAGTTTTCATCTGATATCAGTGGGATTTAGATTTGTCCCAAAGCACCTAAGGTTGCTCCCACTGAAAGCACTGGTGCAGAATCAGATCTACACTGAAAATTTTGCTATCAGTTTTCACCCTTCTAGTAAGTTATTTAAAACCATTTGTCCCCTCAGTTTTGTTGTCTGTCTACCTGTCTGGTTTTAACATGACACCTCTTTTAAAGGAAATCCTTCTGTATGTTCATAGAATCAATTAGACCAAGAATACTGCAAGGTGCCCTGCATGATTTTTTTAGGATTCAAGTGAAAAGACTCAACTGAGACCTTTTTTTTTTTCTTTTTTCTTTTTTTTTTTTTCTTTTTTCTTTTTTCTTTTTTTTTTTTCTACCTGTTTCTTTTGCTGAAATCAGGCGGTTGGGAGCTTGAAAATTGTACATACTCAATTGTACATGCTTAATGCAAATATGCAAATTAATAAATAATAAAAAGAAAATAATTTTATTTTCTTAATAAAAAAAGTTAACAGGCAGACATTTCTAATCCTAAATTCATATTTAAGTTTGAAAGTAATAGGATTTCCATCTACTTTACAGGAACTACATACAACACCACCTCTACTCCTCAATCTGCAGAATTAGTACTTTGGTGAATTAGGCTCTCTGACTCCCTTAATCAAAGCATGTTTGAATTTAACCATCTTTTCAAATGATGATTCTTTCTGCGGAACAGCCTAGGTTGCACTTGACAGGTCTCTCTCTGTAAAGCAGAAGTAGACAAATCCACTAGGCCAAGTCCTGTTTAGTACCTCTGATTAGTTAAACATGATCAGATCTCTATTTTGGCACAAGGAGCAAAAATATTTCCTTTAAGCCCGATTACTGTTTGCTTAGTAGAAGGCTGTTTGGGGCATTTTAAATAAAGTCTGTCCCATCAAATGTTGCTTGCCAAAAGTGCAATTATCCACTGTGCATTGAAAAAAAAAAAAAGGAAAAGAAGAAAAACAAAAGAAAAAAAGAAAAAAAAAAAGCGGCATTTGCTTTTGCTTTCTCTCACTAACTTCCTTCCTGGTCTAAAAGAAATGCCATCTTTCCAGCCCTCCAACCACAGAAAACTTCTTGTAATGGCAAAAAAGTTGGGACCTCATTACTCAGAGGAACCAGGAAGAAAAAATACAACTATAGTGAATTTCCATCCAAATATATATAAACACATTGCTACTACCAATTATTAAAACCATAGGATGCTACATTTTACTTGTTTCTAAAATCTGGGAATCTGGAAAATATAGAAGAGAGAGAAACATAAGAGTTCTGAGAATCCTCTTGCTCCAAAGCTATCATGATGCAATTTACATGCTTTGATTCAGATAGCTTCTGCTAAAGTCTAAAAAACATAGGCCCATATCTTGTTTGCATTCGAAACAGAATAGGAATAAGTCAGCAATGATGTCTAAATAAAAGCAGAAATTAGTTCATTGAGTCAAAACATTATAGTCAGATTATTGTCATGTGTTATATTTTAGCTTTCCTCTTTTTCCTGTTCAGTGATTGCTTTAACAAAACAGAGAGTGAGGTAACATTCTTTTAAAACACACAGATCTAGATTTTAAAACCAGTAATCTAAAGGTTCAATCATTGGGTGTTTTTATTGCTGTTGTTTTTGGTTTTGTTTTGTTTTGTTTTCCAGATACTCCATGATTTGCAGTGGTTATCCTTTGATTTTTGGGTGTGAACGGTGTTTCTCTGAATTATTATTATTATTATTATTATTATTATTATTATTATTATTATTATTATTATTATTATTCAATTATTATTAATAATAATTGAATCTTCTCAAACTTTGAACATGGAGCTTGTCAGAACTTTTTCAATATTCTCTCCTCTTCTGTCTTTGAAAACACTCACAGGGCAAAAATTTTTCTCTCCTTTGAGGTACGATTTGTAGGAGGATGATTTCAGAGGTTTGCCCTACAATAACTTGTAGGCTATTCATTAAAGTGGAAGAGACCTGGATTAAAATCAGTGCACCGTATCAGACACTAAGAAAATCTGAGCACAAGTTCTTGGTGTCCCTAGTGAGTTTTGTAATGGAAGGATATTCTGGACTGGGGAGGAGTGGGAAGGGTAGGGCAAATAAGGGAGTGCAAGAGTTCCAGTGTCCTCTTATTCTTCCTTTCCTTTGATGAAATATTTCTAGAAGTTCTGCCTATTTCTGATTCAGAAGTTTTTTTCAAAGCTCTTTGTTTTCTATTTTCTACCCTTCTCTACTTCAGTACATTGGAATGGCGTCTTCCAAGGCATATTTGGGACACAGGCATAGCATTCCATTTAGCTGAGAAGGTGTAAAAGGAAAGGTATTTTTCATTCACACTTTGCCTTATTAGAGCCCCAAAGTGTCCATCACTACTGGGTCCCTCACTCCAATAAAATCATTCAAGTGCTGTAGTGTATATATAATGGAAGTCAGAAGTCACTACACTATAGGCAAAAAAGGAATAACCATTACTATTCCAGGATGTGTAGGGAACATAATTTCATTTTCAATTATGGGATACCAGAAGAGCCTCAAACAAAAGATGTTTTAAAGTGTAAGTGCAAAATAGCTACTAAGTCTTTACATGGAGCCAAAATGAGTTTGTTTAGATAGCTGATGGCATGTTTACACTGTAAAGAACCTAGTGTGTGTATATGTTACTTTAAGATAACACTTTCCCTCTTATTAGGACTGGTGATTTTAGGAATACCGTTTCCTCTGTGACACATGGTACACGGATATTGCAGTTTCCAGTATTTGTTGTAATCTGGATGTCTGATTCAATTGTTTGCCTATCTTTGGAGGGTGAATGTGATAAACAGCAGGACCATAACCCAATCTTAAAAGCAATGGGAAATAAAGAACAGGTCCTGTTATGATATAGTTTTGGACAGCTTTGGATGATGATTTCATAGAAAACTAGCCTACTAACCTCTCCTCCTACCCTGTCAGCTCAGGTATGTTATGGATGACACTGTAGGTCTCTGTGCCTGTATCTATTGGGGTGAAAGAACACAAGAGCACATGCATAAATGCTAACCCATCTCTTCCTCTCCCCAAGGCTGTCTGCAGCCCATCTCTACCTCTGGCTCAAAGCTCCTCTTCCCTGCTGAGGGGTTCTGGCCAGACGTCCTGGACTCCATGCACGGATGTTATTGCCACCCAGACACTGAATATTTCCCTGCCCTGCTGTTGTGAGGTATATCTTGTGGTCCTGAGCACTTCCTTTGCCCAGCAGTTGGCAAGGAGTAGCTGAGTCCAAGCTGTGAAACAGGGAAAGCACAGGGTGTTCCACGTTGTCCCCACCATTCCCATCTACTCTCATTGAAGCTCCCTCTGTGTATCTTCTCTTGGCTGAAGGAGAGTGAAAGCTGTTGATATTAAACCTGTATGAATTCTGTACAGAATTTCTTTCTTGGAAATTTATGCACAATTATACTGATAAACCTGAGACCAACTGGAAAATGTGCTTCAGAGACGGCTTGCATGCAGTCAGTACATTTAATGGGACACGATGCATTGTACACAGCCCATCTGCACTATTGAGTTTTCCTGTTCAAGTAGCTGCAAGCAGGAAATATCCCAGAAGAGGAAAAAAATATAAATTTAGTAAAAAATGTGGTAGCCTAATGACAAATATTGCCTTGATTACAAACCACGCTGAATAAAACTCCTTCTCACAGGCATTCTCCAGCACTATTTTGGCTAGTACTGAGAACACTTACAACTTTGTTGTTGTTGTTGTTTGTTTGTTTGCTTGTTTGTTTTTAATAAAAAAAAAAAAGTGATGCTGATAAAATATAGTAGATGCTCAGGAACAACATTAAAAATTGATAAAAATAATTTTGCTGTGTTCAGTTAAAAACAGGAGAAAAAAAAAAAAAAAGAAGGTGACAGGTATGTTTGCAAAGATGCATAAATGGAAGGTTTCAGGACAGTCAGAAGCTGGGTTCACACGATACTGTCAAGGTCCCAGATTTATGCTTGACATCATTAGTGCCAAGACTACTATTTATGTTGCTTTAATCAGTCACACTTTTAAAATCACCTATGCTCAGCATTTATATCAATGAGGTGATAATATTGCTGTCAGGCACCAATATCGATAGTTGTGTCATAATCTAAACTCTTTTAATCTTTTCCTATACTTGCATTAATGAATCTGTAAGACAACAACTATTACTACAACAACAACAAAAATTAAGAATGGCTCTGATTATGATGAGTGGCTATGGTGGAAAAAAACAGCAACCCTTTTTTGCTCTTTGCAAACCATTTTAATTTGCGTTTAGCCTTTTCTTTTTCTGTCTGACTTTGAAGACACTGTCAGCACATCCTACTGATTTTCTCACAGACTACTAGTGTCTCTGAAAATATTTTTAGGCTCTATGGAAGTGCAGGTAACCTGTTCCCTAAGTGGTTGGACAAAGGGAAAGAGGGAGAAAGAGACAGAGGAGGAAGAAACTTTGGTTTGATTCTCATGTGGGGAGACATCATAGTACTTTTGTTTTATCCTTATTTTTCTTTTTTTTTCTTTTTTTTTTTTTCTTTTTTTTTTTTTTTTTCTTTCCCTGCACGCACCCTCACAGCTGTCAGACTCAGTTCTTTTTCTATTGTAAATAAATTCTACTTTAAACATTTTTTTAATTAAAATTCAATTCAAATATGAAAGTCAAAGAAACTTTCAAAGCAAAATCCACAAACTGATTCACTCAAAGGGTCTGTTTTCATTGCCATAGCTACAGATTACTATAAAGAAACTTGAACCAGACCTTTGACACCTGAGAAGGTCAAAAGTCCTTTCTGCCTGTGCTAGGACCCTTTTGACAACTTCCTGTATAATTTGACTGTTATTTGCGTGTCTGGTCACTGTCTGACCCTGTAGTCTGGAAAAGATTGAGAGGCAGCATATATCTCTGTTTCATATGGACCTCAAAAAGGGCACTTTTAATTACATTTTTGTGAGAAACCTATGCATACAGGCTGGTGCAGGCAGCAGCTGGGGAAGCTCCTAGAATTTAGTAGGTCAACGATCAGCTTGCCTTACACTACCGTAGTTTGGTGCATATGAGCTGCTCTGTGCTGTTATCTGCACAGCAAAAATGGATGTGTTTCACAGGTTACACAGACTTCAAAATTTATAGTACTTGCCCCAGTGCTACAAGCTAAAATTGGAACTACACTGCTCTGCCTTGAAATCTGTGCCTTTCATATGCTTCCAATTTAAAGCTGATTGTGCTTGTGGGGCCTTGTGTGTGAGATACTTTAAAGTTGCCTCTATACTGATAGCAACCCTAGCTCCTGGTTATACCTACCCACTTCTTTGGCAGGAAGAAAATTTAAATTAATAGATGAAAGGGGTCTATGGCAATTTTGCCAGGTTTCTGAACTGGTTATTCGGGATTTAGGACATGTCACAAGGCAGATGTGCTGCAGCGCTTAGGGACAGCTGGTGGTTTAATGCATCAAGATCAAGCACCATCAAGCTATACGTCCTTCCTCTTCTGCCCAGCACTTTAGCACATCCAGTGAGAACATACATGTAGGAAGCCTCCAGCACCCAAATTGCAGCATGTTACAGATGTTCCAACAAGGTTACATTGCCTCTCTTGCATCTCCATACTGAGATGGGACTTCTTAACACAAAGAATCAAACTCCTGCTTATCATGGTCACCATGATGTTTCCAGGGGTGTTCAAAACCTTGGAAAGTACAAGTACCTGGGCAGTGGCTCTCCTATTGGCTGTGCAGGTTTTGGGTGCCCTGTGGACTGCCCCTGACCAAGTGCAAGTGGTATCATCATCAGAGAGGAAGGAATGATCAGCCACCTATAAACATGGTGAACACCATGCAAGTAACCATCCAAACAGCACAGATGACATGGCTCATTTCTTGTGGGGATGTGAAAAGATCAGCAAAAATAACAATGCACAGACATTCAAAATCACTTCCAATTTGGGAATGTCCCCGTACCACTTTGAGGGAAGTGATTTATTCTCTCATCATGTGAAAACACAGTGCTGACCCTTTTCTTTTACCTTAAGAGGGCTGTTTTTTACTATATTTGAAGTTTTGGAGCCTAAAGCTGTGAAAGACATGACATAACAGACAAACTCATTTTTGTGAATAATGGCCTTTTCCATGTAATCCTCTCACCCTCTCCATAGGGAAAGCTACTTTTTGTGCCAGAAAGCTATGCAAATTGGATGCTGAGACTTGCCATGGTGAGCCCCTAATACAGCTCCTTATAGAGAATATGTGCTCTCCTTAGAGGACAGCAGTGCTTAAACATGCAGGTATTGGAAAAAAGGAAAAATTGGAAAAAAAAACAACAGCCTCATCTTCTGTTGCAGGCACTGACACGTCAAGCACCCCTGGAAACATTGTTGTGGGGCATGATAGAGCAACTGTTTAATTTTTTCTGTCAAATCCCATCTCAGGATGCAGAGTGCAAGAAAGGCAACGTAATCAGCCTTCTGCTCTGAAGAATGTTAAGAATAGAAAGATATGTGTGCATAAATTAAAGTAGGAGGGAGGTGGAGAAAAAATCCAAAATAGTGTTTCCATTCACTAGCACATGTATTAGCTACAAACCGCCATGCTTAAAAATGGTAAAGTTACACGAGAGAAAAAAATAAAATGACAACAACAAAGCAAAACAAAACCAAAAACAAATCAACAACTATGCTTTTATGTGTTATTTTTTCATTCAGTTAATGATGCACTTCAGTTCACTCAGAAATAAAGAGATATGCTTGAATCAATAAACAAGGACTAACTGAACACAGTCTATCCAAACGGCACTGTCTACGCATCAATCCAAGGCATGATAGCAAAATGGAACAGAGAGTGCCAGGGTGGGCAGTCCAGGATGCTGCAGTTATTTATCCATGCATGACTTACACGGGGCTGTAAGACTTCCAGAGGCTTTCCAAGGCAAGTAGGAAAGCCCTGTCTGGAGGGACCAAGTTTTCATTTCATCACAGCTGGGTTATGGCTGCAGAAAATGAGGCTAGGTAGGCATGAGGCTGTCCCTTTGTTGGAGATTAGGGGATAAATTGGTGGACAATATGTTAGAGGGCCACAGAAAACCTGGGTTTATTTCATCTGTGAAGGATGAAGACAGGAAAAAAAAAAAAGGGAGAACTAGTGCATATTGAGGTTCTTACTGCCTCCTCCACTTGAGCAAGGATTGTGGCTGTGTCTGTAAAGCCTGCTGTATTGGGTAAGGGTGCTGACATTTCTATTACGAATGGTGAAAAGATTTAAAGTAAAAAACAAACAAACATGAAAAAAAACAAGAAACAAAACAAAAACAAAAACAAAAACAAAACAACAACAACAAAACAAACAAACAAACAAAAAAAACACCACCTTTGAATGGAATAAAACTATCAGAGCAACTTTGAGTGCAGTCCAGGGGGAGTGCCCCTCTATCCAGACTATGTATTAGTGGGGACATAAAGGTGTTTGTAGCTCTTATTCCCTCCCTGACCATTCCTTTGGGTGCAACTGGCCTCGAGCAATAAGAAAAAGGAAAAAAATTAGAGAAATGTAAATAAGGAAGGTAACTTGCCATTTGTCACTTGAAAGTCCTTATTTCATGGCCTGTTCCCTGTTCTCCTGGAATTTTGTGTCATTATCTTCTGTTAAAAGGATTCAAATGACATTATTTGCATGGAAACTCGCATACAAATGATGTCGTCTGTGCCACAAAGTTGCATTACAATGAAGGGAATGATGACTGTGTCACATGTACGTGACATTCTTTGTGTCATTAAATTTAAAGTCAATGCTGGCAGTTATAAACCACTCACGTCTCAAGCAAATACATCACTTCTGATCTGAAATGAATATTTTAAAACGCCAACTCCAACTGCATCAAACAGCAATAACCTGCAATGTCATCTAAAAAAAAAAAAAAAAAAAAAAAAGTGGCAAAGATTCTAAACAACGATGGACTTATGGGATTGCATGATATACCACAAAGGAAAATATTTTAATAAGCTGAAATAATCTCCAGACAAACAGAATTCATTGCTTGATGGTTAGCTCCTAGAGACGTTTTTAAAGCTCATTCAATATCAGAAGCGCTTATGCTCCTACATAGATTCAGGATTGTTAATTCTCAGGCAGAGTAGATGAATTAATTGTAGAGCAAGATCCACAGTACAGACCTTTCTGTGTGTTGTTACCATCCATTTCCTTGCCATAGTCTGATGTTGACAACAGGCCAAGCCTTTGAAAGATCTCCAAACTCTTCCAGAGTCAAGGGCAAATGATGACAGGAAAGACTCAAGCAGTTATCACTGTCAAAATGAATGAGAAAAGAGGAGGGACAGTAGGTGGATTAGGAAAGGTTTCAAACTACTATGATGATCAGAGCCATACAGCAGTGAGAGACAGACAAGTAAGTACATAGACAGATCTGCTTTCTGATTGATGCATTGTTTGTGCAGGTCAGTTTTAAGGTAAGAGATGTATCACCGTGTTTTTGCAGCAGCAGTGATAATTGTGCCCACAGTCATCTGCACCCACCCTACTGATTCGAAGCCAGCAACTAACATTTTTTTTCACTGATACAAGGAATGGCACTGAAATGTTTTCTTTAGAAAGTTATTGTTTTAACAGTAAAACATGCTGTGCAACCTCTGAAAAGTTAGGTGTGTAATTTTAGAAACTCATTTAAATAGCAGAGATCAATCACGTAAGCACTGCAAAGAAGCTCAGTGTCTGGCACAGCTGCCATGCAGTATAACCTTTCCCTCCCACCCTGTGCACTCACACAAACACAGATCTCTCTGAAGAAAGAAAGTTTCTCTGGGGTATGTAACTGCATAAGGCTCAGCAAGGGATCAGGCAGAGAGGAAAATCTCTGTGCATGGGTCATTTCTTTTCTCTTATTGATACCATTTCAGATCTAATTGAAACATTCTTTGTAGAAAGCTGTGCTACCCACCCCTTTAGCTTTGATATGGCTTTTTAATCAGAGGACATTGTTATTTCACAATGAACATGGAAAGCATTTAAAACATTTTCTAGATGGAGTACATTACTTCTGACCCCAGCCAAAAGACCACATTAAAAAGAGTTCAGTGGAATTTACTCTTTACAGTCTTTTGGGTTTGAAACATTGGTGCACATATGGAATATGCTACGACATGGGTCCACTGGCTACAAAGGCTTAAGCAACAAGATGACTTAAAAACTGAGAGGTCAGTGTTAGCTGGTGAGCCCCAGCTGTGCTCCAAGGAAGTCTCAGTTGAGCATTGTTCCTGTCCTTGGTTGACAGCATGGGTACCTAAACACCATCAGGATGAGACTGAGCAGAGTTTGTACAGCCTTGGTGGAAGCCAGCTAGGGGTGAGCACAGCAATCTGATCCCAGCTGGAAGGTGAAGTGTGGCAACCAGATTAATACTGCACAGTCTGGCTTTTGGTTTAGGACTAGAGTTGTGGGGTAGGATGGCTGGCCCCACAGCTCTTCCACTGTCTGTTTTTCACCCATTCCTCCAAGACAGTGACTGATAACCCCCCTACTGTCACCTCATAAGCTGTTATGGTGCTGGCAAGCCACATGTAGGAAGAAGGGCAAGGTTGCTCTTCTGTTTGTATTGAATCAAGAATTATAACAGAGCCCTTGATGTCTACCTCATTTTATATTTTAGGATATATTTCTGGCTTGTAAGAGCACAGAAAAAAAAAAGATTTAAAGTAGGATATGACTGAAATGATGCATTGGGTCAAAGTCCTTTCATCCTTTTGCCCTCGTCTATTAAGCATTTCTTAAAATCCCATTCTGCCCAGGTACATTCAATTACAAAAGTGACCAGAAATAAATCAAACTTAATTAGTTTAAGATTAAAAATAAATAAATAAACACTCAACTCCCTCCCCAGCACACACACAAAACCAGAATTGATTAGATTAAGATGTTTGGATCTAAGAGGAGCTCAAGCACCAAGCAGGTGTATCAGTTTTTTAGGGGAGTTCAGTGCAATCTTAATTGCTTACTTTATATAAGCAGACATTGGTGAGATACACTGCTTGTGAAGTGACAGAAGAAATGTTTTGGCTGCTCTTTGATGTAGAGTTCAGCTGTTCTGGTTTGTAAATATAACAGAATGGAAGGATATTGTACTCAACCCACTTCAATCAAACAAGACACTAGAGTCTAAACTGTCGTTCTTCCATTGCTGAGGCTGCTACTCAGAACAAAGACAGAAAGAAAGTGAGAGAGGCAGAGGGAGAGACAGGGTGAGAGAAAGAAAGAGGCTTCTGCATCTTTAATAATTAGCAATGGACTGCAGTGTTTAGCCAGGAAATTATGGTACATATGCTGTCCACTTGTTCAGGACCCCTGTATCGTGAGAACAAGCAAACATTCATCATCCACAGATGTCCGCCAGGCCCAGGTGACTGAAAATTCAATGCATGGGCTTCTCACAATGGGTCGAATGCTAATTGAGTGGCTTGGGGAGATTAGAGTAGCCCTGGAGCTATTCTCTATCTGCAAAAGTCTCACAGACAAAGGGGAAGTCAACAGTGTCTTTGTAAAGCTTTGCTTAACTGAGGCTTGTGAGAAAAATTAGGACAAGTAAAAAAAATAAAAAATGCCACCAGTTTTTCTTTTTATTTTCCTTTCCCCATTGTGAGATATCTGGTTACTGCATTTTCCTTCTCTTCCTGCATAACTTCCTATAAATAGGGAATAGGAGTAGGGGAGGGGAGATTGAGAGCAGGCCGGAGCAGAGCAATTGTATATGAACTGTATCAGAAAATCAGAATGGGTGATGAGAAGTATATTTAGCCTACTAAATACTACTAAAAGTAAAGGAAACAAGTTTTCTTAGTGCAGTTTCTAAATAAATAAATAATCCACAGAAGTGAATTTTACTCCTAGGTTTGCTTTTGTATTTTGGATCCTTAGAAAATCTTAGTTTCGGCAGGTATGAAATAGTCTGGATTTTCCCAATGAAGGTTCTACAGAGGACACTGAGCTCTGTAGGCGTATTTCCCCTTTACTTATCATAGTAAAGAGGGGCATTGCTGGAGACCTGCTGTGGTGGGATGTACCAGACATGGGTTGTTTCACACTGGTCGATTCTGTCAGATCTTCTCGAGTTTGTTCGCTAAAGCCAAATAATGGACCTATGAAGCTGCACTTGCTGAGTTTATGCAGACACAGGTGGCATAAGGCATATAATACATACTTGTTCTGCTTGACAGTTCTTTTGAGATACAGGTTCAAATAAACCCCGAATATCAAAGTAAAGCTCTGCTGAATCTTGTGTCTTTAACAAGGATTTGACAGGGACTGTCCATATTCCGACGGTGGACTACCATAGTGGTGAATCAGGTTTGAGGAATTTACTATTAATTTTACTGGGATGGTACTGGTGTGTAATTATGAGATGGCTTTAATATTTCTTCATTCATCTTCAGCATGTGTTTGGGAAAAAATCAGTGTGTACTAAGTGAGGCTGTGAATTGCTATTTGACTACCATGCAAGTGCTTCATGAGGACATTTTCAGCACACATAGAATACGAGGTAGTTTGTCCTACTTTCAAAGAGAAATGTAAAGCACCCTTTTACTAAAGCACCTTTGTCTGCCCTTCAGTATGGGGAATTCTGAAGACAGGCAGATGTAGTGTAAGTCTCTATTCAGTCTTATAGTTTATTCTTCAGGTAGGTAAGCCCTACACCAGTATGGGTTTCACCCAGGCATCGCCCAGGTTGAAACTTTGAAACTTAGCAAAGGTATCTGGAAACTCTGATGAGGTTAGCTGAAAAATCTTCAAGCATCAGCTAATCTTTTTTGTGGAATCTGGACCCATTTCCAGTGTGAAAAAAAAAAAATATATATATATATATAAAAAAAAAATCAGGAGAATTCCCCTTGCCTTCAGGCTTCATTATGAAACTTTTGCAGAGCTCTAGGAACTATGTATTTTATTGTTCTCTTGAATCTGCCCTTTCTAAATCACCTTATTCTGATTTAACTGCAAAAGACATATACTATTTTGGGTTCTTCCTATGTTAAAACTGAAGCAGTAAGCTAGGGACTTTCATAAGAGACTGTACTGAAATGTCAACAGATGGCTTGCTAATCATGTTAAAAAAATACTCATTTCTTTTCTAAAATGGCATTTTTTTTTTTCAGTAAGTAAATCAGAAATGAATGTTTATGATATAAAACATATTACTCACAACGTCTTTTAATTATCATACTTAATCATCAAGGTCAGGACGATAATTGTTTCTAAAAATTAACACCTCATTTTTCTGAGATGCTTACCAAAATACACGGTCAGAAATATGAATTACTAGTGTGGAACCCAGTTAGGAAAATGCATCTTCTGTTCACTAAACCAAATGTATACTTAAATACCATGAAGCCCTTTAAAACTCAATACCTATTTAAGGCACAGTCTAATTAGTCCACTCACTGCCTAGTAAAAGCATACAGTACCATATGCCCTAGAATAGGGTGCCATGTGGGTGTTCAGCAGTGACACATATTTGCAAGTACTTTATTATGAGATAACGCAGTGCCATTAATATATCTTAAACATGAATGTTTTTTGTAACCTATTGAAGACAACTAAAGTTGGCAGTTAACACAAACTACCATGATATCTTGGCAGCAACTGCACTTTATTTGTGGAGGGATGAGCAATTCATATGGACCACTACCTTATATCATTCATGCTACCACAAAGCAGCATTTTAAACATGTACGCTCTGTTGAAGACTTTTCTTCTTCCTAGAGATAGTTCTTTCTTCTTTCTTTCTTTCTTTCTTTCTTTCTTTCTTTCTTTCTTTCTTTCTTTCTTTCTTTCTTTCTTTCTTTCTTTCTTTCTTTCTTTCTTTCTTTCTTTCTTTCTTTCTTTCTTTCTTTCTTTCTTTCTTTCTTTCTTTCTTTCTTTCTTTCTTTCTTTCTTTCTTTCTTTCTTTCTTTCTTTCTTTCTTTCTTTCTTTCTTTCTTTCTTTCTTTCTTTCTTTCTTTCTTTCTTTCTTTCTTCTCTCTTCCTTTCTCTCTATATCTCCCTTCCCTTCCCTTCCCTTCCCTTCCCTTCCCTTCCCTTCCCTTCCCTTCCCTTCCCTTCCCTTCCCTTCCCTTCCCTTCCCTTCCCTTCCCTTCCCTTCCCTTCCCTTCCCTTCCCTTCCCCTTCCCCTTCCCCTTCCCCTTCCCCTTCCCCTTCCCCTTCCCCTTCCCCTTCCCCTTCCCCTTCCCCTTCCCCTTCCCCTTCCCCTTCCCCTTCCCCTTCCCCTTCCCCTTCCCCTTCCCCTTCCCCTTCCCCTTCCCCTTCCCCTTCCCCTTCCCCTTCCCCTTCCCCTTCCCCTTCCCCTTCCCCTTCCCCTTCCCCTTCCCCTTCCCCTTCCCCTTCCCCTTCCCCTTCCCCTTCCCCTTCCCCTTCCCCTTCCCCTTCCCCTTCCCCTTCCCCTTCCCCTTCCCTTTCCCAGACCACACCAGTCCTGTTCTGGAGGTTTGCTTGCAGTGATGATAATAAAAAAACAGAATGCAATTAAGCTATTAATTTCCCTTAATGAAATCCTTTACTAGGATCTCAAAACAACAAATAACAGACATACCAAGGCTTTTACATTTATCACTTTTACATCCATGAGAATTATGATAATCTTGTTCTATTGTATCCAAAAGAGAGTTCTCAGGTAAAATATTGCCCACAGATCTTTTTAACAATATTTGTGTCTACAGGAAACTGCTGCTGCTTTGGTTATATATAAGGTATTATCTGTTAGGTTGCCCACAAGCTGCAATGGCACAGGTTGTCCTTAAAACCACGGCACAGAATGTCTGCATAATGTCTATAACTTGTGTATAACCTGCAATGTATCTCTTAAACTGACATATAGACATGATTTAAAGACTCCAAGTCATGGAAAGACAAAAAAATTTTTTCTTTCTTTTGTCTTTCTGGTAGAAAGGTAGTGCAGTAGCACAAGGTAGTACCTTTTGTGTGAGAATTGATATAATAAGAATATATTTTCATTGATTTGTGAATTATTATAAAATATTATTAACTTTTTTTTTTTCTTTCTTTCCCCTGGGGACTCTTTTCCCGGGTAGAGACACCAGCACTGTTCTCTAGACTAGACAACCTGCAAACTGCAGACTCACCTATAGACTGTTGCCTCACACTGAAAGCCTGAAAGCCAGTGCTTTATCATTTTTCTGCTGTTTAAATTGTTTTCAAGTATATTCTACTCAGTTAAGAAGATGCAAATAAACACATCTTTAGAGAAAGTCATGCAGCACAGAACAAACAAACAAACAAATATGAAACAACTGCTTACAAGAAACACTGTGTATAACCTTTGACCGTATCAAAATTTCAAGTTAGAAATTTCAAAATTTCAAGTTTCACTCAAGGAAAGTGTCCTAACTGAAACCAGGACAGTGGAAGAGAGACATGACATAGGGAATGCACTTCCAGCTCTCGTTTACCACAGAAATGAATGTAGCATAAGACTCTGTAAAGTTACAGAAAATATTAATGAAGATGTAAAAAGTAGCAGCATAGTCTTAAAAGCCTGATGCTTGTGCTATTTTCAGCTTGAAGAGAAAACCACTAGGATCTACCAATGAGCATATTGCTTTTTCTGGTGAATAAGCTTGCTTTGGTGAAAAGCTTGATGCTACACGGAGATTGGAGTAGGAGCTGCTCCAAAGAATACTGATGTCAATGGGATTCTTTACATCTGTTCCAGTGGGTTTGTGAACCAGGTAAAATGACAGATAAATCACAGATAAAATCTTAATTCAGACTTCACATTTTCTAACACTGAGTATGGATTTCAGTGAGGTGGCTCTTGATTAAGATGTAATATGTGAGTGGGGACAATGGTGAATCTATGATAGAGCAGTCACAAAAGCAAAAATCTTCCAGCTGATGGAGATGGATATCTCCAGGACCAGGAAGGACTGCCAATAATTGGCCAGTAGGTTGTGTTGCCACAAGTAACCATTAACCAGCATCTGACTATGAAAATTGCTCCCTGATATTTCTCCAGTGCTAGGAAGGATGTCTCTGAAGACAGAGTTTGCAGGGCCCATTGCTAAAATGTGAGTAGAAAAACTAGGTGATGGAAATATCTTACTCCTCTCAGTTATGCTAGCTTTTATCTTAGTGGGTACTGTACAAGTCCTAGTTTTTAGAATGTACAAAAATAAACAGTGACAGCTAGTAAGTGTGGTTTAGATGATAGGCCAACTTGAAAATCAGGTTTTATTCCAAGCTCTTTTACTAACACACTCGAGTGGAATAAAGCAGTTATTTTTCTTTGACCTCAATAACAGTTTATAAGATAAAATCTCTTGTAGAAAAGGACTATCTTTGGCAAAATATGTGCGTCGCACCTCTCACACCAGAGCTGTGATTTCAGTCAGGGTCTGTGTGTTCTGTTGACTGAAAACTAATTAATAATATTGAGCTTAATATTTTCACATTGTTTAAAGGTTAGAAACATTCTACCCCAAAACACACAGCCAAGCATTTTTGTGTCATTTTTAATAGAAGTTCAGCAAGGATCCTTAGACTTTTCTCTCCCTATTTCTTAAAAAAAAAGATTTAAAAATTGATGTAGAAAATTATAACTCGATCTTAAAATTATTCCATTGTGACAGGAGGACAGATATCACTGTCTTTTTGTTATGTGAGTTATTGAAGTTTGACATCCTTTGAGGAATATTTTTCATAACCCACTGTTTGCTACCCTGTCTATCCAATTATTTAGAACAAGCAATCTGTCATTTTATTGTTTCCTTCCAATTATATAACTTTGGTGACAGTCATGGCAGAGTATCCTCTGTAAGTGAAGTCAAATCTCACTGTGTATTCCAAGGGCTGCAGCATGTGTGTACGTGTGTGCATGTGCGTACATTGTGCACAAATGCAGTGGAGGGGGTAAATATTAAAAGAGCATAGTTTCTGGATGTCAGTTTAAAAATAACTTTATACACACTGTGGAAGATATGAAAGGAAAATAAAATGTGCTTTCATAATTCTTAATTTCCAGAAGCGGAATGTGTATAAACTGCGCAGTGTACTGCAAGTATCATAGTGAGGACCACACTCTCCCGCATAATTATACATCAGTTTAATGCATCTAGCCTAAAAAAACAAACAAACAAACAAAAAAAAACACTGTAGTGCTGTGAAGAGAGACTTTTCAGTTTTCAGGAGTGACTATTCTGTCTCTGTCACCTGACATATTCATCTATCAATAAGGCCAGAAATAAGGTACTAGATCAGGTATATTTATTAATCAGTGAGGGACAAATGGGGTCCTCAGCTATGGCATGCTGCTTCCTTTGACATTAGAAGCAGTTGCATAAGGTGCCAGGAATGAAGCTCACTATCGTTTTCATTTAGTAATTGATAGTCAGTCATTTTTCAAATTTATATACCAAATCTGAAACTGGAAACAAGTTTCTAGGTTGTGCCGTCTTTGTTGCTGGTAGAGGGAAGTGAAAAGTGTTCGAGTGGCAGTTGGGTCCAAAACCAGAAAGCTAGTCAGAAAGTAGAGAACAGCAGTGAAGTTGGGAAGAAACAGCATGCAAACAGCTGCAGTGTGAGATAGAATAAGTGAGTGTCAGTGGTGTTAGATGGTAGAGCTGTGTGAACACTTTCACACTGAAAAGCAAAATTGTCAAGTTATCGTGTCCAATTGGGCATGGATTTCTTATTATATCACTGCAATACCACAAGCTGTACTGGTTGCAGAGTCACAGAACCCTTAATTAAAGAAGCAGAGGAGAAAAAAAGAAAATGAATAAAACTGTTGTTACTGGAGGTCTTTGAAGAACACCACACTCTACTGTAAATCTACACTGAACAAAACCACATACGACCCAGCCAAGTCATGCTTAAGTACTTTGCTGAACTGGAACTTGAAAGTTTCAACCATTTAAACTAAAGCTGCTTTGATATAGTATCTTTTTTTTTTTTTTTTTCTTTTGTTTGAACATTTACTGTGTTTCAGTCAGCATTAGCCAGCCCAATTCTTCTGTGTTTCTCACATTAAAAATTTGTGAAGATGTTCAGGCTTTTGGGGGCACTTCAACAGGAGCTGATAGCATGATCAGAGGAAGGTCTAGGGATTACAGATATTGCTAGGGATACAACCTTTATCAACTTCACAGGGAATTTTGCAGCACATTATCCACTTTATCCAAGCTCTATTCAAACTCATAATCTTTTGTCTACTATTTGGAGATGATTTCCCCAACTTGACAGTATACTCGATCCCAGACCACCAGTATTTCTGCCGGATGTTGCTCTTGCCTGGCCTGTGTACAGATATGTACACATCAGATATTTTTGAACAGAGTGAGATAAACTTAGTTGCAAACTGCTTACAGTATTATTCTTTACATTGAATTTCAAGAAGAGATGAGGTAGTTTTAAAAACAGCTCTGTGAAAATATATCCAGCCATTTTCACTGTCAGTTCAATTAAACTGCTTTTGAGATAAACAAGACTTGAAAAAGGGCACGACTAGCTCTGGATTCATTCTCCAATAAAGACTCCTATGCTCTAGGATCTTTTCACTTCCAGTCCTTCACCTTAAGCATTCTAGCATATTGAATGCCTCCCCTTTTTTTCTTACAGCTCTTTGAGGAGGGAGACTGGGGTCTCAAGACTAGATGTTGCTCTTCTGCCTTGTAGATGAGAGCCCTTTTTTATATATGAACAACTTCAGCAGCCCACTGGCATGGGCCACCAGGTCGACATGCCCACAATTTGTTGCAGACTCTTATGTTATTTTAAAGAATATGTATACCCTACAAATAAATCAAGCAAGTAGAATCCAGGAGGCTGCTATGCCCAAGATAGTAGCCAGACTGCTAAATATTACCTTGATTGAAATGTGAGGAACAAAAAGACAAGGAATGTTAGGGCACTTAAGTCATGCTTGCAAAAGACAGCAAGGGAGTAATGGTGAGTTGCAGTACTCCATAAAAGTTAGCAGCAGGGAAGGTATTGCAGGTATGCAAATGAGTACACAGTGAAGTCCAGCAGTTTTGAAACCCTGCATGGATTCTGGTATTGCTCCCTCAGTTTTATATGTTGAAATTGAGTCCCACACTATTAATACTAAATGCTAAAATGAACTGGGACAAACTCAGAGTCTGGCCTAAGTCCTCTGAAGCCAAAGTAGCTATGACAATAAATATTTTTGCTGGCTATTTCTTTACAAAGTTATTCTATGAGTGATGGCTCCACTTCCAACTGTGGTAGTAACTATGGGAACTAATCTATCACCATGTTAAGAATGGGACTAATTTATATCTAAGCCGACATACATGACGTGGCTACTATGGAAAGCGTAATGCTGGCTGCAGTGAACCTGAACCCCAGATAACTGGAGAACAGGGCATTTCTCAGTTCTCCTGAGTTCTCAAATCAAAACATAATACAAGTCTCACACAAGAACCCTGGCTGAAAATTCTCCATATAACACCAGTTTGCATGATAGGTGTAAATTTTCTAGGATATTTTTCTAGAAATCTGCATTTAGATAGAAATATTTTTCAGAGTTTAAACCCTGAGATTTTATGTGTTTCCTGGTCTTTATTTCCCATTTTTATTTGTGTGTGTGTGTGTGTGTGTGTGTTGTGGGTAGGTAAAAAGAAGGAAGGTTGGTTTTATTTGACAGTGTTGGATACATAGAATCTAGCACAAATTCCATTGTATTAGAAAGACTGTAAAAAAATATTCTTCAAATCCTGAGCCCATATGAACTAAACTTTTGCGATCTGTTCTGCAAATAGTTGGCAAGAGTTCTTAAGGACCCTATTCAGTAAGAGTTAAACAAATTGAACTTTACTTTTTCTTTCATCTTAAAAATAAAATATAATAAAATAAAAAAGTAAAAGTAAACAGTGTTGGGGATGCTCAGTTAAAACACTTGTCTTTCTATACTCAATCTCCTACTATTTGTTGCATACACCTTTAGATAGCTACATAACCCTCTGCATAACTAGGCAACAACAGATATTTGAATTCAGGAAGGAAAAATTAACCTTGGCAGATATGTTAAGACACTGACTCAAATCCCTTACATTAGGTTTTCCATGATATTATAAATATTTATCTTGCATTTTTATTCCAGGCCATTCTCCTTTGCCAGACACTGTATGTCTCTTTAGCCTGCTCCCCTCAAGTTTCCAGTTGCCAGAGAAGCCTCAGGATTTATATTTAATTCTGGAGCTTTCTGTCTTCTTGTGTCTCCAACTATCAATCTTTTAAGCACTGCATAGCCTATGATATTACAATGGGATTAAACCCAGGTAGAGGCACAACTGCTTTACACTGCAGCTTGTGTATACACAAAGTGCAATCACTAGCAGTGTGTCAAATATGAATGCAGATACATGGCTTGTGTTGTGACCCCAAAAAGGCTGGCAAACAAAATTAAACTTGGTTTAATGAACAAAATTCATCATACCTAGTTCAGAGAGAAAAGCAATGAGCTGCCTATGAAAATGAAGGGTTAGAAATAGTAGCTATGTTCTCTGGCTTGTACTTATAGACCGTCCTCCTGGTGACACATGCCACTTTCTTGCAAACCAATAGATATCTTTTTCATAAGGGCAGGGGCTATTCAGTAGTGTCTCACAGGTGGGGAAATAAAGAAAAAAAAAAAAAAAAAAGCCAAAAAACCACCACCACCAGAACCCCACACCTATTGAATGATTTTCTAGATAACACATAGAAGAGCTTTTCTCTCAACAATTCTTATATTCCTTCTTGGAAATTAATGTTCCCTTAATGTTTTCTGATATGCCTTACTTGGTAAAATAATACATTGATATCTATAAGTACATAAGTATCTAACCACTCAAAAGACACTCTGCATGCTAAGGGTGAAGGCCCTGGATGGCAAGCAGCATTCGGTGATCTTTTCTGTTTTTGATTTTGCCATGATCTCCATCTCCAACCTCACTCACTGACATCAGTTGTGCAGTTTCAGTTGAACAGGGTAATTTATTTACTTAAATAACTGTAAATCTCTGCTGAATATTTTCCTGGAAAGTCCAAGATTGCTGAAAGCATACAGATTTCTGTATGTGTGGTAAGTGAAAACATTTTTAATAGCATTAAGGGCTCTAACCTGGAAGGTGTTAAGTATTTTCATCAATGTGTTCAGAGTCCTCAGTTTTGAGGATGATTGACATCTTTTAGGATCAAACCCTCATTTTACACCTAAGAAATGAAATAACACATCAATTTAATTTGAAGTGACTTGCCATAAACCTATGTCTCTTTCAGAATGGGTTGGATATCAGTAGGATTAAATGTTCTGACTATAGAAAGAAACTCCCCCGTATGTAAGCTTTTAAATGCACCTTCAAACAATGATCAAATGTGAAAGTTGAGATCTGTTTTCTGTGTGTGGCAGACTGGCAGCAACTGGACCTAGGCTTAGAGTTTCTGCCTCCACTAACAAAATTTTTTTAGTAAGTCTGCCAAAACCAGGAAATTGCTGGCAGCTTTGGTGGAAAGTGGAGAATTCAGTGGGTTTTTGTCATCCCCAAAGGTTTGCACTTATGAAGCACTCGCTTGTATAATAAAGTCTATTTGTCTGATGTAAGAAATTTCAACAGCATGTCAATGTTCCAGAAGAAGCAAGAAGAAATGGTTCAGTTTATGTTGTACAAAGAGGTAATGAAGATGCCGAAATGCCATGCTCTGCATTCTGCTGTTTGTTTGGTGCATCAGGGAAATGTAAGCAGAGTGTGGATGTAATTTAATTCAAGGTCAGCCACAGACATTATGTGAGGCCTCATAGAAAGAACAAATGAATAATAAACAAAATTAAAAACATCTATTGCTGTCTTTATAGCCTGTCTGTTTGTTTGCCACACTGTATTGTGGAAAGCGCTATATATTACAGTTTTGGAAGGTCAGGTTCTTTGTGTGTTATTTTGTTTGTTGATACTAGTCAGGGGTGGAAAGAGGAGAGATGAAGCTGAGAATATGAACATTTAGAGTTAGTATCAGGAAACCTTTTCAGTAGAAAAGTCTACTCAATAACGTTTTGAAAAGGCTCCCAGTAGAGGAGTCAGAAGTCTGATTGCTTGCTTCAAGTTAAAGTTGAATTGGACAAAACACTCCAATTTATAGCACTGGGACGTTCCGTGCTGCTGAGCCTTTTCCAGCTCTAATTCCTATAGGTTCTCACCATATGAGTCCATGCCACTCATGTACTCGAGATGGTAGAATTTAACCTAAAGGTTGTATGTAAGCATGTAATCAAAAAAAATTGTCTCATTTTGCAGATGATGCTGGTTTATCGTGGAAAATTAGAAACGCATGAAAGGAGTCCAGGTAATGGGACAGATATTAATTTTTCATTTGGAAGTGATGTTAAATGGCTCTCAAAAGTTTATGAAGAGTTGTGGGCTCCTTTGCCTCATATACATAAATATTATCAGACAAAGCTCATGTGTATAAATATTCCCAGAGTTGGCCTGGTTGCCAATTCAAATCCCTTTATATTGCTCTTTTCCTTATGTAGATCCAATATTCCCACAGCACTCTGGCAAAACAGTGACTTCTATATATAGCTCCTCTAATCTATATTTGTCATAATGAATATGGATAATATATGTTTATAGAAGTTATTAATACTTTTGCTATTACAGGCATAATGGTTCCACTCTCCCAGGCAATCAAATGGAAATAAAAAGAGGAAATTCTTGCTTATGTTTCTCTACTTCATGAAAATATATTAGCATCAGGGCACCCAAAGTGATGATGCCTGCATTGCTCTGAGCTATATGTGAAAATCTCTTTTTTTCCATCACACCAGTATTCCCATTATGTATCAGGGTTTTCTTGAACATTTTGTGTTACACCTATGGATATTGACTAACAGCACTATATCAACATTGTCAAAAGCCAATCCTAATATTTGACAACGTCAAAGGGAGATAGGAGAGATGTTTCCTCTGAGGGATCTTGGACATGTAGGGTGATACATAGATTTAAAAAAAAAAAAAAAAAAACAACAAAAAAAAGAGGTAGAAAAGAAGCCATTGATATCAAAGAACTAATATTTAGTGTTCTTAAAAAAATTAATATATCTAACATTAACTGCTAGTGAAGTTGATTTATGTGAAGCTGAATGTTCAACATAGCACATTCCTAATGTGTCTGTTTAACAGAACCAGTTTGTGATATTGCGCTACTGTGTGCAAAGAACAAATAAGGTGTTTTCTTTTTATTTTATTTTTTATTTTTTTTTTATTTTTTATTATTCTGGTGAAAGAGTTGCAGAAAGCTGGGCAGGATGGTCTTTCTTAATGTAAGTCACTGATTAATAAAATGTGTTATAATAGGTGTGACATGCACTTTAAGACTTTCAAAGCTATGTAGTCTCCCATTAATTCAAGTGCAAATTGGAATATGGTTACATTCTGTTGAAATAAAGTGACTGAGACTTCAAGGGTCCCATTTTACTTACATTTATGAAGTTTGTGATAATTCACCACAGCAGCAAAAACTGGCAAGAACAGAGAGATTCAATTTGGACTCTCTCTCCTCCTCTCCCTCCCCCCTCCTAATG
The DNA here is from genome assembly GCF_964211825.1 of Aythya ferina. Classification (NCBI taxonomy): domain Eukaryota; kingdom Metazoa; phylum Chordata; class Aves; order Anseriformes; family Anatidae; genus Aythya; species Aythya ferina. The sequence continues at coordinate 51,623,283 of NC_140301.1, forward strand.
CTTAATAAAATTTCCAGAAGAGAGATACACATACTATATTCTCAGGACTGTTAGTTTAAGAAAAGTACTGCTTGCTTTTTTCCTTTTTCCTTCAATAAATTAATTACAGTTGAACCTTCTACTAAATCCAGAGAAAATATTTCTGTTTGTAAAAAGGTTTTTCATACATTATCGTCTAATCCTGCATGATTTAACTGTGGCCATGATCTTCTCACACTGTGGAAAATATGATTTCACTACAAAACCTTTTTTTCTTATTTTTTGTTTCTCGTGATATAACATGGCTTTATACAAAACATTAAAGTTGTTTACTTTTTGTCATTGTTTTTCTTGGTCTGATAATACTTGTTCAGGAAGAGTCATGAGGAAGGGCTCAGCTTAGGCCTATTGAGCCTAAGAGCCTTTAATCCACCCATTCTAGGTAATGAGTTTATGCCACGTGTGGTTTATTTGTCTCTAGTTGTCTGTTTTCCTCATGCTTTTCAGTGTGCAATCCAATCAATGTTTAATTTCCCAAAATGGCCCAGTGAGAAAATTTATATCATTCTGTTTGTCCTGTAAACAATATTCATTCTGAAGTTTTAAGTAAGTTTATTGAAAAAATTCAGGAAAAAAAAAATGAAGATGAGAAGAGATGCTTGCTTGAACATGCATCTGAATAGGCATGTTAAGAAGCTCTTCAGGTCCTGGGACAGGCTGAGATTTCAGAGTGCAGAAAAATATTTACAGAGCTGGCCCAACAACAGTACTAGATATCTGTTGTTTATAAAGGAGTTCACTCACAAATAAGAAAAATTATCTGTTTAGGAGAGGAAATGTTCACCAAGCAGTGACCACCTGTGTCTGTCATATCATTCCTTGAAATCAGAAAACAAGGTAAATCCACCCATGTTTTTGAGACATTATTGGATAGTGTCTGAAACTAGTGAGGGCTTTAAAGTTTGTGCCAGAGACTGACTTTCCATAAAGTTAAAAAAAAAAAAAAAAAAAAAAGAGGTTTACACAATGGTCAAGGCATTCTAACAGAAACAGCTCCAAAGTCCCATTTTACTTTCCTCTTTTTCTTTTTATTTATTTATATTTTTATGTCCTTGCTAAAAATATGTTGGACTTACATAATAATTTCCATGGGACATTCTCTGACACTTCACGGATTGAACATAGCCTCCCAGCATGCTGGGCAACAGTCTGCCCCTTTCTGCAATGAGTAAAGGCAAGTATTAGAAATTGCATGTCTCTTTTTTGACAACAGAAAGTTTGTGAAAGAAACATGGAGAAGCACACCGAAGAAGAATTCCTTTAAAATGTTAATCAAAGTTTAAAATATAAAAAAGTCCTTGTATTTTTAGAAAACAAAATATTTAGAGCCAGACATGAAATTTTGCTAACTTTTTACAATCAACAAAATTCATGGAAGAACTGCGAGACCGGGAGTGGCACTCCAGGCTCCCACTCTCTCGCTCCAAAGGATGTGTAATCCTGCCTTTACATCAAATGTGTAAGAGAAATGAAGAGAACAAGAAGATCCTGCTGGGCTGTATCATACTGCTTTGCAGCATATATGGAAGGTATAGCAGAAGCAAAGGTTATGACACTGTTAGAGAAATCTGTTTTTACAAAGGGCTGTGTTTCATAATGAGACCGTAGACTGGAACAGAGCAAAACGTTAGAGCCTTCTTCATCTAGCTAGAAATACTGTAAGCAGCCTGTAAACAATTATTTATTTGGTGGGTAGATATGTAATTGCACTATATAGTCTTTAAGCAGGAAGTCTAAATAACCCCCACATGAAAAGGGAAAAAAAAAAAACTTTTTAGTGGTTATGAAAATAAACTGTTAAGCACCCAGCAGTGAAAGGGTCAAAGTGGTTGTATTAACTGAACTCTTCTGAGGACATACGTTGTTTACAGTATATGTTTAAAATAATATTCCTGGCTAGTCAGCCTTTCCCTCAGGATAATGCAATTACAACAGTAACAGAGGATTAATTAAAGACTCTCCCATAGGTGTTGCTAGAGATCTTGAATCGACCAAAGGGGGATACATTACCAACTCAGCACAGAGGTGAACAGACCAGAGCTGTTCAAAATAATTAGTTAGGCACAAGGGCAGGGTTGAGCTTTTTGCCTCATTTATCTGATTTTGATTAATACTTTTATTTATTTATTTATTTATTTATTTATTTTTATTAATGCAGAAGAGGCATACTGGTTCCCATTTGCATATGAGAAATGAATAGTGAAGATCAAGCTTCTGGATAAAGAAATCAATAGCAAATGAATTTATTCTGGTTTACTGTCAAGTAGGATATCATTCTCTCTTTCTCACACACTCTCTCTTTCTTCCCCCTACCCTTCTACATATGCACCTGGTTAAATGCTTGGAGCTGGGGGTAATTTTTCTGCCTAAAAGACAACAACATTCCTGCTCATGCACAATGCATGGAGTGATGCAGGTGCATGACAGGGAACAACAACGGCATGAGAGCCTATTAGAGATGGAGAGACAGAGACTCACATCCCCATTTTTTGCCTTCAGAGTCATCCCTGTGTGTACTTGTAAAGGTCTGATATCAAGCAGCATCATAGCTCTTGATTTGGCAAGACCCCTAATTTGGGGTTTCAAAGACAGAGCTGACAAAATGAAGGTCTCCTGTGTCTCTCTAAATGGCTTTTTAAGACAGAAAAAAATAGAGCACTCCAGATTGTGTTATTATTGTGTAAATAGTTATTTTGACAGTCTTTGTTTTGAGGTTCCTGTTCTGGATGGACTTCTCATTCCACATACAAGATAAAGCGTGCAAAATTTAGATGAAGTTTGTGAAGGTTTACATTAGAAATGAGTGATAACCTGTCTCAAATGAGGTGTGCTGGGGAGATTTGGACAAGATCTCTTGCATGCTATAATCTATGAACAGATTGTGGGATGTAAGATGATTTTAAAGTTTCTGAGGGTATTCAAAGCATATCTGCCCTAAGCCATGTTAGGGCAGACTCCCATTCAGATGATACATATTCAGCACATTTTTTCAGTATAAAAACTACAGAACAATCTCAAAAGGTAAGTTTGAGATAAATCACATAATCATTTATTTAGCACCTGCATGAAAAATTATATATCAGACAGAAGGTGATGATCTCTTCACAATGAATGTTTTATTCCCAAATAAAAGAACCTGAAGTTAGATTCTCATTTGGGGTACGTTATGCCAGCTAACCTTAGCTAAGGCTCTGAGCCATTTTAAAGATGTGGGCAATCTCTTTGGTCTGACTGGATTTATTTTGTCATAGACAATGATATTTTTCTGAAAGGTGGTAGAGTAAGAACAAGTGAAAATGAATTCATGCAATTCATTTTTTCATTTGTTTGTATTCATTTTTTTCATTTATGCAATTCAAAATTTGCTGCTTATTAAAGTTTCTTTCAGATACTGTAAATACAAAGCTTGTAGTAATAAAATATATGCTTTTTATTTAGCCATAATTGGGAAGGAAACTTTATGATGTTCCATGTTTTCTTAATGAGTAGAGATGCTTTGTTTTTTAACTCCTGAAGCAGTATGTCAGAAAGAAAAGAATTCTAAGATATTATAAGACACATTTTCAAGCAATTTCAGAAGAGTTGTATCTGCTTAACTGAGAGAAGTTGTGCTTGTTTGTGAAGGAAGTCTTAGGAAAGTACTGCCAGTTTCAGGGCTTGAACAACTTCCTCTTTATCAATATTCTGGCAGGTTTAGTAAAGAGTATTCAGGAGAATATTGCAAGAAGAAAACAAAGAACTTGCCAACAAAAACATTAACTTAATATCTACTCACCTATAATCTTCAAAGGCAAGAGTTAGTAATATGACCCTGGGTAGATTGTTACATGCCATCACACTTCACAATTTCCCCTTGATAACAGAGATACTCATCACTGAGGTTCAGAAATTATGTGCATTCATATAAATCTACTTAACTGATATCAATACAGTATCCTAAAAGGACACAGTTGTGTCCCACTGATGGAGTACTGTTTTGTGCATGTTTATGGACCTGTCCATAGCATCTGTGCCTTAAAGGTTTTCATTTTGTTCTTTTTCAGATCTTCTCTTCGTGTTGTACACTTAAACATACCTATCAGTGCCTCCAGAACTGATTACAGTGTTCAATATGTGAGTGGTGTGCATTCTAAATTTGACCTGCCTGCCAATATTGGAAGCATGTGGCAGCTGTGGTGAGGCTTCATTGATCACATATGAACCTTAGGACTGCTGAAGGTGTGCCTAAAACTGTGAACTGTGCATATGGAACTTATTTTGATACAGGTAAAACATTAAAGGGAGGAAAAAAAAAAAAAAAAGAAAAGAAAAAAAGAAAAAAAAGTTCTCTCGTTTTCATAAATTTTTGCATTTCTCTTACTGCCATAAATGAGCACTTACAGATACTGTGGTTCCTAATGTTACAGCCTGCTGGAGGTCCTTTTAGTAGCTGTCACTAGATGGTGCTAGCTGTATAAGAGAGATGACCCCACTCTTTTCTGTCTCTGATTCAGACCTCTCTCTGAGGTCTCTGTCAAGGACACTGGGTGCTTTGACTCAGATCAGATGTGTTTCCATCCAGTTCTGAGGCTCTAGAGTAGCTGTTCTGACCCTCAAGGTTAATAAGTCAATGGTGATTAATTAGGTAATTGCCAGAGCTTTTTATTTATCTTATGTGTGTATATGGACTTATGAACATAAAGAAGATCTCTCATTCTGGCAGTCTTTCCAAGGGAGTTTGAGATAAGCAGATGACTACTAGTTTTATTTTGGCATTCTCTCATCTTTGCCCAGAAGGAATTTTATCCTAGATCAAGGGGTAGCTTTTCTCCATACTTTGTGCAGTTGTTTGAAGCCAGTTTGGATAGTTCCTTCAAGATGTTGTATACATAGAGGAAGATATTAAACAGGGGCTTTATCCCTTCCTCAAAAATGTGCATAGTAGGCTCTGGATGAAGGAGTATGGAAGGAATATGGAGGGCGGGAGAGGAAAATGAATGGAAGGACTAGTTGGGAAAGAGCAAAAATTGTGTTTTACCTGATGTGGCTTTTCTTCACTATTTTTTAATGATAAGACACTGAAAATGAACCTTTCTGAGACCAAACCTTCATGCCCTCATGGCCTCAGGAAAAGTTTATCTCAAGAAGGCATCAGTTAAAGACATCAGGTTATCACCCTTAGCAATAAAGCCTTTCTCTTCTGGTGAAAGCATGGCACATTGCTCTAAAATGGGGAGAGATGCTAAGTGCAGTGACAATTGTTTCCCAGGGAGAATGATTCGGCAGGAAGCCAGTATTTAATCACATAGCCACATCACATCATTACAGAGCGTCACTCAGTGCAACCACTTGATGCAGTGTACCGCACCTCTGTAGCATAATGCTGGCTCCCTGCCAGCAATTTAGAGAAAACTGCTATCAGCTTTTATAATTACTTCCCCTGATGAAACAACCCAGTGAAATGGCAGGGCTAGAATGGGGACGAAAGGGAGAGTTATGAGACCGCAAAGTTCCCAGACTTCCAAGTTGCACCTATTAGACAGCAATTAAATTACTGGCCAACTTCAAAAGTCCTCCACAATTGGCATTAATCGTCAGCCTTGCTGGCACTCTTCTCAGAGAGGCCAAGAATTAAATGTATGTAAAGATGGAGCAGCTCATTTCATCCCTAAAATGATGCCCTTGGGCACTATTGGAGCCATTTTTGCACCTGACCATTCCATGCACATCCTGTAGCTGAGCTGATGACTTAGCACTGCACAACACTACATATACATGTTTACATGATCACTAGAACACCACTTCTGGTGAGGTTCCATGCATGGAAAGAGTGAGCCTACCAGAATGTGTAAGATGATTTGTGCTCTCTTATGTGCTATCTACATCATTTGATACATAAGCCAGCAATGTGACCTTGCTGCAAAGAAAGCTAATGGTATTTTGGGCTGCATTAGGCAGAGCATTGCCAGCAGGTTGAGGGAAGGCATTCTTCCCTTCTACTCAGCAAGTGCGAGGCCATGTCTGGAGTGCTGTGTCCATATTGATTCAGACCACAGTTTGAATATTCCATTAAGACTGCTATTGTGTCTACAGCACCAGTGAGTAGAGGTTACATGGGGAAAAAAATAAGAACAGGGTTTAAACAAAGGGATCCTGCCCCAGGTACTCCTGCCCAGCTTCTCACAGACATAATCTAAGGAATTTCATGAGCCTGGTTTTGCAATAATAGACACCAACAGTCCTATCATCCATAAATTTCTCTAATCTGTTCTTAACTGCCTTTTTACTTTTAGCCAGCTTTACTTGATGTGACAATGAGTTTCACAATTTAATTATTGTGCTGTGTGAAAACAAACTTTCCCTTTTGTGCATTTGAAGCCTGCAGGCTGGTAGTTTCATTGGTTAGTTGTAGTATTCTCATTCAAATGAAGAGGAGTGAAAATGACTCAGCTCCACACGTTTTTGGATCTTTCTATATTTTAATCACCTGCAAATAACATCGCAGCTGACAGACTTGGTGTCAACAGAAATAACACTTCAGCAGCACCTGGGAGACATAAAGCTTTACCCCACTGTCCTGGTCACAAGCAATGTGCAAATATGGAGCAGGCAGATGCTCTAACCCCACCTCTGCCCCCAGATCTTGCATTGCAAATGTAAGAGACAGTAAAACAGACTGAGAGAGGGAAGCATGGAAAACAACAGCCCAGGGTGAGTCAGCTTGACTGACAGCATGCCCACCTATTTTTTCCTGGATGTTGCTGGTTGTTTTAGGACAAGCCCAGAACCATGAATGCAAATCCTCTGAGGTAAAATCATTTCCGCCCACCATTCAATATTCCTGTGGAAAAAATAAAAATAAAAATAAAAAATCAAAAAATCTCACCGTGCATTCTTTATGTATTGCCTCTAGGCTTACACTTCTCTAGTGCCAGATTTGGAGTGAATCAGCAATTTCACTGCCATTGTGGCCAAGAGTAACAATAGTTTAATCCTAAGGAATCCTGGTTTGGATCTAAGCAGGAATCCACATGGCCAAGAAGATGTGCACCACCGCCTTGAAAATTGGATACAAATACAGCAGAATTTAAGCCATACATAAAATAGACCATCTGTACCAATGGATTACAATGACCTCTCTCAGGTCTGGACAGTCACAACTGTGTCTTTTTTTTTTTAGATTACATAAGCAGTTTTTAGAAATGGACTTGAATCCAGGCATAAGTATCTAGAACTAAGAATTTTCCAGACTTCAGTATACTGGCATATATTAACATGGCTTTGATTCAGTCCTACCTTAACATGCAATAACTTTTAGATTTGCAGCACAGTGGATTGCATGTACCAAACACACCTGAAAGAATAATATAGGCAACAAACTTTCCTCAGTTCAATATCCTTTTTGCTCCTTTTCTTTCAAGTGTAAAAATGCAATTGCCTGCAGACAGAAAATAGCAGTCTTGACAAAGGAGTGCATATGTTCTAACATTAGTCTTGATTAAAATAAAGCCTGCAACATGTTTTATGACTGTGTTTGTTTAACATATAACTTTCCATAGGAGACGGTCCTAACCATTACCTGTTTATCTATTTAAAGCAGGATGCTCTGCTATTCATTACATGAAAACAATATATGAATACGCTGACACATTTATTGTTAAGGTCAATACAATGATAGGATTTTATCCTCTTTCTTTGTTGCTTGGGAAAGAAAATTGAATACTTGCAAAACCTGGGTTAATATTTTCTTTTCATTGTTTCTGACACCAGCAGGATATGTGTTAAGTATCTATTCCCTAGTGGCTCAGGCCATCAAATACATAAATTAAGTTAGGGCAAGGAAGACAGTATCAGGGTCTGATTTCATACAGATCTCAACATGATTCTCAGTTTGTAACGCTAATTAACCACTTTCTTTAGGTATCTTCACTACAGAAATGCTTGTCCAACCAACAACTTTCAAAGCTAATTAGCCAATGAATCCTTTCAGTTACCATACAGCAGTAACCTGTGAGATGTTTTTGGTGTCTTAGAAATATATATATGTGATATTGACTTTGAGTTCCAGGCTCCAGCTCATAGGGTGTTTCATAGGAAAGCATCTAAGAATTTTTCGTAAGTACATCTTTTAATTTATGAAGATACTTAATCTGTTATTTCAATATGGGTGTCATGTCATGTGTATCATGTGGATGTACATGACATGACATGTGGATGTCATGTATACAAGCATATGTATACATGCTTTCCTGGTAAAGTCTCTGATGCTTTCATATTTTGTACAGCCTTTGTGAAGCAAGGTATGCTGAGGACCCTATAGTGCATAAATAATGATCTTAAGTACCAATATTACAACTATTCAACTTCTTAATTGCTACCACTTTGAATAAAATGTATATGCCCACAGGATAGATGTAATATAGAGGATTTATCCTTTATCATAAAGTAACAGGACAACCCAGCCGGTTGGATTCTCTTTCTTAATGGTTCAAAAAGATCATCTCCTGATTTGATCAGTCTTTGAAAGGCCCCACTAGAATCCATCTAAGTCCATGTCTCACTGGACCTTTACTCCTACATTTTCAGCCTGTACAACTTCCCCTCAAGTCAATTGAAATTAGAATATATGCTGTCTGGCAGCAAGTGCAAACCACCACTGTTGAATTAGGTGAGAATAGGGAGTGTCCCAGTCCTTATATTTATGGAAAATTCTGATATCATCTGCTGACATCCTGCTCCTACAATTAGCAATGATGGCATGAGTGAAGAGAATGAGTTTACATGAAGTAATAGCCTGTAGGAACCCTTCAGTAGCTTCTTGTGCCGTACATGGAACAATCTTATTGCCATCAGGATGAAGAATTTGTGCCAATATAGTAAGCAAGGCCAGAACTACAGATTTCTCAGGGAAATCCAGAGTAATTTAATTCAATAAAATATATTTGGCCTGCCCCAGATGGACTTTATGCATACTCTTTATTGCCTGCTGTAAATATCTGTCTTCCACCCTGCCCCAGGGGAACTGCAAGTTAGCAAGAAACTAACTTCTTCTCTGTAAAGGCTTTGTCTTCTCCTACCAGCAGGTGCTGTTTCTGCTACACGCAGGAATAACAAAGCAGGGAGCCTAGCAAAATCTCATCCCAGTGCCTGCTGCTTCTACCACAGATTCCTTGTCTTCCGAATTTTGTTTTATCAATGTGGAAAGCAGTGAGGTAAATCTGGAGGGGACACCCCTACATGTCTACTTGTAGGTACCTGGGATTTGGCTTAAACTGACCATCATACAGGAGACATACATAAGGCCAAAAGTCTGGTTCAACCTCAGTTGGGTTTTTCTCTTCCCATTATTATTTTTTTGTAATTATTGTAGTTTCACTTAATGTCTTCCATCTGTACTCCTTTTAGCACTTGCTCCTAAATTATTGCATTGCACTTCCCACTAATAGATATCAGGTGGACCTTCATCCTTTGGAGCGTCTCATATAGTCCCTTCTGTATCTGAGACTTGGCAATTTGTTGAGTTGTACTGGTATCAATTAAAATCTGACTTTACATTCATTTTGTTAAGATAGTACAGAAGGCTCTGTGCGGACACTCGTATTTTGGATTATTTGTAAGTCACTTAAAATAGGCTTAAACTAAACCAACTAAAACAGAAGGATGTCCAAATGGAGGTTGGCACCAGTTTAATTAAACTGCAGCAACTATGTATATAAACAAGGCTTAAATCTACAGACTGTAAATTACTTTTGACTGTAACATTACTCATTTCATTTTACAGCATCACAGGAGAAGTTCAGTTGCTCTTGTATTCAGCCAAAATGTGGATCAGTCACTCCACAGTAGATTTTGATGAGCCCCATATGGATGTACATAGAACCGACACTAAACAGAGGAAATACCAGAGCACTGTTGTTAAGTAGCCTTGAATATATGGCATGAATGTTTCTTATGGAAAGTACTGGTGAAAATTCAATTGCTTCTAGCCACTCAAGTACACTATCTTATAGAACGAGTATGTACTGAATCTGCCCTGCAGTGATTATTGATTAGTCACAGTTTATTGATTATTCAAGAAAATTTAGTGTTATTAAAATATTGATAGTATGTTTTGTTAAGAATATTTCATACTCATCTGATCAAATATTTGTTTTCTCTCTTGAATCTGTGACTATCATGTGAACTGATCAAAAGTTAAGTATTCCCTGTAGCAGTGGCCAGGTGTTAACATGAAAGTTAAACAAAGTGCTATAATTTTCATCCTTAACTTTAGTAATAAAATCGTCTATTAATTAAAGATTCTGTGGCCTTGCAATGTGAGATTAATGACAGCCTGGTGTGCCACACAAACCTGAATTTCAATGTTTCTTTCTTACAATGCATCACAAATTGAAGTTGTGGAAACAAGCTCTTTTATTCAGTAGAGATTATTGAATTTTATAGAAACACATATGCAGTGAAAGTTAAACTGTGCTTAAGTATCTTACTGAAGCAGTACTTCTGAATGGCAGAACAGAACAATTACATTTGATTCTTTCTTTTTCCTCTTTCTTCCTTCCTTTCTTCCCATAGCTTTTCCATGAAATTCCCATATTAATTTTTAAGATTAGTGGAAGCAGAATTATTTATGTCTCTTTCCCCATCATACTAAGCATGGAAAGAAATTTATGTCAAATAGATCTTATTGTATAACTTGGATTTCAACTACAGCACTAAGTAAAGCCTCGATATTGTCTCACACAATTCCACACCACTTAATTTATAGAATTGCTGCCTACCACACATTTCTGTTAAGCTTGACCATACCTTATATATTCAAAGAATCTGCCTTACGCAGATTCTATCCTTTATGCACAGAAGAGCTAGTACATATAAAAATTAAGGGGAAAGTTATTTAAGTCCATAAAATAATGTTGTAAATAAATTTTTAGTAAAGGTTCCTATTCCTCTATTTACCAAGAAAATAGATCCAAGGATAAAATAAAAATAAAAAAAAAAAAATAATAATAATAAAAAAAAAGACATATATTCCTATTGCACCTTGTCCATGGCATGGAAGAATTTGATTTAGTTTCAATTCTGTCAAGCCCAAAGGCAACTTCGTTTTGCCTTTTTTTTTTTTTTTTCCCAAAAAGAAAGGAAAAGACTCTTAATGAAAATTCTTAGCAAACCTTAAAGCTATATACTAAGAACAGTGTTTCCTTGTAGCCACTTGCTTTTTGGTATCTGATTTTTTGATTTGGTTTCCATGATCTTGATTTTGGTTGTTACTCAGACTTAATTTATTATTATATTTAATTGGTGGGACTACTTATGAATTTAAGATTAGGGGTTTGCTGATATGTACCTGACTCCATTGGGGTTGAATCAGTTTATTTCAGGAAAGATATTATAGATTAAAAAATCTTCTGTGGGGCCAACAATTCCTGTAAAATCCATTGCTGGAAAATTATTAAGCTTCTTTTTGTGTTTGTGTGTATTTTTCTTCCCCCCAGGAATACTGTTCTTATTAAGGATGTGTTGGTTTGCTTTCTAGTGACACAATGCTTAACCATGTATTATATTTCTCTAACAGAATCCTTCACCATTCTTTGCTAACATTTTGCCCCTTAACAAGGCCTCACCATAAAGTCATAAAGCACTCAGGCAAGTATTTGGCGTATGCTGCAGTTTCCTAAAAATATCTTTATGTATTCTTAATTCTGGAAAAATAACTGTGTCAGGAAAAAATAAAATAAAATAAAATAAAATAAAATAAAATAAAATAAAATAAAATAAAATAAAATAAAATAAAATAAAATAAAATAAAATAAAATAAAATAAAATAAAAATAAAATAAAGAATACAAATAAATAATAATAATAAGAAGAAGAAGAAGAAGAAGAAAAATAAAAATAAAAAAGAACTCATTCTGTAAAGAAGGTTCATCTTTGTCTTGAATCAATGGGAACCTGTTTCCCTTTATGCTTTCAAGACTGGATGGAGCTTCAAAAACTCACAAACCTCTGGAAAAGGAAGAAAACTGCTCTGGAAGAGAAGTCAATGTTATACACTGTATGTCAGGTTATGTCTCATTGCAGAAAAACTACATGGCTCCTACTGACTCACCCACTTAGAGATTTATCTGTACTTCATCAATAGCAATAAACTACTTCTCGTTGATTATGAGGCGCCTGGATGAATTCTTGGGCAGGGGCAGTTGAAGGTTACAGCTAGTCCTGGAGTCATCTTGTGGTTATAGAACTTGACTGGGATTCAGAAATTCTGGGTTCAGTTTCCAGCAATGCCACAGACTCCCTTGGGTAAGTCATGAAAACTATTTGTGCCTTAGTTCTCAGTCCAGAATTAGCCTTTGACCTTTGAAGCTACTATCTCTCCTGAGTGGTGAAGCCCTAAGACCCTTTTCACAGGGTTCAATAATACCATGTTCTTACACAAAGTTTTCAGTTTTCCCCTTTCAACCACGGAAATTTTGGTTGAATAAGAAACAGCAAAAAGTGGATATCACAATAAAGTTAAAATGTTATCCATAATTACATAACTGTTTGAGTGAACTGTATTTTGCATGTTTGTAGCCAGTCCTGTGTATCTGATTGGGTCTGATCCCAACCCGTACAGATTTCTTCTGTGGCTATGGGCAAACCACTTAATCTATTTTATTTTCACCATCTGCAATATAGGGCTAACAATGCATTTAAGAGAGAGGTGTTTTGAGGATTAATTATCTAGGGTGAATTATGGCATTAAGTCATAGTCCACATAACTGGAAACTGGGCAGAGAAGGAAGGAAAGAGGAGGAGAGCCAAATTAGCAGGGCCTCCTGCAGCCATGGTGCCTGTGACAGACATAATGCACTGGGACTGTGCAAGGGCACAGATGCCATGCCATTGTTGGAAGCAGGGTTGTGCTTGTGCCAGCTCTGCTGATTCCAGAATGGGCTAGCATTGATAGACAGGAAAAAACAGCAGTTTTTTGTGTCCCATCTTACTGGTCTGCCTGGTCCTCTTCTGTGTGCCCAATGATCTACAAGATCTACATTGTGCTCTCATCCTGCCTTGAACATAAACCTCTGCTCTTTAGAAATGCAATGAAGAGGAAAAGGTCATCATCACTGCCATTATATGTGGTTAGTAGGATGAAGGAGAGTAGATCTCTGATTTCTCTTCAACTTGTTTATTTAGATTGGCTACACAGTAAAGCATTCTGTACCCAATCATGTCAGGATGTTATTTTTCTCTATGGGGGCTGTCTTACAGTGCAGTCCTGCTTAGATAAGTCGCTCACATAATAATAGGTGATGAACTGGCAATGCAATGACATTCACTAACCAAAGCTCTCTCATTTCAGTACTCCAAGGGGTAGCCAATTCTAAGAGCAGCTTTGCCTGTCAAACGTCCATTCCCTGGAATTGCTGCTTTTTTAAAAACATATGCACAGAATACAAACATATAGCAGGGAGTCCAATTTTACTGTGGGAACACATCCTTGTTACACGATTATTTACATTGCATTTTCCATGCTTGCTACACATATGCTCATGCAGCATTAAAAACAAGGCTTTTGTGCTAGTCATCTTAGAAAAAAAAATAAAGAAAGAAAAAAAAATATGAAAAAAATCATTAAACAAGTAAACGAGAGTATTTTTTACCTGTTTTGTAAAATAACCTTTCTTTGAGCTTTTCCTAAAAAGTCACTTCAGCCAATACAATGAGGATGTAGCATTTTTCTACCAATTAAGTATCTGAAAAGTAGGGCATGCTTTACTTTTCTCTATTCCAATCTATACAACCACATTTTGTTTATGGCCTTGTCTGTCATTTGTCTGGTTACCTATATATATAGCTGTTCTAGCCATATCTGAAAATATGTCCATTAGGTATAAGCAGTCGACTGCATATATCATACACCTCACACTACTAGCAATATAAGTAAATTCTCTTAAATTAAGATAGTTACAATAAATAATCACTTTTTTTTTTTTTTTTCATTTGTTATTCTCTGAGGTAGAAATTTTCGCTATTTTTTCTTGGCTAAATAAATATTGACATAATATTATTAATTATTAATTATTAATATTGACATAATATTATTAATTGATATAATATTCAATAAAAATCTTGAATTCAACAATTTCCATGTTGCTTTGAAGCTGGAGATCCTTCTTGTGAGATTTCTGGTATGGGCTGGTATTATAATGTGAGACAATACAGTATTTTAGGAGCTTTTTAAAGACACTTAGTGCCAGGGATGGGTGCTATTCTCAGGAGCTGGCATAATTGTCGGTGAACACATTTGTGTATGAATTATATTATACTCAATTAAGTTTCTTCTAGCAGTGAGATCCAGCACCAATTACAGCTAATGGGAAGACTTCATCTTCCAACTGTAAAAGATTTAAACATCTGATGAAAAAAAAAAAAAAAGAATAGTATGTGATCAATCATACACCAAAAGTTACTAAACTGAAATGGGGGGTATTTATAGAACAGGTATTGCTGTTAAATAGTTGAAAGACTATTTATCCAAGTGACCTGAGGAAACTGAATAAAGATTCCTCTGGTACAAATTAAGTATGTTCAGTGAGTAGTTGCAAAGGGTCCATTTTATCAAATCTTTTATTTGATAATACTACACAATAATTTTGGCTATGCTCTCACAGGAAATGTAGTTATCTTTAATCAAGTAACACAAAATCCTACCTGTTAAACATTGAATGAATAAAGCACAACAAAGCATGAATCATTTAGTATTTTTTAATTATTTAATAATAATATATCTCTGAGTCCCTTCAAAAGAATATTGATATCCCTCCTCTGTCATGTCATACTGACCTCAATAAATGTATTAACTTTTTTGTGCTTGTAATTACTTACAAACCTGCTTAACTCCTTGCACAATGAGAAGTTGTATTAAAGTCAATCCACTAAAGGCAACGGGACAAGTAGTAGTCATAAAGACAAAATGAATTTAAACCTTTCCAGGTTCAGAGCCTAAAACTGTTCTTAGTTCTGATCTGGCCTTTGATGGGTGTGAATGAAGAGACTATAATGCTGTCAGCTTCATTTAATTAAAAACAAAGAATACATGTAGACTGAAAAACAAAAAAAGAAGCAGATCAGCAATATTTACATTCTTTATTTTCCTTCTGAAAGCCTAATACATTTGAAAGCTTTAAAAGTAAAAATGAATAGCTTTTAATAACTGTTGTTTTTTGTTTGTTTGTTTGTTTGTTTTCCTTTTTGAACTACATACATTAGGAATCTCTACCTTAAAAAAATAAAAATAATAAAAAAAAATCCGGGTCTGATTTTTATCTATAATAAGGAATTTTATTGAACTCTGGAAGTATTTAATGAGACTTCTAGTGGATGTGAACGTATTTTTTTTACTAGCTAAATACTAAACAATGTTTTTTGTTTATTTTCTGAAAATAAGAATGGAGACCATTTATTTTAATTCAGTCTCTTTGGCCCTTTTTAATTGATGAACTTCACTCTCTCTGAAAAAATCATGTCCTCTGCAGTATGATTGACTTTACATTTCTCTTGGCAAGTTTATGAAGCAGTGCATTCATTATCTAGGAAAAATAATGAATGAAAAAAAAAAAAATAAATTGCCAGTATAAGTGGTGTTTTCTTCTCTTGACTGTTTCAGTAGCCAAAGTAATTACATACTCTAATACCAACTTTAAGGGTAAGCTATCTCTATGCCTTCAAATCTGTTCTGTCAATATGTATTTGACTTATAAACCATGCTTTACCAATTAAAGTTTGAGGTTGGTTTCTGGTTATCTCTTTTGGTTGTCCTTTTCATTTCAACCCTTTTGCTGGAGGGAATATTAAAACCCAGGCTAATTTTTGGGGACCATGTTGTAGTCAATTGGAAGAAAATCTTATATAAAATTCACTACTAAGTCCAGGTGGTTTCTTTATAAAAGAAACTTTGAAAAATAGACCCTCTGCTCACTCTGTATAGGAAAGCCCAACAGCAGCAGCATACACTTAATTTTCTTCGGGATACAGTGGGTTCAGTCTGCATATGCTGCCTAATATATGAGAAATCTTGCAGTCCTGATAGCCTTAATCCCTGCCACAGAAGTGTATAAAATTTCACAGCAAAGCTGCCAGAAAAGCCAAGACCACACCAGGAAAGCCGTCTGCTTACAAGAAGATACCTGCCAGGTCTTGTCTGCCAAAGCCTGGACTAATGAATGAATACACAATATCCCAATCAATCAAACTAGATTTGTCTTTGCCCCAGGTCTAGGTGAGGTCTGGTATGAGGTGACCATATCTGTCAAGCACGCAGTAGTTGTGGCCAAGAAACTGTCTGTACATTTATGCATTTATCAAGGCAGATATGAATAGAAGTCTTTATTTTTTAACTAAGTGTAGTATATACACTCACGGGCTGTATATATCTAAATGTATAGTCATACACAGAGAGGTAAGCAGGTATCTATAAACACACACTGCCCATTTTAGGTATGGCTGTATGCAGATACCTATATACACATACACACACAGTCAGTCCTTTTCTCCTCACTTTTGTTCAGAAAGGATTTCAGTGTTGCATGCATTTTTTAGTACAAACATTAGGACTGTGATTACATGAAACACTGAAAAACTCCCAACCACAGATTCTTTTTTTAACTCCAGTGGAAATTCTTTTTTTTTTTTTTTTTTTTTTTTTTCTAAAGTTTTAATCTTCTGTCACAGTCATGGCTATCTGTCAGATAAATAGACTACATTTTCACAAATACGTGTAAATGCATGAAAATGTAGTCTGCGCGGCCATGTTAGAGATTGTAGTGGCTATTTTAATGCCTAGAGGTTCAGCCTAGCAATGGCAGCCCATTTGATAGTTGCTGTCATGCATAGGGGCTACACACAGCAGTTAGAGGAGCTCACCCAGGGTTGCTGTTTCTTTGAATCTAGGTGTGCTGAGGCTGATGACTCGTCCATGCTTCCTGGGAACATGCTTCTAGGCACAGAACAAAGTACGGTGAGTCAGAGAGTGGTCTGATAAAAGATAAAATGGTCATAGAGTAATCACAGATAAGTGATTGCCTGGGGGATGGGAAGATACTTAAATGAAGTGATAGTAGCCAGATATACTGGTGAGGTAAGGAGGTGTGACAATAGAGTACCTTCCCATTCTGTCATCATTCCCTAATTCAAATCCACCTTGGTTTTGTCCTAGCCATGGCTCCTAGGTGGTCTGATGACACAATACAAGGTGGTTCCTTGTCAGCCTGGATGTCAGTAAGAGAGAGCTACAGCAGAAAGCCTCAGAGATGCAGGACCTAATGACTTGCACTCATGACCATTTAAAAGTGCTTTTTAGGTGCATATCCATTCACACCTTCACAGGCTCCTCCTTTAGCCACAGTAGAAGATATGATCCATATTTTCTTTCAAAACTTAGAGTGACTTTGATTAATTTTATTGCAAATGCAAAGCCAAATGTAACAGTATTAAGTTTCTGGAAATTTAAGTTAGAATATTCCACTCTGAAACAATGTCTGTCAGAACCCTGAGCTCATTGTCCTCTCCTGGCTGGAAGTTTGGTTGCTAGGGCTCGGAACCAGTGCAGATAGGGCACAGGTGTCTGTCCTTCTGCAGTCTCAGTGGAGGCCTGTCACTCCTTTGCTTGAGAGCTGCCTTTAAGATCAGGCTCTCACCTTTGGCCCCTACCTGATTACACTGACTTGACTTTCTGGATTGTCTTTCAACCAGTACGGACTTGAGGGTGATCACTGGACCTTGTCTGAAACCAGTGACCTTCCTGAACCTCATCTGCTCTTGTTTGTGTGCTGCGGTATTGAGCTGCATATTGGTGAGGCCACTGCCCCTGCCTGCCCCGTGCTGGTCCCCAGCTCCCTTTGGCTATCAGAAGTGCCTGTTTTCACTGCTCCTTGGCAGTCACAGAGGGTCTTTCCAGGGTTTTCAGTGGGAGGACTTAGGGCAATGCTGAGAACATTTAGAGTTATATTCTTTAATTAATAAATCTAAAACATTGCTTTATAGTATACATACAGAGAATGATAATTATCCTACATGTGCCAGGCAGTGCCTCTTCAGCTATGGCTACACTTGCATGAAAAATAGTTGCTCTCCAGAAAAAACCTGCTGAATATCACAGAAGATAATTGTAATATAAACATTATATTTTAAAAGACAGGAAGATTTCCAGGGACTGAGAGTCATTGACCAGAAAGGCAGAATGGTGTCTGGAGTAGTCGGGTTGGCCCTTGAAAACCAAGGTTCAAGATCTTGTACAGCTACTACATGCATACTGTGTGACCCTGAGGTAGTTGCAGACATCTCATGTAAGTCAGCTAAGTCTACACTTCCTGTGCAGTCGCAGGAGGGAAATTTGCACCCCTAAGGATGAATCATCTTGTTTCAAGACAACCAGAATCTATTACCTTCTTTAGGTACCTTATGTTTCCTGTGAATCATAAGAAGAGTCTAGAAAAGCAGATTAATCTGATATTTAGACTATGAAAGTTAGGCAAGATGAACCTCTCTTTGGTTTCTCATCTGTAAAATGGGGATAATGTCCTGAACCTACCTCATAATAAGAAGAAATGAATAGAGGATATAACAGGTTTGGCTTAGGTGGTTTCCATTTCAGAATATACAATAGGTCTTTTTTGGGGGGGTGGGGAGCACAATTCATTTTGGGGACACAGGGTGGACAGTGAACAACTGCCTGTTGATTTCACTTGGTGTTCGCCTACTGATGATAGTAATTTCATTGACATTGTATTGGATCCCAAAGCTCCTGTGGAATCACCTCCAAGTACACTTTCCTATTAAACAGAGGGTCTGTTCTCCCCTAACTATTCAGATGTAACAGCTATTAACATTAATGAGAGTTATACATATGCATTGAAGGGAGAATAGACCCTGAGGGCATCATATGGATGGCCCTTCAATATTCTGTGGCTCTCAGTGGGACTTTGTACAGTATGGCACGCAATGTAATGGGTCCATTGACTTTGTATCACTCTAGGTCACTAGCCCTAATACGATGTTAATAGAAAGCTTCTCATTAAGATCCTAATTATGTGTGTGTTAACAAGACATACACTATATCTTCCATACTGCTACTTCCAAACCACTAGAATGCATTCTCTCATAGGAACAATATAGGAGTGACCATAACAGATGACCTCTGCTACATGTTAGCAGTACTCATAAATCCCAATCTGTCAAATTCAATCTCTTTTGGCACCAGAAGGAGATTTTAAATCTAGATGCTTCAATACTGAATTTTAGAGAGAGGTGTATTAAAGTAGTGCTGATACAGCTATCAGATCAAATACACTTTCAGTGATTCTGCCTAGAATGGATTAAAATGTAGGTCCCTGTGATCAAAGGGCAGCAAATAAAAGCTCAAGACTTGTCTCTGTCCTCTTGTTGCATAAACTCAATGTGTTTGCTTCTTTTTTGTTCAGTCTGCAGTGTCTAACACACTATATTTGGGGCTGCAGGTGATGTTTCCAAAACTACCTGTATTATGTAAATGAACCGCTAAAACAACTGAAACGACTGATCATTATCAGTCAGAAAGTGGAACAATCAAAGCTATAGAAGCTGAGAAGCAGAGCAGTTCCCTGCAATTATCTGTTTTGAAGGAATACATTGATTTGACATTCCTAAGAAGTCACAGACATCTGATTTCATAATATAATTTGTGGAAGTAAAGACAGCAAGTTAAACATTTGCCTATACACATCATGTTTACATGTGTTCAAAGAACTTTCCCCAAACTTTGCAGTCTCACCTAACTATCATTTTTTGAGGCTTGTTCACTGTCGCAGCTTTGCAAACAAATTCAGAAACGTACCAACTCAGCTTGCTTTGCTTATGGGGATCTCTTCATATTTCAGTGCTTCTGTGTGTGTGTGTATATGTTTAATGAATACATAGATGCAGAAAAAATAAAATAAAATAGTTTTTTCTCCCATAGGACACATGAATATGGCATTGAGCAAAGCTGTTTTGCCATGTATCCTCAAAGCTACAGGAAGGTGAAATAGATGTAATATGGATATCTGCAGCGTATCAATTCTTCCTGCAGTGAGCTGAGCAAATAATTTGAAATGCATAAATCATCCAATGAATGTATCTTCTTTTCCTGCTCATGAAAAATCCACAAGCAAAACTCACTTTTAATAAAGGGTTTTTACATTAAAGATATATTAAACTGTGACTTCTTTCAAAATTATCCTATGTGCTTTTTACTCGTGTGACATTCCACATTTTTAAAGACTAGCACCAATCCATGTACAGGTCACACCACTCCATTTCCAGCATGCAAGACCACTGTCCTCTCCTTTCTCATACCTTTTCTACAACCAAATCTATTTCCATCTCTCTATTGAAAGAGGCTTAATGGGACAACTAAAACATGTCAGTTGTTCCTCACACTGTGCTTTCCTACGATGTCCTGCTATTTATTTGCCTAGTTACACATACGCCTGTCTACCTTGCTGAATCAGGGCCACAAGGAAGAATGTAAATATTTTAAAACCTATCCGGGTTAATCATGAACAGCTGTCTCCAAATATTCTGTGTACAGTATTCAAGATGTGTAACTGAGTTAGGAGTGCTTCCATAGGTCACGTGGCACTGTTTCGCTCCCTCGGTGAATGAGCAATTCCCTATGTGACTACTCATGCATGTGAATACCTATGTGTGACTTTGAAATTTACTTGCCATGAACTTTCAAGAGAGTTAAGCTCCACCATGTGAGTGTTTTCTGAATTTTCAAATGAAAGTAAGACTGAACATGGTCCAAGAGGTTGTGCTGAAGAATGTCAAGGAACCCTGGCAGCAGGCTTTTTTAGCAAAATCCTCAGTCTGTTTTCCACCCTTCCCCAGAGCTGGCCACGTGTCAGGGCCTTGGCTTTCAGAGTACAAGTGTCTAAAACGGTATAAGCTTTTGTTTCAAAACGCAGCTAGAGCAGAGTGAGAGTTCTGAATGAATAGTTTTATTTGCCAGTAACATAACTTCAGATCAATTGAGCACTGAGTAGTATGTGCCTTAGAAAGTTTAGGCATTCCTCAGTTTATTTTTTGAAACCAGCCTGGGTTTATGATACACAGATAAAAAGTATATAAGGTAGTAGATGTGCCTTTTGAGGCAGAAGGAGCATTATTTTCTTCAGGTAATTATTCCTAAGGTTTTTTTTTTTTTCAATAACCTGATCAGGACATTTGAGTGATGGGTAAGTGAGCAGTAAAATATTCCTCCAACACTTGAGAGGTGAGAAGTGTCCACACATGTAGAAATATTCATATTTTTTTCCAAACTGATTCAGCCTTTCTCTTCCAAAGTCCTTGGGAACACGCTGGGAAAGGAGTGCAACTGAAAATGAAACAGAACTGCTGCAATTAAATGTAATTTTAAGTGGCATGAAATTAAGCAAACCCAGAATAAGAAAATAAACAGAACAGCCCCAGATTTTCCTTAGTGTAAGTTCCCTGACTTCAGTAGAGTTACATGAAAAATATATTTGCACTCCCTCCCTCTCTCTCCCTGCCTGAATTCTTGATGTCAGCTTAAAAAGGAGAGTAAGTGAGAGGGAGAGAAAAAGAGAGAGAAGTGTATGGAAATTAACATTTCAGCTTTCAGAAATGTACATTTAATGAAAAGTTTGAAAATATCCAACCTTTCATACCCTTAAGAATTTCTGAAAAAGATCTTCTGTGTTTGCAACCTTGTTGGCAGTCAGGCTGTCTTGGGCAGCAGTAATTTTCAGTCAGAGGATTGCCATAAAAGCCTGAAAACCCACAGAGCTAATAGAAAACAGGCAGAGAAAGTGAAGTCTAAACCAGGAATTCATAGGCAGAGGCTTCCAAGCTCAGTTCAGCTGTGTGAGGTCTGGCTGAGTCACGCACTGCCACAGATTGGACTGGTACATATAGCATAGCACCAGACTGAAGAACTTGGCATGCAAAGTCTAGGGTTAGGCTCCAAACACTTTCCTGGTGAGATTTCTTCCAAGGGAGTATATTAGCCAGCAGTCTCCTTGCCTGCTAGGGAGCAGTTTTTAATCCCTGTTTTTAATTCTCTGCCCCTCTATGTCTAAGTTCCCATAAATATCATGGGAATTAATTTGTGCATGTCCCTGCTCTAAACTAAGGCAGTGCTATGCATGATGCATCTTTATGCTTTCAGAGACTTTCTAGTGTGTAAATCAGTCACTGCGGACTGATACAGGCAAACCTTTGGGGAGTGCTACAAGAAGAGTAGTGAAAGAAGACATGCTGGGAAATGAGGGGAAGGACATAGGTATGATTGCATTAACATATAAACACAGACTGAGAATAATATCAGGGTGAGTCACTTACAAGCAGAAAACAGGTTTGGACATTGGTTTGTAGGTTTGTTTGCTTGGTAAGCTGTCGAGAAATACTTTAAATTAAACACACTTCCCCTATTGGTAAGTGAGAAACAAAAGAAAACTGCAAGGTGTTGATATTATTTAGTAAAGGACCAGACAAATCCTCTTCATTAAATCCTTTGGTGCTAGATCACACTATATGTGCTCTTTTGAGATACATTTCCCCAGCCTCCTGAGAAAACAGGAGGAATCCTTTATGACTACACAGACCATGTAATCACCTCACTTCTAGCCAACACCTTGTGGCCCTCGTTCTGAACATTTTCCTCTAGCAGTGCTTGTGTTGGAGCAAGCAGTGAGGAGGCTGACTATGGCTTGGTTTTCTTTGTCACTGTCTGTGGCCCCTGACAGTGCTGCATGTCTCTCAAGTCTGTTTGCATGGGTTAGGGCTCTGAGATCACTTCAGTAAAAACAGAAGGAAATGGGAAGCAGAAAAAGAAAAAAAAAGAAAAAAGAAAAAAAGAAAAAAAGACAAGTAAATACAGGTGTTTGTGAGCTCAGTTAGGGCAGGCTAAGGCCAGCAACTTAACAAAAGGGTGATGGGAAGATTGTTAAAATACAGGGTATTTTTGTTTTTAAAATAGAGATGAAGTAGAAGAGAAAAAATCAAGATGAGCTCTACCTGGAGACACCTGCAGCTGCTGACAATGAGGGCACTGTAATGGGTGGGTTTTGCCTTGGAAATGGAAACACAAGTGGGAAAGGGTCATGGCTGGGAACAGAGACTTCAGGGCACACTCACTTCCCAAGAAGACAGCGTTCATATCTGAGGTATTTGGCTGGCTCCTGCATCTATACTGGGATGAGGTAAACCTCAGACACAGAGCAACTCCAATTTTGAGAAAGTTCAAATCCCCATTTGTTTCCCTGGCTTTGAACCATCTGCAGGAGCATAGTCTCTCTTGGGGAAAACTGTTTTAGTGCACTCTATCTGCAGGAAAGTAATTATTTTAGCACCTTGCATGGATGCATCAATTTTCAAAACTTCAGAAAAATCTGAAAATGGAAATGAATAAGAAGACTGCCAATATAATAGGTGTTTTTGTTGTTGTTGTTTTTGATTTGAATCTGTAATTAGCAAATCTAGAAGTACCTAAAAAACCACTGACGAGCGAACTTCTGAATTTGTGGAGAATTTCCGAAATTCAGTTTACATACATCTCATAAAGTTCACCATGTTTCAGTGAAAGCTCCAAAGCACCTGTATGATCCTGGAATGTTTGCAGATGCTTGCAGGATAGGATTCTGGGGGAAAGTCTGAGATATAAGTAAAATTAGAGGAGCTTTTTAATGGTTGAACCTGATTTTATATGGATAAGCTAGGGGTGTTTATCTGAGTTCTCACAAAGGTTTTGGACTTAGTTCTGTATAGCAGAGAGCAAATTGTAAACATAGTTTTTCATAAGGGCAGGCAGATAAAATAAGAACTAATCCAAATACCAAACTATGTGGCTTTCCTAGGGAACCTGGTGACCAGATAGTCTTCCTCTGGATGCACTTTCTAGGTCTGAAGATCTTTTCAGGACAGTTGGCAACTGAAAGCATTCTTTTAACAGAGAACAGAATTATAAAATTAGTAGCATGCCTTTCATCAAGGCTAGATCAACTCTTCAAGACTGGTGTTCTCTTTTACTATATATTGTCCTTCCTTTGGCAGATTTTTGTTTTATTCTGTGGTGGTAGAGATGGTAATATTAGAATTAAGCTGGATGTCACACTGGTAAGACTTCAAGCTTAGCAGTAGCAGTTTGTTTGTAGTTGGTGATTCTTGTTTTAGTCAAATGGTGAGAGGGCCATCTTGGTATGAATTAGTGTTTTTTTGATATTGACAGTCACTTTTGATGATTTTGATGTTTTTGATGTTTTTGGTCACTTTTGCAGCAAAGAATTTCATAAATATACAGCATAATATGAACTGCAGCTCTGGACAGTAAAATGTTTCTAGACAGAATTAATACTGCATCAAACTTTGGCTCAAGTCAGAATCTGTCCAGTGTGCTGAATGACTTTTTATCAGCTTCTGCCATCCGGTCTTGTGACACTGCAATATGTGCCTGTAGTTTGCTAATAGAATTGTGGGAAGGTTGAATTTGCTTTCCCATAATTTTCTTCTTATAATTCCCCATCTAGGAGAGATTAGCCCTATGAAGCTCACTAGCTACAGGAATAGTGTCTGAAGTTGTACTAAGGCTTGGGTAAAGAGAGCAGGAAGGTGTAGAAGAGTTCCTATTTGCCTTCCCACTCCCTATACACACAGGATGGACACAAACTTGAACTATATTTTTACCTACTAGCAAGAGTCCACTATGAAGGAAAATGCCTGAAATGGCTTATTCTGTTCACCTTAAAAAGACAATGCTAAATAAGCTGGGTTCAGGCTTTTCATCTCCTCAGGAAGCTTTATGGTTAAAAAAAAGAAAATAAAAATCTGCTTAGTCCCTCAAACCTGAAAGGCAAGATATTCACACACAGCATGGGCCAAATCCTGAAGGGTTTTATGATACATTTCTGCTGTACTGGGGACGCCAAACACAGGAGGAATCTCCACACATGCACTGCAGAGAAAATCTCGGTGGCAGCTGTTCATGTTGCCTCGTGGAGCGAAGGGGGAGGAAGTGGATATTTTAGGGCCTGAATCAGTAGCTTTGAACAACACACAAAAGCACTGGAGCCAGTGGTGAAGCAGGGAGCAATGGGCAGTGTCCACTAGTCCTCAGCCAACACTCTACAGCAGACCAGCCGCTGGCCAGGTTTGTGGTTTGGAGGCCTCAGAGCTCTTGGGACTGAGGATTCCTTTCCCTCAGGCTTGTGGTGCTGTGGATGTGACTTTTTCAAACAGGCTTTACCCGATTTCTCAGGGTTTGATGAACTAATTAGAAGGCAATTTTCTCTAAGAGAGGATCCTTCAGTAACATGAAGAAAACACACCAAAATATCTCCTCCCTCCCTCCCTCCCTCCCTCCCTCCCTCCCTCCCTCCCTCCCTCCCTCCCTCCCTCCCTCCCTTCTTTCCTTCCTTCCTTCCTTCCTTCCTTCCTTCCTTCCTTCCTTCCTTCCTTCCTTCCTTCCTTCCTTCCTTCCTTCCTTCCTTCCTTCCTTCCTTCCTTCCTTCCTTCTCTTATTTTTTTTCTTATATGCACAATTTTTACTATTAAATGTTCTGTTGGTTTCACCCTGAAGGACAGCTAAACTCCACTACAACCATTCCCTCACTTTCTCTTCAAAGGGAGGGAGGGAAGGGAGGGGGAAGAAAGTATGATGGGAAAGAAAAAGACTCATGGGTTGTGATAAGGATAATTTAATTAAAGGGAAAAACAAAGCAAAACAAAAAAGCAAAAGCCACACAGAAGCAAAAAAAAAAAGAGTGAAAACAATTATTCTCTACTTCCCATCAAGGAATGATGTTCAGCCACATCCCAGGAACCAGAGCCTAAATACATGTAGCATTTGTTTGGGAGGACAGATGTTCGTTTTCATAATGACAGGCCCCCTCCCTCCTTCTCCTTCCTGT
The DNA here is from genome assembly GCF_964211825.1 of Aythya ferina. Lineage (NCBI taxonomy): Eukaryota > Metazoa > Chordata > Aves > Anseriformes > Anatidae > Aythya > Aythya ferina. Next base: position 51,649,231 of record NC_140301.1, read on the forward strand.
TTTCCGTCTTTTATTGCTGACTGTGACACCATGCGCCATGAAATATCCCTTTGGTCAGTTTAGGTCAGCTACCCTAGCAATGTCCCCTCCCTACCTCTTGCCCACCCCCAGCCTACTGGCTTTGGGGTGTTTGGAGAGATTCTGGATGATGTGTCAGCACTGTTCAGCAATAGACAAAACACTGATGTGATATCAGGGCTGTTCTAGCTGCAAGTGCAGAGCACAACAGTACATGGGCTGCTGTGGGGAAAGTTATCTGCTTTCCAGATGGACCCTGCACAAATGCATGAAATATCTGTACAGAGTTTTTCTTGGACTTGTGTTTCAGTGGCATGACAGTAAAGCTGCCTGCAGAAGTCCAGTAACTTTCTTACACTCTCTAGCCTAAGTGGAAGCTTCAGTCAGGCAAGTTTAAAATGAAAAGTTCTGGTGCTCGTTACAATAGCAAAACCTTTTAATAGCACCAGAGAGGCAGGGGAACTTCACCAGATAACTAAATCCATTGATCTCTAATCCTTTGGGCCATACTTACTGTGGAAGACTTGCATGCATGGCTTCAATCCAGAACCGCACACTGCCAAAAAACGCTTAGTACGTTAGCAGCCAACAAAAATGTAAGAGGTCTGCTCTGCATGTGGGAAACAACATAAAAAGAAGTGGCTTTTTAGCTTAGTCTGACAAACGTTAGCATATAACACTGATATTAAAATGAAATGGCAGAAATTCTCAATCATATCTGGGATGTAGGGGACTTATATGTGCTAATTAAAAGGGACTGGGTGGCACTTTAGGCTGCTCTGTTGTAAGTTTCTTCTCAAGTACTCCAGTTCAAAACCTTCCTCAGGGAAGAAGCTGCTATTAATGTGCATTTCTTGCAGGCTGAAACATTAAAAAGAGAGATCTACTGAAGGCAGATGCATTTCCTTCTCTATTTAGATACAAATGCAGATGTTATTCATATCAAATATATATTATTCTCTGTCTCACTGGTGAGTGATGTTGAAGAACTGTAACAACTAGCTAAATATATTTATGGCATTATACTAGTGCCCATATACAGATAAATCTTAATGCACTTCTTTATAGATATCAATTAATAATGTACATCAAAGACAGGTCCATGTTAAATAAAAGTTCATGTTATGCCTTCCAGGTACACCGGCAGTCTCAGAGACTCTGTAAACGCAGAATACAGAGATAGGGTTTTCTTTCTCTCTTTCTCTTTCCTTCTCTCTCTCTTTCTTTCCTTCTCTCTCTCTTTCTTTCCTTCTCTCTTTCTCTCTTTTTTTTTTCTCTCTTTCTCTCTTTCTTTCTTTCTTTATTTTTCTTTCAGAATATCACTAATTCACACTAGCCTTTGCTACTTTCACTGTACATTTGATACTTTCCACCTTCAGCTCAGCAATATTTTATTTGTGTGTATGTATACACATATGCACACATCTTATATACAGCATATAAACTCTAAAAATTATTTTTCAGAAAAAAAAAAAAAAAAAACCAACAAAAAAGTGTATGTGTCAGAAGGCTTAAATATATAATTGTTTTGGAACAGAGAATAGCAAGAGATGCACCATTTGCCATGAAACAAAAATAACCTCAAACAGGACAAATGATTTTTGTTTGTGCCAGGGTGATAAAAAAATCACATATGGATTCCCACAGTCCTCTCACTATAACATTCAGAGATGTTTCTTACAGGAAAGTTCCAGCTTTCTGAAGGCTGGTACGACTACTGTGCCTGTTGGAACATTCTTCAAATAATCAGAACCATAGGTAAGGATGGTCACAGCTGAGATGCGGCCATGCACACATTTGTTATCTTCCAGAGATATTCCTTAATAGGGCAGCTGTTCCCAATTTATACCAGGGTGACCTAGCAAAGCCAGACACACTTGTTCAGTAACCAGTATATGTTAGAAGTCTAGAGTACATTGGCTATACTATAACATTCAGAATTTGTGAAAAATTATCACTAATTCATCTGAGCAAATAAAATTTGTATCTTTGTAGGTACAAATTGAACACGACTACAACATATTCAGAGCAAACACATTTCACTCAAGTCCCAGCCTATGTTCATATTCACCTTTTCAATTATATCACTTGGACAAAAGCCCTTGACCAGGCAACAAGTCTGAGTCATGCCCAGGAGAAAGCATGAACTGAGTTACCACTTGTCCTGAGCCCAACATACACTGTAGCCTGCTCTATAAATGGGCAGAGCTCTCTCTCATAATATATACATTCCATGGTTCAGATCAGCTTCATCTGATGTCCTTGTAGAAATGCTTTGGAGCTTGCAAACTGCAAGGCATATAGGATTTGTAGGTCACCTGAACTTGGATCATTCTATGACTGCATGTTTGCAACATACTGTGATAGAGATGTCCAGGGTCCATGGATGGGAATGCATATATCTGAGCCAGGGAATACACCAGGCTTTACACTGTTGCATAAGCCAAGTCCTCAGGGTGCTTTGTAAGGCCTATTTCAGATGCCTCGCCTCCCAAAGCCAACACAAAATGCCAGCTTTGTAGAGTCAATGAAATCAGGGAGAGGTAAATCATTTAGTTCGTCACAGGAGATAATCAACAACTTGCAAGTTGGGCCTTTTTAGTCAGATTTTTGTTAATGTATCCGTAAGTTAGAATGGAGCCACTAGGCACTGCTGAGAAACATGTCATCTGCCTCAACTTGCTTGGAATTAAAGACAGTTCACAGAGCAAATGTAAGCTATTAATATCCTGTATTCATAAGGGTTACATTTCTTTGCTTTTTTTGTACTACTGAAAAAAACCTACAATAATCTCCAGTCCTAATTCTACCAGATCCCTTTCTTCTAGTTTACAATAATGAGGTATTACAATATCCTCTGGAAGTCAGAGGCACTGACAGAATGCACTCCAGCACTGCATGTTCTACCATACCACAGCACAATGGGACGCCATTACTGGGAACCAAGTGTATTCAATCTTGTTATGTCCTTCTAGAGCCAAATCCTGCTTGACTTACTTGTGAAAAAATCCTATTGAATTCAGTGGGCATTTTGCCTGAGAGGGGAGCAGCAAAAAGCCCTCCCCCATATTCTTCATGCATTTCTCCGAAGAGGAGTCTGATAATTCAAGATGCTGAGTTCCTGCTGGGTGGCACAGGACCACGTCTCTTCTCAGGAAAACTTGATGTACCCCTAGGAAAAATTAATCAGGTGACTGAAAAAATGTGATTTCTGATGAGCTTTGTCTTCTCAGTTTTGTTTTGTTAATCCATTACAGCAGAGCTTCAGCCAAATGCTTACATTTATAAACTGTTTTGATTCTTAGCAAGCTTTTTTTCTTGACTTTTGATAAATAATACTAGTTGCTTGTGAAAGCAGAGCAACTAAAAGTAACAGAGAATCATTTCCTTTTTTCATACAAAAGTTGTGAGCTGCCAGGACGGTTCTCTTGATATAGAAGTGTGCCTGAGCTACAGTCCTTTAGTCCAATTGCCCTTCCCTAGTTTAGGATGAGATTCTAGGTCAGACAAGGAAAGATATAGTTTAAGTGGGGAAACAAACAAACAAACAAAAACTCTTTAAAATATATCAATAGCTGAAAAATATTCAGACTGGCCTGCTGAAAATTCAGGGTATTTTAACCTTCTGCTGATTATTTAACCAGTTCCTATGGCTTGTTTAATCAGTTATTATTGCTGTTCTGAAAAAAAAATACAAATGAATCTATTAATGCATGTACTGTACCTTGATAATAATCCATCAGCCCTTGTCTTTTTAACCCCTAGATTTGGCCTGTTGAATACACATTGATTTTGTATGATAGAATAGTTTATCATATTTCTGGCAGAGCCCCAGAGATGTAGATCCAGATTAGACTACGGACTTGATACACCTGAGTGAACAGCTGACGACAATCCCTCGAGACCATTTGGATGTTTTCACATGTGGGTTTCAGCTAAATTAGTCATAAGATCATATCACTTATTTTTCTTCCCACCAGACTTAACCTAAAGACAAAAATGGTAAATTTGCCACTTAACTACACTTTCTTTATCATATCTCTTTTGCGCTTTTACAATCATTCCCAAGCCTTTGGTACCTGTTGCTCACCCAAGAAGCTAAACTGTAGCAACCAACCATAAATCTGTTTGTTTCCACAATCCCTATAAGAGTTTAAATAATGGAAATCCTCTGAGTTTCTATACTCCTTCAAAGTATTTAATTGACCTCTGAGAAGGTTAATCCACAGTCTGTGGACATATTTCAGTTTGCTCATGTTCATGTTACCTGAGAAATTGTGGGTGGTTCTTGATACCTAATGATCTCTCCCTCTCCCTGCCCCTCCTTCCCTAACCCCCAGTAAGACAGGATAAAATATACTGTTTTCAAGGGCTGTCTTTGGTTTAATTTTCTGTAAGAGATCATTTTCTTAGGCTGCAGTGATGTGAGTTCGCCCTCTTTTGGGGCCAAATATCCTCTAGCCAGTTCTGTGGAGCATTGTGATGCATGTATAGAGTCAATTGGAGTGCTCTGTTTGGAAGGTTAATGAATAAGTGATATTCCTCCTTCCTATTAATCTCTTTTGATGTTTGAGTGAATAGCTGCAGCAGCAATAATTTCTTAACATGAACTTTTATATAAGACGTATGTATTCTGGCATTACACCTGCATGTTTATGAAGTGCCCCAGTTTTACAGGAAATGAGGTACTATTGTGACAGCTATTCATAAGCATGGAAAATATGAGGAGGAAGTTCTCTTCACTCAGATTCCTTAAATTCATTCAGTTTCACTCTAGTTTCATAAATAACAGAATATCAACTGACTAAGGCTTTTGTGTTGTTTTGTATCCCATTTTGCTTACTTAACAGTAGGGAGGAGAGATATTTAAATCAGAATTGGGGAGCAGGTGTTCAGGAACCTATGCATAGTTCTTGGCATCCCATTTATTTAAGCTGTATCTGAATTACCTTTCTAAACTGAAGGTAGCACCACACATCACACTATTGAGAACAACTATAGTTCTTATGGACTACTGGAAGTCATGGAAGATATCTGACCATTTATTAGAGAATTATTGCAAACATAGATGAGCATGGTTACTTTACGATTAGCCTTAACTGATAAGAGGACCAACTGCTCATTGCATTTAGAATGACTTAAATACACTTGGCTGGCATGTTTATTACATAGCTAATAGGGAATTAAGCTGCTGAAGCATTCAATAATACTCTTCCAACAAAAAATGTAGGTGCCACCATAGGACATGTTCACATAATTTTTCTTATGTTAGCCAGCTAGGACAACAAGGTGTAGTGGTATGTGCCTTAACCCTGGCTGTATTGTACTTGCAAGGGCAACTTCACTGGTGTTGCTGGATGGAAAAAAAAAAGCAGGTATGCTGGAAAATACACCTTGATTTTACTGGGTAGACACTCCCTCACAAGCTTTATAAGGTGGGTACTCTCTACAGCAATGCTGCTTCCATAACCATTTCTAAACTCTCTGTAATATTCTGTAGTTCTTGGTTATAACTGACTTAACCAGCTCACTGAAATGAGGGAAACAGGTATATTTGCCTTCAGTTTTTTGAAGCATTTACAGTACCAATGCAGTTGTTGGTTGTGTATTGGTACAGCTCTTAAATCTGCTTTAGTTTAATAACACAACACCAGCAGTATGTACAGCTCTTCTGTCAAACAGTCAAGTAAATCCTAACCCCAGGTTGGTATTATTAATTTTTACAAAGGAAGTAGTGAAATAATTTCTTTATATACACACATACACACACACACACACATATATACACATACATAAATATATACATATAACTGGTGAACTGTGACAAAGTTATTTTGCAACTTAAGAAGTCTGCAAATTATTCTAATTTCCACTTTGGCATTACTCCTCACTGAGCTGATTTAACTAGTGTTAAGTACAAAACACTTTAGTAAGGTAAGGTTTGTATATTCACAAAGCTAGATTAATGCACAAGAGTAATTTCTGGCATTGGTTAAACATCTCTACCATTGAACTTCGTGAAAGTAGGATTGATCAGTTGAACTATTAGGTGCTGAAGTGTAGAGCAAGAAGAGACGACATCTTTCGTGTGATAATTGAAATCATTTCAATTCATTTCCTTCTTGGTTGGACAGAAACATGTTTTCAATAGTGAAGAAATCTTGAGGGAATCCATTGACCTAACCAGTCATATAATACAAGAAGTTAATGGACAAAAATGATATTAATCTTCAGTTTATAATAGCATTTTCTTTTCACAGAACCAAAACCTACAAAGGCAAAGTATATTATAAGAACAACTGCTACTCCAGTAGAGACATGACCTTTGTTTTATGTGACAATTACTGGGTTGGTAGCAAAATAAAATGTAAAAAAAAAAAAAAAAACAAAAAAAAAAAACATTTTTTTATGCTAAGATAATAAATTATAAATTATGAAAGTCTAAGGCACCAAGCAACTTGTAAGCAACAGTCCTGTCTCTTAGCAACGAGCCGGGGAAAGCAGCTTGTTGATACGAATAGAGCAGACAGGATTGTTTTGCAATGATTACCACCAAGGAACTAGGAACAACATTTTAACACCTGCCTCAGGGCACTTCTGCACCTAGCTATCCATCTCTCCAGTGGCCCACAAAGCCTGGGCTGTATGCCAAGAGGCTTCTGAGGCCTGCCTGCCTCCCAGAGCAGGCCTGGTGCAACAAAAAGGACCCCAGAGGAAAGATCAAAGAGGTGGAGTTCAGGTGTGTTGCACACTTGTGCCTGTTTCTATTCCTTTAAATGCCTTTTTGCAAACAATACGTGATCATTAGTGTAAATGTTTATTTTTTTTTCCCTCTCTCTCTGCCCCTTTAGTGCTGTCTAATCTAGAGTTAGCATTATGAATGAATGCAGACATGTATTTGATATGAAGCCAACATTTTTTGCTGTACTTTTATTCTTAAATACTCAACATTAAGAGTTGGAGCAATGGTGCAATCAGGAGCATCTAGTTACTATTTCACCACTGTGCTGGTTTCAGAAACATACAAAGAAAACATTTCCAGAAATAAAATGCAACAGCATCAGTCTGTTAAGTCCCTGGACTAACAGGGGTGGCTTGCTCATTCTCCCAGGTAGAATGTTATGACGGTAAAGGGAAGCAGCAGAGGAGGATAGTAAAAGTTAAGGGAAAAAAAAAGTTGAAGTGAAATCCAGGCAGATGAGGTGAAAAAAACTTAAGAGAAGAGCAAAAATAAAAGACAAGAAGGAAAAGGCAATAAAATGCTGTGAAGGTAAAAAGGGCATGGAAACAAAAGATGGAACAAGAAATGGGACAGCAAAGAAATAGGAAAGAGAAAGAAAATACCGACAACACACACAGCTTTGCTGTTAGCAGAAGTAATTTCCCTTCCAGAAAGGAGTGCAGGAGAAACAGCTAAAAGGAGAATTTAATTCTGATCTGCTGGAAATCCATCACTGACTCATGAGACCTGGCAATTCTTCCTGTCCACTCTAAGCCCTAAGTGAGTTGGAGCACCGATCAAAGCCTACAGGCCAGCTTAGCCTATAACCCTATCTATTTTCACATTATACCTGAATTTATTAGGCAATGCAACTGTGCTAAGCACATTTCTATCATCACATCTTTCCTGTTGCTGATGGAAGAAACATATGCCAAACTTTCTTTCTTTCTTTTTCTTTTTCTTTTTTTTTTTTTAAAAAAATAACTTTGGACCAAACTGTCCCGTGCTTGCTAAGGATATCTGGAGGGGAGTTGCAATACATTTATTTAGCATGAGGTATTGGCTTAGAGGCCAGACTCCTATCGCAGAAAGCCAGGCTTTTGCTATTTCTTTCTCTAATTCAATATCCAGAACAGACTGATTTAAACTAAATTATAACTATAACTACTGGCATTGTTGCATAGACACATTAAACAAATGCATCGGTTGATCCACCTCGAGAAACTATTTGTTTTACCTGATGTAAAATCCTGAAGGAATTGGTCATTGTGTCTTACAGGACGTTGAGACTCACCAGGCAAAAGTGGGCTTTCTCCTTCACTTTTCTTTTGGGTGATTGAATATGAAGTCCAGCTAACTGCACATCCTTATGTGAGATAGTTTAACACAGTACCTCGAGGCTCTATGGTCCCAGAATGCAGTGCAGCTCACTGGCAGTAGTTCAGCTGAAGACTAAACATTTGGCTTGGTGACAGCAGAGCTGCCAAGAGTTGGCAACAAGAGACTCACAGGGAAGCAGCAGGCTGCTAAACCCTTTCACATTTTTAATTAGATCCACACACCCATGTCTTTGAGCTATCATAAATATACAGATGACATAGAGAGCATTATTTGGGGTAAGGAAAAAAAAAAAAAAAAAGGAAGAAAAGAAAACTGTACTGTGCTATCTCTTACCTTATTAAAATAATTTACCTACAGCTAGTCTTTGGAACTGAGGCAGGGGGAAAGGGGGTTGTGACATTTAACACAGATAAAAGTCTCTCTCTGACTACAGTTAAATTCGCCCTGCACATTGAAATTGCAGGGTCCTGAGATGACTGACACTCCTACTTAGTTGCAATAGCATCGCCAGAAGAGGGCATTATTGGCAGTAACTCCAGTGTGTAATTTCCCAGAAGCGCTATACATTCAAGCTCTAAGTATTCTTAAGTGTGCATCTTGCTATGTTGTTGTTGTTAAAACTATTTGGTTTTGTTGTTGTTTGTGTGTGTGTGTGTTTTCCCTTGCTCTGTTGTTACTCTTTTCTAAGTACACCTTGATATATTCAAAATCCTTTTATCTATTTTTTATTAATTTCCACAAAGACATTTTCCTAGTTTGGTTCTTCCTAACCTTTCTTTCTTCCTAGCTGTCCTGTTCTGCTCTCTCCTTCAAAGTAATGAGGAGAGTTGGTTGGCTGCTTAATTTATTTCATTATTATTTTTATTATTAACTATTACACAAAACAATTCCTCTGCCACCCATCACTTTTTTTCATCTGACATTGTTGTGATCTACAGCAATAAAGACATATATCACATACATTACATACTGGCAATTGACATCATCATACAGGACTGTCTGGTGCATAGGGTTAAAAGATCTCAGATTTTGTCCAGGGACAGTGACACTCAGAGTACTGCACCTTGCCTCCTTTGTTGTAAAGTCTTAACATTTTTTCAGAATAGAAACTGTAGCTGTATCATCAACCTGCAGCATGAAAACAAAGGATCTTTGCAACTGGCCCTTAAGGGCTAGGGTTTTCTTCTTGTATTTCTCCTAATTTTAAAGAAAATCTAATAAGGAAACAAAATCCTTGAAATGCTGTAGGGGGGGAAAGGAATCACATGTTGTCCTGCCTGCAAGCACAAATTTTATAAATAGACACTACAGCAAACATCAAAGAAATTGCCGTGCAGGGAAACCAACAGATCATGTATATTTTACATTGCCCATTTATTCCAAACTGTGTTAGCCACACACTGCCAGTTAACTCTGAATGTGTAAACCACAGTCCCTCCATTCTGGATATTCAGAAAATCCTTTGCATCATCCTCCCTGTTTTCTTCTGTAAAAGTTAAACTTGGCCATATCTTATTTCTCCCATTTTTCCCCTCTGTATTTCACCACAAACTGAGAAGTGTGGAGTGACACAGTCCTTTTGTATGGTTGTGAGCTCATGCCAGGTCTGCGGTACGCATTTCAACACATAAGATCCATGACCATTACCAACAAAATTGCTATAAACTGTCATATTCCCAGAACTCTTATATCTCCCACCATATGAAATCTGCTTTGTACCAAATAGCTGAACACATAGGAAGTATTTCTTACAGATGGGAGTAGGAACAGGGTCTAAGCAGTAGGTTGGACCTTGGGCAATGCAGAGCCAATTCTAGTTGAAACAGTTCCCTCTTCAGAATATAGGGGAAATGTTCAGCTTTGACCTTTCTTGGCCTAATCTTTTCTTTATTCCTTCTTATGTCCACTGATGCTCCACAGGGCAGCCAAAGGGAAAGGAAGCATCCCAGTGTCTCTCCAGAAATTCTGGGTCTCACTTGTTAAGAGATATTTCATTGATATATTGAATTAGGGTTGGACTGAGCCTCTACAGCCCTTCATACTATAGGTCTGTTGTCTGATGGGTAAGACATAAGTCATTGTGTGTGGGATTTTTTTTACATTTGAAAAATATTTAGCAAAATAAGACTGAATTATCCTGTTTTGGGCTACCAGCATACAAGTGAATGAATGAATGAATAAATAAATAAATAAATAAATAAAAATAATAGATTCCCAGTCCTTTTGTCAGTGTTGCTGTTGATAGTAATAAGACACCCTCCTTAGAGGCAGACTCTGCAAGAGCAAAATTTTTACAAAAAGAACCTGCCCAGAAAGTCAACCCCAGTTATTTCATCAAACTAGCCACATGCCAGAAGTATAGACACAGCAGTAACATCTGCTAATAATACTGCTAATAATTCTATTTATCATTATTAGCTGTGCTATAAAACATAAAACAGCTTTATTTGATAATTATTTTTTTTTTAATATCTTCAACTGTGTGAGTTTATCAGGATTAGCTATGCAAGTTTCAACGTAATTAATACAAGTGATCTTGTACCTCAGTTATATGTATCTTAACTGGAAGAAGACATTTGAGCAGATATGTATTCTTTAATAAAGTTTAGGCTTTAATTTATGAGATGTTCAGAAGAAGGAGCGGTGCCTTTCTTGTTCCCTCTCTTTCTTCCTTATTTTCCTCTGGAAGTTACCTATCTTGATACTAACCAGCCCCAAGCACGTTTAGTGTAACTGTCCAATGGAGGTAAATACCTGTGCTGATTCATTAAAATTCTTGTTCAGATCTGATCAGAACCCGGATGTCAAATCTGCGGTCTGCCCATGCAGGCTTACCCACACCAGCTTCTTTCACACTTGCCAAGTTACCAGGCCTCCAGCTATTAACAGTTTGGTTCACAGAATTCAGCAGAAAAAATGGACAAGTGGAAATCAAGGATGGAAAACCCTGCTTAGATCATCTACCTCATCTACATGTCACTGCTGGAAACTTTCCCAAATTTACAGACTTTGCTGTCATCAGTACTAAAAGAGGTTTCTGTGTACTGTCTTTGATGCATCTGATCCGTGTGGCAAGCTGTTAAGGAAGATGGGGTAGATGGGTGTGATTTTGTCCTTTCCAGAATGAGTCATGCCTCAGTGGTTACAGAAAGATCTAAACTGGAGTTCATGTATGGAGGTGAGAATATTTCCATCGACTTCGTTGAGTCTTGGGTCAGCCTTATACAGTTGTACCTATGAGGCTTGGAGAATGGACAGAGTTAGTGCATATCTGGCCATAAAGCATTGTCTTCAAAGTGGATGTGAAACGTGACCTGCTAGTACCCAAGCACAACCCAGTTTCACGGCTCATCCTTTCTGGCACTTAAATGAAAGACAAGAGAAATCAGACCAAAAAGGAGTTTATGGCTTCGCAATTCCATACATCTGGCTTAGAAGTGCTTTACATTTACTCAACCACCAATTAGTCCTTCTTGGACTCTGTTACTCTCCAAAATAGCTGAAGGACAAACAGCCTTGGCACATTCCAGTCCACTATCCTTACACCCAAACTAGGGAGACAGCCATTACACCAAGCCTTACAATGGCTGTAGCCAGCAAAAAGCAATGAGTGCAATGTCCCTTTACACAGCAGAAGCACAGAGATGGTGCCTGAGAGCCATTACCAGGCACAGTTTGGTCCACCTACACTGGAGATGTCATGTTTCTGATCTGACAAACCGTGCAATTGCAAATGTAACTCTTATCAATCCCCAAACTTTTCTTGGATGGACATACTCATTGCAATGCCATGCAAAACTGCAGGAAATAATTTTTTGGCTCTGAAAAACTTTGTTCAATCATGTTTATTTCCCTGTGCTGCTCCACCTAAAAAGGCATGTCCAGGAAGTATTTATTTTAAAATAAGTAAAGAAGCAGCTTTCATAGTCTCTTTCATCTTTTAATGAGACACAAAAAATACACTACTTTAAATCAACAGCACTGAATCCAATTAAAGTATATGAGGAATGATATCTGTTTTACTGTCAGACTTTACAGATGCATAGTGTCTTACAGACAAGAATTCCTATACACTTGCCTGTCAAAATAAAATAATTTAAATATTAACTTTTTTTTCTGTTGTTATTTAAAAACAAACAAACATTTTTTTAATTGCTAACGTATATTCATATTGTCCTCATTTCTGTCATCAAAATAGTTCTAAACAGCGTTATTTTAGCAAGCAAATTTAGTATGGTTATAAATAAAGTGATTACGTTAGCAGCTGTAAAATTTTCCAGTATACATTGCTACTATTTCTCCAGTAAGGATTCAAAACACACCATTTCATGCATTACATGCTATAGGCATGTGGTAGTTAGAGGTTAGGAAGACTACTTCATAAACAAGCTTTAACCAAATTAAAAGCTAAACTTGCTCCTGCAGAAGTCACAATAATAAAACTCTTTTTGACATTTGCTTGTGTTGTAGGACTGGACTTGCAGCAATAAATTCTTTAAAACAGACATAAGTTCATCCAAGCAACACCCCCACTCAGCCCCCCTATCTTTCCCCACCAGTCCCTACCAAAGACAAAAAGCTGTGGAAGTTTCTTGCTATAGGCCTATGATTTTGAAAATACAGCCTGTGACAGTGCTTCCCCCCATTCTGAAGTATTGCAAAATATTTATTTGATGTGCCTTTTTTTTTTTGAGTAAAACTGGGAATTTCTAATTTTCAGTGCACTTGAGGCTGAGAGGGAAAAATCCCAAATTCCATTGCAGTCACTGGGAATTTTGTTTCTGACTTCAGAGGGGCCAAGGTTTCAGACTCAATAGGCTTTTATTCATAGATCGCAGTATCTCCTCAGACGACATTACACGGGGAACTTTTATTTATGTTTATTCCCTTTCTTCTCCCCTTGCCTTGTTTCATGCCCTTCTTTTTAGTTGAGTTTAGAAAAGCGTGTGAGAGAGGAGTCACTGAGGACAGGGACTGGGGGTTCAGAGATCAGAGCATTGCCCTTCACCACAAATACATCTGTGGATGAAATCTAGCAGAGTTCAAAGGAAGCCTGACAGGACAAGCTTAGTTCAGCCTGCCTCAGCCTTTTCTCCATTAGAACAGCTTTTTTTTTTTCAGGTACCTCAGCTGTCAGTCCCAGGTCCTATAAACCTAAATAGTTGCTGAGTACACACCTATGCTCCTATACAGACACCACTGGCTGTGTAATTTGTTGTCAAAACATGAGAGCAGAAATCTGCAAACTAATCACTGAAACAACTATACATTTCAAATTTAGCCTGTTTTCCACCAACAAGCAGAAATAACATCCCATCCAACTTCCATCCTGGAGGTACTAATTCTGCCAGCTCAACTTCCTAAGATTTCCCTTCAGCCACAAACCACAGCACCCTGAAACCAATAGGAACCTTTCCTGCTCTGAATGCTGTTTCATAAAGGGCAACTGCAAGTCTTTTCCCCACCGCACCCGGAGCAAGATTCCCTTATTTATGAAATGCCCATAACAAGGGAAGATGTTTTCATTCCTTCCTTCCCTGGCAAGGTCCCAGGTGCAAGCAGCAACTTGCACGGGAAAGCTGATACATAATCTGCTGAGCCTGACTCCAGCATTCTTTGCTTGTCACATGACAGATAGGTACTTGGTCAAAATCTCTCTGAAAATGCTGCAGTCCCTCCAGTATAAAGTCAGCCTGCTTTTGTAGGGAAAAGCTTGATCTGTCTGTCACTCCCTCATCTATTTGCCTTGAACAGCCTCTAGACATTTACTGTATTAATGACCTCCCTTTTTTCTTCATTTCTACTCAACATTGTCATCCCTAAACATAGAAAAATTGTCATTTAGAGGCACTTTCTCAGAAAAAAGCTAAGAAAATTTTTCTACTGAAATTAGGCACAATGTGTGCAGTTTTCTTAGAAACTGCGTTCTGGCTGTATCTAAGAAACACTAAGAACCCTCCTGTAATCCAAGATGATTCTGACTTGATAGCAAAGCACAAGGTGAGACCAAGTTTGTGCAGTTTGAGATTTCAGCATGGGCATTTTGCCTAACTCAGAGCTGTCCTATTTATCTATTGCCTTCTTAAGAAATCACATGCACAGTTATGTACTCTTATTTGAATCTGAAATACCATGCACCATGTTTTGTCTCTCACTCTTCCATTTTCTGCATCTGTCTGAGGTCTGGCCTCCTTTGTTTAGCTTCAGTACTTAGGTTTGCAACCTGGCCAAGAAAGAACTGGCCTCTAGTCCTTCTTTTTACTGAACTCCTTTGCGATCCACTTCACTTCTCTGCTTCCAGTCTCACTCCTTACATGCAAACACCATTTCTTTAACTCTGTGTTGGGCTGATGCATTCAGATTGGATATTGGTGGACAAAGTAAAACAGCTGCTGTAAATCATCAGAGTACCTTTATTGCAGGATTAGCACCATTGATGTTAAGGGGATTATTGAATAAGATAATGTTCTATTTGGGTTAGTGTCCTAAAGAGGAGGAGCCACGTTCATGCCTCTCATCTGGTTTGTATGTGTGAAAATTAAATAAATAAATAATAATAAAAAGGTAGACATAATGTTATTTCGGTGTGGGAAACCCATCCAGGAATTTCATTAGGTTCTTGTCCAGATAAAGAAAGTCACTGGGAATATACAATGTCGTGTAGAAACACAAACAACCAAACACAATATATATATATATATATTTTTCTCAAAGGTCAATAATTACTTCACTGGACATTTCAGTGTCAGTTTGTTTTGGAAAAAGTGCTTGTACCTCTGACCCAGTTGAATAGCAGTGGTGTTACTTTGACATCAAGCGAGATGCAGCATTGTATGTGTCTGATTTGGTGCAGAGGCAACAATAGTGATGCCATGATTTCAGCTGCAATTATAGGAAGGCTATACTTTTCATGATTTACACAACTCATTAGTAATCAAGGTGCAGAGCCACTAGTGAACGTGTCGGACAGTCACCTCCATAGTGAATTTGCGTAAGCACAGAATAGATCAGCCTGGTGGTTTTCAGTGCTGAAAACCAGTGCTACCTGAAATGTGCCAGCTTCTGGCATGACTTCAGTATTACTGCCCACTGAGAGAGGTATGTTGCTGAGACAAGTGTGGATGGGAAGTGAGAGGATAATGATGTTGACCTGTTTTAAGGAATCCTTTCAGAAGCTATACTGGTTTCATGGGAAGTGTGTTTCTCCCAGGATAAAAGCTGCTGCCACATTAGCTAATAAAAGGAGGAGTATTACATGATGATGGATATGTGAAAATGACACACCAAAACAAACCAGCACACCCCATTTCTCCTCTAGGGGAGAGAATGGAAGAACAAACTACTTGTGACAATGTCAGTCATGTTGCTTAATGCACTGTTCTGGGACATCCAGATACTATAGTGATGTGGACAACATAAAACCTGTTTGGAGCTGCATAACACAGTGGTAAAATGATGAAAACCTGAAAGTAATGGTCCAGGCTTTTAGAAGAAGTCAATCAAGAACCAGAAAAACTGTATGTGAGCTTTTTGGCATAATAATTTTTAATTCCTTACTGATCTAAGAGTATGTTAGAGGAGGCCTCTATGTGGCTTCTATAAATAAATAAATAAATAAATCGTGGAAACTGAAGGAATTTGTCAATAATTATTCTTGAATTGTTCCACTCTGAATGTTGGAAAAAAATACAATTTTTGTCAAAAACATTCCATTGCAATATTTTCTAAATGAAAACTTAAATAGACTATATAGTGATATTTTTCTGGTTTGGGATCGTAATAATTTTAAATTAAAAAGGATAAAAAATTTAAAAAGGAAAAATAAAAACAAAATTATTCTCAAATTGTTGAAGGAAAAGTTTTGATAGACACATCTGATCTTTTCCATATAAATTATTTAAGAATGCTCTATATTTCTATTTTTATTCTTTATTTAGTTTTATTTTTATCTCAAAAGCTATCACATCTTAGGAAAATTATTTTGTATCCTACTTTGCTCCAGACTCATAGAATGCCACCATAAAGATGACTATGTGGGTTCTAGACTGTTCGAGGTCTTTTCTACAGAACAGTCCTCTCCAAACCTCTTTCGATCTGTTACAGCAGTGTGCTGCATTTAAAATTAACCTGAATGTCTAACAGTTCAATCTGGAGCAGGCTTTGGACAGTAGACTATAGAAACAAAAGACTAAACCAAAATTATGTTCCAGGACCTCTGCAATCATAAGAATTATCTAAAAAGTCCCTCTGCTTTTAATAAGAAAAATAGGTACACATGTATGTATTGTATTTGTACAGTGATATTTAAAATTTGTGGAAGCATTATCATGAAACAGAAGACAAACAATATTAGACACTAAAACTTGACCATTTCTGAAGTAGAAAATCACAAAAATAAACTCAGCCAAGGTTCAGTTCATATGTAAAGTCAATGGCATATTGTTTTATAAGTGTTTAATCTCGTTCTTTCATCTTGTTTTTCTACTCCACAAACTCAAACCATGAATGGGAAATAAGAGACAAGAATGCATACCACCAAATGGTAAAGAAAGGCAATAAATAACTGAGTACACATATCCAGGTGCCTATGTGATTTAAACTCTCCTAAGTTTTCTGGAAGGAAACAATTGCTTTAAGTTCTTTTAGAACTTAGTACATGAGTTTCTAGGTACAAAAAAAAAAAAAAAAAAAAAAAAAAAGTGAAAGTGAAGGAAAATTTGGATATTTTCTGTAAAACAACGTCTGCATTCCTTTCAATACAAAAAAATCCAAAGGAAAATTTTTAAGGAACCAAGCTTGAAGATTAGATTAGACTTTAAATTTTAAAGGTCACCTGTCAGACCATACATTATCTATTTAATACACACATTAAATGTATCACTCCTGGTAGTATTTATAAACCCCTTCTCTACTTTACTTCTATCATCTTATTTTGGGCCTGTGGCTTTTCCCAGACTACAGTCCTCCACTAAAGGCAAATAAAAAATGCTTGTGAAGCTGAAAATGTCTATTCAGCCACCTTCAGCCTTATATGAACCTTTCAGCAATTTACTGGAATAATAGAGCCACGCAATCTTTAAAGCATCTTAATTGTTCTCTGAGTGTAATAGAACCCTTGGGAGATGTGACCCTACTTTGGCTGTAAATCACACTTGATTCTATGGGCTGTCCTGTTCCTCCCTATCTATGGAACATATATGGCAGTAAAGTAGACTATTAAATCACAGACACACTTATTTTTCAAACAGACCTTATAAGTTCCTGGCTTTACCATTTTTTTCCCCCAAAGAAAGGTAGGAAATGGATATGAAAATGGCAGGGGAACAAATGGTTGCCTGAGAATGAAAAAGGGTGTGAGAAAACAGTAATTAATCTGCAACGACTCTTGCCATTTTTTCTAACAAGCCCTAGTCAATCAATCTTCTTCCAATCTGTCTACCATTGCCCTTTTACCACCAGTATATCATCTATTCGCCCACAAACTCATTTGCCAGTTGTCTCCATTCCTTTCCTGAATTAAAACTCTGCCAGTCTGAAATGGTTCAAAATCTCCCTCCAAGTTATGCCAAACAACTTCTCAGAAACCTTCAGCACACACCTATCCTCTAGGCTGAGAACCATTTTTCTCCTTGTTTAACCTTGCCAGAGTTGAGCACCACACCCTTGGCTACGGTCCCACGTTGTAACCACCTTCTCAGCTTCCAAGACAAAGCACACAGACATACTGTCCTTTGATACAAACAACTAACGCTTGGACTCAGATTTTTTTTTTTCCTTTTATGTGACAGCTTCCACTTACCTTAGCAGAATTTATACATTGTCAGCCCATAACAATCCTGTTGTGTTCAAACACAAGAAGCTTTTCTACCATGAAAGTGGCCAAACATTGGAAGAAAAAAAATATCCCACCAGTGTCTTTATCCTTGGAGATATACAAAACCCAACTGGACAAAGTCCTTGGTGACCCTGCTGTGAGCATGGGGGTTGGAACAGCCGTTCTCTAGAGATCCTTTTCAACCTTTCCGTTATTTTGGATTCTCAAGGTGACCTTTTTGTTTAGTGCTTATTCTAGGGCAAGAAAACTGACAGTGTGGACAAATCATGGCACTACATATGTTCTCCATCTTTTCCACTGTTACTGTGGTAGTCAGAAACAACCAATAAAAGAGAAAGATTTTATTTTATTTATTTATTTATTTTCTGTAAAGACAATTGATATTGAATGCTGAAATGGAAGATGAAGTTTGAAGGAGGTAAGAAAACAAATGTAAACACAAGCTTCTGAGCTACGGCAGAACTACTGGTTTCTGAGACCGACCAGCTCACAGTTTTGAGATCTACCCTACAGCATGTACTGGGAGTAAGCTGAGATTCCCACTGTTTGGTATGCAGCTGACTCACTGAGGCACTGTAGCACATTGAGTAGTATAACAACATCCCAAGGTCTGATCACCTCCTAAGGTGCCTCCTCTTTCACTAACTCCAAAGGGAATCTGAGGTAAATGGATTCAATCCCTAACATAGTTGTCTCCTTTAAGTGCCTACAGGCACTTGTGTAATGTGGACTGATAGGTGGCACAAATCCTCCTAAAGCTGCCTTAGGGTGCTAAACCGCCACACCACACAAATTCAAGACTCGCTTTAATGCTGCAAGTCTGGCATCCCATTTGAGGAAAACACTATTCCCATTACAGACTCAAAACCAGGTGGGTTATATGGCATTAAAAAGTTTTGTTTTCTGCAAGGAAAGCAGAAGGGTGGGAGATGCAAAATAAGTACTGGAGAATCATAAAGCACCCACCTGGGTTTCCTTAGCAAAGATTAAATGCCAGAGATTCAGCCAACACTAAGAAAAACTACACAGCAGTATGCCTTCAGTTCCCTTGAAAGCTGAGTACAGTCTGTTAGCACTTTAATATAAGAATTAATTGAAGAAAATTGAGAAACTAACTCAGATTTGACCTCTGGGTATTCTCTCTCAGTAAGTCCAGTTTAGCCCAAAGGCACATAAACTAAGGAAAATTATTAACCCACTAGATGCTGGCTGAACGTGCCAGTTGAGAAAGAAAGATCCTACGGTTTTAAGGCAGTTTATTTTAGTCCTAAGAAGCAAAGTATCTTGCTTCCCAGGAAGACAATGCTGTTCTGTGACATGTGGTTACAGTACAGATGGAGTGCTGGTTGATTGCATAATGGTCTGGTGTTGGAAAATTCAGACGTGAGCTGTCTTCATAGATTGGAAGCACCTTTCTTGCACCATTTCCACGTTTGTTGTCACTCATAATATTTGAGGGAATGCTTCATGAACCAATAATGCAGCTGCTGTGAAAATGTTCCACAGGAGCTGTCAACCATCCTATTAGCACACTTACTGACACTGGCCACAGCTGACTCTCTTTAAACATGCCAGTCTTAAAGTAAAAATAGTTTTATTGAAGGATGTACTTGGCACTTTTCAATATTAAAATACTAAATAAATAATGGCATGTTTTCCTTTAAAAATTTAAAATGTAACTGTATCTATCTGGACTCAGTTTGCAGACATGCATTAATTCATTTAGATACAGCATTTGAAAATCTGACTCTCAACTTTCCAGTAATGTACATCTCCTAATGAATAAGGAATTATCACATTCCATATTTTCAGTCACTAATGAGCATTAAAGGCACTATACATATACCACAGTAAATGTAAAATCAGGTGTTTTTTTTCCCAGAAATTTGGGCTTATTTCTGCCATGTCAATCGTTCCCCAGAATACAGAGTAATGCAGTGCCTAAGACAAACTGTTCTGCATATGAGCCTAAACATAAAGAAGTTTAACCACTTTAAAGAATGCAGCTTCCTGAGGAACTTTTGAAATTATTGTGGGTCCCTACTGTAATCTGTCTCCCTTTCCTGGTGTTTTGTTATCTCAAATATTATCTAAATGTAACATTATGTAAACTGTCTTTATTAATAAGCTACTTGAAAAAGAATAGACTTCCATTCTGAAGACAAAGCTAATTGTGACCAGTCTTAGAAGAGAGGATGGGAACTTATAGGCCACTCATCAAGTGATTTCTGTTTCCTGAACTCACCACTCTTACCCTTTCCATTGCTCATCCATTATTCCAAAGGTGTGATTCTGTCATGGAAGGTCATACTCATTGCAGGAAAAGCTGTCTTTAATCAAGCTCATCTTCTGCCAGTTGAAAGCTTTGAATAATCAGGCTGCAGTAAAATATTTTTCAAAATCTGAATATTCTTATGGTATTAAGAATTGTCAGACAAACAACAACAACAAAAAAATAATGCAATGCTGTTGCAAAGAGGTTTTCTGTGGTGTCTACCCTGTGTAGGGCACAAAAGATAATTCTTTGATTATAGTTTGGATTGGTGGTGCTTCTCAAGCTTTGGGAGTACACAGGCAGACTGAAGAGATTTTTACCCATGAAGAAAGTTAAAGTGACGTGTTTGCTTAGGTAAGAGAGAGTATAAGGGAATATAATGCATTTGTTCTATTCCTTACTACAGCTAGCTTCAGTTCCTAGTTTAAAGCAACAACAAGACATTGTGATTTATAGGGCATGTCCCACCTAAGACAGCTTCTACTACCCCCTACCCCAGCTTCTGGAAATGCCAGCTACTAGACTGTCCTTTTCCTGTGCTTAACAACAGCAATGGTAGCAGCATCCTTGATGCTACTTTGAGCTTCTCTCAACCTACATTAACTGTGGCTCCCAAAACTAGAGACAGGAAAGAAGCAAGCAGATGCTTTTTGCTACAGCAAAGATGTGGGCTGAATATCAGGAGAAAACCTCCAACCTGACAAACTTCAATCTGCTGGTGTACCATTGATGGTTACTGATGGTTTAGAAACATCCTTACTGGGAGGTCTTTCAGAATAAAACACAGTATCTGTTAGGAATGGTATAGATACAGCAGACTTTACTTCACCTGTGATTTTGAACAGGGCAATCTAGAATCACTAGTGCTGGAGCTCTGTATTTCAGTAGTGATTTTGCAATCCTGACTCCAGATGAAAGCTGAACATGATTTTTTTTGTTGTTGTTAAAAAATAAATTAACCAATTCATCTTTCCAGATGAAGTGTTTTATTTTCAACATGTAAAGTGCTCATTTAATCTTGATGTGAAATAAATCTAAAATTCTCATTTATCTAAACATACATTTTGGGAACCTACAATTTCTCTATTTGAAAATATGGAATTTGGGAAAATAAACATTCCAAAATATAGAATTTTAGTGGATTTAATGAGAATGTTGTGTATTTTTTTTTAATCTAGTATTCATATGACCTACTCCTATGAACGCAGGCAGAGGTCCTGAACTCACAGATTGCTGAGGCCTCTAAGCAGCAATTGCTGAGGCCTCTAAGGTGAAGAATCTGAATTTGAACCTTTAACCTGACCAGTGATGTGCTTTTTAGCAAGTATCTCCTTTTTCCAAAAACATCACTAACATCTTGTCTAAATTTAGCTTGAGCCAGAGACTGTTCATGTAAACACTGGTCTCATTTAGACAATGGGACAGTGAGAAGATAAGGATGTTACTGTAAGCAGTAAACATCCATAGGTACACCAAATAGTTCTCTGGCTGGAGAGAATTCAAGTATTTAAATAATACCTCCCAGTGCTCCCAAATTATTTTGTAAACTATAGATATCATACCACTAAGATGAAGCTCCTTTTTTCAGCCTTGATGAGCTTATGAAGTGTATCATGAAATGTTGCCACCAACTTTTACAGAGAGCATGATCTTTATAAGACCTTCTCTGTCTCTAAAGGATGAAGAAATGATGTGGTCTTAGTTGGACTTAAACAAATAGATATTACCAGTTTGGAAGCTTGGATCACAACTTACTGAACACCATCTTGAGAGTTCCAGATATTTAAAGATGGCCCACCACTCCCCCTAGCCCCCACTTCCTTGCATCCTGAGTAATGGTGGAAACAGACTCCATTTTCACATCTCCATTTTCCAACACGTGTATATGTTAAGTCAGGTCAGGTGAGGTCATTGGTCTTTGATCTACATATTTCTTCATTCTTGTTTGAAACCACCCAACCTTTTTCACATTCACATGACTCATGATAGTGAAAGCAGCAACTGTCTGTTCCGCTTCCTAACTAATAAGTTCTGTTCAGACTGGGAGGAAAAAACAGCTTTATAATAATACAGAATTTTCTGCTAGAAAGCCAAGCACTAATAACTTTATGCTGTGCCCTTGTCTTCCATCTTATTCCAATAATATTTACAGACCACCTGTATTTTCCCTTTGACTGATTTTACGCATCTTCTTTTCTGTGTAAGAGCAAGGAGCAGAACTTTGCTACCTTTGTGATTATTAGCAGCCCTGGGTTCATACTGATTAGTCCCAGTGGCATAGGATTAATGAGTTAAGTGTGCTTATTCAATTAAGCCACCTCTTTCTTTTAGCTCACATAAATTTCAACCTGATCGCTTCAAAATTTCCTTTGGCACTATCCAGTAATAGAATAAATTGAATAAACTGAATCAAAAGAAAAATGAATGCCTTCTTGGTTCTTAAGTGTGTGTGTACTTGATTTGCTCTCAATAGCATAAATGGATGGAAATCTCAGTAGAGGTATTCTGATCAGTTGATACACAGTTTACATCATGGAATATAGGCAAACTGGAATCCTCCTGGGTCCTAACAAACCTAATGCTTGGAAATATTTGGCACTATTTTGAATTTTAGGTTGTTTTTGGTGAAACTTACTCAGTTATCTATTTTTCTCAAAATTCCCTCAGACTACACTGTTCTTACATCAACCACTTCAGTGCATTAACTTGAACAGAGGATGAATGAACCGCTTCACTTGTAATAGCAGAGCACCTTTTCTAACACAGCTGCAGAATATAGCAATTTATTTTCTTCAAAGATGTGTTTCTGGAACTGTAAAACAGTCCTGGATATCACACTGCAGCATGAGAGACCTACTGATGGCTATGGTTAAGGCAACACAGGACGAAGTGGAACAGTACACAAGAATCTTTTCATCTGTAAATAAGATGTTGAAAGAAAAGCCACTGGATCCTGATCCATACTTATATGCAATGAGCATCTGACGTACTAAGAAGGTATTTGATTTTGAACGCTGATTATCACTGAAAAGCATCACATTTGAATCTCTCTGATTAAATGGAGGACTTTCATAATGGTATTACTAATTACATTTGTATACACACTGACTGCCCTTAAAAACACCCTCTTAAGGTAAGATTCATCTCATCTAACATTAATCATTTAAAAATTAAGCATCTAGTCTAAGCCAATTATCTCAGCTGCCTCTGTAGTCAGTGAAGAGAGACAGACACCCACCTCCAGAACATGATTCATCACACCAGTCTTACAAAGGGATGAATTTCTTGTTGATTTGTTCCACTTATATCATGATGTCATCAAACAGATGAAATGACTTCTGCCCTGAGTATAAATGAGAAACTGGATGAAGAAAATAAAAATCCACAAATGAACAAAATCTTTCTAGTAATGCCATATTGAATTGGTTTATAAAAATTGAATTAATATTATATTCATACATTTAGGTTATTACATATAATTATATTGTACTTAAAGATGAAGATCCTCTGTTTCTATTCAGTGGTACACAGAATGCCCCAGACCTGAAGCAACAATAAAGATCCTACACAAAAACTTGAAACAAGCAAATAACTTAAACTATCCCTGCACAAGAATGATCTGAATCCATTTTCTTGTGCATGATTAATACCAAGATTCCTATTGGACTGCAGTGAATATACTTCTGAAAAGGCCTGAAATATTTTGCTGTTTCCTCTAACATCTGCAGGTAACTTACCAACTAAAACATACTCATTTTATTTAGAAGCTGTAGAAGACCTTGATCTTTCATGACTTTCTGCTATTGGGAATGTCACATAATGGCACATTTACTCAATTTTCTTCGGACACTGTACATAACTAGACTTCCTTCTGGACTGTGTTCTTCTTAATCATATGCCTTTAAATCAACCTTTAACTTGCCCTGGGGGACACTTAGAAAAACAATCTTTCACAGAAAACATTTCAAAGAGAAAAAGAGAGCCACTGTGTCTGGTGAACACATGAAATATAAAATGTAAATTGAATTGCATTAAGGTTTTGCACAGAATAAACTCAAATTAAAATAGCCCTAGAGATCTCTTGCTTATTTGGCAGTTTAATCTGGCCTAGGATCCAGAACTGATTGCTGAACTATCTCCTAGAAACGTGATCTTCAAACTTCATCTTATTCACGGAGACCTTGGCAGCACAAACAGGCAGTACATCACTCCAGCTCTATCTCTGCTGCACTGGCCTCTGGTTCTGAATTACAGCATCTATCACATTCTGGCTTTTGCTTGCCAAGCTTTTAAAGGTGTGCTCTTGCTCACTGTACCTTATGAACAGCTTTCCCTTCCATCATTGGCCCTGCTTTTGAAGTTTACTGATATCGACTTATAAAATATTCTCTCTCTGCATGCCTACCCCCTCTGACTACTGCGTAACTGAGACATACATGCATATCGCAAGTGTCAAGTCCCAGTTTGAAAGTGCTTTCTCTTGCTCAGGCAGACTGTGGAAATTTCTGCCCATAAATATCTGAACCTCATATGCTTTTAAAACCAGACACAACATACATCCTTTGCTTAAGATCTATTTATAATTAATAACATGGCATAGACTGGCAGATTCTTCACTGAAAAGACTATAGACATAAACTCTATGTATATACGTATACATATAGATTTGGAGATATGCTCTATTTCTCTTTTCAGATTTAATACCATCATATATCATATTTGTTTTTAAACCATGCTTTGCTCTCTATTTTTATTTTATAATAAAAAGCTGAATTTTGCATGTTGACAAGAACTGGCCTCAGAGTTACATTTTCGCTTTTTAACAGCTTGATCATGAAAACAGCCTGTAACTTTCCACTGCCCTGATCCTGGTTGTGTTGCATATTATCCCCAAAAGCTGAAAAATGCTGAAATCAAATAATCTGTGGACAACTGACAAATTGTCCTTTTTTTTTTTTTTTTTTTCCTAGAACATAATTTTATTTTTTTTTTGAAATAAAGTGCAATAAAGTATTTTATATATATTAGGCATTAAACTTACTTAAATGAGAGTAATTGGGAAGAGAAGGCCAGAAGAGTTCCAGGCCAGAGACAAAATGTTGTCAACACCATAGTCCACAAAGCATAGTAGTATCACTATAGTGATCCACTATACTCTTTTCCATTGATGTGCAACAATAAGCTGTGAGAGGCTGTGTTGATATTACTGTGTCTCGGTAAACTGGCCAACTCCCTCTTCTGGGGCATGCCCCAGGGTGTTCCAGCTCTGGGAAGTACTCAGAAGGGCCAGACTTCTCCCTCATATTCATTCCAAAGTAAACACATGGGTGTACACCACATGGGAAGCATGGCACTACCTGTAGAAGTATTAGTGTGGATAGTGGGGAACCCTAGTGTGCAGTCTTCATTATATCAGATGGTAAGTCTAGATACAACCTGGGATATCTGAAACATAACAGCCTAGTCAATAAAGTTGGCAAGCTGTTCATGTCTATCTTGAGTAATGATTAACAAGGGACAAAAATTAACAAAATTGTGAAGCCTATAGTCTTGCATATACAATGAAAAAAAGTAGAGATATGGTATACCATAAATATTAGGCCACCTTGTGTGCTGTGTACAAGTTTAAGAATAAAGGTGTTTTTTGTTTGTTTTTAACTAATTGATATCTATAATGCATTTGATCATATTTAACTAAACTATTTGCCACCTTCCACTTTAATGGAAGGTGGCAAATAGTTTATGGAAAATCACTTTAATGTGATTTTGAGAAAGTACAAATACTGTACGTGGTGGGAGTTACTGGAGCAAACTGTTTGAGATGAACTCAAATAAGAAATAGGAGGATTAGTCAGAATCAGAAGAGAAAAGTTACTGTGACTCCAGTAAACCTTTTCTTTTAGCCAGGTGGGATATAAGTCTTTGAGTGCATATTTCAAGAAGGATCTCAGTTGCAAGACAGTCACATAACTCTGCTCTTTAACAAAGATATGTCTTTGTGTAAGTACTGTCTTTTTCTTTCATTAATAAATTAATTTATTGTGTATGCAGAATAATATTTTAGATATCATTTCTGACTGTTTTCAATATACAGTGATTCTCTAAAGAAATGAAAATTCCATTATTGGTAGTAGTGGGAGAAAATGCCAGTGGAGCATGCAAGAGGAGTCTACAGAACATTCTGAGGTCTGAGTGGAATACTCAGCTTCTGACTGAAAACCTAAGCATCTCCAAGACTCCTCTAAAAGAGAAAGGATGAAAGAAATAACTTTGGATCTTTCAGCAAGACAGAAAAAGGAGCATGTCTTCTATCTTTGCCCTCTTTCAGAAGCCAACAGAAAGGCATCTGTGGAAGAACAGGACATCTGAGGTCTTTAACAGCTGACTCTCTAAAGAGGTGACAAATGAGGGAGCCTGGATCAATGTAATATTTCATGAAAAAAAAAAACACCCACAAAGCAAGTGGAACTGCAGACTGCTTGACCATTTGACTAAGGAAGGGGTATGAAATCATTTAGATGCAAAAAATAGACCTTTAAATTACACCAGTTGCCAAGAAGGGATGTTTGTAACAGTCAGTTCACAGATAACACTGGGAGTTTATTCCATACTTTTGAAGTCAAAAATACTTTGAAATGAAGGGTTAAATTAAGTCCCTAAAGCATGGAAAGTGAGTTATGCCAGCTATTATATGCCCAATGAAACCACCTTTATACCCCCACACATTAGCTTGAGAGAAGTAGGGGAAAGTTTACTTTGTCACAGGAGAAATATTTTGCATTTTTATAGAGAGAAACGCCACTGAATTGCACTGGATTTTAAAGCTGGAAGTTGTCACATAAGTTCTGCTTTCTCATGCAGCCCCTTATTATAAGCTTTGGGGAGTAGGGAAAACTTTTGGCATCACTATTGCTATTATAAGCATCATTACTGCTACTTTTCTATTTTGACAGGACATTATGATATATTACCTCACTTTATCGCAGTTTATGTTATTATATAAATGCTACAAATGACAAAGTTTGGAGACCACAGGTATTCCTAGAAAGTGCCAAGCAAACTGTAAATCACATTAAGATAATCTGGGGACTCAAAAAGAATTGTATTGAATATCTTTGTGTGGCTCAAACATGTAATGGTGCTTTTAGATCATTCACATGCTGTCTACAGCATCAAGCAATGGAGAGGAAGTAACATCTAAGGCAATGAATAAAGGAGACCTCACACCTTATTTTCTCCTCTATTACCTACTTATTTATTGTTTATTTATACCTTAGTAATAGCAAGAGGTTCCAGGCAGAGATCAACCCTGCATTTTACTTAATAATAATCCTTTCTCACTTAATTCAAATATAGGGTGAAAGACAACAGGTAGATATAATGTGAAAGGAGGAGAAGGAAGGTGACAGTGATGATTATTGCAGTAAACAGCAGTCACCAATTACCTAGTCATTGTTTAGGTTTCTTTGTAAAATACAGTACATCTGGAAAGCTGGTAAATGTTATCTTTAGATCTGTCTTTAGTTTCTGCAAATTGGCAGCATCCTTTACAGCTACTTGGAAAATGTTTTCCTCCCCAGTGGAGAAATATAGAACACTTTCTATTTTGCTTGTACACACACAAAAAAAAGATTTATACATTTCAACATATTAGGGCCTGAAGTAGCCAAGCTCATCTGTCCTGATGTCCCATATATTTGAAGTAATATATTTTCTCTTAATTATCATTGCATTAATCCCAATAACCTATTTTAACTAATGCAGAGAATAATCCTGCTTCGATCCAGATAAGTTAGTGAGTGAAGTGTCTATACCTTTGTTTGCTGTAATGGCTAACCACTCTGACTACTCAGTACTTGCCACGTTCATAGCTTATGTGGCTTTACTTGGTAGTTATTGGTTGCTGTTATGACCTACTGTGATAGATTAAAACATTCATTAGCAGCTTGAATAATCTTCCAGGAATAAAACTCATGTATCACAAGAAGTTCCTCACCAACATGCAAAAGAACTTCACGGTAAGGGTGACAGAGGACTGGAACAGGCTGCCCAGAGAGATTGTGGAGTCTCCTTCTCTGGAGGTATTCAAGGCCCTTCAGGACACCTACCTGGGCAGCCTGCTCCAGGGAACCTGCTTTGGCAGGGGGTTGGACCTGATGCTCTCTGGAGGTCCCTTCCAACCCCTACAATTCTGTCATTCTGTGAAATTCAGAGTGGTTCTGTCAACTTTTGGATAAAGAGTTTCTCAGTGCAAAACACATTTTTTCATCTTCATTATTATTATTATATGCAACTCCTAAGTTTTGGATGTCTTTTCCCACTGACATGGGGAAAAACATGGGGAAAACAGAATGCAGTGCTTCAGAATCCTTTTCCCTCCATTGTATTACACAGACACCCCTTATCCCATGCCCACTCCCTAGTTTGTTGTTTGACTACTAAGGAGTGACTTCATTTTATTTATTTATTCATTTTACCATGGCATCACAAGCATAATTTAATTTGCTTCCCAATTCTGACTTTTAAATCTCTTCGTAATAAACTAAACTAAGGATACTCAATTTTTCAGTGTTATATGTCCCTTGTTCCAGATTACAGCAGACTTCTCTATTTTAAAATTTATTTTGTTCAAATGAACGCGCTCTGTCCTCTCCTAATCATTACAGCAAACACTGCCACTTTTCTCAGCATTAGTTATTTTTATTTCCAGCTTATTGATAAGAATGTGAATAGCGTTGAGTTATAGACGTTGCCTTGAATTCATATTAGAAATCATTAGATAGTTTCATGTTAACAGCTACCCTGTTAGATCTATCAATACGCTTTTCTTAATATGTTCAATATATACACAATTTGCAGTGCATTGTGCTGTTTTAAGGAGCATCTTCTGGCACTATGGTGTTTAGCAGATGTCTAGATGTGCTATGACAATCACATTGTTACCTTCGTCAGACCAGTTTCTAATTTCACAACAATATCTGGGTTATATTGGACAAGAGTTGTAGGTACTTTCCATTGGGTTTAGTTATTCAAACATTAAGAAAGTATACAAACAGCAAGAATAGAAGTGAGGTCTCCATGATGATACACATACAGAATGTCCCTTTGACAGTGTGAACTTAAAATGAACACAAGCTAGCTTGTTTTTGTAGGGAAGTCTTTATATATTTGAAGCTCAAATGCACAAAAAGAAACAAAAGGATAATGATTATGTGGCTAAACACTCCACAGTTGGCTGGGGGAGATGTCAGGAACTTCCTAGCGAGAGGGGAAGAACTGAAGCTGAAATTCTCAGAGGCTGATTTTCTTGGATTTTCTAAAAATATAGATGCTCTGTACTATATTTAAACATTTCAGATTAGTTGCCATAGTTCTCAGACTTTGGCATTTGTTTATCTAAAGAAGGTAGTTGCTGGGGAAGTAGAAATGCTTAAGAAAACTGTTTCTGCTGGTTTTGTATGCTTTACTATGGTCCTGCCATGAACAGATTCCAGCAGGGAAGTAACACTAGAGTATCAAGACTTAGGACCTGATTCAAGTTACAGTCCAGTCTAGTACAAAATTAATCAGTTGTACTTCACACTTCTACAGTCTTCTCTTGTCTGTAAAGATCACAATCCCATACTCTTTTCATTCATTTTTGCGTGTGAGGGGAGGAATCATGGAACTTTTCCAAGACCCCCTTCTGCATGCAGCTCCAGCAAATATCTCATGCATTCCTTGTTTTCTTCAGAACCAGGAGAAAAAGTCTTTCTATTGAAATGCTAATAGAGGAATAAACTGTATAATAAGACTGCATCCCCTTTGGGCCTACATGTAATTTACACATAAAATGAAGTTGCACATGGCCTTATTTCATAGCATATTTGTTTAATTATCCATCTTAAAAAGCCTTTTTCAATTAATTTTCAATATTTAAAAAAGGAATAAAATTTCCGATTTATCCATGTACCTGATAATTAAATATAGTTTGGGGAATAATTACATTATCTAATAGTATAATTTGTCCAGCTCTAATAACTGGCATTTTTCAACAGTTTTACTTGCTTTCTTGTTCTCCAACTACTCTAATTCAAAATAAGTTTATATTCTGCATATTCCAGTCATTCCCCAGTCATAACAAACACAGATCAGTTGACCAAAACGGCTCTGGCTTCCCTGAAAATAAATACTACTCTAGGACTTTGATATTCACATCAATATGGACAGAACCACGCTATCCTGAAACTCTCCGAGAGGTCTTTTTATACAGTTCTGGTGTATACCAGGATAAGTGAAAAAATAAAATAAAAAAAAAAAAAATGAGAGAAGACTGTAGAAGTGTGAAGTACAACTGATTAATTTTGTACTAGACTGGACTGTAACTTGTAACTATTAAGTTTTGTATCAGTTCTCATTGTCTTTGAGAAACATACTCACTGTCTGGCATAGTGTTGAATTCTGAAGAACTTTGTCCAAGAAAGCTGGAATATCCTTATGCAATTTTAATTGGAACAGGAATGGAAGAGAAATTCTAGAGAGCTAATTGTATGACAGGATTTGGGGGAAAAAAAAAAAAAAAAAAAAAAAAAAAAAAAAAAAAAAAAAGTCCAATTATTTATCCTAGTAAGGTAAGAACCAAGAAAGATAGAGATATTTTCTGAATATGCATGGAGCTAAGGATTCGTATCAAACAGGAAAAAAAAATTAAGCCAATGAGGTCCAAATAGCAACCTCTGGGTCAAAATCAGCCTGCCATTTTTTCCATTGAGGACACAATGAACAGTTGTTTGAGTAACAGATCTTCATGTATATACAGTCTTTTCCCTCCTTTCTCCATGTGAATGGTCTACAAGTGACCATTATGACTTTTTGGTGCAGTGAAGGAGCTGAGGAGGTGTCCACCCTGCAAGTACCACACCATGCAGTGTCCCAGGCTGCTGCCACCATTGCATCACTGTAGAGGGCAAAGCCCTGCTTCTGAGATCCAGTTTACTCATTTCTCAAAGCTCAAACAACCTGATTTGAGAAACACAAGAAACAAGATGAGTAAAACAAACAGCTTGGTGTTTCAGGGTAAACAAATATAATGACCTCATTAAGATGGCTGAACATTGCTAGTATCATAGCTAATATCAGCTGTTATTAGCAGAGAGTAGGCCAAAGCAAGAAACACTGGTTCAGCAACACATACACTAGAATTGGCACAATACAGAGAAGATTAGCATGGCACCTGAGCATGAATAAAACACAAGTTTGTGAAGCATTCCATATTTTTGATTCTATGTTGTGGCATTAAGGGACACTGTTTAGCGGTGGGACTCAGTAGGTCAGGTTGGTGGTTGAACTTGATGATCCTGAAGACCTTTTCCAACATAGATCATTCTATAATTATAACAAAAAAAGAACCCAGGATGTTTTCAGCTAATTCACAGCATGGAACAGCCTGTAGTGATGTGGATGCCACACCTCTGTGGGCTCCTCCACCATGCAGAAATACTAGAGTTGTTCTATAATCATAAGCCTAATTGTTTGTGTACCGCTTACAGAATGTGCTAGAGTCACATACATTTTGTCATTTAACAGATTTGGTACACAGCACACTGAAAGTCCCATGTAACTTTGCCTAGGGAAAGAATTTCCCACCTGTATGAGCAGCAACATGCTGCTTCTACAGCTGAGATAAAGGCAATAAGATGGAAAGCAATCACCCCATGCATTTTGCCACTCTCAGCACCAAGTGAGGGTTGATTTGTGCAATCAGTACATTAAGGGAAAAAATAATGAAAAACCATTAATCCAAATTTTCCTCTAAGTTTTTCCAATACTGTTATTATTGCCAGTTCTAGTCTCTGTTGCTGACTCATGCTAGGAACGTAAGCAGGATAACTAGGTTTCAGGTCAAGCACTCATCAATTGCCTGACAAGGTAAAGAACACATTTTCTTCAAACTGTCAAGCATCTTAAAGCAAAGTTTAATTTCTCAGATAATGCTTCCACCCCCCCAAAAAAAATACAATGCATTTCTCAGACTTTAGTCTTGATAGAGGAAATACTAACAAGCGTAAAAATAATAATAATAATAACAATAATAATAAAAAGAGAAACAACAACCTTACCAGCTTCTTTTAAGCCTTCCTCTACACTTTCTCCTGCTTCCCCTTATGATTCTGGTTTATATCACCTCACCCTGTAGTTAATCAGCCTGGTGCTGACAATTAGGCTTGTTAACTCTCTCCTTGCAAAAGGCTTGCTCTCCAATTAGGCTGCCTGGAATACTGCAGGCAGACAGAAGAGAACAGAAGAGAAGGTGGCTGTTCCTGGTGCTATAGTCCCAACAGCATCTGCAGGAAGACCTGGCAGTAAAGGGTAGAGCTTTTAACCCTTGAGCTGCTAAGGCATTTTAACACAATGTACTGTAAAGAAACTCAGTTTGTGATTAAAACAGGATTTTGTTTGTTTGCTTGTTTAATAAAATATTAAAGATCCAGGCAGGCACGATGTAGGAGTCACAAAAGTACCTGTTCCAAGTTTAGTACTTAACTCACCTTATTTACATAGGGTGTTAAATGCCAAAACAGCTTATTACAGGTAAACCATAATACAGTCTTGTTATATGTCATACATACAATTCCATCACAAGCTATTTACTGTCTTTCTTCGCATATTTACTGACCAAGATCTTAATTCTGATCACTACTGTTTTTCATTCAGTCAACAACTGATTTACCCTCTTGCACTGTGATGTCTCTGTGCTGAATGTTCCCAGTAAACTTGAGATATGCATTCTGGATTGCTTTTGTGTAGTACTGTAGTACCATAAAATATATGATGTTGATGTAGGCCTGGGGCAGAAACAGTTGTGAAAGTATCAGCAGCAGTCATGAGAGATAGTGGAGCATTATGTATTTAGGGCTGTGAATGGAGACTGTTTCTGGGAAGTTTTTCATTGTCCATGGATAGTAGCTTACGGATGGGGCAAAGAATATGGACAGTCTGGGGCCGTGGCACTGAAACTGCTCTAACAGGCATGATTTTTGAATACCATAACATACTACACTGGGTTAATTTTCATGCAATAATGCATGTATTTTGGCATATTACTAATAATGTAGTCAGTGGAAAGATATCCATTGTTGCTGACAGCATAAGAGTGGCTCTGTAGACAGTAGGTCATGAAGAGTGACTGGAGTTTTTATTTTAGCACTATATACTATATAGTTTTTCAGTGAAATGGCTAGGTTTCAAATGTTACCTGCCAAACACAGAATTGTTTAACTTCATTCTTGTGTTAGTAGCTGTACTGGAGTTAACAAGACTACTCCTCCTGTTGAAGGTCAGGCCTCTGACTAAGTATTTATAGCCTTATTAAAAACAAAAGAAATTCTGAAAAACAAATACTTATAAAAATCTGTATTATTGAAACTAGCCAAAGTTCAGCAATGTTTATTTTATTCCCTACTATACTTCCCACGTGCTATGCATCTGGGAGTCATTTATTATGGAAGTGTTTACGGAAGCTATTGATAACAGTAATGTACAAACATCAGTTGTTTTTCATGCTGCTGAAGACTTTATGGTTCACTTTCATAAAGACTTAACAGAAGCGCAGTGCTGAGGAGGCCAAAGTAGACACTCCTTAGCTTGGTTTGATGAGTTGAAGCTTCAGTGATTCTTCTGTGGAATATTAACTACAGTAACAATACCGTTTTAAATGAATTAAAATTTAAAAACAGCTACTCAGTTGTCTCCCAGGGAACTAGTTTATAGTGATGTTTCATTTAAAATGATGTTAAAATCTTGACTTTTGTTAAAAGTAAAATATTAAGGACTGTTTTTGCTCTTACAGCTATGCAGTGTTAAAAGTCCATCTAAATGAAATTGTTTTCATTCAGTCCCATAACAATTAAATTTCCTCCAAGAGCGACTCTACCTATTATAATAGAGCCTCTGTAATCCAGATTTATCCTTTAGGAATTGAAACCCTGTTGACAGGTTTCAGTGGACATTGTTTGCATACAACTTTTGACTTTGATAACACATAGTTAATACAGAATGGAGAAGAATAGGCATATACCCCCTGGCATCAAACAAGAATGCATGACCCTTCTCTTTTTCAGACAGCCATTCCTAGCCAACTCCATCACAGATTGGCAGATCAATGCAAAGAGGACAGCACAGAAAGAAAGTAGCGTATACAAGGACGACAGAGAAGGTGGCAAAATGCAGAGAATACCAAGGGTATTGTGGAAGTTTAAAGCAAGACAAAGAACCCGAAGGTAGGGAGATGTGGAAAGAGCATTTTATAGAGCTGGTCAAAGATGTCACACTCAAATATCTATTTCTTGAGACAGTGGTGTTTTTGACAGAACAACAGTTTTCATGGGAAGATTTGTCATTTGGGTGAACATTTTAGATTGCTGACATATTTCAACACATCAAACCACAAAGACTTGGGTGGCTGAAAATTATTATTATTTTTTTCCATGCATGACAACTTTTAGGAAAAAATATAATTCTTCAATGGGTCTTTTTATTGGGATAAAAGTTTATTCTCCCCCAAATAATTTATTTAGTATTCAGATAAAAACAGAAATGGAACAAAAGATGGACAAAAAGGACAGAACTGGAAAGAAAAATATGAAAAAGAGAAGTGAGATGGAATATGTCTGGTTGAAATTTCATGCAAGGGAAATTGATAATGAAAAGAGAAAGCCTAAGGGGAGATATATTGTGAACAAAAAATAAGAAGGCAAGAAAATAAGATAAATAAATAAATAAATACAAGATGGTGGAAAAATATATGGGCAAAAAATCATCTTTCTTCTGCTCCCTGCTAATGGCGCTAGAAGTTTCCATGTTTGCAGTTTGCCAAGAAACTCAGAATATCAACTAAGTTTGTTCACTGTTTTGCTTGAATTTATGCTTTTCTTAATGAAGTCATTTTTGAAATCAGTAGGAAGCATTAACAGATGTATATAAAATGGCAAGGGACATGCAGGTGGTGCTCTATGGGTAACTGAAGTACAGTTATGGTGTAGTGTATGCCCCTTCTCCTGGGGGATGCGTGTTTTATCATAGCCTTCAAAGTTTTAGTCAGTACTGTAAAAGAAGGCATGGGAAGTCAGTTACAGAATTTGCAAGCTTGGGGGAATCCCAAAGGCGAGGATTTTTTTTTTTTGTTTTACTCAAAAGTTGTAACTGCGCACCCAAACTTCCCCTACTTCACTGTGCTTTACCCCACTGTTCCTATGGTGCTGTCACTCTTCAGTGCCTTTCCCTTTTGTTTTCCTGAGAACCCTACTGCTATTTCATGTAAAACTCGTGTCCCTTTCAGCTCTCCTTTCTCTGTTCCAGCTCTCCTTTGCTAGCCCCATTCTGATCCCACCTTTGTGTTTTTCTGCAGTACTCAGAAACTCCTCAAAGCCACAGTTCGTAAGAGAGCCCAGAGAAGAAAGGCTACCCTGGGCTATGCATTTTCAGGCTTGAGCCCACTTTTTGTATCTGATCAGGATTTATTTTATCATGTCAATATGTTACAACAACACAATCCTTCCTATTGTCTGCTGAATAAACTAACTCAGACTAGTTTAAAAATGCAAGCCTAAACTCTGTGTTTACAGGGAATCCTATAACTTGCTTGCATTTTTTTTTTTTTTTTTTTTAAAGAGGAAATCATGTTGTTAACAGCCACAACGAAACAACGAATTTAAAAGATGAGGCTAAGCAATTCTTAGCTGGAAGCTTATGTTGTACACAGCAGCAAAACACAGACTACAACACAAGGGAGGAGCCACTGTAACTGGATTTTGCTGTGATCTCTAGATTTTCGATTGAAAGGATCATGTCTAAGGTTCTATGCTGGTTCTTTTCTCATAAGCTCTCAATACTTAGAAATCTTTTCTTCCACTCTTAATTTGCCTGGAGCAAGGCTTTTATCTAGACTTTTAGCCAAGAGGCACCTGCTGAAATATTCATTGGCAGAAATTGTGCCATGGGTGTTTTTCCCCATTTGTCCAGTTCTGTGTCATTAAAATAGGGCTGAGTGCAATGAAAATAGGATTTGACACAGAAGAATGGCATTCGCTCAAAAACTTTATATAATAGGCAATTAACCCTTTTGAGTGCAAGAATTTAAATACTAAAGACTGCTGAACAGTACTCTTTGTCAATGGCCCTTTTGCACCACTTCAAAATAGAATTGAATATTACAACTTCAATTTGTGGGAGAATCAAATGATAATCTGCAAGCTTTTTTTTTTTTTTTTTTTTTTTGAGGATGATTTAAAGATTTTGCTGTTTGATTTTTTTTACTGATCTCTAACTGAAGGTGATGGTCATTTGAGAAAATGCAAAGTTGAGAAAATGCTATGAAACCAGAGCCTTTAAAATTTTATAATGTGCACCTAAAGTCTGTCTATCCTTCTCTCCTTCCTTTTGTCCTACCTTCCTGCCTACCCTCCTGCCGTTTTTGTTTCCTAATACTCGGATAGTCATAAAAATGATTCAAATGACATTTTTGTTTTGGATTTAGGTCTGGGAATGGAAATGTCAGTTTTCAAAAATCTCAGAGGATAAAATTAAAACTGAATCAAAGAGGTACGTACAATTAAACCTGGGTTATTTTTGACCTTATAGAAAATGAACCTCGAAGTTCTCCAGTTAGCCTTGTTTTGAGTAGGGGTAAGGCTGGGTGAACTCTGAGGGTCTCTTCTGACCAAAATTATTCTGTGATTCTATTTTATGATTCTAATATGAGCAGATACTTAATTTACAGGAACAGAGGAGTAATTTTTAAAAACATAGTTTCAAATATAATCAGTTTTGTGGCAGCAGGTGGTACAACTCATCTTCAGTATGATATTACTTCACCCTGTGTTTGAGGGTCTAATCCTAGGCCTGATCTAATTGTCCTCACAAGAATGTAAATCCAATGACATACAAGTAAATTCCTTGTAGACATATTGGAAATGTCCTTGTGTGGTTGGATCCTGCTATAATACAGACATGTGATACTTTAACAGTCTTTCTCTAAAGATCTCAAAGTACATGCTACACAGTCACAAATAAAACTGTGTAAAATTTGAAATGGAGAAATATTCATCGTCTCATATGTATCAGTATAAAAACAGACACAAAAATCAAGCAGGTTTCTCAAAGATTTTGCAACAACAGTAAACGGTATATTACTATTGTGCATCCACATGGTATATAGAGCATGCAACCAGTGGGTAGCAAAGGATGGGACAGTTTAATATACTATCCCTCTGTTTGCTTGACTATCACAACTCTGGGCTCCTTTAAACAGCATTATTTGCTTAGGAAAGCTGTATCAAAACTTTTACAACTGCAGTGCTGTGTCTTGCAACCCCATCCTTAGTCTTCTTCCCTTGCATTGGACAGACTTCCAGAAGGTAGGAGCAAAGAGAGCATGGAGGTGCCTCTGGGCAGTTTAATGGCAGTTCTGTAGTATCTTTGAACACTTATTCCCTTTTCATGCTTCTTTATGCAAGAACAAGGGCATAGTCTATTCGGAAATAAAGATCTTAATTATTCGTGATTCATGAATAGTTACTGATTCATGAGTAAAATCATGAATCTACTAAAAATATCTTTATTTCCAGAGTTTTTGTTAGATGCATAGATTATGAGGGGAGTTACAAATAATGATCTGTAAATGTAAAGAAGTTTCAAAGTAAGTAGCCAAAATAATGTAAAGCATTTATATATTTATTATAGGACATAAGAAGAGAGGCAAATTCTTATTAGCCACACCCACTTAAAATCTGGATTTTCTCCACAGCTTCAAATAGACTTGCACTGATTTTGTGCTGGTGCAAGTGAGAACGGGACATCACTTTCTATTCAGTGATTATGCTGCAATGATAAAATGTGGCCTGAAGTGTGATTTTGCCTATCATCCTCCTCTCACCAACAGTTGATGGAGAACATTTTTTCCACAAATTTTATTTTAAAACATGCTAAAATTTTTGCAGTGTCAGATCAGAATACAGCAATATTCCACTTTGGGTGTTCCAGTTAAAGTTTTCTGGTGGAAATGCATCACACAAGCCTAGCAAACAAAATCATAGTGCAAGCTCTTCTAGGACCTGGAGCAGGAATTTTGGCAGTCTTTTTATCCCCACATAGAATAATGAGAGGTTATTAGGGAGAGTGAAGGCAGAATATTTTGCATAAAAGTTACTCAATGGAGGTAAATTTTGTTCTGTTAGAAATGCACATTTGATTCGGTTGCAGTTTATGAAAATTTTTAATGTGTATTTATATTTATCTTTATTCAGCAATCATTCTAACGTATGCTAAACAAGCAAACCAAACAACAAAAACAACAACAAAGTCTAAGTCCAATGAAAGAATTTAAATTTTATAATTACACAATGTGATACTTAACTTGTTGGCATTTGGTTGATGGGAAGAAGTCTAGACTCTCATAAAAGAGAGTCTCTGTGTACCATTGATCTTTCCTAGATAATGTCTGGAGGGATATATTTCTAAAAGATGCAATCAGAATGCCCGAAGGTCTATATATTCTAGACACTTCCATGCTGGGTGCTAACTCAATGGTGAGAAGTTTCAGGATCACAACTGCAATTTTCCTAAACACTGTGTGAGCTCTAGTGCTCCGTAGACCTCATAAAGTCTTTCAAAACAGAGATGAAGATCTGAATCAGATCATCTGCAGGGATGCAGACCTTGTGGGAGATTTGCAAAGAGTGTTCTGGACTCTTAGACACTGACAAGTGCCCATGCTCTGCCCAAAAAGAAGGAAGTACAGGGAAAGATCCAAAAGGCAGGATCCAGAAGCATTTGTACTTTTTTCAACCTCCACAAAGCTAGGGATGAATTTTGCATAAAGTCTCCAGACTTCTGGACTGTCAACTGCAGGAAAAAAAAACAATCCAGCAACTTCAGGTTTTTTAGTTTTCCAAACAGGTGCTCTGGAAGTAAATTTGCTAATTTTACCCTTTTTATTTTATAGTCTGAGGCTATATTTACATCTTTCCACATTACAAATGCTGAGAAAAGATTGTCATCAGGACCTTGTGTCCTATCACAATGTTGTATATATATCACCCATTCTGCTCTGAGGTACCACCTCAGTGTAAATCTTGAGATACATTATTGAAGTCAATGGAGTTAATTCCAGATTTACAGGAGCATCTCTGGCAGAAGATTTTGGCCTTTGGCTGCCTTTTTTTTTTTTTTTTTTTTTTTTAATATTTTTCTTGGTGCATAATAGCATATGTACTATTTCAAAAAAAAAAAAAAAAAAAAAAAAAAGAAAAGAAAAAAAGTCATAATGCTGCCATGATAGAAGCACAAGTGCAGCCAAGGGTGTTTGAGCACAGTTCTTTATGACACCAAAATTGCTTAAGACAAGAGTGACTGCTTCATTGACTTAATGAAGATGTGGGATATGAAGATTCTGATGTAAACAGGATTGGTGTTCTCAACATCCTCCTTTAAAAACAGACTCTTGAATTAAAAATAAAAAGGAAGTAAGAAATGTGGTATGAGAAACTGCAGTAAATGAGAAGCAGAATTTTAATGGATGAATGTAAAATTATTTTTCTAAAGCAAAACAAATAACCTGATAACTGTTTAACACCACTGAACAGCAGTCAAAAAATTATAATTTAATAAAAAGACACTTGGCATCATTTCTAAATGCACTTCCTCCACCATTCAACAGTACTCTGTCCAACCTGACATGTTATTATCAAAATAAGCTTCACTTAACCCTGAGATTGGGAGTATTGGGAGTTAAATATAGTAATTCTGATTATGATAAATAAAAAAATATGGAGAGTAGCAATAAACTTCTTTGTTTCCCAAGAGGATGAAAACATTTAAAGTTTATGGATCTGGCACACGAAAGAGCGATCATGATTACAGCTGGATTTCATTTCAGTATTTAAATTATGATCTTTGATTGGACACAGACAATTTTCTGATTGGAAGAGTAAATGCATTCCAACTTTCTTGTGTTAATTCACTTATTAACCAATTCAGCAATAACTTTTCCAAATATGTTCCCAATATTCAGCATGAATTTCCTGGGCTTGGTCAATTCTCCTGCCAGTGCATGTGGATATTCAGATATGGGATAGCAGACCTTCAGAATTAATTCATTTAGAACTCCAAGTGAGTATTTGTGGAGCAGTTCTGCTATAACCTCTAAAAATAATTCACATTGAAGGTACAGATCCAGCTTGGGCAGTTGAAGGAATCCCTTGTGTTGTAGGGGTATGCTTGGGAGAATAAGAGGCTGTTTCCTACCTGTACACCTCAACCTCTAAAATTGCTTATTAGAAGCACAAAGTATGTACCACACAGACTTCATGTATCTTTTACCCTCTTCTTTCCATCCTGGGATGAAAAATTCACGTGAAAAAGTATATTTTAATAGTTTCCAATGTCCTTTAATTTTCAGTCCTGACAAGGAGAATGAATGATAATGAGGAGAAAAGTTGCTTCCATACTAATGTTATTTCCTTACTATCTCTAATAACAAACCCTAAAGATCAATTAAATAAAACACACTATTACTGTTTCTGTAGATGCAGAAAAAAACTTTCAGTATGACACCCCAAATATAAGCATATGTCACACTGCCTTACAAAAACACCAAATACTTTTAGCCTGAAAAACTGAGTTGGAAGTGGCCTTTAATGGACTATTTCTAATATTTTCATTTAGTTTGAAAAAGCTTCTACTGAATTTTTAGCTTTTTGGCTTTGCTTCGCAAACAGTGATGATAATGGCTCACCTTTGTATTGAGAGAGCTATTTGTGGAAAACCTGGGCTCAATTCTGTCTTGCCAAACAGTTCCTGAAAACGCAAGGTGTTGACCAAGTAAAACTAGACTAAAAAAGGTGCTCAACTTCAAGATCAGGTTCATGAAAAAGAGATCTCACAGCATTACTCTCCCCTCACCATCTTCTCCAAGCATGAAAAAATCCGCCCAAATTCCCCTAGTCTCTTTTGCTGAAAATCTCTGTAGAATTTGCTCCATTAATTTGAATTCATAGATAGTACTTCTCTAAAGTAGCGAAGATTTATCCAACTATTTTGTGTTTAAATATGGAGCTTGAAACTCTAATCTCAATTTAATTTGACTAAATACGTACATACTTTATGGTCAATCATCCAGATCTTTTACAAGGTCCCTTGGCTTTGGAATTACTAAATCTCAAATGGTACTATATATGAGGCTTATCTGACATGACATATATTGAAACAGACTGTGGAATGATCGCTTAGAGATGAGAACCTTGCTACAGTTTTAGTGAACCAAGGCTAAGAGGCAAATTATTCAATTATAGTAAATTTACAGTAGCTTAATATTTGATAGAAGTGGTTCTTCTATCATCAGAGCATCATATTGAAAACCCTTGAACAGCAAAATAGCTCCGGATATGCTGAGGATGTTTTAGCCACTTATAAAGAAAATTCATCTATCTTGATTTTATTTTATTATTTTATTTTATTTTACTTTATTTATTTTATTTTATTTTATTTTATTTTATTTTATTTTATTTTATTTTATTTTATTTTATTTTATTTTATTATTTTATTTTATTTTATTTTATTTTATTTTATTTTATTTTATTTTTTACTTTTTAAGAACACTTTGGCTCTTTGTTCAGTAATAGCTGAGATACATTTGGTGTATACATTAATGGTCCAATTTACCTTGGATAGCAGTGCACTAGAGGGAGGGAGACAACAGTATTAGTGCAGGTATGCTATGGCAGGATTGTGGTTCTCTAATTAACCCATGGGAAGTAATTGCACTAGCCTATATCTCTCAGAGTGTCTAAGACAAAGACAACTGTTCTCTTTGAATATAATACATTGAGGAATAGAGTCAATCCCTAATTTTTCCCTAAACTACTCTTCAAGTCACTGTTATATGTCTCCCCCTATAGATCTGTCCAAGTGAAGAAAGACTGTAATTGTGAATTCAATCAAGTGAATTAGTTTTGTCAGGCAAGTGCTAGAGGTTCATGAATTTAAGAACACAGAAATTTATGGCAAGAATTCAGAAGCCTGTATTTTAAGACTTAATAGTTTGTCAGTCCTCTTCTGAAGTCATATAATATGTTTACATTCAGTAGTTGCATTATTTTGAGTTAATGCCTATGCAAATACAACAATAGCAGATTGCAATATGTTTCAGCCCACCAGTTTATTCTGTATCCAGCAATCCAGATGCTCACATTCCAAAATGGAGGATGACATTGTGTACAGTCACAGTGATGGTGCAATTATAAGACATATATTCCAGAAAATCCTGGAGGTATGGAGGTAACTACACCTGCTGGTGACAAAGGTGGGAACATCAGTTCCTTTAAGGCTCTTCTCCCAAGTTACTTACTGTTTTTACTCTGGGCATGGAAGAAGTTTTGTGTGTGGCCAGGAAAATGTAACGTCCTGGTCTTGTCTGAAATCATTTATTTAGCAGTTATGCATGCTCACCCTCAAACTTCTGAGCATTGACATGGACAAACAGACAGGCCTTTGTTTCTCTCCATTTGAATTAGCATTAAATGTTCAGTAAAGGTTCACACAAGCAGTACTCTAAATTCAGTAATTTAAGTAAAAGTACACTTCTTCACAGAGGGATGCATAAGTGTTTAATAAAGATTGCTTTTTCCATATGTGCACCAAGCTGTACTTTAGAGAAATTATCTGTAGTTAG
Source organism: Aythya ferina (assembly GCF_964211825.1). NCBI lineage: Eukaryota > Metazoa > Chordata > Aves > Anseriformes > Anatidae > Aythya > Aythya ferina. The sequence continues at coordinate 51,692,126 of NC_140301.1, forward strand.
AAGGATACAAAGATCACTGAAAGTGTTCAACAGTGATGATCCCAATTTTCATTGTTTGATCTGTTGACACATATTTACCCATCTAGTCACAGTTCTACTTCGGTTTCTTAGATTACTCCAGATCCATATAAACAACAACCTACTAGATTTAATGATAATATGCTTAGAGTGCTCAGTTATTTATCTTGGAATTAACTCTGTTAAATGTTGCTTCTGTGACATTTATAGTAAGTTTCAGTGCAGTTTCACTTGATTCAGCTACTTATTTATTGTCATAGAATCATAGAATCATAGAATACCCTGAGTTGTAAGGGACCCTTAAGGATCATCAAGTCCAACTCTTGACATCGCACAGGTCTACCCAAAAGTTCAGACCATGTGCCTAAGTTCACAGTCCAATCTCTTCTTAAATTCAGACAGGCTCGGTGCAGTGACCACTTCCCTGGGGAGCCTGTTCCAGTGTGCAACCACCCTCTCTGTGAAGAACCCCCTCCTGACGTCCAGCCTAAATTTCCCCTGCCTCAGCTTAACCCCGTTCCCGCGGGTCCTGTCACTAGTGTTAATGGAGAAAAGGTCTCCTGCCTCTCGACACCCCCTTACGAGGAACATAACAGGAGTGCTGTAGTACCAAAGGTACGCTGTTATTCTTGGTGTTATCATCACTTAATAAGAAAGACCTTCATCTTTCTATTTTTTATATTGTAATGGGCAATTTAAGATGGACTAAAAAAAAGATGCTATCATCTCTAATGCAGAGAAGATGGAGCGTTTGTCTAGCCTTTTAACCCAAGAATTGTCAATTTCTATCAGCAGTAGCAGGGCTTGACACGTAGGGTAGCTTGAACCTGCTTTGCATACTGTGAATTCTTACAACAGCAGCATGAATTGTGACAGGGGCTAATTAGCATTTCCACCCCCTCTTTTCGACTCTTTTATTTTTGATGACAAGTGCCAGAAGCAGTAGAGGAAGTTTAACTAAACCCAGATTAAGAAATTAGGCTCCAATTTTGGAAGTTAAAGAAGAAGATAGCTCTACATTTGTGGCAGGTACTTCCAACCATGTGTACATGTGAAAGCGATAATCACATCTTTATTGTTGTATGTTGAATGCACAATTTTTTGTGACTCTGTGACATTTTAGAACAATACATGCAGTGACTTCCACCTGCCCCTTCAAGGTATCCATCCAGATCTCAGTGAAGCTACTGGCAGTCTTTCTGGTGGCTTCAGTTGACATTATTTTCTAGTTTTATGTACATAAAATAAGGCTGGTATTTCTGAAAAATGGAAATGGGGTATGACACTTAATTAACCTCACCCAATGTAACCATCTCCTTTTGACCTTTTCTATGTGCTATGTAAGCCTTTCTGAAATCAGGTGAAATCCCATGGGCCAGGGATACATACATCCACTGGGGTCTAGTAGACTGTGATTAAATAGACTCCACTGAGAAGGGAACATACAACCTACCTTTGTTATTACCATCTCTACTAATTATTTATATTGTAGTAGCCTGTAATAGCCTCATTCAAAATTTTTGCCTGCTACATGCCACTCTACTTCCAAGTAATTCAAAGTCTGTTACAGCTTGTAGCATCACACAAAGGTGCAATGGTGTTCATCAGCTAAATAGCCAAAGTAAGAAATGGACAGATATTATTAGCCCCAGTTTTGTGCCCTTATTGCTGGATATGCTGCCTGACATATTTATATACTCTGTTTCTAAATATAGTATAATCCTTGCACAAGGTAAGAAGAACATAACTTTGTAGTCTAACATAACAAACCACCCTGTCAAGTACCATTGGCTTCTCTGACTGAAACATGATATTGCTCTCAAAATAACTATTGTGTATTTTCTCATTATTGTCTTCTGCTCAAGATGTATCCATGTATCCATGTATTGCATTTAGATCAAACCTCTCTGCAACACAGGCTTTTTGTTCTGGGTTTATATGGCTCCTAGAACAGGATGAGATCCTGAAAGCTGATCAGAGGTGTGAGCACCAGTGCACCATGAATAACAATACAAACAATGAAGCAGTGAAGAGCAAGAATGCTGATGACAGCACAGAAAAAAAATAAATATATATATATATATATATACAGTCTGCGAATAAGTTTTAAGTAGTGATGATAAACAGTTAAAAAAAAAAAAAAAAAAGTATAAAAGAGCCAGTGTTCCTATTCATTACAGCACTTATGCATGTGCTTAACATTATGTATATGAAGAGACTCAAGATTTCAAGGATACTAGTCATATACTTAAAAATTAAGCTTCAAATTATTGGAATACAGCCTTAATGAGGATAATTTAGATAGCCTAATATGCACAATGAATTAATCACCTGGCAGACTAATTATGTCTTACTGAAATGTTGATCCCAACTGTAATCATACCAAACTTGCCAAGCTGTTCAGAACTGAGGCGAATTGGAGGGTTCTCAATGCAATATGTATACAGAGATTCAGAGAACAGCCTGTCTCAAAGTTAGCAATGTTCCATGAATTCTTCATGTCCATCGACTTTCGAGGATGGTTTTCATGTAGGAGGCTCAAAAAATGAAGGTTTATACATTAGGAGTAAGGGGAGGGTTTCTGAGCACAAAGTTCAAGGGAATTGAATCAAATTGAGGGTGGGAAAAAGTGATGAAAGCAGTAGACTGTGATGAATTCCATCACCAGCTGAACTTGTGAGGGACCCATCAAAAAAGACTGTTACTGCATTATTAGTTTCAGATCAGTATATCAAGATGACAGATACTCTCTCTGGTAGGCTTCTTTGAGCAGGGTGCTTATTTTTAGAGAGGTGTTAGGATGATGGTTTTACAGTAGGATCTTTTGGGGCTTGTAGGTATTGTAGGAGGTCACTTAAGGACTTCCAAACCAGTCCCTTTACATGTCACTTTTGCCTGTCTAATTTACTGCTTTGGTCAGCATATTCTAACTATGAATGAGGGAGCCATTTGATTCAGTATGTTCTGGGAAAAATCCAAGCATTCTGTGCAAACCTGACAAGTTAAACTTGTAACCTGAAGTCCCATAAATCACTACAGATGGAAAAGTATGAGATATCTTTTGCTGTCTCAACTGAGACTGTTTTCTTCATGGGCAATAACACTAGGGACTTTTCAGCTTTTGTTCTCTTTCTTTTCTGCTTTTTGATGTTGGATCTTACACTTAATATAAGAGATGTGGAAGGCAGGCCTTCTGCTTTTAGTGAGCAACATCACAAATACTGCTTTGGTTTCTACCTGACTTGTTCTTTAATTGCACAAAATTAAATAAAAGAACTTCCCCCCATTCTACATGTGTTTGGGTAATGTTCAGACACTCTTTTAAAAGTGCAGAATTTCAGTGCCTTTAGGATATAGCAATGCTTTATTTGGATTCAAGTGATTAAAGAGCTAATTTTCTTAGTGGGAAGTTAGTACATTTACAGAGAGAAACTGCATTACAGGAATATGGATACATTTGAGTTCCACGGAGGCCCAGGGAATTCTACATTCCCATCTCTCTGCTTGTAGCAGCAAAGACCATAAAAAAAAGAAAGAACGAAACAACAACAAAACAAAACAAAACAAACAAACAACAACAACAAACAACAATAACACACAGTATTTCATATCTTCTGAGTCTGGTGTCTTCTGTGTAGCTGTAGACAGTTATGTTCAGTTTTCCCTAGGGGACTAACTTTTTCTGAAGTAGTCTGTTTGGTCCTTTTAATTGTAAAGTCATGTAGCTAATTTCCTCTGCATTGATTTCAAATGATGCTGTAAATGTTATGTTCAGATTTTGTTTCCATCTGAACAACTTGGTTGCTAATTCCTTTCAAAAAATGTTGATTTTTTTCCAGGTTAAAAATTTGGTTACAGGAAAGTGAAGATCAGACCATAAAACCTGGTCAATACTATGTAGCTTTTGATTGTGCCATATATTTTTTCCCTGTTGAAAACAAGGCTTTGCTACTCTGATATTTTCCATTTTAAGTACATAGCAGGATTGTGGAAGGTATTTGGAAGGAATATTTTTCCTATTTTTTTATGCCCTACCAATTTGCTGAACTCAGTCTGAGAATGCTGTTCATTGTCCTGATAAATTACTTGTCTGAATGCTTTTCCACAGTTTTATCTGGAATGGAAGTAACAAGACTTACATGATGAAGTTCTCCAGTTGTTAGCCAGGCAGGCATTTCACCCAAAGAAATGGAATTAATCAACATGGATTTTGGCCTGGATCCAGGAATTAGGGTCCACATTTAAGCTCATAGAAATGTCATCTTCAATGACTACATGGCTTTGGTTCATCTGAATGAAGACTTCTCTTTGAGAAGTGGTTCTTGTTGGATTATAACAAAACCAATTTGAAGTGAAATGACTTGTTTGCTAAGCAAAATGTGTGAACACCTTAAAGCACATGTGTTTTACTCCTTTTTCATTATCCAAGCACTAACCACTACTCCTTAAAAGGCGTACATAGATATGATCACTGCCCAAGCTGAAGTGAAACATCTCCAGTTACCCTATGGAAAGTGTTATGCTGCTCCCCTGAGACTCTGGAGCCAATGTTCTGTGCTCTGCACACTCCTTCAGCTCATTGGATGGTGACTTATGTGTTATGTGAAATAATGGAACTGCATTATGGAAAGGAATTTATTAGAGTCATAGAATCATTAAAGTTGGTAAAGGTCTCCAAGATCATCTAGTCAAACTATTCCCCTACCACCAATATTGTTCACAAAACCCTGACCCTAAGTACCACAACCAACCTTTTTGTAAACAACCCCAGGGACAGTGGCTCCAACACCTCTCTGGGCAACCTGTTCCATTGCCTGACTACTCTTTCTGAGAAGAAATGTCTCCTAATTTCCAACATAAACCTCCCCTGGCACAACTTGAGGCCATTCCCTCTTGCCTTATTGCTAATTATCTGTGAGAAGAGGCTGACCCCCAACTCCCCACAACTTCCTTTCAGATAGTTATAGAGAGCAATAAAGTCTCCCCTGAGCCTCCTCTTCCCCAGACAAACAACCCTAGTTCCCTCAGCTGCTCCTCATAAGACTTGTGTTCCAAACCCTTCACCAGCTTCACAGCCCTTCTCTAGATACGTTCCAAGACCTCAGTGTCTTTCTTGTACTGAGGGGCCCAAAGCTGAACACAGTACTCAAGATGTGGTCTCACCAGAGCTGAGTATAGGGGAACAATCACCTCCTTGGTCTTTCTGACTGCACTATTTCAGATACAAGCCTGGATGCTGTTGGCCTTCTTGGCCACCTGGGCTCACTGCTGGCTTGTGTTCAGGCAAACATCAACCACCACCCCCAGATCCTTTTCCTCTGCACAGCCACTCTGTAGAACTGCAGAATTGCAAGCCTGTAGAATTGCATGGGGTTGTTGTGGCCAAAGTGCAGGACCCAGCACTTAGCCATGTTGATCCTCATCTCATTGGCCTCTGCCCATTGATCCAACCTTTCCAAGTCCCTCTTCATGGCCTTCCTACCCTCCAGCAGATCAATACTTTCTCCCAACTTGGTGTCATCTGCAAACTTACTGAGGGTGCACTCAATTCCCTCATCCAAATCATCAATAAAGAGGATGGGCCTCAACACCGGGGAACACCACTCATGACTGGTCGCCAGCTGTATTTCACTCTATTCACCACCACTCTCTGGACCTGGCCATCCAGCCAATTTTGTAACCCAGCAAAGAGTGTACCCATCCAAGCCACAGGCTGCCAGCTTCTCCAGGAGAATACTGGGAGACTGTGTCAAAGGCTTTCCTGAAGTCTAGGTAGACTACGTCATCCACATCATCCACCAGGTGGGTCACCTGGTCATTGAAGGAGATGAGGTTGGTCAGGCAGGACTTGCCTTTCATGAACCCATGCTGGCTGGGCATGATCCCCTGGTTGTCTTGTATGTGCTGTGTGATTGCACTCAAGATGATTTGTTCCATAACTTTCACTGGTACTGATACCAGGCTAACAGGCATGTAGTTCCCCAGATCTTCCTTACGACTCTTCTTATAGATGGATATCACATGAGCAAGTCTCCAGTCATCTGGGACCTCTCCAACTGGGCATGACCAGAGAGTCATATTTCCCTTTCATGAAGAAGGATAACTGCACAGGATGCCCCAAAATGAAAAACTGGCAGACAGTTCCCTCAGCAATGGGAGGGAAACTGGGGTGGTAGGTTCCACCTGCCACGGAAAAACATCTTTTTTCCTTGTAGAAATTCTCTTTATTCATGCTTAAATGTTTATGCTTTTCTCAGAGTGCTAGCATTGAAAATTATTTATGATGAGTAAGTTTTACAATGGATTTCTTAGGCAACAAACACCCAATTCTTAATATTACTTCTAGCTGAGTGGTGGACGGGCAAAATTTGGCTAATTACTGACTGGGGTTTAAAGAGATAAACAAGGGTGGGTACAATATCCAAGCAAATCAATTGTTTCAATCCCAGTCTGAGCTATACTCTGGTTTTATAAGAATTGATGTATGAACTAAACTCCATTACCTGGGGAAGAGACTAGCAAATACTGTAGATATTTTATATTGTTGTTTACAAGCTGAGGAGATTACTGTTAAATCCTTTATTTTAGTGACACATCACAGTAATCTGAGTTCAGACAAGTTGGTTTATTGAAGGGAAACCCTTTTTTGTCTGCATTCCAAGATTCAAAAGAAAACAAAAAAATATATAGGCTGGGATTACAGCCAGACTGAGGAGAACTGATGCAGTCTGTCAGTAAGCCCTCAGGTAACAATATCATAATTTATAAATTCTACCAACAATAGGATAGTAATTAAAGATGTAAGTTTCCCTTTTCCTGTCCCTATTTTTGGCAAAACAGATTTCAGAATGCTATGAAGTGTGTGTGTGTCCCAAAGCAAGGATTTAAACCCCCCCAAAAAAAATAATTAAAAAAAAAAAAAAAGAGAGAGAGAGAGAGACTATATATAAGAAAAGGACTTCATTTTTGCTTCTGTTATGACTTGCTCTTCTTATTGCTTTTGCTATAATAGGCTGGTGGCATGTTGGACTTTTTGACATGCATCACTGCATGATCCAGAATTGCTTTTTTACAAAGTCAGATTGGAACTTTTTGTGATTAGTTTTGATTTAAAATGAGAAATACCACACTGGCTTAGATCTTATGGTCACAAAAAATCTAGAAAGTGCCTTGGAGCATGTAAATTTGCCCCAGCGAGGCAAATTGTCCTATATCTATATTTAGTGTTTGGCCCATTAATTCAAATAATTTTGGCCATCTGAACTAAGAATGGGGCTACATGTGGGAAAGAGGAAGTTGGCTAATACAAAAGAACCTTCTTCCCCAAATTACACCAACCGTAATTATTTCATACTCTAAGAACAGTGTAGGATCATGTTGAAAAATACAGTGAGGATATTGTTGGCAAATTATGACATTTTAGTGGCAAACAAGGATGCAGATAATAATTATGGTACCACATCATTTCTGTTGGCACTAATTAGAGCATTTTCAATGTTTGTTTAACTTCTAGTTATTTTATTTACTCTTGAGTTATGGTCATAATTTTATGGAATGTTTCTACAGTGCCTAGGAAAATGGGGCACTATTTGCTGTTGGGAAATGAAGGTAGTAGTGTAATAATAATAATAGCAATATTCATAATAAGAAATTAATTATATCAGTTTATACTGTGATCTTGTCAGTAGTCATGAGTTAAGCGGTGTTGGATTAGTCCAGCACTTAAATGGCAGTTTGTCAGGGAACACTTCTGTTTAACAGATGGTACTGAACAAGTGCCCAAGAATGGTGTTAGGACATTGTGTTGCACTAGGTTCCACCAGACATGAAATTGAGGTCTTGTCCACTTACATCAATAAAAATTAAATATCAAAATACACATATATATATGTATGTATATGCTAAGCACGAGGCCTAACTGTCATACCTACTGTAATCTGCAAAAAGACTTTTCCTGACTGGTGGTCACTAAATCCAATGAATATGGGCCAAGTCAGTCTTCGAGATTCTTTCTTCCAGGTCCACTTCTCTAGTATCCCTGATTAAGGTTATTTTTCACCTTGTGTGCTACACCATTTAACAATGTTGCCCTGTAGTATCCTTAAATAGATCCTGCATGTCGCTGTTTTTGATAATGAGTAGTGTTCCTACGTACAGATCTGACAGCTAGGCTGAACAATGCAGTGTTCTTCTTGACTCCATACTTAGAAATTGTTTTTCTCACTTTCCTTCAGGAAACACTGAATAGCAGATATGAAAGTATTTGAAATGGATCTGAGGCTGCAAAATGTGTATCTTTCCAGGAAGGAAGTGATGTATTTGATTTCTACTTTTCCATTTTGATTCTTATGTTGCATAAATGTGAATAGTAATTTCACAGACTTTATCTGGTCTGTTCCTCATCTCTTGTATTGAATATGATGAAGAAATGATGAATGAGGTTAAAAAGGTGGACAGTCTTTACAAGCGCATTTTCTTCTCTCTGGAAAAACCCTTTTCTTTCTGTTTCACACCAAAGGAAGAAAATCTGATTTTACTTTTATTTCCTTCCTTAGGTCTTGGCAAACACTTCAAGAAAGAATTAAGATCTACCCAAATTTATATCCTGGTCACATAGCCTTAGCTGAACCTAAGCAGATGAGCAAAGGCTGTTTGGGTTTACTGTGCTGTTTCTTTGGCGGTTCTCCCCATCTAGTGACCTGAAGTGTCACTGGTAAGTCCCCAGTTTAGAAACAATTGGGAGCACTCACTGGTGCATACAGCCACTAGGATTGCCTCTGCCACATGCATCCTGCAAAAATTTTGTGCAGTGCAAATCACTCACACAATAAACAGGTAAATTTTGCTCCTAATATTTCCTTGTTCATGTGACTGTCTTCTCTGCTTTCATAGCCTCCAGGAAATATCCTTTGGAACTCATATATAAATCTTTTTCTGAGCTAAAGAAAAATACTAATGATTATACTGGACAGTCCTTGCACTCATTACTGTACTCATGGTACAAAAATACTTGTGACACTCAGATCCACTTGCTTTACAAATCTCTTGGCCCAGCCGCTTAGCATGTATCTAATATCAAATATTTGAATTTATGAAAAATTAAGAAAGGGTAGGAATGTGAGTTAGTTAACAAAGAAAACTCTAAACAAATTTTATATTGGCTGTAATTATTTAGAGCTCAGAGAAAAAAAAATTGAGGAAGGGAATGAAATAAAAAATAATAGGTGAATTCATGAGGTCTCCTATCACCATGAATACCACCATGACCTCATCGACCTTCTCTCCAAACAGTGCTACTTACTCACTTCGGGATTCAGTTCACAATCGCTCTCCTGGCCTTTAATGGAATTGAGTGACTTTGGGGTATAAGCAGAGCATGATTATAATACCATAATGAACTAACTCCTGCATGTGTATCCCCTACCTTGTACTAGAGGGAATTAGAATGACCTCAGCTGTGTGTCATCAGCTGCTATTGAGTGAGCCCAGGTACACGAGGATGAGCTTAGTCTTAACATGGGAATATGTAGTGAACTGGGGGCTGGATGCTTGAAAGGATCTGGGTCATGCAGCATGTAATTTTTAGGTGCCTAGCAGTTTAAAGAAATTTGCAGCCCCCATGTGAAGTGTCAAAGGCACACTTCACGTGAAACACAAAGAGTGAGGAACCTAGAAACTGGACCCTCAGGAACCAGCAAGCTTTAGGCATTACGTAAAGCAGTCATCAGACAAGGAGAAGCACAAGGCTAAATTCCACTCTGAGGTATTGGGAACTCTTGAGATTCCTTCCCCTAGCAGAACTGGGTACCTTGCATAGGATTAGACCGCCTTCAGAAGCAGTTTCATGAATAGAAACAAATGCACTCTGCAAAGTAAGCACTTGCATTTGGACCATTCTTCTGAGTGTCAGCAAACAGTTTTCAAATTTTTGTTTTCTTTTATCTGGAGCAAGGATTTTTTTTATTATTATTATTATTTTTTTCCCATCCAAGACCAATGTCTGAACCCTCAAACCACTTGATTATCTGGCAATTCTGGATGGAGTTTTCAATTGCTCCTAGTGAAGAAGTTGAACACTGTATATATAATTATTCAGAATTTGGCAACAGATGAGTGGGAGGTTAAGGATCTCAGCAGTGCTTAAAATTTGGATTGATTTGCCCCAAATCTCTTCTTGGACCTAATCCTGTGAAACCACAACATTTGGAGCCTGTAACTAGCTGTATTTAAGTTCTGTAGTGGCTGTCACAGTGAGTCACAGTGAAGGTCTATGAGCTATGCAGTGCAGTAATGAAATCTTAGATGACCACTGACAATGTAGCATACTTATCTAATTGATTAGCAAAGCCTTACTCTTGATATAATACTGTAGGTGTCAGTAATTTAAACTTTATAGCTGGGTAAACTGAGGAACAGGAAAATATAGACAAATAAAATCACATGAAATTTTCAGAAAAAAATGAACACATGTCAGGTCCCTTTTGTTAGTACGTCTCTGTTTTTCATTTATGTTAAATTGCCTTCTTTGCTAAGTGCATGTCTCCAGAAAGGAGAAATGTTCCTGATACAATGGCTATTGGACGCCACATAAATTTGTAAAAGCTTCTCTTCTCCAAAGGTCAAATCCTCATGGAAGTAAAGTCAAATTACTCTGTGTTTTAAGTGGAGGTTGGTTAGCTCATGAAGACAGGAGTGTTTGCAAGATACCCAGTCCTGCCCATTTTCTTGCTTTAAGGCACACACCCATTCCTAGAAATATGTTCTCTCATGTCAGGAGCTCTGGTCTAACCATCCCAATTTATAAGGTTATGAAAGGATTTCCTTAAGGCGTTTTTATTTTTATCCAGGCAAGCACTCAGGAGAAGAAGAGGGAGGTGGTAAGGGGGAACAAAATGATCTTGGATTTAGCATAGATGAGAAATGTGAAAATGCATAATTTTCAAATGCTTGTGCTTTGGGAGATGGTACTGCTTCAGTTCAAGAATGAGCGGAAGAGAAAGAAATAAGTGATGTGCAGTTTCTTGTTTATAGTGAATTAGTACAAGAAGAAAAGTGTGGGTAAAGGATTTGACAAATAAGTTTGAGAATAATCTAATGACAGTGGGCTGGACAGACTATGAAGCAAGATGGCATGTGCCTATCTTTTCTAATAAGAAAAAAAAAAAAAAAGTGAAGATAAGATGAAACAAATTTATCTGTTGAAGGAAGGTTTCTGGAAAGGCTTCTGTCTGAAACACTGGCTGACAAAATTTGAATCTGAACCTCACAAAGTAAATGCAAAGGAGAATAATGCAAGGTCAATACATTTTTCTAGCTTTCATTTCAGCTATCTGGGCAGGCAGTGATATGTTAAAACCTTTATTTTCATTCGGTGTTAAGTGAATGTGCAGCTAGAGATGCACCAAAATGATGATATTAAAGTAAAAAAAAAAATCCCTTGGGAGCATGCCTCTGTACCTCATCATCCCCCTAGCATAGTTAGAACTTCTGGCCAACAAGGCCAATCTATAGTTATTATATCTCTTTGTCTCTTTTCATAACTCCTAATAGAAGCACTGTTGTAGCTGCTGGCTAGAAAATTAGCCAAGTGAACTCTCTCTGTCTGTCTCTCTCTCTTCTCATCAGATTACTGGGAAAATATAACAGTCTCTCTCTCTTCTCTTTTTTCTTTGCAGGCTGGTAGCGCACTGGAGGGGCTTAGATTCAACCAGTTTAACTCCCTTACATCTCATCTAGTCTTCACAACTCTTTGTGGACACATTCTTATTCTCCACCTTAAGGGTAAAAGAAAGGTAGAGTATGTAGCTGCTTCCAGATGGTGATTTGGGAATGTTGTTTGTTATGAGAAAAATAGTATCTAAAACAGCAAAACAGAGAAGAAAACACAAGACAAATTAGTGATCTATGGACATTTCACTGAGGAGCCTTTCATTCTGGAAGGTATAGCTACAGCATTACCATTCAGGTCTATGGGGAAGTGCACAAGCATTTTGGCTAGAACAGATAAGCCAAAGACTGCATACTTGAACCAGAATCCCTTTGTCTTTTGGATGACCGTACATTCTGTTGGCATCAAACAGATGTAAAAAATAGGAAGCATTCTTCATCTTCTTTGAAGTATAAACATAGAGCATGAGATGTAAACCATTTCACCTGTTAAGACATTCTGAAAAGTCTGTCTGCCATTCTCTGCGGAAAGATGCTTTGAAGAAGTGGGAAGCTACAGAGAGACTTTCCTGTCTCTTCTGAAAAGCAAACCAAACACTTGTAGTTGGAAGGACAAACAGAGAAATGAGCTCAGGAATTAAGTATATTTTGACTGACATAACGAAATGGGAAACGAGAGGGTCATGTAACAGTTAGAATAAATAATACCTTAATGGCAAGAAGAAGAATACTAAGAAGCCCTACAGAAATTAAGCTAAGCCTTGTCATTCATGTTTAAGAAGATCACACCTCTAAAGCTGCTTCTTTTTTAGTTTAATGTGGAATATTGTTATAAATATATATATATAATATTTACCATCAACAGAAAGTCACAAATTATACCTTTATATATGTATATGCACATGCCAGATCACAGAGGGCAGACCTGTACTTCTGAAGATTGGAGAAGAGGAAAAGCAATAAAAATGACATTTCTGTGAAATTTCTGGTCTGATTCTACACTTACTACATCCATTTGGGCAACAAAGTTCTCAAGCAATTAGGTATCGGAGCATCCTGATCCAACTGAGGGGTCCACAGACCTGTTTCATCTAGTCCACAGATTTTCAGTGGCTACACACAGGCTGGAGTGAGGAAAAAATAGTTGTTACTGACAGTCTGTGAAATCCAACAGCTACCAAGTACTTGCTGGGACATCACATGCACTCAGCAACATAGGCAACTACTCATCTGAGAGGTTAGGGTTGCTACTGCTTGTGCGTGGCTAAAGGTGGACATCACCTCTACAGATGACCCCAAAATGATTTCTAGCCCAAAGAATTAAGGAAGTACACTAAGGAATAGCATGGGAGAAAGCAGGTTCTTAAGATCTCTTTCACCTGTTACTGAAGAAGATCTTGATGTACTTTTTAAATGAAATTTAGATTTTTTTTTAAGTGTTCATAAGTTCCCCTTAGTGCTCCCTGGGCCAGTGGAATACTGTATGGCATAATGACAAAAGAATGGTTGAAAATGAGTAAGTTGAAGTGTTGAGAGGCAAGAAGTCTGACATTCTTTGCTCACTGTATTCACTGGCTTGATATCTAAGGTTGGACAAGGCAGACCCACTTTACTCATCTAAAAGGTGGGACCGATAATAATACCTCAAGCAAGGTGTTGAGAGAATTATTTAATTAGTGTTACTAAAAGACTTCAAAATCTTTAGCTAGATAATATTCTGAAAAGTATCATATTTTCTTCAATAAAGATTGCTTGCCACCTGGGAGTCTGCATTTGGGATTCAGCATTTCCAGCGTTGCACAATGCAGAAGGTATATAAAAAGGAAAAAGAAAAAAATCTTTTTAAAACAGTTAAAAAACAACTGTTTTTTGAAGATTACATTATGTCTGTGACTGTGTAGATCTACTACACCACTGAGAAATCATTGAAACGGTTGTAATGCTTTAAAGCAAGGGGCAAGCTCAGCATTTAGACACACAAGAACAGTGAAAATAATATTAATTCCTCCTATGCTTTAGAAACAGTACTCTAAAATATCTTTCTAACATGAAACTTTTTTTTTTTTCTTCTTCCCCTTTATCCCCTGCTACAAATTACACTTGAGCTGAATAATGAATGAATGGAGCTGATGTTTCCAATAACAAAGAAGGTGAGATGATAATTGCCCTTGTTTTCAAAGCTGTGTTTTGAAGCAGCCCTCACTCAGGATCATGGGCTGAATGAGTCACGTTGAATTGAGAATACAGGAAAAAGCTGGGGAACCTACTAAAATGCAGACCACAATGCTTTGTGTCCAAAAATAAAGAATCAGGAAAATTAGCTTCATTATGGTTGTGGCTTTGAACTTGGGTTAGGAAGATAAAGCCAAAAGCAGAGATGTGAAGAACATTATCTCAACCTGGGCTTTGGCCTCTGCTGTAATCTTCAGCTTTAGCCTTCATCTAAGCAGCTCATCTCTTCCTTATCCCACAAGTCTTACTCATTTGCTTCGCTACTGTATAAGGGCTTATTTCCCTTTCCCAGTCTTTTTGTTCTGCCTTGTTTTTGTACTCCCAAGGTCATTTGGTGCTACTTCTCTCTCCATGGTGTCAAGAAGGCCAAAATATTCTCCAGGCATAGCTGAATTTTTTAGTCATCCACAAAAATTATCCTGTGCTAATAGGTCAAAAAGTTTTGCTGGCACAACAATATAATCTTACATTTTTTTTACCCTCAGCTGCCCACCTGACAGCTGGTATTGGTATTTCAGAGGCAAACATGTAACTGCCATATGGAATGACTTCCTAAGGGCCAAATCCTGCTTGCATTAGTAATGTAAACAGTGCCATTAACTTCACTTTAAATTAATGCTGTTAATTAACATAGTGTTATTTTTCTGTTATTAGTGGTTCTTTTCAAAAGTCATTAAAAATCAGAACAGCAAACCAATGTAATAATATTTAATACATGCTACAAATTACTTTAATTATGGAGTAGCATTAAAGGTGGCTAAAAATACATTAAATATTTTCCTCATGTTCTTTTTACAGGTATGAAATGCTGTGGTTGCCAGAGGGCAGTTATATTACTGCAATTGTAGGACAGGTTCATGAGACTGTCATACTTTTAAATTGTTCTTCACACTATGTAAACTTTCAAAAAGAAAAAGACCAGGTATTGAACTGATTTTTTAAATGTTGACAAGGATCTCTATTTCCGTTTTTAACATTGTTGCGTAATCAGAAAGCACTTCAAACAGATAACGATTATATTCTCCCATCTTTCAGGAACTACACAGTGGGGTTAGCATCTGATGTCAAATGCATGTGCATGTTTGTATCCTCAGTATGGTACCCAAGCCACAAAACAAAGTTCCAAATTAAATGAAAGAAAACAGAATAAGATATTGGATTTCTGAATAGAGATGGTCAAGAAAAGGAATAACTGAAAGCTAAGAAAGAGAAGCATCTATTACTGTCCTCAACATGACATTTGGAAAAAAATATTGCAAATTCAGTAAGTTTGAGAGTTAAAGTTCATATAGAATGAGTGACAAAGACTATCAGAAGATAAAAATCACACAGAAAAGAAAAATCTTAAAGATTTTTTTCCCATCTCTCCCAAATTGTACAAAAATCTAAGGTTGTGTAGGATCATCTGTGAAGAAACATCCTCTTCCAGGTCACATATGTGAACATTTTCAGTATTGCATTATAGGAATCTTGGTTTCTATATTAAAAAACAAAACAAACAAACAAACAAACACACACACACACACACAAAAAAAAAAACAACTTACCTGACGCCCTCTAAAACTATCAAGAAGAAAAAAGCTGATTTTGGTCTAGCTAGGAGGTTCTGCAGATAGGCAAGAACCATGCACACAGTTTAGGAAATCCGTTACAGAAAAGTAGAATAGTTTTGCTGGGATTCTCTGGACTGCTGAACAAGCCATAGATTACATGGGATAGCAAGATAAACAACAGAATAAGATGCATTGACTGATTTCTATGGCGAGCTCAGAGCAGATTTTGAGGGAAATCTTGGGAGATGAGCTGCCAAACCTCAGTGTGTCCTGTTTATATCTTAAATGGAACCTGTAGGTTAAGACTAGTTCAGTGACAGCTTTTTATCAGTTTTACATATATAACCAGCCAAAGGTTGGGTATAAGCTCCTGACAGGAGGTTACAGATGTGGTCTTCCACATTTAAGGATTTGGGGATCACCACACTGTAGTGCAGAGATCAATGCAACTCTACAAGACAGTACCAGTCTCTCTAACCTAACCTCCTCTTCTAGACTTGTAGCCTGATTTGGGCTACAACTTAAAATGTCAGAGGGCCTAGACAGGTCAGACTGCTGGGGTAGGTGCACTGGACATTTCACAGTCCTTCCAGCCACTATTTGCTCACAGATATCCATGTTGCCGAACAATAGAAACGTTTCTGTTTTTCACCATTTCATTTCTATTCTTACTTAAGTTTGAACTTAAGATCTCACATTAAGCCTGCAAAAATTTTACCTGAAAGAGGAAAATTCATAAAACTGTGAGAAAATGAAAGCAGACTTCCACTGGAAATTGTTGTGTAACCTGAAATAGAGCTGTCAGCACTGTGAACAAGCTGCTATAAGATCATGCAGCTGTCTTGTCACATCCCAGGGTATTTCCGTGCTCTTCTCTGCCATATCTGAAATTCTTATTCTTGATCTGGTTTTACCTCACTTTTGTTCTGTATGAACCATTTTTTCTTTTAGCAAAGTTGAAGATGCTTGTTAGAACATTTTCTAATTCTTTATTTAAAATGGCAAAATATTCAGTTCCTCCTTTGATATTAAACATTATCTTCATGGTTACAGGTGAGAGATGCATGTCTCAAATTTTAAATTTATCTTTTCCTCAGGTGATGTATAAAGGGAAATTTCCAAGGTTAAGGGAACTTCCCATGTGTTCTTAGCTGACTACAGTTGTACAAATACAATTTTAAAAGGTGTTTAATTCCCAATGAAACCATTAAAAATTCCCATCTACTGTTTAAAAGACTGTTTTTCAAATAGATATTTATTTTCAGCAAAAAGAAACAGCAGCTCTCCCATAACAAATCTATGGGAACAATTATCAACTTCCTCCTTGCTTTTGCTCCAAAATCCAGGTGAAAATTGGGAAGGTTGTTCTATAAATAAGCAAGAAGTTAAAGCAGTACTAAAAACATAATAGGAGACTTGGCTGATGGTGCTGGCTCACTGATGTTACATGAACAACAGATAAAATCCATATAACTATTTTCAGTCTGTCTTTCCGCCCTGCCAGCTTCATGCCTTACAACGCGTCTCTTCATAGAGGTCAGTCTTTCTATAAGCATCTTACAGAGTCATTTTTCAAGGGTGGGAAGGTCTTGTAGAAAATTACACTCTATTCAGTGTGGACAGCCACAATTTGGTAGCATTCTTTCAGTTTAAGACTGTGTTAGGTGCTGGAATTTCTCAAGAGAGGGTATATTTGGGTGGGTAAGGTTTTCATCTACCCCAGCACACTCAATAAAACCAGCCAGAGGAAGTGTTAAGAGGATTTCAAGCTACATCGTTATCATAGGTTAGTAAGGTGTTAAAGGCAAGTGTAATCTATCTCATGATTCAAAAGAGGAATGACTCAGATGAAACAGACCATAAAGAGGATATTTCTTCCTGACTCCTACACAGGACCCTATGGTTATTCTGGACTACTGTGTGTCCTCTCCACCGTGAAGGGACTTGTGTTTCCAAAAGCTAGACTTTCACCCACAAAAATTGTGTGTTATTTTCTGTCTTTAAGTCCCAATTCTGTGAGTTCTAAGACTGCTGACAGCAGAAACTCTCAGCGGTGTTATCTCCTCCACAAGTCATTGCCTTTTTCCTATTCTAACATCCTTGTCTGCTTGCTTTGTTTTTTCCTCCATCCCTTCCATTCCCAGGCTGGCATCTGCCCTAGGATCTGTAATAACGTTTTTGAACAGTATGTAAAGCATTATAATGTTAGAACTTTTGACATTCACAGAGCTTATTTACATTTACAGACATGAACCAGAGAATCCCACAAGCCCTGTGAGCTACCCTGGAGAAGTAAGTGTTTATCAGGCTACCTTGTTTTACAGATGATAAAACAGACAGAAGCTTTCCTAAACCTGACTGAAGGCTCTGTCCAAGACCAACTGTTGCGTTGGAGATGAAAAGAAGACGATAACCTAGGAATGACTCCAGCAATGTGGTCCCTGCACCAGTCAACTATTTCAAAACGAATTATTTTTTTTTTGGCTGTGGAATTTGAATGTCTCAAAATCTGATACAATTTAAACTACCATGTTCTCTAGTGATTTCAAGATGCTGAGATTTCTGATGTTTCCAGTATTCAATAAGTGAAAACATCTCAGGGCTCCCATTTACCTGTACAGTGACATTTTTTCCCTCCTTTCCAGCAGGTAGAAGCAGTAACAGAGCCAAGAAAGAGCTATGCCTTGTTGAAGTAATTGAGGGCAGCAGGTACAAGAGCCCAGGAGTGTTCAAATGCTAACAAGAATGTATCAGGAATACATAGAACACATAGCAATTCACAGAAATGTGAAGGTGTTGAGTTCTTGTGAGTTGTAATATATTATGGGTAACCTAATGACCTAAATTAAACAATTCTTTCTCTGCATTTATTAATTCTAATGAATCACCTTTTTCCAGGTTTCAAGAATACACAGAACCTGTGTAGGAGGTCTAGTTTCTCGTATGGCTTTGAGGCAAACTAAGATGCAAAGTCAGCAGTACCAGAATCTAATCTTTCTCATGTTATTCAGGGCTTGAAATCTGTGGAGATCTGCTGGCTTCATTGTTGTTTTTTTTTTTTTTTTTTTTTTTTTTTTTTTTTTGGTTTGGTTTGGTTTGTTTTTTTTTTTTTTTCTGAATTCCTACCGCTTGAAATGGTAGATGCGCAGAAATTTGCAGCTTTGTACTTGGATTTTATTCATAATGTGTTTAGAATATCAATTTCATGATATGACAACTACATTTTTTTTTTCTTTTTTTTTTTTTTTTATTTTCTGGTACAAAAATAAGGGATTTTTAGGTGCTATTCTGAGCTTCACTGGAAGTTTGTTGTATAGCTTACAGAAAGTTTTTCATAGTTTCCTTTTCTGTAAAACTGGGATAGTGTATATATGCATATATACTGCAAAGAAAAATGATGTGAAATATAATTAATTTATTACAAATCATGAATCCTAAATGATATTTCCCTCCAGAATGTTTATTAATAATATTGTTACATAGCTCAGCAAGGATTTCATGAACACTCCTTTTACATTCTGTGCCTCTTAACAAACACATCCTTGTCACTGTCATCACCACCTCACACTTCCTCATTCTCTTCTTCCACTTTGCAGTGTTTTATATATACTAAAACCCATATGCTGCCATTAGAGACCTGAAAAACACAACTTTGATCATTTTAATATGAAATGTTTTAAATGAAAGAAAGGCTTGAGGAAAAGGAGGAAAATGAATGAATGGAGGAGACAGGCAAGAACAGCTATTCTGAATAGTTCTGTAATAACAGAAGAGAAACACTCTTCCCATTTCCCCAAATCTGATGGCTGATTCATCTCCAGTGAACTGCACCTCGTTCAGCTTTCCCATCAATACTGCACACTGTGTGTGCAAATAGCCCAATGGGCTGAGCAGTGGCCAGCAACTCCAAGGGTGCCCCACATGTAACCCTCCAACAAGAGGCATCTCACAGCTACTCCTGACAAGAAATAAGGAGAGAAAAATAACAGGAGGAAGCAGAAATAATGTTCATATCCTATTTTCTGTTGTTTTGTTTTATAAGATTATATTAATGTTTGGAAATACACTATTTGCTTAAAGCAGAGTGAAGAAAAATTAATAGAACATCTCTTGAAATCTAAGATTCTGTCAAAAATGAAAAGCGTTATGAAATTGGGTGTTTCAATAATTTCATTTAGAGAAACAAAACAAAGTGAAACAACAACAACAAACAGGAAACTGTTCCGACTATGTCAAAACATCCCATTTCTACATTTTTTGAATGAAGCACAGAATTTTCACGTTAAAAAAACAAACAAACAAACAAAACAAACAAACAAAAAAAAAACAAACAACACAAAAAAAAACACTTTTTTTTTTTTTCCCCCATTAAATTCAGTTGTTGAATGTGTCAACATTAAAAGTGAATACTAAGGAAATTCAATATTTTGAATACTCTGAAATTATTTCTTCTTAATTATTTTACTTCATGGAGAATTTGAAAACAATTTAATTTTTACTGAAAGTCAGAAATAAATTTTGTATTCTTAAAATCCTTTGTGAAGTAAAATATCTTTTTTTCTACATAGAGCTAATGTAATGAAAGGGGAAACTTTGTTGTCAATGTTGTCAATGCCTGATGAATAGAAGAACAGAGTCATTGTTCCTCTGAAGTTTTATCAGTGGAGAACCATTCAAGTAGGGATATTAGACCTGCTGTAACTTCTTTTCCAGGATAATGAGATGCACAGGAGGGAACTTAGATTTGTCTCAAAGAAAAATTTATGAATCTGGTCACATTTTATGGCAAACTGAGCCTGAGTTTTGTATTTTTTATGAAAGCTTATTGGAAATTTATGTGAAAGCAAGTTTTGCATTACATACAAGGTCCATCCAAATGCTCTGGTTTCTAACCTCAAAGGTTAAAATTTGTTTCCACTGGGTGGAATTTGATCAGAGCTGAATGTATTCTTGTCCCTATTTTTCTACTTCTCCTTTCTTCTTCCACCAGGTCTCATTTTTGGTAGTGGTATCTGATACTAGGGCATTTCCATTTCTGGGTGGAAAAACGTTCTCCTACCTGCAGCCATCTGTATTAGACTTCCCCCTATCTCTGCCTACCTGACTCTCCAACTTTTTCCATATGCAACCTAAAAATAAAAAAATGAAAAACCTTTGTCTTTTAACTTTCTCAGTTTCCTCTCCATCCTGCTATTATTATATATATGTAGACTATGCTATATATACATGTATATATATATACTCTGTAATACATTATTTAACACAGTAAAGTCATTTGGTATATAGCCTTTATGTGACAGGCATTATAAAATTTCACATTGTATTGTGAATGATACTTAAAAAGACTAATTTGCCTACATTCTTCCTTTCAAACTCTGTTTCTTTATAAGCAGAGAATGGATCAAGCTTAAGGAAAACAAGATTCATTTCCTTAAAAACCTTTAAGCTAATACATTGTTATTTTTGTTACTGTGGTTTCTCTGAAAGGAGAGGCAGATGGGTAAAAATGAGGACACTCCTAAAGCAAAGCATTTTCAAAGCAGGACCCAGATCAATGGCTGTTTTCTGCCCTAACTCATCCTCTTGCTTTTTCCACATGATTCATGACAAAATGTGTGAGTCTTTCCACAAAAGGAGGAAAATAATTTTCCCATACTGTGAAATTTCACTTCTCCCAGACTGTGATTAGATGCAGCTTCACTCTGTATTAAACATGCATCAAACCTCATGGTAAAATCCAGACTTAACAGCCAGCTGCATGGTGTGAACACACATACTCAGTATTGATATTGTTTACTATAAGGACAACTGAGATTTGTAGAGAGTGTGTACTTGGGCTGCACCATACACAGTAGGAGTCACATATTTCAGGCAACTATATGGATATTCAAAGCCAAGCACATGCTCCAAGTTCATTAGATTTCATTCTTCTGCCTGCTCCATGCTCTCAATGTCATTCTCAATACAGCAATGTAACCTGATGTGAGAGCTGCATATCAGACCATGCTTTTCTGCCCAAGTCAGACAGACCAAAGAAAGGTGAAGCAATGCAATGGCAATGGCTTTGACTGTCCCTTCATAAGATCACACAAAGAGTGGGAGTTTCTCTAGGCCAGCAGTGGGGATATCTCTAGGCTGGGTGCAGGTCACAGCTTGTGTGCACATGAACAGGGAAAGACATTGTATACATGGAAATCTTTGTACCAGCATGCTGCATCTATGCATAGGTTCTCTAGGAATCAGACAACTATTCTGAAAACAAATGTAAATTCTGATGTGACAAATCTGACATCCAAAAATTTGAGTCTTTTCATAAATTAAAAAATTAAAATCTTCCATTTTGAAAGCATGATAACCAATGTGTGTTAACTAAATCAGTCTCCAAGATCTTGTCACTAGCTAGACTAATAATCCAGTATTCTTTCAACAGTCTTCACAATAATGGACATATTTTCAGCTTTCTCAGGTCGGGCAACTTATCAAAGAGAACTCTGTGGCTCCATGCAGAGCTGCAAGTGATTCTTAGCAGCTTACCCTACAGTACATCATGCAGGGACTTGTGCTACATTCCCCTGGATTATGGACTTCATCAGAGTCTTTGAAATGAAGTAGCTATCCAATATATGTAGGGATCTCACAGACAGCTAAAACTTTATTGACATTGGAGAACTGCATGCATTTATTTATTAAATAAGAAAATGTCTTATACATGTGCACACGAACACATGCACTCACACATGCCATCAGAGAACATGGGGATAAAGAAATCTGTGACATTATCACCTGAGATGGAAGAGGCGAGGGAAAGAGAGTTCTATGCATCACGCTTATTTTACCCCTGTTTTTCATTACGTGGATAACCTTAGAGCAGTTCTTGTTAGCATTTAGAAAAAGGGAAAAATCTAGCCTCCTGCAGGGGAGCTATTATTGCTAGAATGTACTAGCATTATCTTGCTTATGGGGGGGCATATTGTTTATGCAGTCTATTTATCAGTGTAGGAATATATCTACCAATATAGCAATATCTCTGCAGTAATGGCATACAAGAATAAAAGAGTTTTCATGAATAGAGAGTTCCTGCCTGTAGCATGTACATCTGAGATACTAAAGGATTATTTACCTATCATTAAGATATGGATTTTTTTATCTGGTCCAGTTTTTCTTGCAGCAGAAATCATATTAAACTCTCTAGCTATTATATCTAACATCCATTGGGCAGCTTTTCATTCTAGGTAAACTAATATAAATGAAGAAAATAAATCCACGACAATTTGTTGAGCCGTCTTTTTCTCCATCCCCCCTTCTCTTTTTTCCTGAATTAAATTCACATAATAAAATCCAAGGGTTGCATTTCACTCACATCCACTTCAATTAATGTGCATGACATTGTATGAAATTTTTAATGGAAGAAAAAGCTAAAACACAATATTTTTAAACCATTGTGTAGGGAAAAATGCTGCATACAACACAATATGCTTATATGTCACACAACAGTCAGATGGGCTTTAAAATTCAGTGTGAGCCTTCCCAGTGTTCCCTTTCTCTCATATCTTCCCATTATTGGAATTCTTTTGTAGAGATTTTAGTGATTTTCATTTAATGAAATATTGTTCTGTAATATTATTTTAGGAAATGTTTTTTTTGTTTGAAACAACCAAGACTAATAATAACAGCAGCACTAATAATAATAGTCATATAATGGCTGAAGACTGCAGCCAGTCAAGAGATTCTAAAGCAGTATTTATTTATCTTTTTTCCTCAGATAATGGCTTTTCCACCAATTAGTAAATTATTATTTTTTTTTAATTTTTGTTTGTTTGTTTAAAATTTCCCATAGTTTTGATACTGATGAACGAATTCTCAAGAAAAAATGTAAACAATGAAAAAAGTCAGTTTGCTAATATTTTTCTCCACATGAGTATTAAGTGCAAAGATTGATTGCATGAATCCATTCACTGTATTTGCAAATCAGCTCATTTACATAGCCTTTCTGGTACCCCCTGTTTAATGTATCCAATGCATCCACTTTTCCACCTATCCAATGTTGAATACATTTCTTTTTCACTCTGGTGGGTCAAAAAGGCCATGACACAGAACCATCATACCCGATTATATATCACATTTTGCCTCACTTCTGAAACTCAAGGCAGTAATAGGGAGTAGTGGGAAAATTAGGATGCTGTTCCACTTAAGGCAGCTGGAATAAATCCAAATTGCCCCTTCTGGTGTCCCAGCTTAAGACGGCCAAAAGATTATTCTGTACCATATCAAGAAATCAGTCTATATGCCTTTATGCCATTGGAACAGAGAGACAGTGGTTATAGAGTTAGAGTCATCTGTCCTTTCACATGAAGAAGATGGATGAAGATCTCTTGCCTGTGCACAGATTAATTTGCTAAGCCATGGTCTTTCCCAGTTAGGTGTCTCACATGCTGCCTTCTCCCCACCTGAAGTAATACAAAGGGGTGCAATTTTGCATGCAATTTTAGCCATGCCTTACTGGGTGCTTCCCTCTTTAATTTAGACAAATAAATCTGAGCCTACATCCTTCTTGGACTGCCCTTTTGGCTTCTTCTGGAGAAACACTGCTGATGTTGTTACCAGGTGGTACCAGGGAGACACATGACCCAAGCTGCTCCTGAGAGACAGCAAATGAGCTCCATGCATGGCACAGGAGAAAAAGGGGACCAGGCAACACAGGGTTGAACCACAGTGGCACCCAGGAGTTCAAATGTGTTTTTTTCCTCAATTACTGGAGATGTCTATTTGTTCTTTATTGACCCTTCTTCATCCTAACCTCTTTTGCTTTTGTAATGTATTTAGGAGAATGAAGTGCTCCTAATAAGGCTGAATTGACAACATTAGAGACTCAACTGACTTATTTAAGGGCTTGTGTTAACCTAAATGTTATCTTATCCCAAAGCTTTCCTGCAATACAGTCATATCTCTTATAATAACTAAACGAAGCTGAAATACTACACTAGAGTCTTGTGTTCTACTTTTATAGATACATAATACATACACGATGATACTATGCTTATTCATTCTGTTTATTGGTTCAAGCATGATTTTTAATGTGCAACATAAAAAGAGGTTTTCAAGTTTAATTGCAGTGTCAGCCCTATCATGCTCATCTTTATCTCTGGCTGCTTTTACTTCCAGACTAGCTTTTTTTTAATAGGATATCCACACATAATAAAGCATCCAAACAACTTTTTCACGTCATCTTCAATGAATTTAGAGGATGCAACAGTTTGCACACTCCTCTGCACACATTTTATTACTCCCACTTTCATTCTACAAGGCTGAAGCAAATCATGTCATAAATATCTGTCTTGCACTCATGAGCTTGATATACTATTTTCTTCTAAGATCCTCTCTCTACTCATAACTTAAAAATCTGGCAAAAAGTATTCCATGTTCTATTTTCTCACTTTAGCAAAATTTCAAAATGTTACAGAAGATCCTGTAACAAATCCAAAAATGATAACATCTCTCAATCATAAAGTGTTATTTTTAGATAATCTGGAAATATGATTGTGTACAATAAATGTGTAAGACCAGGCTCAATGCTGGTATAAATTTGACACTGATATAAGTGGATCTATGCCAGTTATACCTATTGAAGTTCTGTCCCAGAGAACATGGTGCTGAAAGCCTTTTATACAATTTTATAGTTTTCAGGCCCACCTAGCTGTGATCGTATTTAATGTTAACTACATGTCAAGTAACCTTACTTATAGGTATAGTCATGTAAATATTAACATGGCACAGACTGAATCCATATGCAACTGTATGCTTAATATTGTGTGTGTGCAAATTATAGTGGCATTTGTTAACTTTAACACCCTTTGCTGACCACAAAACTAAAGATAACTGTATTCTGAGTGGACCAAACTTGCTGCTCAAAATCAGCTCCATCACACTTTATCTGTATAATCAAATTGTCTTATTCTCCCCATACCCTCTCCAGACATCTTGTCACAATAAACATCTGGGTAGTTATTTTCATCTTTTATAATTTGTTGATGAAAGCTATTGGGATATGAAAATATACTAGCCACTTTGTAATAAGATGTTCCTTTTGCCATCTTCTCTCTTTGAGTGCTTTTGTTCAGCCATTGTATTATTGATGACAGATATGAGAGTTAGTCTGAGGAGACCATAAGCTTCTTGTGGTTAGATCTGGGTTTAGACTTTAAACTTGAGACCAAAGCAGCTCTGGAATTTCTTTTCAGTTCAATAGACAAACATTTCTGGAGATTGTTCTCAGCAGATTTTTGGCCCTAAGTGGTGTCATGTGGCACAAACTGACTTGTGAGATTTTTTTATTTTATTTTATTTTATTTTATTTTATTTTATTTTATTTTATTTTATTTTATTTTATTTTATTTTATTATTTTATTTTATTTTATTTTATTTTATTTTATTTTATTTTATTTTATTTTATTTGTGCAGAGGTCTTGTGAGATCATCTGTGGTTTTTGTTGTTGTTGTTTCTTTGTTTTTTCTGTCTCCCCTCCCCCCCCCCCCCCCCCCCCCAAGATTCCTGCCATCTTGGGCTCTTATTTCAGGATGTTTTTTCTAGAAACAGATTCTCAATAACATCATATTTGATGCATATTTGATGGTTCCTTCCTAGGGTACGTGATGACTTTATTATTATTATTATTATTATTATTATTATTATTATTATTATTATATGTTATTTTATTTAAGAAATAAATCTTACTTAGGAATTAAAATAATATCTGTGAGTGCTAGTGTAACATAGTGTTTGATGCTCCCTACCACCAAAAAGCAAATAAAATGTTTTTATTACTACTTATTATTTATTTGCTATTATTTCTGACATGAAAATGAGAAAGAGTCATTCAAAGCTAATAAGAAAACTGACAATACGCCATTTTTGATCAGACTGCAGAAGCCAATACTGCAAGAGGTGTAATTGGCCAAGTGTTTAAATTATTTTTAAAGAATTAATGCAGCGTA
Source organism: Aythya ferina (assembly GCF_964211825.1). Classification (NCBI taxonomy): domain Eukaryota; kingdom Metazoa; phylum Chordata; class Aves; order Anseriformes; family Anatidae; genus Aythya; species Aythya ferina. Next base: position 51,718,588 of record NC_140301.1, read on the forward strand.
CTTAGCTAACAAGACTATCCCAATGAAATCTTACACTAAACAAACATTATTTGGAATAAATGTGGAAATTAGGCTAATCTCTGAATATATAAAAGAGGAGGAATTTTTTATTTCTGGGAGATGTTTTCTTATGTAACTGCTATTTATTACAGAGCTTTTCCTTTTAAATTACCTCCTGAAGATGGCCAATTTGCCTTTTAATCTTCATTGGGTTTCCAGGCAACTTGGGTGTGCCTCTGGTGTTGGGTCTAAGTCCTCTGGCCTGCTGACATGGAGGGTCTTGTATAAATGAAAACCCTACCTGGAGCCAAAAGCTTTCAAAGTAATAAGATCCTGCCTAGTTATGGAGTAGGACTGGTTTTGCTGTTGGTTCTACGCTCTGTTGGTTTCCAGAACTTCCTCACTCTTTGGTTCTCCAACGATTGCAGCTTGGGCCAAGAAATGAGTACGAAATGTAGTTTTCTCTGTCAGGAAAGTTAAAATCTTTCTTCTAAACCATAATTGCCAGCAATCTTACCCATTGTTCTGTAATGAGGCTTGATGTTTTAAACTAGCAAGAAGTTTAAGATATGTAAGATGTAAGCTATAGAGATGGGTTTTATGTGTTTTTCTTTTAATTCTAGATTTTTTTTTATTTTAGTTGACTAAAAACCTCCAGGCAGGAACTCATTCTAGATAAACAATTGTGCACAGTATGGACATATCAAAATGAATTAATCTATACAGATACAGATAAAAGAAGTAGAAATAATTGTATATAGGCAATGGATAAGAGAGGAGAGAAGACAAAAGACAAGGAAGAAGTCAAATACGAATAAAAGAGAATATGAAAAGACTATTGTATTATGTTAATACTATGTGAAATTAAAGTACTTTAAGATTCTCAGATGTAAGATACTATGTAAGTATAAAGCATTTTTTTTTTTTTCTAAAATTTGAATTGAGTTGATGCAGTCTGAAAGCAGCTTCTAAATATGATTACATGAGACCACGGACGCAATTTCTGCCAGGTAGCATGAATTTCATTGTATTGCTGTGTTATTAAAAGCAACCAGCAGTGTGAACCTGCTGTATTATTAACACATTACATTAGCCTCAGTAGTTAATCCAGTATTCATATTCATATTGTGGGCTCTTCTTCAAAAGAGAAAGTAATGGCTTTCTAAATGCTTTTAAGATTTCCAGGAATAAAATTAAAGCATGTTTAAGTACTTGTTGGAAATTGCGCATAGAATTCTGAATAAGTGAGTTATTGCATTGTATCAGGACTCTTAAGAGATTCAGCTGAGAAATAAATTATGTAAACAATGCAATATGTGTGTGTATCTACAGCTGTATATCAATATCACCTATATGTATGTATACAAATATCCTTATCCTTTTCTGTCAGTCTGGAATGTGTTATGCTGGAGACAGTGAACCTTTCAAAAGAGACGCAAGACATGTTTTTAATGTTGCTTCAAAATTCAGCTGCAAAACAAAAACTGGATAAATACTTCATTACATTTTATAAACAATCTGCTTTCTGATAGATTATGATGGAACAACTTTTCATTCCTTTCAATAAAGTTTTACTATGAATATATATGTGGGAAATGAATTTTGGTAAAATAAGTCAGTTCAAAGTAACATATTCCCAAGTGAGATTTGTTGACACCCATGTGGTGCCTGCAGTTACAGTTCTTGCTCCATTGCAGGAAAGGAGAAGAGATACCAGTCATAGGCTGTGAGGGCAACTCACCTCTGTCCCTCAGTTTGGAAGGGATCTATACTGGAGCTCCACAAAAGCCCCACATTCAGCTTGGCTGTAGGTTCAGATTGGATTTCCTCTCTGCAGCTGCTCCACACTCCACTTGCACGATGTCCAAACATCTGGGTTTAATGTGCGTGGAGTGGATTTCAAGTTTAATTCTTTTCTTTGTCTCTCTGCGAGTAAGTATGTGCAAAGTAATCTTTCTAGAGTATGCTATTTTTCTTTCCTAAATCTTTACTAATTTTGCATTCTTAATTCTAGGATGAGCTACATGAACAATAAAGGTCTTGTGTCCTGTCCTATCTATCTTCTATCTATCTTCTGCTCTGCCTTCAGAATGAACTCGTATTTGTGTTTATCCAAAAAACAGATGGAGGACCTAACTAAAATACTACTAGTCATTAACATTTTTTTTTCATAAATTATTCTAATGTAGGTGTTTCAGGTGCAGAAACCACTGCTGATAACATCTTTTTTTTTTTTTTTTCTTTTTTTTTTTTTTTTCTCTCCAATAAGTTTATGTAGGAAAAAAATAATTTATGGCACTATAAAGATTGATTTTTTTAAACTCTGTTTCTTGCCAGTTTCTTTATCTTTCCCTCCATTTATGATGTCCTATGTCTTACATAGATTGGGCAAAATATTAAATTTCATGTGGGAGAATGGGAAGAAAAAAAAAAAAAAAGCAAACCAGAGGGTAAATAGCTGGTTTGCTTATCGTGCCTCCCAGTTTGATTATGGTAGGTTCCGGAGACCACAGGTGGAGGATACTGAATTATAGCAAATAAATAAAAGACTAAAACATAACAAAGCTACCTGAGGGTTTGGCTGTAGTCCCTGTGCAAACTGTGATTAACTGAATACCTGCCCTGGAATGCTGGTTTGGCAAGAGGTTATATGCACATGAATGAATCTGTCTGCATATTTAGACACTGCAGTTAAACTTTTTTTTCTTTGTTTTTTATTATTTTTTTCTTCTTAAAAAAAAAAAAAGTAAAAAAAGAAAAAAGAAAAGTGCTATTCCCAAAGTGGTTGAATTTAGTTTAATTCTGTTTTGATTTAAACTCCTAATCCTCAGAAGAAAAGTGAGGTGACAAGTGCCCTATGCACAACTGGAAGAAGAGATGAATCACCCAAGGGTGTGTTTGGCTGCATGGGGGCAGTTAGTTAGGCTTTCTCCCTAAAAGCTGTTTGTCTAGACGGAAGATGGGGACACAAATCCTCTCAAGTTGTAAACTCGTGAGGGTTTATTGATTCAAAATCTTCACTTTTATCCTCAAAGCAATGAGACCTGCAGCGGAGAACTGGCTATGTACTAATGGCACTTAACAGGTAATATACTAAATGTAATTATAACATATCCTGTGGATTAAACATAAAACTAAAATTTTCAGGAAGCTGAAAGCCAGCAATTCATGAGCACCTAAGGGTTTGTCTGTGTGGAAACATAGACCAGCACAGTGACACAGGAATGTTTCTGCTGGAGTTGTGCATTCAGTGAAGACACACCCTTATGCTTACAGGCTCCTTGAGAAATCCTGACTATAAATTACATTTCAGGATAATGTAAAGTAGTCCTGAGAGGTAGTTGATGGGCTTAGGAAGGCTAAACAATGATTATGTGTTAGTGTCTGTTAGACTGGCTTCTATATGATCTAAAGCTGGATATGATTGTGCAGGGCATGGTACAGTCACAGGGGAAGTCATTGCTTGGTATGAAAGAGCTTATACTCTGAATATATATCCTGGTTTTTATCTTTATATTTTTGTCCCTTGTCATGTATATTCCATATGCTAATAGTTTGGATCCTGGACATTAACCCTACATCTGCAGAGTGAGTTCAAAGTCATTTTACTCCATTTTCCTGTTCCCAGTAGACAGGGCCTCAGTGTCTTAACACTTTTGTTACAGTGCATTTCTAGGTGGGAACATGATAGCAAGCATGTCCTGCACACAACAGCAAACTATTGTCCTAGTTGCCTCTGGCTCATGTGATGTAAGATGGCTAGAAGTTTCCTCTGCAATTCCTTCTGTAGACATGCCATGCATGAACTTGTAGTGGAGAGGGACCTCACCCTCGATGTAAGCCATGAGCTCATCTGTGCTCTAAAAGGGTTTATTGTCCAAATCTGTTTGGGTTCCCTCTAGGAAAGTTTTGCCCATATGTGGAGAACTGGCCCCAAATAGCTTTTGCATTCCTGCATATACTTCCTTTCTGACACTTCCCTTATGTGAATCTTATTTCCTCATCATTTTCTGGTAGTTTCTTGGTAAGCTCAAGGGTAGTATTTTGCCCATTTCAGAATGAAGGGTACCTGGCACTCTAAGCTTTGAAGCTGCCAGGGCAGTGAGAGGAAACTTTCCTCCAAAGCTGTTGCACCACTGTTGTATCACATAACTTACTTTTTTTTTTTTTTTTTTTTTTTTTTTTTTTTTTTCTAATTATTATTTTTTACCTTTGTGTTTGGCAGAAACAGCACATCAGTCTAATTTTTTTTTTTTCTTTTTTTTTTCTTTCAGTCTATGGTGGTGACAATGGTGGTGTGGTGCTCAGTGAGCCTAGCAATCTGCTCCTTTATACAAGTTATGCTGAAAAGCAGTCTATGAGTTGACTATGAGATCACTGAGTTCATGTTAAAGCAACGGGGGAAACATTTCCTTCTGTATATCCTATCCAGGAACACCCTAAACCATGCACACCACTGTGATTTGCTTCTTTCATTTTCCCTTTCTCTTTCCCTTTCCCAAGATTTCCCCAAAACTTCTAGACTTTTTTTTTTTTTTTTTTTTACAGCAGGCAATGAATCTCCCCATACAGGTGTATACCATCTACAGTCTCCATATATAGTTGCACACCATACATAAAACCATGTGTAGCAATTAAATTCAGGCACTTGGTAGAGAATGGACAATTTGTTTGCTTCTACTTGTTTTGAGAAAAAGACTCCCCCCTCCTTCATCTGAATAGGCAAGATTGACATTAAAAAAGTACTTCAAGAGCTGAACTCCTCTACTGAACACAAATACAGTGAATTTCTGTATATCTTTAAATGTTTTATATGTCCTAGTCATATATAATTTATTGTGTTGTGAAGCTGAGCCCTTCTTTGAATGAAAATTTTACTGTCAGAGCCTCGGGTACTTTAGTTTGATGATTTAAAACTCCCAATGTGCTCGTAGCAAATAGCACTTTTTATTACAGTGTGTTTGTCCAAGAGGTCAACTTGTGGCACAGCAGGATTTTTTTTCCCACTGTAGAATTATTTTTGATGGCAAGATATCTCCTGTTTTAATTCATCTGGTGCTGAACGTAGTAGCCTGCACAGTCTTAGAGGCTCATTGCAGACTGGACCTGCCACGCACAAGAAAAGTGTGGAAGCTTCACCTTTTCTTATGCAAGCATCCTTGCTAGCAGATTATGCAGCATGTTAAATGCTGCATGCCTGCTTATGCCCCTTTGTTTTTAAGATTTCCATTTATTGTTTTGCTTCAGTATTTCATTTTCTAAGAGATGATGTTGAATTTAAGCTGCCTGGTGATGATGCTAAATTCATTTCTGAGATGAGTAAAAGTGACTAAAATTCTGTGCATGTTTCCTGTGAAATATTGTATACTGAGCAGGTCCTAGATTAAAAGACAAGCTTGACTTTAAAGGTAATGTGATTAATTTTGCCAGCCAAAAGCGGCTATATAGTTTTTGTGCTTATGTTGATACAGTATAGGTGCCCTATTACACCCATTTACAGTCTCCATTCCTTTGCCGTTAGCCCCTGCTGAGCCTATTAAGTTGGTATCAAGTCAACTTGTCCCTTAGTGATAGTACACAAACTCTCCGAGTGCTGCAGAATTTTGCATCTGTCCTCTTACCTGTCACTTCAGCCTCCTTTTACTGATGTTAAAAGAAATCTTTACTGTCAGTCATATAACCAATTCACTTTGTTCACAGGCTGTGACAACCTTGTTGTGTTTCTCCCACCACAGAACCGACTTCTGTGAATTAGTATTCTCAAAATTTAGACTAGCTCATTAGTCTGAATAAATTTAAAAGGCTGCTGTTCAGATTTTTTTTTTTTTTTTTTTTTTTTAATGTAGCTTGGATTTCCTTGGATATAATTTAGGCATTCTTAGAAAAAAATAAAACCCATCTCCCAAGTATTCACTTTATGATTTCAGAGCCTGGCTTCATTTGAGATATGAAATTAAATCTTCCAAGTTGTTTCCAGCCTTCTATCCCTGTTTTAGCTTTTTTTTTGCCTTTTTTTTTTCTTTTTCTTGTTTCTTTTTCTTTTTTCTTTTTCTTGTTTCTTTTTCTTTTTCTTTTTCTTGTTTCTTTTTCTTTTTCTTTTTCTTTTTCTTTTTCTTTTTTTTTTTTTCTTTTTCTTTTTCTTTTTCTTTTTCTTTTTCTTTTTCTTTTTCTTTTTCTTTTTCTTTTTCTTTTTCTTTTTCTTTTCTTTTTCTTTTAGTTTGGTATAATTGAAAGACTGGCTACTTGTCTTGAAAAACAAACAGAAGTTCAAGTTCCAATCTCAATCATCTTTATGGTTGACTGTGTCCCCCAGACAGCTTGTTGCCACAACATCACCAAAAAATTATTGTAACCTTTATTCTTTTAACAATAACATCTAAACCCACTTTCCAGTTTGGTACATATGTCTGTCAGTGCACCAACCCAATTAAATACAAATTCTTTAGGATTAGGCAAAGAAACCACTACTTTTGTTCTTGCTTTCAAAGTCCAACCAGCTAGAGAACTTAATTCTCTACTTTCATGAAATCATGAAAGTATTTGCACTCGATCATGTCATGCTACATTCAGTAAATACAATGCAGTGTTATTCATTTTTCATTTCTTTGTCAGGGATTGGCTGCTACTGGACAGAGATCATTACAGAAGATGAACCTGGTCTGTCCCAGAATGGATCTCGTATGATGCAGTAATAAGCAAAGAGTTACCAAAGAGTTCAGTATTGAGTTTGTTGCTGTTATTCTACCTGCTCCCTGAGCATTGTCCTTAAGGAAACTCTGGCACTGACAGTAATATGATATGAGGACACTGTTTTGAGTTGTGCTGGCTTTCCAGGGCATTATTATTAGGAAACCATAAAGGGCAGAAAAGTGGCACTCCAGAAGCATTAAGCTATAGAATACTTTGTATCTGTAGAGTACCTTATCTTTCACATGATAATTAAAATGTTTTATAAACAAATTAAGCACTGAAGGAAACAATAATGACACGGGGATGAAAAATGGAATACAGAGGAGTGAATGTCTCCTATTGAAGTTTCTTTCTTGATACTGAAATTCCACAGATTTCATTGAAATCTCTTCTGAATTCCCCTGGGAAGATAAAAATCCATTCCAGAATCCAGAGAGGTTAAATAATTTACCCAAGGTCACATCAGTAACACTTGAACCTCAGAGTGGAGAACAGAGGTCCTCAGAGCTTAACCTAAAAGGGGCTAATAATGTCTTTGGTATTAGCTATAAATCAAAAATATAAAAATGTCCTTGCATTAACATCAGCACCTTAAAACTAAAAATGTGAGAGATTGGCCAAAGAGGTCTGATATAACTGACTACAGAGTCAGGGTGGGAAAATATAAATCAATTGGATGAAATCATCCTTTTCTACAGACTGGAGAAGTTTGGCTATGTCTCAAGGAAATGGAGAATTACGATGTACATAAAAGAAATCAGAGATACTCTCAAGAGTTCAGAGTGGATATAACTGTGCGATAGAGCAGAACAGATTAAAACTCCCAACCTAAGGAAACATTAATATATAAAACTGTAGTATAAAGGTATGATGTGATAAAAATAATGTGGAGGTGCTCTAAGTATGTATTTGCTTTGTTCAGAGTCTTCCTCTCTTGCCTTTTTGGTTATTTTCTCGATTCTGTCTCTAGCATGTGACAATATTGTTGTTTCTTCTTTCAGTATCAATGGGTTCTTCTGACACCAAAGACTCATTGTGCCAATAGCCACAGATATCCAGTCATGTGGAATACAAAGGTTTTCATATTTATAACTTGCTTTCCTTACACAGACCTAAGTCCTGCCTGGGAACAGAGGCAGATAGAAACAACAGAAGACAATGCTTTCTTTGGATACTGCAGTACATCTGCTCTACCCTTTTAGGGGATTTCTGCTGAAGATTAAGGCACTCTGCTTTCCTCAGAATATTGCATAGAAAAGTAGCTGAAACTCACTGTTCAATTATGAAAATGATTGTATTACTTTATAAAACTCAAGATCCTCTTTTCACCTGCCCTTGACCTACCTTTTTCTTCATACCTACCATTTTCTTCCTCTTTTGCCTTCCTTGTCTCCCACATACATTTAAGCAGTTCCCTGGATCTCAAGTGCACTGTTCTCTTCTTCATGTTAGATACCTAGATCCTATATTTAGTCCTATATGTATATCTTTGATCGAATCAGAACATTTGGCATAAACTCTAACAGAGAAATTAATGGAAATCACTGGAAAGCAGCTGTATAACCAAAGTTTTCCTGTCTCCTGTCATCTTAGAGCACCATTATAGAGCTAGAATAAAAGGTATACATGCAGATGCACACACATATACACTGAGAGTGCAGGCACATTTATGTGTGGATTTGGAAAAGATGCTGCTGCTGAATTGGGTATAAAAACTGTTTTTTTTTTTTTTTTGTTTTGTTTTTTTTTGTTGTTGTTGTTTGTTTGTTTTGTTTTATTTATTTATATATATATTTTTTATTTGCCTTTTGTAGCTGCCATTTTGCCTTATTAGCTAATAGTATTTAGGCTTTTTCAGTGCTTTCTCTCTCTTCTATTTCATCTTCTCCTTCTGTTTAACGCTTTTGTACAACCCTGGCTGTCTATCCCTGAGTAAATGCTGGATATCCTGTTGCATGGAGGTGGATGAGATTTGTCTCTGCATATCAAATCAAAAGGATCTACAGATCTCTTTGTTGTGACTGCAATCATAACAAGGCCAAAAGGATCTGAAAAACACATCTTTGGAATCTGACATATTATCTTCTCTGGCTTATTTTCTCTCTCTTTTTTTTTTTTTTTCCCTCAGTTTTTTACCTTTCCTTCTTCCTTTCCCTTCCCATTTTCTCTCTTTGTATTTCATGCCCAGTTACTCTGTTTCTTTTCAACATACACACTTTGATAGGAAAGAAGGTTCATGCAAAGAACTTTCAGAAGAAAGCTGAGCCAATTTCATTGGAAACTACCAAAAGCAAGTGAAAATGATAAACAGGTTAAATACAGTGGGTTGACTGACTTATAGCTGAAAACTGGATCAATTGCATCCACATGCACTTACTCTGGGGACTAAAAGAGAGGCAAGACTGCCTTTGTCAGCATTCCTCTAAAGTGAAGCTAGGTCTCCTAATGCCACCTTATCTCTCCCTTTCTATCCTTGTCTTCTGTTTTCTGCTTAAGATAGCTATTAAAATACATGTGTTTGCTGCCTTATCCCAGGCACATAACATGATTTTGAGGACACAAGTGATTCATGCTTTATTATATAACAGTAGTCAATTTTCTGTATGTCCTGGGGTCATTGCTCAAGTGTGCATACCTGCAACTCTCCCTTCACATCCTCTTGTCTGCCCAGGATGCTCAGGTGGCTTTCCAAATCATCTTCCTCCTATGTGAATGTTCCTATTGCCCCTTATTTAGGATGCCTGAGTCAATGAGATCTGTAGGGCAGTGCTCCGGCTTAAATCTACTACCTTAGTCAACACATTTCTGAGCTAAGCAGAGTACTAATTAGAAGAATCAGCATGTCCTAACCCAGTTAATCTGCAAAAGGAAAAATTACAGACCACAACATATCCTCAGAAAACTGGGAGAAAATTATAAAACCTGCTTTTACAAGTTTTAAAATTTGGAGACAATAAGAAAGGAAGGGGTTAATTACTGTAGTATTCAGCCACTTATAGTACAGTAGACAATGACTTAGTGAAGCCATATATCTGCACTATGAAAATAAATAAATAAATAAATAGATGGGGGGCAGTTTATGTGATGCCTACACATGACGAGATGCCTCTGTTAGCAGGAATTGTATACCTCGTGTTTCCTGAGAAACCTCATACATCCCAATCGGGGCACTGCCACTGTCCTCAGTCCATGGCAGGGGCTGTAACTGTGCTGTCCTGCAGTGAGCAGCCCCCACTGCCATCTCAAAGCCAATTTTCAGCTAAACCCAAATTGCTCTCCTAAGAGAAAAGGGCAGGAAAGCCCTGTATTTAAATACGCATTTTCCAGTGTGCCACTGGATTCTGGGTCTGGTCTGAGGACTGTGTCTGTGTTGATCTTGCCAAGTGGTTATGAGGCTAACAGAGAACAGACAGGACAGCAGGCAACATGGGTCCAGTGCTTCCCATGGTCCCACATGATAAGGTTTAAATATTGCTTACTGAAACATCAGCTGGATTTTGTTGGCAAACTGAGCTGAGGCTACCTTCAGAGGACACATGACAATGAAGAAGAAAGTCAGTGGACCACATTAGAGTTCACTCCAGGAGTTATCTTACTCAAGTAACTGGTGTCATGCTGATACCTAACCACAAAGTTGGGTATCAGCATTCAGCAACCACTGAATTCAAACCTCTCATGTTCTGGACTGTGTTGTAATCATTAGATAGTTGTTTCTCCTTCAGTCTAATCACATTACTGAAATACCAGAGTTGGTGTGAAGCTTGTTACTGGTTGCAAGTGGGCATTTTCTGTGAACTCCTGAGTGCTCACAAAATCCATGGAAATTCAGAAGCACTCTTCATCAAACTGTATTGAGCCCTAAATATTGACTTAATTTATTTTAAGTATCTTAAGTTCAAGGGCTTTCTAGTTCTACAAAACTGAACTCCGTTGGGTAACAGCAATCATTGGACAATTAGGGGTTGTGTCATAATAGAAAACAATTCCTCCCAGGAATAACAAAGTGACAAACTTTGAAAGGGCAGATTTTAAAACTATGAGAAAAATGGTTAACAGCAGGCTGAAGGGCAAAGTAAAAACTTTAAAACCACAGAAACAGCCTGGAGGCTATTCAAGAACATTGTGTTAGAGGCACAGATGGTTTGTGTATCATTGAGAACAAAAACAAAGTAAAATGGTGAGAATAAAACTATGGTTAAGCAGGGAAGTGCAGGGCTTTATTGAGGCTAAAAAGGCAGCCTTTAAAAGCAGAAAGGCTTCCTCAACAGCCTAACCAGATCAGGCCATCACTCATGTTGGTGACATGCAAGCCAGTAATGATAAGATTAGTAAGGAAGTGGTCAACTAAAGGCAATGAGGATCTGGTGGGTAGAGAGACACATACATGTATGTACTTGCACCATGTGATTTTGGCAAATAAATTTTGCAGCGGAAATATCTCATTGTCCTCTTGAAATTCCCTTGAAATCCCACTTTTTTTTTTTTTTTTTTTTTTTTAACTTATTTAAATGCTATTATCCAATGAGGAAAATGAAAATAGGCAGAAAACAAAATTATTGTGTGATGATAGTGTAGCCACAGGCTTCCTGCCCTGGCTACCTTAATCTTCCTCTCTAGGCAGACTCCCCCTGGCTACTGGTTACTACTAGCCAGTATTCTGGGTTGGATTATTCACTGAGAGGTCCAAATTCCCCCAGTAAAAAACATTTTGCAACAAACTATACTCTGGTAAGCAATTAATTGCTTTTTAAAACCAATGCCAATCTAAACAAGTATGTTACCTGAAGGTTACTTTATGCAAGAATTAAATAACCGAGTACCATAAAGAACTTCAAGGATAAAGAGAAACAGTCTTCAGATATACATTTTAGAAGAAATTGTTGTCCCATATAAGACAACAAAGGGTACTTTTTTGGAAGCTTAGGGGACTGAAAGAAATGAAAGCTACCAAAGCTGACATTATGGATTAAACTAAGAAATTCAAGTTTAGCAGTTACTGGCAGTTTCACAATGTAGTAGCATAGCCACTATGAGATATAATTACAATTTACTAAGACCCAATGGTAAATACAGCAAAAGAAAATCTGTGGCTTGTAGTTCCTGCTCAGAATCAGATTTGAGAAAAGAAAGTTTAATTCAAAGTCATTCTAGTAATTTGGTTTAATGATTTCAGAAGAAAATCCATCCCATTATTTCAACATTATTTCAGTTATTTGAAATGGAGATGGACCTGGAGATGGAAGAAAAATAAGAAATAAATGTAAGAAACGTCACCTAAATAGAGAGTTGAAGCAACTTCTCTTCTACATCCCTGCCAGAAGATGATAAGAAAGGAAGGAAGATTACTCTATAACCATCTTTCAGACAATCCGAGATTGTCCTTTCCCAATACAGTTTTTAAGAGGACATGTTGGGTGCTCCCAACCCCTTCTATCAACTGAGCATCTTCCAGAGAGGTGGGAACAGTATCTGGAAGGACAGAGCATTGTCTAGGGGTAGGGAAAGAGAGATTTGGGTGTTACAAGAATGTACAGATCCGACTGTGAAAAGGTTTGGTTTTTATGGGCAGACTTTGGATAAACTTTCAACACTGCTGACCTCCAAAACCCCTGTGTACTTCATTAATCATCGTGTACACAGATGAGAACTTTCAGAACATCTGGTGCCTTCCTCAAGATCTCTAGTGTATAGGAACTTCAGCCTTTAATTTCTAATCACTGTGAACTTTAGAACAGAAGCTGAGACTGAGATTCTGTGTCACTCACAAAAAGAGGAATTGTACACCTTCAAGCCTTAAGAAAGGATCTTTTGGGGTTTTGGTTTTTGTTTTCCTAGTCTAAAGGAGAAACTGCTTGCCAGTAATCAGCCATGGCACATGCATACACATACACTATTACATGTGAATAATTCTTCAATGCTACTTTAAAAGAACCTTGAACACTTCAGTTTGATTAACACATTGATAAGACATATATTTTCCTTGAAGAAAGTGAGGCCATGGGGATTTGTTAAAAATTCAGAAAAGGAAGGTACTGTGAAAAGATTTAATTCAGTTACAGGAAGTAATACATTCTACTAATGTAATATGGACACAAAAAATGTTAGGCCCCTTGAGAAATTAGGATAATTTTGTTTGATCCTCTATGAATGTATATAGTTATATTTATGTGTGTCTATGTATATCTATATTTATGAAAATATTATTATGCATGCCCCTGTGTATGTGTACACTTATAAAACAAACCCATGACCATAAATCATCTCAAGAGAAACAGCATAAAGTGGACTACTGTACATCTTTATTTAAAATACATAGGATGCCAAGACAGAAAAATATAAAAAAAAAAAAAGAAAAGAAAAGAAAAGCATATTGTTTTTGAAGCTGCAGCATCAATATGGTTGTAATTGTAATGTTTCTTGCTGGAAAAAGGTCATCTTTGGCGAGGTCGGGTTTTTCTTAAGGTCATTTCACATTGAGATATCTGCCTGCTTTTGACATTTCATCTACAAGAGGCACAACTATTCTGACACATGAAATGGGTTCTTTGCAAACCCAATGGCTATTTCTATCAACATTTGTTATTCTTACACAAAAGGAGAATATGCACTGATTGCAAACAAGGCTTCACATTTTTTGGAGACTATTAATATATATATATATATATATAGTACTTAAAGGTACAGCAATGTCCACCTGAAATAGAAAAAGAAAACACTGGTATATAAAAGGCTGGAAAAAAATAACCCCACAGATGTAATCTTTTACTCATAAACAGAATTAAACAAATTTAAGGATGTTAATTGTTGTTGGTAAATTTTAACATTGTTTTCTGAAAAGCAGCAGGGCAGTGAAATTTACTAACCATTTGTGTAATTACTTTGTGATATTGGCACAGAAGAAGCACAATAAAATATATTTCTTTACATTTTGCGTGGGATTTTTAAATGCATATTAATTTTCTAAATTTCAGTTCCCTCTAGCACTAAGATAGGAAAAAATCTGTTGCTACATAAACATTCCATCTTGTACCCCCATATTTTGAAACCCCAGAATTGTTATGTGTTTGTGGCATGGCATCTATACAATTAAAATAAGCTCTGTAATTTAAACTCACAGGGAATATTTTATTTTTCTGTAAAGCAATCCAGGATTCTCCTGGCTGAAGCCTAGTCTAGTTCAAAAGCGTTTTGCAGAATTCCCTTCCTTGAGAACAGCAGAGGCAAGAGCATAGCTTTGTTCATGTTCCTCATCTGCAGACAGCTCAATTAAGCCTTGAACAATCCAAAGCATAAGCATTCAGTTGATCATTCAGTAGTTAGGATTTTCTAGCCGAGTGCTGTGACCAGTCACGTGGTATTATATCTGTTCCCATATTGATGATCTGTTCTTTGTGAGCTATTGCTTTCTCCCAAAATGAATGTCATTTTATCAGAAAACAGGTTTTGTTTTCTGAATATATGCATCTGGCAAGTGCCCAAATCTGCTGTTTGTGGATGTTTGTAGGAACATAGCTTTGCTCACATGAGTATTTGGGAACAGTGAATAACAAAGGACATGAACAGACTGAATCCAAACCCAGTTCTCTAATCAAGCAAACTGCGAGTGAACAATTTTGTGTACTCTCTACTGGCTTACTGAACTTGCAGCACCAGTAAACTCTGCATGTTTGGAGTCACTGTGCTTCTCTACTTGCTAAATTTGTCATACTTAACTTCTCTGCAACATGAGGACGTATGGCAGACATTCACAGAGAACTACAGGTGCTGCTTTCCTGGAGTGAAGCCATATGTCCATAGGGCATTGAAGAGGTTAACATGCAGGTGTAGGAGCTTTATTGTTGGAACATGTTCTCTGTTGCTTTCAGACTTTGGCCTCAAATAAATGCCTTTAACATATTTTATTAAAGTGTCATAATTAGATTTATTTAATGCACTGGGATCCAGAGCATGTCAGCTCTGTGGATGACTGAAAAATACTTCATCAGCTTTTGATAGCTTCACAGGGCAGCAGGGCAATCAGCTCTTATTTCCCACTAATGCATCTCTGTTTGAAAACAGGACTTGAATGTTCTCAGTTCATGCATTGACTGATAGGAGGAAAGCACAAACAGTCTCATGTTCTGCAGTGTTGCATTTGATTAGAAAAAAAAAAAATGCTTGGGGTCTGAAAATGCTAAAATAATGTTAAGAAAACATTAAAGCACCCTTAAATCTCTTTTTTTTTTTTTTTTTTTTTTTTTGCCTAGGGCATTGCAGTTATCATATGAAACGTGTGGCCTTTTCTTAAATGGTTCTACGAGAGTAGAAACTGCTGCATAATAGTACAAATAAAAATAATACTGTGCTGTAAGTAGTGGCTCTGTTAGTTGTACTTATTCCCATACAAAGCCTGTAATGGCAGAATCAATAGCTTTCCAATGTCTAATATCATCACCAGTACATTATGGTTAGCCAGACCATGGTCCAGAGACGAAAAGAAGCACAAAATATAGCAGCTTGGATTGTGTTAATGTGTACACAAGTATAAATTTCAAGGATCTCCACTTAAGTAAGTTGTGCACACAGAATTTAAAATAAATAGGAGCAAGAGAACAGTATGGTCTATAATGTAATAACAAAATCAAATTCATGCCCAGCAATGATTTGTCATATAGGACAGCCTGAAGCTACTTTCAGCAATCAGACTGTGGCTACATACAGATGAAAGGGGATTTTGGAGAGTTGTCAGTTGATAGTTAGTGAGAATTTCATATTTACAGATATGGTGAGTGTGCATTACGCTGGTAGGCAACACAGAAAGAATTAAAGGAAAATTGTGTGATGGAGACCTACACATGTCTCCCTTAACAGGAACTAACAACTATTTCAAACTAGAATGGACCAAACTTTCTGAAGTGGCAGACCGTTTAACAACATCTTCTCCATGCTGGTTTACAAAATTGCCTCTTCTGGAAATAATACCCACAGCTTCTGTACCGATAGCAGCCCAAACAGTCTCAGCCTTCTTTGCACTGTAGTAGGATCAGATTGAATGATGAATGTCTGCCCCTTCTGAGAAACAGAGCAAGGATGAGCTCCAGCTCATACTTACGGAAGATACTTATTCAAGTAGAGATAGAGATCATTCAACATATGGATGTCACTTGCTTCCAGAAAGAGATGATTAGATGCTTCATCAGGAAGAAGATACACATACAGATACTCTCCTGAGGTAGCTGAGCTGTGGTGGTTTTACTCGGGTGGGCAGCCGAGCTCCACCACAACCGCTCTCTCACTCCCTCTCTCCTCAACGAGGAAGGGGGAGAAAATACAACACAGAGAGCTCGAAGTTTGAGGTGAGAATGGTTTAATTAAAGGAAAAGGGAATGGGGAGAAAAAGAAACAAAAGAAACAATAAGTCCACATGAAAGCACAGAGAGAAGGAAAAAATATATATATTCTCTACTTCCCATCAACGAGCGATGTTTGGCCACGTCCTGGGAAGCAGGGCCTCAAAACGCATAGCGGTTGTTCAGGAGGAACAGTCCTCTCCCCCACTAGAGCCCCCCTTTTTATTGCTGAGTGTGACATCAGGTGTTATGGAATATCCCTTTGGTTGGTTTAGGTCAGCTGCCCTGGTGATGTCCCCTCCCCATCACTTGCCCACCTCCAGCCTGCTGGCTCTTGGGGGCTTGGATGAAGTCCTGATGCTGTGCCAGCACTATACAGCAATACACACAACACTGGAGTGATATCAGTGTTGTTCCACCTACGAGTGCAGAGTACAGCACTGTGTGGGCTGCTGCAGGGAAAGGTGATTCCATCCCAGACAGACCCAACACATGAGCTCACTTGAAAGGGCAATGGGCACATTGCTACTTGTTTGTTTGTTTTTGTTTGTTTTGTTTGTTTGTTTGCTTTCTCCTACCAAAAATAAAATGTGAAAAAAATGAGGTAAAAAGTATATATATCTACTTGCATAAATTTGAATAGCAGGATGATAGTTATCTTCAGTAACTGAGGTGGGTGGGTGGGAGCCTGATGCTGAAAGAATTTGAGGAGGAAGTGCTGAGTGAGAGAACTGCTGCCCAAGAGAAGGGTTGCTTACTCGGCAAATGGAAAATATGTACTCTATAGGTGGGTCTTTAGTAGACTGAGTTGGGGAGAGGAAAATGCAGGAGGAGAATATTTGTAGAAAGATTATGACGACAGGGAAGAGAGGTGTCTGAAGTGACTGAATTGCTCCCAGGAAGTGAACATGGTCATTGCTGTTGGTGCTGATGCTCACTGCATAGTGACTTATGTCTTGCTAGAGCACCACATTGTGGTTTTAAGCTTGCTTTAATTCTTCCCTTACAGCCTCATATTGCAAGGAAGAAACAAAGGAATCATTTTGAATACCATCCTCATCAGAAGACAGTGATTCAGATTTCTTCTTCCATTTTCATCCTTTGTTGATGGAGATGTCAAGCACTCAACCTTGGCAATAGAAGTTGAAATGAGCAATGTCTTCATAGCTTTGCCATGCTGTGTCAGTACTGAATAACTGAGCCTTATCGACTACATGCTGGGTCCGACAATCAGATGAGTTCCTTTGGAATTTTTATCACTAGTTTTTATATGACAATCAGGAAAGCCTTACCCATGATGAACTGTGAACTATTGAATCCTGCTTTTTTCCTAGAGACTCCTGGAAAACACCCACCTTTGCAGGAGATCCGCAAATTCCACCATACTATTTAATTATTTCTTCGAGTCTCACTGTTGATTTACTGGATTTGAACTTTTTATACCACAATCTAGCATTATTCCCGTTTTATACATTTATCGATGCTTCTGATGATGCCAGTAGAAAAAGTAGCAAAAATATTTTGGTACCCAGGAGATTCTGTCAATACTGGCTAGTAATATAACATGATATCATTCATGCTGCAAAGGCAGCATATACATTGATAGTTCCAGCAATGGATAGAAGAAAGCAATTATTGCCATATTCAGCTTACTCACATGCAGTGTACTGAGGCACCAAAAAATTTACCCAGAACTGAATACCAGATCCATAGCAGAGCATGCCACAGTAGTGAAGTTTTATGGGCCAGTTTGTCCTTAATCAGCTCCTGATAAGCCAGTAAGGTCAGAATTATATTCTTTTGGATCTGAATGGAATTCGTTTCTTTGATTCCTCAGCCACTGTTGCATTGATTCACTGAGAAAACAATAAACATTAGGAAAATCTCAACAAACAATCCCTTGATTCATTTTGCATTGGAGGGGAAAAGAAAGGCTAGTAGGAAAGAGAGGAAAGAAACCCATTTCACTTGGCTGTCATCCAGTATAGATGCTTCTGGATTTGATGCCTCCAGTATGTTTCCCATCACAGCTGTTTGATATTGCTTATTATAATTATGTATTTACACTACTGTTAAAAAAAAAAAAAGGCTGTTTTCAGAATGACACAAACTGTCTTTACGTGACGCATTCAGATGATCTCATACTTTTGAAGCCATTCTGGTATGGGTCATAGATGCTTAATTTTTGGCATCCTTCTCAACCCATATGTTTTTATAGTCCCTATGAATATATTAATCAGGCACTTGAGAGTACACAGGTTTTGCATATTATTTTACCTAGACAACATTTTACTAAGCTATCAAAATCTAGACTCTTTTAGGGAAAACAGAAACTATCTATTATACCTCTTAGGTCAATCACCTCTCTTTCATTAATGTATTCCGGTCATTGCTCCCACTAATGTATATATATTTTTATCTCTCTCTTTCATTACAGCTATGAGAGAGCACCATAACAAACCACCTCTGGCACCTCATCTTCAATCAAAAGAGGAATGACTATTCTCCAGAGTACACAGCTCCACATTATTAACATTCTGTCCCTGCCTATCTGCACCTAACCTTACCTTATTTCTTGTTTATGTGAAGTAGTCTTTCCTCCTTCCATAATTTTTTTGTTTTGTTTAATGGAAAGATGAATAAGGAAAAAAAAAATATATAAAACCGTATTGCTGATTTTTTCAACAGAAGTATAAAGAACAACTGCCTTTTTTTAACCCATTTTTAAAGGCCAATTTTAAAGCTATAAAAATATTTTGCATGTATGGGGCCAAACTATGCTCTGTACTTTCTGAGATAATAGAGCTGCATGGCTTTATACAGATACAAATTGTAAGTTCATTATTTTTCTATGTAGTTTACCTGAAAGTATTTTTTTTCCCTGAATCTATTGGGGGATATATCCTTCAATACCCTAATACAAAATGTTGGGTATGTAGAACAATGAATAATAACCATGATTGTTTACTGTTGTTTATCACTACCATCACTATTTATTTATATCCAGCTATACATCCCACAAGAGTGAAAGATAAAGAATTAACATCTTCCTAAATATCAATTTCACTTTAATCCAATAATGTTATTCACAGGTCACTGGTAGACAGTGTGAAAATTCAACATAAAACATAGAATCATAGATTGGGTTGGGTTGGAAGGGACCTTAAAGATCACCTAATTCCACACCCCTGCCATGGGCAGGGACACCTCCCAGTAGATCAAGTTTCCCGAATTCCCATCTAACTTGTCCTTGAACACTTCCAGGGATGGGGCATTCACAGCTAGTCTGGGCAATCTGCTCCAGTGCCTCACTCTCATAGTATTTATTCCTAATAGGTTCTCTAAATCTAGTTTGTTTGTTTTTTTTTTTTAGATTTTTAAGATTTTTTTTAGATTTTTTTTTTAGATTTTTTTTTAGATTAAAAAAAAAAAAAAAGTTTAAACCCATTACCCCTAGTTCTATCACTACACTCCCTGACAAAGGAGTCCCTCTCCTGCT
This sequence comes from Aythya ferina, assembly GCF_964211825.1. Taxonomy (NCBI): domain Eukaryota; kingdom Metazoa; phylum Chordata; class Aves; order Anseriformes; family Anatidae; genus Aythya; species Aythya ferina. The sequence continues at coordinate 51,738,106 of NC_140301.1, forward strand.
TTCTTGCAGGACTACACACAGGACTAATCTCCAAAATTTTGAAGCCAACAAAAGTACATATTTAGTATCATCACATATACAAAACTATTTCATATTTATTAAAGAATTTGCACATCTTCAATGTATCCTTGTCATCAGGCTTAGAGACCTCTGAAAGCTACTGTGAAAATTAAGGAGTTTCTATATGTCCTGTTGATAAAAGAAATATATATCAGACTTAATTTTAGGAAAAACAAACAAACAAACAAAAAAACCCACTAATTTCCAGTTGTTTCAAAATCATTTTTCCAGACAACCTGCCACAAATTTCCCAAGCCTTCTTAATTTTAAAATTCATAGTGGTAAACCCTATTAAGATACATGGTGGAGTGTTGATCCAGAAGCTTTTTCCAGATACTGTTTTCCTTACAATGAATGTATAATAAAATTGTGTACATGTGCGTTCAATAACCTTGCATGTACTCACAGAAACAATGTAAAAGACTATGCTTTCATAGTAAGGTTTTCTTTAGAGGGCTTTTAAAGTTTAGGCTATCAGATCATCAGAAGACAGGTCCCACAGCAAGACACTTTCTTTTCATATTATATAAGTTTTCACTATGGGTGAAAGATAGACACCTTTATGTTAGGTAGGGTGGATTTTACCTGCTGATACATCCCTTGAAGTTTGTGGCCAGAGGCTAGTTGATTAATTTTTCTAGAAATGATGGATTATTTGTGGTTACTGAATCCTGAAAAAGCAAAAAAAAAAAAAAAAAAAAGCAAAAAAAAAAAAAAAAGCAATTTTTGCTGTTTTTAACATATTGTTTTACATGCATGGTATCACCACTGAATTGCATAAACTCTGCTACTGACTATCCATATACAAGAAGCCTGACTTGTTTCAGCTGTAAAATAGGATATTGTTATGCTATAATTGGGTTTATACTTGTTTGCAGGCCTCTTCCCAAGGACAAGTAGGTCAGTGTACATTCCATAAATAATCCATACTATTATTATTTCATTGCACTAATTCATCTCTGTGCATAAACAAATGGATTTTGAGAGAATGATTAAAGAAGAGATATTACTTTCTTTAATTTTTATCCTACTGTATAATCTCTGAAATTGGTAGCTTACCTTATTGCAGACTTTCTTACTGACAAAATGTGTAGTCCTTATTCTTTATTTTACAAGGTGAGCAGTTGATCTGATTGCCAGAAGATAGTGGAAATATACAAATAAAACTTCGTTTTCTTGTTATTCTCATCTGGTGAGCTGAAATATGACAAAATCACAAGAAGCAAAAGATTTTCTCAAACTTTATCTTCCATGATAAAGCAAAGACTCACACAGTAGATGTAGTTCTTAGATACAGGATATATTTAGACAGTTTCAGGCCAAAATGTCTAACATGAATTAGTGTTGTTCTTGGATAAGCAGACTTGTAGAAATATTGTATGTAAACCAGAAGTGTAGTTTGTTTGTTTGTTTTCTCATATTTGTTTCCTTCCTTCATAAATGCAAATTGCCATTCTAAGCACTATTTGACATTAGTTATGGACAATGAAAACATATATTATGAATAAGCAATTAAGCAAGCATAGCTTTTTAATTTGTCTCTGTATCATTTCTGTGCTTTTTTTGATGTTGTCATATCTGTATCACATTTCTTATTTCCAACTACTCACAGAACAGTTAAGCAAGCAAATTTTGGTCCATCAATTGCTCATCAAAGACTCACAGTTGGGAAAGGACAATGTATTCAAATGTGGTGTAAGCAATATATATTGAATAAATGATTAAATATTTATAAAAGTCTTCAACTTTGGCTCCTCTATTACTACCTTGGCTATAAACTACTTATGTTAGTCAACCTGTAATCGCTAGTATGGCTGCATGCATGACAGGCAGCGGTTATAAGTAAACCACTGTAGTTGACATCAGCTCCAACTTGTTTTTCCTTCTAGTAGGATTTCTTGATTATACATTGAAAAGATATTTGATTGATAGTAGAAGACATTTGAAGAAAAAAAAAAAATTAAACTGAATTCATGCCGATGGGGAGGGGAGCTACCTCATTAAGGAAATAATTGAGCTGTTAGTTAATTTTACTTGTTATCTGTAGAAAAGGGCAAAAATCTTCCAAGGAATTAATATTCTTCCCTCAAATGATTAAAAGAACAACAAAAGGGTTTGTAACTTAGATGTATTTAGTAATTATGTTCCTGACACTTATTTTCATATCATCCAAGGCAGAAGGAAAAAAAAATACTGGTAATTTACAGAACATTGTAAGTGTCAGCTTTTCCTGATAAGTTTTTCTCTTCCCCTCCCCCAGTCTTATTAGCAGCAATTTCTGCTAATTGATAATTAATACCTGTACCTTTGTTAAAAGCAGCTACTCATGTATCAACACTCCCAGTTTGATACAATCTGTGTATTTTACTATTAGTGTAAATAATGCATAAAATTAATAGTAAAAAGTATTCTTGCAAGATAAATTTTGCATTTCATTTATTATTGTCTCTATTTTTATGGTGCACTACAGCTTTCCCTCCCTCTAAATCCAGAAAGATTTGTAATAAATAATTGTTAAATCAATATAATAAAACTGCCAACATTTAAACATCATTAGGCATTAGCCACGAGTGTAGAAGGATAACATAAAACCACATCAGTTGAAGCAATGCAGTGAACATTGCCTCTTTTATTTCTGGCTAACTTCAGTAAAACTTGTCATTAAAACTAAATTTTATTTACCTACATATTAAAATAACTATTCCATTAAATAAGAGGTAGAGAAAGTTTTTTTTTTTTTTTTTTTTTTTTTCCGTATGTTAATTTCAAAGACATTGATGACTTCAACCTAATGAACAGACCTTTGGCCAATTGAACACTGGGCAAAGCAGTGTTATCTGGATGTTACTACCCACCACAAAGCACTGACAAATTACCACAGAGCTTCCCCACAACTTTATTCTTTCTCTTACACCCATCTCCTTTCACGGCTCAAAGACATCAGTGGATCAGTGGTATATCAATATGACTGAAGCAAAAAATAGCATTTTAATTACATAACATGACCTTATTCCGGGATTTCAGCGACGAACTGTCAGACCTTTGAATACAGACAGAAGGAAAACTGACTCTTGATTTCAGAATTTGTCCCTATCTAATAGCTTATTTTGATACTCTTAGCAAAGAGAAACCTTCCATATAGGTTTAAGATGGACTATTATTATGCTGCAACAAAGCAGTGCGGTTGCGGATATCAATTATCACACATATTGCAACAGAGAGGTAACTTGCTGGATAGTTATCTTAATGACAAAATCATAAGCATCTAATGAAAGCTTGCCTATCAGCTGTTTGCCTATGACCTCCCAGGTCAAGTCAAGAAGCACCTTCCAAACAGAGGCCCCTTATATACTGCTGTGTCAACATGAAAAACACGGGGACAAATAACATCTCCTCCTTCTTCTTCTTTTGTACAAACAAAAGGTACTAGGTACTGATGAAACTAGAGGAAATACCTACCATGAAAAATCTTTGAGACTACTCCACGAGTTAATTCCCCACTAACTGGTCACTGGAGTATGCTTCAGCTCTTTCATAGCTGAGGGAAGAAGGAGATTTATAGAGAATGGAAGGAAAGGGTGTGCTGCATGAACTGCAGTCCTACTGGTGCACCACCCAGTGCAGCCCCTAATGGCTCATGGGACTGTGGCATAGCTCAAGCTCAGGCATTGCAGCCGCACTCCTATCTCATAGCCTATCTCATATACTTGCTCCCAAACAAAAGCACCTCTATTCTTAAAGGACTGTTAATCTCCTTCTAGGTAAGAAATGGTCAGTAGGAATCTCACTGACATAGGGTGAACTGAATCTATGCCATACCACAAAAGCTCTCAAGAAACAGTATAAACTTCTGGCATGAAACTTCATTTGAACAACCAGCTACCTCCTACATTCTCTATGGTTTCCATATAGTCTGAAGCTGCACCAATTGAGAGAACATTACAGTTGCCATGAGTCAAATCATGAGCAATCATAGCAAAGTCAGCTTTGGAGAGAGTTTGCTCAAGTGCTGATGGGAAAAGAGAAAAAAAGCTGCTTATCTAAGTCACTGCCTCTGCATGCTGGAGAATTAAAGAACTAAAATCACTTCCCAGTTGCATGAATAGATGGACAGCAGAATTTCTGAACTAGGCATGTCAGTCTAAACTTCAGCAATTATTCTGGTTGCTTGTCCCTCTACTCTTTTTCCATTATCTCAGTCTTGTAAAAAATGAACAACAGTCTATTCACTGTCCTCTGAGAGTCACTGTCACACAGTCATCCATTCTGCAGCCATAGCAAAGCAGACTTGATAGAAACAAAAAGACAACATTAGTATATAGAATATATACAAGCCTATATACTCTTTCTTCCCCAAAGAAAATCACGTATCTAAATTTCACCGAAGAATTCTGTTGGAGCACATGGGCTTCTTGTCATATAAAATGATCTAAAGATTTCTTACACTTATCCATACTTACCACAGAGAAATAGGAAGAAATAAGATGATTTTTTTTTCCTTCTATTAACATCAGAATACATACTATGGCCTTATTTCAAAAGAACAATATACCTTACCACAGCATGCAAACAGAATTTATTAACTAGTCATACAAAATTCAAACATCTATTTTTGCTAAGTTTTGACATATGTCTGACTGGGTTATTTACTGTCTTCTCTGAGCAGCAACATAAATTAATTTGGCTCATGTTGTTTGAGAACCACTGGAGGACTATCAGTGAATCATCAAGACCATTCTGTTTTCTGATGTATAGTAGTTAAAGGTACAAACAGTTGCTAAAGGACTGTAATTGGTTAATTTGGGTGGGTATTTTCCTCACAAGACCTCATACTGCTCTTCAACCTGCTGAAATACAAAGTGCCAACTGGCATAACACTGTAAAACTCTGCTGCTAATATGAGATATATTAAGCCAAAAACACAAGCAAGTCCTAGAAAGGAAAATAAAGCAAACAGAAGGCAAATACCCATTTCAGAATAAAAGAACATGATCAAGTTAGCAAAACATTGGTAAGACACAAAGCAAAAATTAAAAAAATAAATCTAAAGCAAGACTGAAGTAGGAAAGATTGCCTACTTACATATTTTTTGATAGTTTAGTTGTAGTCTTGGGTAAACCCATATGGTAACACATGAAGACACACTGCTTTCTCAAGATATTTTCTGGATTCTGAGGTCATCATATTCAGGTGCACTTGGAATATTTCAGAACTGGAGCTGTGCAGGATAAAATTTCTCTTCCTAGAGACATTTTCTGAGATTATGACAAATTTACTTTGTAAATTAAAATGCAAACTTTTGGAAGGGAACTGAGTAAGTTGATATGAATTCCAGTATCTTCAATATTTTTTGTGTTCATCTTTTTCCTTTCTTTCATGTAAGCATACTTACCATGTTAAAAGTAGAGGAACTTCAAATGGAACAGAGAATTTTGAATTTCAGAAAGTTTAAACAGGTTGTTTCAATCGTTTTGTTTCCATTTGCTCTTAATTTTGGGGGGAAACAGGACATTAGTCAAAATCAATCTTATACTGCTTAGAGTTTTCATTGCAGTGAATTGCCATTTTATAATGAAGATATATTTCATAATCTGCTCTCAAATAAGTTTCAAGAACAGAAGAAAAGAAAAGAAAAATCTATTTGTCCAGCATTGCAGAATGAACAATGACTTTTTTACCTTCTTGAATGCTTTCTTTTTACAAAGCCAAATACTCTACAAATCGATACCGCATTGTCCAGGGAGATATTCTTTGGTTCAACACCTTGATTTTGTATTGGTTTTTAAAGAGACAACTATTTCTGGCAGAGCTGTTCTTTCCTAGCTGGGCCTTCTGTCAACCATATGCACATACAGAGTAGGCTTTTTTTTTTTTTTTTTTTTTTTTTTTTTTTTTTTTCTGTAATGCTTTATTTTCAATCAGCTTGAGCTTCCATGATAGGATGTGATGGTAAAGACACCTGTGTGTAGATGTAGTCTAAAACAGACTCACTTCATGTGATTGAAGATGGAATTTCTTCCTTATACCAAGACGAGAAGGTCCTGATATCCAACATCACATAGGAGCAGTGTTTCAGTCCATCAGTGACAGAGGCTTAGTAGAGCTAAACGCTATTTCTGTTGCTTCATTTCAATGCCTTTCAGCTGACTCTGACTCAGTTCCCATCAGCAACTGGTGCTGCTCCTGAGCATTTTGCAGGGGTCTTTACTAAGCACTGAACATGTGCTACTAAAAGACATGGACAGCTCAGTCCTCTGGGACTGATCAGCGAAACTTCTCTTAGATTCATTGAATCTTGGATCATATGAGTGAATATTTATATATGAGTGTTATCTAAAATAGACAAAAACAATGGGGCCTGTACAAAACCAGCAGTATAAATAAATAAAAGCACATTTCATTCCTCTGTTTTTTAGGAAAACATTCTAGGATTGCTCTACATGTCCAGTGGGACCTGACTATATGGAAAGTACAACATACAGTAGAATTAACTTTTTATTTATTTATTTATTTATTTATTTATTTTATTCAGCCATTTTTGCTGTTCTGTATACAGGTCGTGACCTCTCACCTCCTGTTTATTTCTTCCCATGTTGACCTTTCACTGAAGCACAAGGCTAATTTTGTGCTCCAGTGACCAAGAATAGGAATTTGTCACTTTATTCAAAATTGAATGAATACAGGTATGCCTGGCATTCTCAGCTGGACTTAACCCTCTGCATGCTGAAAACAGTCAAATAGCTAAGTGGTCTGTATTAGGAAATTAGGAAATATCTTCTGAAGTTGTGCTTTTTTTTTTTTTTTTTTTTTGGTAACAAAAGAGCTTTGCTTCTTTTGTCTGAAAAAGGGTTTTTCTTTTTCTGTGCACAGCCGGGTACAGTTTTCTTTGTTGCAAAATACAATGAACCAAACAGAAGAAAATGACAGGTTAGAGGTCCATAGAAATTTGCAATGGTTCAAAGGGAGAACTTTCATTAGCATTAGGAAATAACCTCCATCTTAATTGTCTGCTGTACAAACAAAGTTTTACATGTTATCTTTGACTGAGAAAGAAATAACTAATTTCTCCAGTAAGATGCCAGTAATGAATTCTTATAGGCTAATCTTAATAAGTATGTGCAAAGTAATCTATGCTTCTCATGTTGAGTTATAAAATATAATTCTTTTCCTTATGCAAATACTTTCACTGGTACTTATCCATCTATTCAAGTCTTCTGTGCAGTAGGGCTCCTTTCTCTGACTGCAAGTTCTGTAAAGGGAAAAGACGTCAGTGGATCTGTGCAGGATTTGAAGTCAACACTTAACTCCTGTGTTAGAATTACAAATCATAAGTGTACCAGCAGAAAAACAGTAGGTCTCAAGTGAGACAGTCAGCAGATTCAAACACTACCTTTCAATAGATTGTTCTTTCAATAGATTGTTTCATTGGAACAGGCTGCCCAGGGAAGTGGTGGAGTCACCATCCCTGGAAGTCTTCAAAAGACGCTTAGATGTAGAGCTTAGGGATATGGTTTAGTGGAGGGCTGTTAGCGTTAGGTTGGAGGTTGGACTCGATGACCTTGAGGTCTCTTCCAACCTAGAAATTCTGTGATTCTGTGATTCTGTGATTCTATTAGCCATAGACTTCCAGAGTGTGATTTCCTACAAACATATCCTTTACATTTTATGGTCTTTCTGCTGAGATAGTTGTCTCCCTTTTCCTCCTGGTGTCTGTATTACTGTATTTCCAGTTATCTAGCACATGCCCTGATCCTTTCTTCTAAATATGCATTATCATTGCTGCCTTCCCAAATCCTGTCATTACCTGACAAATGCATGCCTGACTGGTCGTGAACTATGCACATGCCTTTTGGCCATCCAGTGCGTGTGAGCTGGCCAGCCAGCAGCAGAACAATACTGCCAAGCTCACAGCACAGCCTTTTCTTCATCCAAAACACTCATGTAAAAACACTAATTTCACAAAACATATCAAGAATTAACATATTTGAGCTCATTAGCTTCCTAATTTAATTTATTAAGGTGCCTTTCTTATCTTCTAATGGCAACACAGCTATGCATGGATAAGATGCAGAAAGTTGAATCATAGTCTGCTTTATGGGTTGGGATCTTCGTCTCAGATGAGGGCACTTTCGGTGCACTGCAAATAGGTGCCAAATTATGTTTACTGTTTTCTAAACCTAAATCTGGAACTCTTGGGCAGACCCTGAACATAATTTCACCAAAAGTGGTGTACTTTCATCCTGAGTTCATCAGTGCTGAGCTCACAGTTGTCAGAATTGGCAGTTTGGCTTAGGTACAAGAATGCTCTGAAGTACTTGGTTCTGGTTCTGTCCATGGGTGGGTGTATGCTCAGGGTGCTGCCAGCAGAACATGGGATTCAAAAGGGATGCAGGTTGTCCACTTCCCAATTCAAACCTTTAACTGATTGCAGTTAATTCCTGTTCTGGATATAAGGAAATACATGTGTGGGTGAAATGTATGGTGCATTTGTAAAGAAAATTACAGTAACTGTTATGCTGACACCAACAGTAATGCTGTATAGATGCGTAACATATTTTGCCTTTCTGTTAGCTTGGAAGTGCCATTTTACAACTTCCAAGGTGGTACACTAGATCCTGCATTTGTCTAAAACATGATTTCCAGATTCACCTAAAGTACACCAAAATAAAATATCCATATAAGCTAAGAAAATGAAAAGAAGGATCCTAAAATCAAGATGAACAATTTGCATTTTAATTTTTATTTAATTTTATTAATTATTTTGGGCTGCAATTCATGTAGCTCACTGACAAGTTAAGGATCCAGCTTTCACAAGCTGGTAGGAGCTGTCCCAACCACTGCCAGCAAAGAATCTATTTTATCTTTTTTTTTTAATTATTATTATTTTTCTATCTGTTCATCAATAGCTATGTATATTTGTTTCATAAATGATTCTTTCCTATTAGAATATATCAGTATTTATCATTGATCATTGTTTCTTACTGACCTGCACTCTCTGTGGAGCTTTTTACTGCCAGAAACAGAAAAGCATCAGTGTCATGGTCTGTCTGGGGGCTCTAGCTTCTTCCCTGAGATGTAATGCCTTGTGCGTGTGGAAAAGCAGGGAGGCATCCAAACCAACAAAACAAACAAACAAACAAACAATATATATATATACATATAAATCCTAAACAGAACAGAACAACATTGCTATAGAGTCCAATGCCACATTTGTTTACAATGCCAATTTGTTTACAAAGCATTTACAATGCTTTACATGGGATTTCTCCTTTGTCAGCATGCACATGCTCTGATTTTGATCTTTTGAAATTTCTGCATCCCTTAGGTTGTATTCTTTCACTCCAAAATAACTCTTATCATGATAGATGAACTGGAACAAGTGTGGGCTTCCTCACAGCCACTTCCTGTCAAACTGCCCCATGCTAAGCAGCAAGCTGTGCAGCGAAATGGAAGGAAGCACGGAAGTCCACTTTTCCCTTATCCCTTCCCCATGGCAATCTGACCAAGAACAGTGACCTCAGCACAGCTGAGGCCTGAAATAACTGAGCTGAATAACTCAGAAAGAGCATCTTCTCACTCCAACCAGCAGAACCCAATGGAAATATGTGACCAGTGATTGCAGAACCCCTTGTTCAATGTTGCAGTTGTACTGTACACAGCCAACACAGGTCAGACTGTTTTAGGAACCTAACTGAATGATTCTCAAATCAAATTTAAAGTGAACCAGTTAACCTAGAACTATTCAGCAGACAGGTTCTGCAATTAGAGGAATTTACATTAAGCAGTCAAAAAAACAGAAATGTCACACCTCCTTGAATTACATCTTGAAATCAAATACATTTTTTTCATGGTTGACCTTTGTCAGTTACATGTAAACTGAATTGACGATGAGTCACTGAGCTAACAAATTAGCTACTCATAGTTGTTGACAGGGTCAGCAAGAAATCTTCCATATTTTTAAACAAAAATAAAATCATCTTGTAGGTATTGTACATTACTTAGTTCATGTATGCACTTCTTTTCCTTAATGACATTCAGAAACCATTGACAGCCAGAAGAGAAAAACCAAGAGATCTTGGGGTTTTCATGTTATTATTTCTATGAATGACAACTATCTATATAAGTGTAGATAGGAATTTAGCACCATAATCTTTGGTTAAAGAACAATAACAGCATCTCTTTGTTGTGCTTTCAGCTACCTAAGTAATAGAATTGACTGCAACAGTGGTTAGGAAAAGGACCAAACTTTCTGGCTCCCCTTCCTTGGTTAGTATTGTTTCAATAAAACTACAGCTTATATTATAATGCTTCTGCATAGCTAAGTGTTTGGTTTGTGGCAGCAAGGTAGACCAACAATTTATTACAAAAGAAATTATTAGTCATGTGATTAACACTTATTACTGTATTGCTACTTTGGAGCACAGCTAACCATGACCCTGAATGCATTTTTTGCTTTAACGCCTACCTATTTACTCTGTGGGCTGTTCCTGAGATGATATCTGTTGGACTGTAACTGATCAATGCACTGAACACATTGCTGTGGTCATCACAGGTATATAGATGAGCTACACGATTTAAATTCCTTTTGGCCATCCCAATTTAATACTTTCTTGCAGCCAAAATGTCCTCATACAGCTCCAGTGTACACTGTGCTCTAAACCAGTGAAAACACCCTATTCAATTATTATTTAAGATAATAATAATAATAAAATAAAAAATAGAAGGATTTTCTGCCATAAATGCTCCTAAATTCAAAAGCACTTTCTCTTCTACTTAACCAGTTTCACCTTCTCTCTTCTGTTGAAGGCCTTTTGGCATTTGTGCTGGTCTTGTGAATCAAACTATTTTGCCTCTCCTCCAGTATGTTACCCAACTCTGTTGTTCCTTCCAGTATTTGGCATTTGCTCTGGAATTATGTTTGTCCATCTGTTATTTGTCCTTTTGGTGATGCGTTCTGCTGATTCCCATTTGTTCCTCTCAGCTTTCTCCACAATTGGAGCTTTTGAAGTGTTGTGGCATCAGTCAGCTCTATCTCAGCCCACAAGGGCGTTCATACAGAATGACAGAAGGAGGAAAATGGCCCAGACTGGTGTCACTTTTTCTATGGGAACTCACAGGTTCTCCTTTTTCCAGTGGTCATTCCACTAGCTGCTTTCAGTGGGTCAAGGAATGCATTGTGAAAGGGGATTGCTTCTATTTTGTTTTCTTTTTTGTTCCTTCCATCTTTCTGGATGTTAGTAAATGGTGTGAAATTATCCAAAGGATATAATGTCAGTAGATACTTATCCACTGAGCTTGCACTTTTCTGATATGTCTTCCTTCTTCTCCATGTACACATCAATCCCCTTTATTAATCCTTTATGAAATGTATTGTCCTGATCTGGCCTGAGCAGAGTCACAACTCCATCCATTTCTTTCTTTTATTTTTTATTTTTCCCAGATATATCTTTTTTATTCCTTAAAAAAAAAAAAAAAAAAAAAAAAAAAAAAGCCAAAACCAACCAAAAAACAAACCTCTACATACATTTGCTGAACATGAATGACCGTTACTGGGCATGACTTCATTTTTCAGGCTTAGAACATTTTGTAGACAGAATTCTAAATTTGTCACCTCACAAGTTGCCTGCTCAGCTATTGATCAATAACACAGATTCTGTTTTCTTTCCAGTCAGAGCTCTGAAAGACTGTTTTAAGGTCACACTACAGCCAGCCCTAATGTAGCATCCTTAGCAATTATTCCAGGTTTGCAGAGCTTTGTTTGACAGTCATGCTCTAGGTAGTTCCATATCTGGTTTTGTATATTTGTTTTGTATTTAGGCTCATCTGGTAATGTAGTCACATTGGAAAATCAGATTTCTCAGGAAAACAGAACATTTTCTCAGAAAGCCTGATTTTTTCATAAATGAGGATTTAGTTTGTGTCAGTGGCCCTTGTAGAGAGCTGAATAATGTAGGTAAATGAAGGATATTTACATCACTTTATTTTCAGCTTATAAATTAGACATTAGTTAATCTGTTTACTTAGGTACACTGAATGTCCATGAATTTCTAGGCAGAAGCCTACTGAGAGCCATGCTATTTTTGCCAATTACAATAAGAAACAGGTATTCAATAGCATTTTTCAAAGTAGACATATCTTTAGAAGGACCCTCTTTTTCTTCCTCCTATTTCCCTTTCCATCCCCAACCAAGAAGCCCCCAAACCCATAGTTTCATGACATAAGTAGAGACATTTATGTCAGTAATGACTCTATTAAGAGACATTTATGAAATGTTTATGATGTGGGTTGGATGCTGGTTTTGTTCAAATCACAAAACCAGGAAGCCCAAATTTGTAAGGAAACCCTAAAAAAAAACGCCCATGGTATATGCAAGTTCATTTGTTTTTGTGCACAAATGTTTTGCACATGCAAAGCAGCTGGTGTATGCACACCCATTCTGCTTCTGATCCTACAAACTGTGGGTCATAATGAACCACAGTCTACTGTGCCTACACAGAGCTATCCCTGCACGTTTAGAGTCCTTTAGAAAATTTGACCTGCTTGACCCGGTCCCATCCAGATGCCCCCATTTGGCTTCTATGCACTAGAAAAGGCGGGCAAAGAATGCAACAAGCTGCTTTCAAACTGTCTGCGTGGTAAAGTTAGCCACATCATGGAGCAATATCACATTAACAGTAGCACCAGTATACAACAGGCATAAACATGGCAAGAAGGAGAAGAGGTAAAAACTACTACTACCACTGCAAATAATCACCTTCTGATTGGAGTTACTAATCAATCGTTACTCTTTAATATTTTGATTGCTGGTGATTCTAGTCTAAAAACATAAAGTGTGTGCCCACAAAACACCCTCAGACACTCGAGACATGGAAAATGAGGAAAAAACATAAGTGCTAGGTAACACATTCACAATTGCAAGAAAGAGGTGTGAATAGTGCAGTAATGACAAATGTATGCAGTTAATTACAGTTTCAGTGTTGATCATAAAAGGCCTTTTGGAAACAAAACTAATGTAGTGACTTTCAAAGGAAAGGCCAGGTATAACCAGATAAAAATTGACCCTTTAGTCTAACATGGTCAGCAATCATTAAATCACATCTCATTCTTATTCTTGTAATACATCCAGCCGTAAGTTGCCATCACAATGAGAGATGTCGGCTTATGAAAGTACCAATCAGCTGATACATGCAAACATCATTATTACACTATCTGCAATGCAAAAGGAGAGCCACGTTGTCTTTTTAGATGCTATTCCAGTGAGATGTACAAATCTAATAATTTTTCTCTGCAGGAGTCTGCTTACCTTATATCATCATGTTACAAGACTTAACACTTTTAAAATAATTAAAACATTAAAGTTGTAATTGTGTCACACTTTAACAGTAGCAGCTATAGAAGGATTATAGTCACGGCCTCCTACATGCATGCAGGTTAAACTTGAGGGCTTGCTGACTGTAAGCTAGTTAGAAGCACTCCGAAAGTGAGATATAACTTTGCTGTGTGGTAAAGGGGAAAATCGAGGAATCTCCACAGACTTTTAGCCCTGTGCAGAATACATTGTTAGTCAAAAGAGAGAATGGTAATTCTGCATTATAAACATGAGCATATTCCTCTCTTTTTATTCCTGAGAGCTACAATTAAAGGATGCAAGTCATAAAGCAGTGTATTATGTGATGCATTGTTTTTAATCTCACTGCCTTGCATTATATATCAGGTTCATATAATTCTTCAGACAGGAAAAAGCTTGTTCCATAAAAATACAGGCTTCTGCATTTGAAATATAAGTTTGCACACAAGCAATGTATATATCAACAAACCAGCAAACTAACTCACTTACTTAATACACTAAACTTCAGGTTCTTCCTATATTATGTGAAATGGCTTGAAACAGGAGGCAGCTGCCAGGAAACATCACTGCTTCTTTGCTCAAGAGAGACAGGGGAAGGAAGAATGAAGAAAAAAATTCCCTCGATGGATGCCACAATAGCATGTCTTTCATTATCGCCCTGTGTCAAGGCACTGTGTAATGTTCATTGTGCATGCATAGTAAATTACTATTTACCTGCCAGTGCCTTTGATAAGTCAGTCTTTTCTCCCTCTTTTCGTCCACACAGCATGGAACAGTGAAACCTCTTTGCCTATAATTCTTATTAAGGTGATACCTTTTCTGAATAAGAAAGTACACACTTCCAAAGGAGGCATTCTCTTGGGTTTTTAAGGGCCATTGTTTTTATTGTTTTCCTTTTATTTCTCCCACCCTGCTGTGTTTTAATGCTATAGTGACTTCTGTGTATACAACTCTCATATTGAAATGTCTGCCGCAGATATATGCAATATTAAAGAGTGCTTATGAATTTTTGACATCTAATTAGTCGCTACCCAGTTAACATGTCAAGACTCAGAGGGATTAGGGAGTCAGCCCTTTCTGAATAAGTTAAAGCTATGCCCTGTCCTTTTCATGTATTATTCTTTAATGTAGGTGGTGATTATTTTGCTGTGATTAATTGATGAAGCTCATTGGTCTGGCAAGTGTTACAGAATTCACCATTCCTCACTTTTATTTCTCTCTGTAGGGCTTTCCCACTTATTTGAAAGGAATTGGTTCTATTCGGTCTGTGAAGCCTCATTGTCTTTCCTCAATACATGCACGTTGGGTTTTCTTAAGATTTTGTCTATTTGATTTTATATATTTTATAATATATAGGAATAAAATAATTAATAATTCTTGTTTTGTTTTAAGTCACTAATATGGATTCTGTAAAATGGTGTTTACTTTTAATTTTGAGACATAATTTTAGACAAAATTACAGACATAATTTTTTGCAGGATAAAAATTTATTTTATTTATTTTAGCATGTTTTACAAAGTCTACCACATTCAACAAGGCATGGAAGATTTCAGGTTTTTCTGGTCCCTGACTATAAGCAATATACCACCCATATATATATATATATATATATATATATATATATATATTTATATTTATATTTATATTTATATTTATATATTATCATTTTGAGTATTTTTTTCTTAGAGATGATATTATATTCTCTGTTGTCAGCTATGGTGAATTATATCAATTTTAGCATCTGAACGGAAACCTTAATTATACAATTTCTGTTTTCCATGTGCACGTTCATTTATAAAGGGGAAAAAAAAAAAAAAAAAAAAAAAAGGAATGTTGGGGCAAATCTTTAAACACCTGTAGAAATCTAAGTGATGCATATTTTAAAACAATGTGATCACTCATAAATTCAGCTGTATGTCAAGGTTCCTGCTGACCTGTGGTGCACTCCAAAGGAATGTTCAATTGATTATATACAGCTGCAGACGCTCAGAAAGAAACAGCACATATGTTTGCTTCATGGTCTGATATATTTGTTATATCCCCCTCTGTGTAAGTGATATTGGGTTCTATATAAAGAAACAATAAAAACGTATGCTGAGCACATAATGGCTGTGCCGTTTCCCTACACAGGCACCATGCCACCAGTATTTAACTCACTGCTTTGTAATGCGCTAGAAGAGATCTACCTTAGATACAAAAGGCATGGTAAAAACATAAATACACACACACATACACACACAGTTGGTGAGTTTTTTTCTTTTTCTTTTTTTTTTTTTTTTTCCCTCCATAATACTGTAAAGGAGCATCCCGCTATATTGCATTGTCTTTTGTTCATGGTTTCAACGTAGTCAGCTCAAGAGTTTGGGCCTTATAAAAGTGTAACCCAGTCAGGCAGCTTCCCTGAAAGGATAAAGCCAGAAAAAGGAGTTTGCAGAGCACAATGCAAGAGGTAAATGTATAGATATAGTTATGGAAATATTTAATCATGCACTATGGCTACTGAGAACTTTCTTCAATTTCCCTACCTCTCCATTGCAAAGGAGACGAACAAAAGGCTGTTGCCATCCGAGTTCATTTCTGCAGCCTCCTGGTTTTATGGACAAATAATTACTTTTCACAGAGCAGAATCAATCCCATTATGAACATCCACTATTCAAATCTGTAATTGGGACAATAAGAGAGCTCCAGCAGGTTTATCTTCCTTTGAAATGAACAAACTCATGCACACACTCCTAAAAATTGCGTCAATATAAATAAAGCTTCCTCTGCACAGACAGAGTTTTTAATTACAATCCTGTGTTCCAATCAGGGTTTGTGATTTTAATGTACATTTGGGGGGCTGTTTCTAAGATATTTATTTGGTGAAAATATGTAAACAGTGTTCTGTTATCAGACTGTAAAGGAAATTGCTGCATGGAAAGTGGAGAGTGAAGGGGGGCCAGGAGGTTTTAGCAAGGGACCCCTTCTTAACCCCCACCTGGGTTGGGTTCAGAAAAATGCTGGGGCCGGAGGTTATTGCGGAGGAGATGAAAACAGGAGTCACAGCAGCCTTGTGCCCCTTAGGAACAAGAATTGACATCAGCCCTGCCACAGAAAGAAGAGCCACGAGGCAACAAGGAAGTGAAATAAAACTGAGTGGGGTGGGTGGGTTGGCTAATGGGGAAGGGAGTATGAAGAAGGAAGAGGGGGGAAGCATTAAAAGAAATATCAATCAATTGAAGCATATTCACTTTCTCCTGCACCACAGATTCTATCAGAAGAAAACACTGAACTTTGTAGTGTTAGCAGCAGCTGAAATTTAGAATTATTGTTTCCTCCTAACAGAAGACTCATTTTCCACGGCCGCATTTGCAGCATAATAAGCTTTTTGTTATTTTTTCAATTAGAGTCAATTGACCTAACAAAATGGTTGGCAATTAAGTGATTTTTGTAATGGTCCGGGGGTAATTTAGTCGAGCTTGTCAGCTGTGTTTCATGAAGCCGAGATGTCTTTTTTTCCCACTGCCTCTCTCTCCCTCCCTCTCTCTCTTACCCTCTCTCTCTCAAGCATAATGGCTCATAATTTCAAAATCTTTTCCTTCTGTTTCCCTCACAATAATTCGCAATTACAGGAAGTTGTTGGAGGTGATTTTTTTTCCTACCTTGCTTTTTGAGTCAGTAATTTTAAATAAAATGTACATACTTGTAAAAAGGGGGCTATTACAGAAATCACTTTTTGTGTAAACTCAATTATTTTATGAATAGTGACACCAGTTTCTGCTGGGTTCAACTCCTAAAGGCTGATGTATTATTATTTTCAGGGTAAAAGGTTTTGAACATTTAGAACACTTTTTCAAACCAAACCAGCATTCAGGAAGGTAAACAACAACTTAAATGATGAGGAGCTTTGTAGCAAAGCTTACAGGTATATGAGAAGAGCACATGCCATTAGGACATTTAAACAATAGTCTGCAGCTACTGGACTTTATCTTCCCCTGATATGATTTATGAAGGGATTCTTCATTTGCCTAATTGATTCATTTTCTTAAGACAACATCTGGAGTTGCAATTCCTATTAAAGTGCTGTAGTTAGAACTGATGACTAGATCAGATGTTCTTTCATTTGTATTCCTTTTATTATCTGTTTTTGTAGCACACACACTGAAAACTGAAGCCATACAGCCGTCCACCAATGAATCTGGAGCCTCTCTAGCATCTGCCTGCAAACGGCTGTCTACTTTTACTTTTTGATTTTTAAACCCTCCTCACTACCACTCCCCTCCGCCCCCCCTCCCCTCCCAGACAGGCTGAACATTTCCCCCGTTTCAGGAGCCACCCTCCTAGCCAGTGGGATGCGAAGGATGCGCAGCTGCCTGGAGCCGGGCTTGCGACTGCTTCCTCGGCAGTCAGCAGAAGGGGGCACTGCTGGAGCAGAGCAGCCAGCACCTCGCCCCCCTGCCTGCCCGCCCTATGCTTCCTGCCCCCTTCCTGCCTGGATGCTGCCTGCACCCTGCTTGTGCCCTGGTGAGCCCCCAGACTTCTGCCTGCCTGCCCCAGGACTGCTACCCAGGGCCTATCGCTCCCTGCCCCTGCTCCACCACCTCCTTGCCCTCTGCCCACCTCCCATCGCAGAATTTACATTAGAAGAATTTACCGAGCACATCTCAAAGGTCCCGGCTGCAGTTGTTCTGTGCCCATGCTGGTCTCAACGGCCAGTTGCCGTAGAGCTGAGGCTACATGTATGTCACTGGTGAATAACCCTCTGCATTTAATGCTCACCAGGCTGGTTTGCAAATGACAGGGGATGGCTCCTGCAGTGTTGATATTTTATTACTTTTTTTTTTTTTTTTTTTTTTTTTCCTTGTGCCAAGATTATTTGTTAGTGGTAGTTTTATTTTTTGTTTGTTTTATTTATTTTTTTTCTTTCCAGGTATCTCGTGTCGTCTTCTGAAAACTTCGCATCCTGGAGTTTTTCTATCAGCTAAAATCTGCCAGCCTAATTCTGAGAATCATTTTTACCCTCCTTTATCTTTCTTCCTCTTCAGCATCCAGCATCTGCTGGAATTGGGTTGTAAGAAACTGGCCTTCCATCTTGCCTATTGGGACAGCAAGATCTGTGTGAATTATCCTCAGTAAATATTACTTTCACATTTGGATCTCCACTCATTTCCCTTATGACCCCTGACAGTCTTCTCCTAGGGTTTGATTATAAGTCACTTTAGTCTGGACTGGGCTGAAGCCTCCTAGGGCTTCGATTAATCCACTGCACCTAGCATTTCTGTGACTATAAAAGGAAAAGTTATGATTCTGAATAAGCATCGTGCAGAAGAAAGAAGCAAAAGCATAAAGTATTAAACTTTCATCCAGCACCATAGGAGAGATGTAGTTATTAAATTTCAGCTGCTTATCAAACTGATATGAAAGTCATTTTGCATGATTGCTTTGCATCCTCAAATCTTCTGCTTTTATTTGCAGTGCATCTCTGCGCTTTCTTATTAGAAAAATACTCAAAGGATAAAAAAGCTGATAATATTATTCAGTTTTGACAATTAGGTAGGAAAAACATTTTAAGAAGTGCTTTTTTTATTGCAGCTAGTAATAATAGTGGTGGTCCTCCTGGTAGCAGTCTCTTCTGATGCTACCCAGGGTGATGCTAGCTTTACCCTGTAATGGCTAAAGCCCTGATGGTTATACTGGTAGAGCTGTTAAGGAGTGTGAACCAGGATGTCATTCGCAGTATCACAAACAATGCATGCAGACACAGCTTATTCTGTCTTGAAAGGTCCATATTTCATGCCTTTTTCACTCCCCCTTTCCATTTCAAAGACTCGCAGATGGACGGTGGCTTGTAGCTGTGCTGAGAGGGGCAGGAGGGGATAGCACCTTCCCTGTTTTGTGTGCCCTGTCCTGTGCTTGCCTACAGCTACTGTCCTTCCCCTTGGGATCTCCTTTACATTAGCCCCTTCAGCAAACCTATCTCTGCCTATTTATAGTCAATCTCCCATACACTTTACTGGCCCAGCAACTGCCTTTAATTGTTACCTCCCCATATTGTGGTTCCCTTGCATTTCAGCTTAATTTTTTCCTGATGCTTTGCGTGTGAATTTAGGCAAAGCTGTGAGCATTCATGGGAATGCTGAGCCCCTATCATTCCATCTCCCACAACTCTCCCTTTCCCCACAGTGGGTTTCCACAACTTGATGCTTAGTTTTTTTTTTTTTGTTTTATTATTTATTTTTGTGTGTATTTTTGTTGTTTTGTTTTGTTTGTTTTCCCAGCAAATATTCCAAGCATTTCTTTGGTACTCTCCCCTCTTCCTATTTTCTGTCAATGATCTCCCATCTCCTGATGTGTATTACTCCTCCATGATTTAATTCACCCTTAGCAACTGTTGCAAACCCAATGGCTCCTTAGCAGTTATCTCTTCATCTTTTATTGGTACCTTCTGTCCAGTCTGTACATCTCATACAATCCATCTCTGGCCAGATGTCTGGTCACAAGCTCAGTATGACAAAAAATGCAACCTTTTCATCACTCTTTTTGAGCCCTGGTTTCTCCATTATTGTACAGAATTATTACTCTGTTCCATAATGCTGGAGGCTATTAACACCATACCTGCTCCTCTCACTTTTTAGCTTTAAGTTCTACAAATCAGGTCACTACTTTTCCAGCCTGTATAAAGCATATCTTTGTCATACCATTAGACCTTGCTGTCTAGATTGAATTTCTGTTTCCCAGGCTATGAGAACTTTCCTCCTCTGATTTTTTTTCTTTTTTCACCTTTACATTTATAGACAATAATTTGCTTGACGTATGCCTACAATTAGGGAGAGCAGTTTTATATACTCCTTGATGCTGAGACCTGGAAAGATCTCAGCATCCTCCTCCCACAGAGAGGAATTCTAGTGACCACCGCCATGCAGCACATCTTTTAACTAGTTTTTGTGTTGTCCCGAATTCAGAGTGGGGTAGTCTGGATTATAGCTCAAGGGCTGATTTTCTTTGACCCCTAAAGGATCGTGAACACTCTCCCTGTACCACCTACCAAAATCTCAACCCTGGGTGCAGCAGTGGCTCTCACATGCCATTGGGGAGCAATGCAGGCATCCCACAGAGGAACAGAAGCTGTAGAAATCTGGGATGGAGAAAAGGATGAATTGTATAGGAAAAACTTTGTGAGGAGAGAGGGAGGGAATGATAGTATTAAGAAAAAATTAGGGGGGAGGACAATATCTCCTTTGTGGGATTCTTCATTGGAATATACTTATTACTGTGTTGTCCAAAGCACTTTACAAATTCTCAGATATGATTTTATATTATACCTTGGCAAGGAAAAGAACAAATGTCTTTATAAAGGACAATCTAATCAATGAAAAATAACAATTAGCCAGGAATTTGCTAAAGGAATCTGTAACTGTAACTCATGGTCAGACAAAAAAAATAAAATAAAAACAAGCTGGCTGAATTTTGCTGTGTTGATCTCTGACTTCTCAGTCTACATTAAAGTCCTATAGAGTTTTTGCACAAAATATTGCCTCAATGAGAGAAAGTAGAATTATCTTATTTCACTGTCTGGGGACTAGTATATTCTCTCTGAAGACTGATAGGTCTCCATTTTCCAAACAAAAAACAAAGGCAGGTCATATGTTAAAAATATATATAAGGTCCTTTGCAGAGTGCTTTAACATGCCCAGCAGTATAGTTCCACTTTATTCCTCGAAGAGTAAAATTACAGTGTGTAGCAGGGCTGGCACCATGCTTTCATGCCGTGCAGACATTAGAGCAGAGGGAATAATTCGCAATGAATAGTTTAGTCAGTAAGCTTAGCCCTTTTTCTGCTTACAGGATCTCCATGGGCAGACTGAGGTTTCCTTGAGTTTATTATGCAAAAGAATTCAACAAGATCCTTTTTCCTCTCTAAGTACTTTTAATTGCATGGATTGCTCAGGAACACTTCTGTGTGAACATTCACCAGTCACTTCTTGAGCTTTGTTAGTTATGACTGCTTTGATGAGTCACATGGTGTTGATTTATTTTTCCAATGCGTTGAGCGTGCAAAAACTTCTGGGGTATATATTCATGTGTGTGAATCTAAGATTTAGTTTCCCTCAATACTAATGTCTGCTGTTCTGAAATTCTCTGTGAATAGACACAATATTAATTTAATCATATAAATGTCCCTAGAAAGCAAACAAAACTAGCAGATAGTATGGTTGATGTGAATCCATTTCCAAATTCCAGTGACTGCACAAGCTTTTTAATAGCATTTACCCAATTATAGTAGATTATAGAAATAATGTTGTAGTCTCACTGCTCTCCTCTCATTCCACCCTGTGTTTCTTTTTTCTTATGAAGTAGCAGTGAGAATGAAATAAAAGCAAGCCTTCCCCCCAAAAAATCCAGTATTAAAGTAAATATCTCTGAGTACCAAATAGCTCCCATATATTACAGTTGTACTTGGGAGGTCTAGTTCAGCACCTGCCTGTCTCCAGGATCACAATTCAGGTAAGAAATATATAAGATAATTTTGTACTATAGGGACAAAAATAGTTTTGAAACTCTACCCAGGCTTTCTGTAAACAGAGGTACATTTCTTTGAAAGCAAACCTTTGCAGTTAAAATGCAGCAGTTTTCCATGCTGTGATACTCCACTCCCAATTATAATAGAATACATATAATGGTGTGTAAGAGCTAGCAGGTACAAAAAATATAACTTCAATGTGAATTTCTGCTTCCTAGATACAAGGTGCTACCCTCAAGGACTTCACTGTAGTTTCAGAGTATTACTGAGACATAAACTGTGTTCCTCAATATGATTCTCCACGGTTTTCTAGAGAAGATATGCTGTGTCCCCATGCTGGCCTGCCTTGAATATATGTCTACTTTAAACTATCCCAACCTCCTCAGGATCAAAGATACTCTTCACATTAAAGCTGGTTACTTGATTGAAGAGACCGCCAGTCTCCAATGTATTAGAAGACCCCTAGCAGACTTTCCTGTTTTTGAGGACTTTAGTGGACCATTTGCACCAGTGCTTATATTGACCATACCTAGAACCACATCTGTGTTGTTATCTTATGGGCTTTTTGCTTTGAAGACATAGTTATGTTCCCCTTATTGTTACCTGCCTGAAGCTGCTATCTATCTGAAGTTAATGTGAATTCTTCACAGCAAAATAAGAACACAAGACCAGGTTCTTTATAACTCTGATTTGAAACCTCCAGCTTGGCACCAGTCTCAGACATCACACTGTGCAACAAGTATCTTGGATCAGAACCTGTGCATCAGTCATTTGCTATGATCAGTACACCCTGCAATTATTACAGAATTCATGGCAGATATTTCTATGGTGACATCACCATTTTAACTTAGTGTTTTGCAGACTTAATCAAGTTGGTCTTTGCTAAGTGAGGCAAAGACCAACCCTTCATCTGGGAAACCAAAGTGTTGAAAACAGTCAAATTTTGCCTGCTTACTTTTTGAGATGAAAGATGTGAATTTTCCAGACATGTTGGACTGACTGTTTGATGCTTCTCATACTCAGGTCATGGCTTGGCTGACCTTGCTTCCTGGCTAGGGGAGATGGTTATTCTGAAAAGTCTGCTTGGAGTTTAGAGATCAACCAAATGAAGGGGAGAAAAGTGCACACCTGTGAATATTTTAGTATGAATTATTGCTTCTTCATTACATAGGGTTGTAAAGTGAAATCCAGTCCATCAAATTCCTGGCATTTCTTTTGCACTTAAAGTTTTGGTTGTTATTGAATCTGGGCTGCTAAAATAAGTGGACAAATTCTCTATCTAGTCAATAGGAGAGGCTTCTGAAAACCTCCAAAATAATTCTACCTTTTTAAGTTTTTGTTCCTTGTAATTTATGTTTCAATGCCTTATGCAGACTGGAATCCCATTGCCAGGAAGAGAGGTAGGTTGTAGACATTTTCCAAAGACTCAGCTATCTGAGTCTGGAGAACCTGATTATAACCCCTTTGAGTGATGAACTTCACCGTCTTATTGTTTAACTTAAAACTCGTGGATATAATTTCAAAACATGGATGTGTTTTGGAAACTGGAAAAAAAAATTCAATCAGCACAAGTGACTTTGGCTGTAACTTCTGGTCTCTATGCAGAAGCAGTAGAGGGCTATTATCATCTGTGAAACCTATTATTAGGGATGGAATGGAAACAAATTCAAGCAAATGTTGCTGTCATTTGGCTAAACATCACAGTGAAATCCAAACTCAGGACTCATTATTTGAGTTTCATGCCCAAACAGAGTTGGATAGATAGATTAGATTACTTCTTGTTCCTTCCAATCTCAACATCCTTTTCCTCCTCTCTACCCCCCTTTCTGGTAGTACTCATGCATACCTTTCTTCCCATTTCTAATTCTTCCCTGAGCTTCTATCCGCCTCCTATGTGTGAATAGATATGAATCATCTCTACTTTTCTGCTCCCATCTCCCAAACGCTGTTACTCCTTACTGAAAATCTTAAAGTTTCCATGTTTCTAAATGTTCTGACCAGTTTTACTACAGCGTGTTCTGGGCCCTTATAGTTTTTCATTTTCTCCCTATTTTGCAGAACACATGCACATACTGATCTCTGTGTGAACTTTAGCTCCATGTCCAAAGTGGCTGTTCTTTTTTTACTAAATAGAAGCTCTGCAAAATCACCTGCTCTTGGAGCTCTCCATTCCCAGGTTCCTTACGTCCCTTTCCTTCCTCTCTTTTACTGACTTGCAATGTAAAACTTATTTTTTCCTCCCCTTGCGTATCTCTTGGACTCCAGCAGGAGCTCGGGAGAGAAAAGTTCTCTGCTGGTAGTCCTGGATAAAGATATCCAGCCAACTCCAGTGAGCTGGAGCAAAATCTTGCTCATGGCAGAAATACATGTATGTATCATAGGGGACCTAGAATATCTGTGCAATATGATTGATGCATAGAAACTGTGAGAAACATAAAAAGCCTCTAATGACCATAAATACATTTTTTTTCCCTTCCCTCCCAGAATCTTAGGGGTTGACCAGTTTTAAATTGCAGAGCAATTAAGGAAACAACTGAAAGGTCTATTTATTTTTAAACATTGGAAGACAATATATTTTCCCTAATCATATTCTCAGAAGTGAATATTCACCTGAAATAGAGCCATGCAACAGAAAACTTCTGACCAAAATGATAAATTCTGGCAAAGCAATATCTACTGAAAGTAGATATAGCTGATGGAAATTTCAAACTATCTTTATAGATATGGCTGTTTGTAGTCCTTGAGGAAAACTAAATTTAATGTTAAAGAAAGGTGTCTTGAAAATGCATTTGCCTAATTATCAAATATAATATGTATGGTGTACTTTCCCCACGTTTAGCCTATCAGTATGTGGCATCCCTAACATATTGGTGACAGTGAATTTTTATCCACCTGCACTTTTAATATTCTAATTGCTTTCCAGGATTTATCAGAAAGGTGAACAGTTTTTACCTGATATATTGATGGAATTAAATTGTCTCTCTAGAAGTAGGAAATATAAAATGTATATAATGTGGGTCATGCAACATCCTTCTGAGAATATCCTTCTGGGCATTGGTCACTGCCAGTAAATGTTGATTTCAGACAGAAGAAATATAATTATCTCAATTAAAAAAAAACATACAACTAACAACATTTGCCATACTATAGAGTCTAGGTTACCATGGTATTACCCTGTGTCTAGAATAGGAAATAACTGTGGTATATCTGATTCCATCTCATGGTAATTGCTACTTTTTTACTGACCACCCATGTAGCATTAAAAGTCTCCTGCCCAACTAATTCACCTATTTTAAAGTATATTATGGCTATATTTATTCTCTGTTCCACCTCAAATCACTAGTGTGCCAAGTACATAATGCTGGGTTTTCAAATATGTCAGAACATATATTTATGTGATGAGTAGGAAAGAGGCATTCAAAGGTGGAAGAGGAAAATGGAAAAAAAAATAAATATGTTGGGGGTATGGAATTCAGGGGAGCGTCTGAGGTGACTCTTTTCATAGGAACAGAGATGGGGAGGGATGAAAGACAAATGTGAAATTTGAAAGGATCAGAAAGGATTTTCTTAGTATAAAGGAATATGCTAGTGCAGGAGACAGGAAGGGTAAACTTAGCAATATAGGGGATGAAGGTGATGGTGCAATTGAGGCTGTCATGAAGGCTGAGCAACAAAGAGCGGCTAACTCAGAGATGTTAAATTTCCAGGAAAATTTCCTTCCATATCCTTCTCCCACCAAGCAAATAAAACCCATGTACCTGGAGGGGAAAGGTAGGGAGCAATGGAAGATGGTTTTATGGTGGAATCACATTTGGGAACAGTAGGAAGTATATGAATGGAAGAGGTGAGTGGGGAAAAGACCAAAACGGGAAAAAGAAAACAAAGCAAAACAAAACAAAAACAGTCAAATGGAAAAGGAGGTGACACAGAGGGAACAGTGAAACCACTTTTGGTAGGCAGGAAAACAAAATTCAACTCTCACATTATAGGAATTGAGGGAAGATTAGTGCTGCCTATACACAATCAGTCAGTGAGTGGCCTTTATGCACTCAGTTGAATTTTGTACCTGAAATGATCCTACCTTTTTTGAGTGACCTCTCCCAAACAAGTGAGTGTTTCATCAGCCACTGAAGAGCTGTGACATGCTTTCAATAAACACAAGTATATTCAAGCTCATTGGTTTCAACGTATTTTTTTCCCCTGAAAATTTATAAAGGTTTTTAGCTTTGCATTTGGGAATGCTTTATATATTACTATTCCAGTTCCCCCCCACCCCCCCCCAAAAAAAAAATAATACTTTTTTAAGCACGTGCATTGTTCTGAGATGTACTGTTTTGAAAGATGATTTTCTAGAATGTCTTGTTTATAGTATCCTTGGGGTTCTGGTATGTGTGATATCACACACAGTTATGTTTGGGAATGTCCTTATCAAGGAGAAAAAGCCAGATTATTATATAGAAGGAGAGAGAATTTTGAAAGCTACAGTAAAACTTGCCTGATGGATGAGAAATTCAGGACATACTTTTGAACTTAACATAATTTTTACTCCAGCTTTACAGTTCATCTTTAACACGTATCACCTTTTAAAAGCATGTCCATGAGCATCATGCGTGTTACCAGCAGAGTGTCAGCTTTAACTGCAAATTCACTGGCTTTGTTATCTGTTTAAATTTAGCTGCTTATCACCAAAATACCACAATGGTGGCCATGTTACAATAACCAGGTAGAAAGGCACATAGATAAATGGAAAGTCTCAGATTGAGCAGTAGATTTCTGTGAGTGTTTAGCTTTGCATGCCTGAATACTGCAGCTGTGCATGAGGTTAAGGTATAAAACACAACGTGTTTTTTCAGCATGTGCTTTTTTTTATAAAAAAAGGATTGGGCGCTCAAACAATTAAGAGTAATAAGGCAGATAAATCTAAGTTGGACTCACAGCATTATTTAAATGTAGTCCTTTGTATTTATAAACAGCAATATGCTGCAGTTATAAAAACTGTTTCATTTAATGCTATCCTATATTCAGCAATTTAATTTTTCTCTTAATTATTGAAACATTCATCATAGTTTTCCAATTGATTCATGAGTGGCTGGCTGCATTTCTTTGACTCATTAATATAGTGACAAGGAAATTGACAGTCCTCTTGATAACCTCCTATCCCTGAATAGTAATACTGGGAATACAAGACCTTGAATCTTTCTTTTTCTTTTTTTCTTTTTTTTTTTTTTTTAATTTTTAAAATTTGTATTATTATCACCAGCAATAACTAAATAACTATAGTCATAAAAGCCTCATTTATTAGCAAAGGAACAGAACAATATATGAGGAAGCCCTAATTATCAATGGTTTTGATAGTAAAATCTGCAAACTAATATCTTCCTAGGACCACATTTTTTTATTATGAAATGGGTGATAAAGCAGAGATAATTCTAAATCCAAACACATATTTTATGAAATAGATAAACTGAAGATAAAAATTAATAGTGACCTTGCATGCCTGGATATAGGAAATATAATCTAGCATATATATCAGTCACGGCTGGAGAAGGACAGGGAGATGCCCACAGGTGAAAGTTTAATTTACAGAGTGCTAAAATGTGTTCAAAATAAAATCTGTGGTGCTTCTCTTTCCCTGGCTTGATTTTGAATGTTTTTGTTGTCTTTCTGCAAAATAACTACCTTAAAACATGTGCCTAACTTGCATTAAAATGAAAGTTTTTTGTTTTTTGTTTTAAATATTATTATTTTTATTCTAGCATCTTTATTTACAAGCTATTTATGTAAAGGTACAACTCTCTGTGTTTATATATATATATATATATACACTTATTTTGCAGCTATCTCTGCTATTTATTTCATTTTTACGGCTTCTAAAATGTAAGGTGCTTCTCTCAAAACCTCCCTTGTATTCATCATTTTCTCTCAGGAGAGGTTGTCCAGAGTTTGAAGCATACAAGGTCTTGTCTTAATGCTTATATGAGTATTTCTGCCCTTGAATATTCTTCTCATCTTCATGATACTATGCAAATCGACAGCTACATGTACTTCCCTGTGCTTCCAGCTAGGACTTCTCAATATATTACGAGTAACTGGAAATAACTTAATAAAGGGTGTAAGCATCAGAAGTATAAAAGTTAAGCCCTGAGCATGTCTGTATGTGTGAGTATATGTATATGTTTGTAGATGTGTGTGCTAGTCATACACTGTAGTTTGAAAAGTGAATCTGTGTAAATCAATGCATTTATTTAGCTCTTTCACCAACTCTCTCTCTGAGTTAACACCCCAGCACACACAATGCTAGCGAAGGTGATTATCTCTGCTAGCATAATTCCTCTGTAACATCTGCTTTCGCCCATAACACTCCACTAATTTTTCCCTCATTTCATTACACATAATTTTCTTTCAACACAATCTACATGTATTAAGTGGTAATGACTTTCCAGTTAAGAGCAAATCGACGCCAAGGGACCCCCCCCTCGATTGCCTGCCGTGCCTGACTCCGGCTATTAAAGATAAATTTGGTGCCTCAGAAAGCTGCAGTAAGCTAATCAATCAATTAAGCGGTTAGGACATACATTATCAAAATTCCACAGTGCGGGGGTGCATGAGAGCATGCTGATATACTTGGTATGATTTTAGGAATAAAAAAAGGAAAAAACCAAAAAAACAGAATCTACTAATGAATAAAATTTGAGGTTGAAAGTCAGTATTTAGTGTCTTCTGAAATGAAAACTCCAGCTATTGTACACTATCGGTAGTAACTAATGTCTTACCTAGTGCAGTATACTAGTGATACCAGAATGGAGCTGATGACACACTAAAATCTATTTTTAAGTGTTATGAGGATTCTGGTGCAGAATAAAGCAGTGCCATTCATAGTAAAGCCGGCTGTTCTGTCCCTAACTTGTCATTGTGTCTCTGGATACTGCCACCGCCTTAGAACACTGATTAATATTCTGTATTATGTGTGTTGCAAAGAGGTGGTTTAAGGACAGAATGGCAGCCATCACATCCTGTTGTGTCAAGTTTTATCTTCAACATTGCTTTAATATTCATCCTGAGTTCAATTTTCTCAAGTGTTTAAAAACTAGTGAAACAGATTCTAAAATAAACTGAAAAAAAGGCTTTAGCTTTTTTTTTTTTTTTTCCCCTCTAAAACACAGCTCCTAATGAAGTGATGCCTCTTGCAGAACTGCCTTACAAAACAGCTTCAACCCAACCAGAAAAAGTTAAGTTCACTAATAATCAAGTCACACTTGAGTGTAAGGAGATAGGATAATTTCAGAAGTATACTTATTATCATGAATGCCTTCACTGCTACGCTTCACTTTATCTTATTTAGCATTGTGTTGCCCTTTGTATTGAAAGATGACTTAAGAATTTAAAGGCATTTTTAAATGTAAAAGTATTCTATTTTGCACTGTGATGAACAGCCTGTTTGCCAATATTTGGTCAAATGTTAAGGAAATTGAAGCAAAACCCCAAAGACTGTATGCATTACACAGGCAGTCTTTCTTTATAGCTCTTCCAGGAGCAATACAAAAAAGAGAGTTAAACAGAACTTTAGAACAGGATTTCAAGTAGGAGAAAATATGTAAAAATTGTAATATGTATATTTTTAAAACAATCAGTAAATCTATAAAATACAAACAGTAAAAGGCTTTGCCAATTACTTTTCCTGTCAGTATTAAGCATTTTGCCTAAAGCTTTGTTATCGTACTATTGTAGTTATCAGATGAAATGACATGGCAAAACTCCCTGCTTACTTTCCAGAGCATTTTCCTCACTTTCTGCAAATTGCATTGGAGCATATTCAATACATATATACTAGCATTGTATAGTACCAGTACTGAAAAGAACCATTCCGTATTTTACTTTCTAAATAAATATTCCTTAGTGAAAGAGAAGCAGGTTGAGAAAGACAAAGAGGGTTGTTTTGTTTTGTTTTAAAGTATGATACAAATAAAGGAGGTAGTTCAGTGATTTCCTTCTGATGTGTTTGTGTAAGGCAAAAATGCCAATGAATAAATTCTAAAAAGAGCAGTATAAATGTAGACAATACATGCAGAACACTTTATCAAAGCCCTGCACATAAGATACAATTACAGAGAGTTAATAAAGGCAAATACAGTGAAATAAAAAAAAATCCTACCCACTGAGACTATACAAGAGCATCTTTCAAGAAACCCCTCAAACTCGAATGTTTCAATAATATGACACCATTCTTTCCTTCGTGGCATTCTTCATTGACTAGGCTGATAATGAAAAGGTGTCAGGAAGATACACTGTTTAGAGTTTTCTTTCTTTCTTTTTCTTTCTTTCTTTCTTTCTTTCTTTATATTTTATTTTGTGCGGTTTCTTCCCATTTATGACTGTTTTACTCTCTTTACTCCAGAGGGTATGAAATATTTCAGAGCTACATTTTCTTGTGAGATGCAGGGCTGAATTTGACTTTATTATCATTACTCATAGCATGCAAGTTTAAGTTTATTCAGCTGAAAAGGACACAATGATGTTGCTCTTCCTGATGCTGAAAGAGTTATATTGGCTTTTATAGGATTTTTAGTGCAGGCTTCTTCATCTGTCCTAGATTTGATAGCTACTCGATCAGCTGGGATTTTTTTTGTTTGTTTATTTTGTTTCTTACCTATTCTCTTTTTATATAAAAAAAAAAAAAAACAACAACATTCTGATTTATCTAAAAGCACATCAAAACATATTTACTGTTCATACTGAGTGACAAATTCCTTCAGATATGGGGGGAAAAGAAGGGGGGGGGGTGTTAGAGAAGAGAGACAAATAAAGAAAACTTGAACCAAGCCCATTTGCCTTCTCCTTTTGTACAGTGCATATAATGACTGAACTTTTGACTTTAAAGGTGTTTTTTCTTGTTTTTTTTTTTTTTTTGTTTGTTTGTTTGTTTGTTTGTTTTTTTTCCTCTGGTGTAGTACTGTGGAAAAAGAAAGAAAGAAAGAAAGAAAAAATCCCCTTGGTGCAAAGACCAGTCTAAGGCAATACCTGGTAAGTGGAAATTTTTTGGGTTGTTGTTGTTTACTCAAAGCAGATAAAACACCCACCTTAAACCCGCCCTCTATTCAGTTCAGCAGCACCTCCATACTCCAATAAACCGTTTTCATTCCATCTGGCGTGCGTTTGCTCTGAAGACATTTTCCTGTCAATCTCTCCTGCCACATTAAAAATCTGTCATTACTATTGCATTGCCGCCTGGCTCCTGAGATTTGTCTGACTGCTTTATTGCTCCTCTCATTTTTTTTTTTTCTGCTACAGCCGAGAAGCAGAAATAAAGGTTTGTTGTTGAAACATGGCCGCAAGGAAAGTAGGAGGCACACATCTGTCAAGGTATTACCTTTCTTCAACCAGGGATTAAGGTGTTTTACTGCTCTCGCTACTGAGCAGTCACACTGAATAAATTTTCTCAGTAGAACATAAAAATGAACTCATACATTTTGAACTGGGTTTCATTCTTTCAAACCAACCCATATAATTATGCAATGGCATCAGCATTCGGGGGAAAAAGGAAAGTTAGAAAGGTTTGTGTGCTCCCCCCACTCATACATGTACACTGCACCACCCTTCACATTTACATTATTTAAATGCTTATTAGGAGGGCAAGACAGAGGACATCAGTATTGGAGAGAGAAATGTTTTCTTTACTCTTCTTTGCTAGAGCCCTTGCAAGGTCAGATAAGGTACAAGGCTTTACCTTATGTTTTGTCTCTGTGTTCAAAATATATGCCTGGCTGTGTATATTCACTGCCAATTCACAACCAAGTAAATCAACAAAATTGTGATTCCTGAAACATTTTCTTTCTAAAGAAACAGGAAATAACATTATCTCCCATGTACCCTTGTCTTTTCCTCAGTGGATATTAACTTTACAGTCTCAATTGTGCAAATGGAGACAACATAAAAATTAAACATAATCAGTGCAAATGCTTGTTACACCAGGATAGAGCATGCCAGCCTGTTCTTCTCCACAGTCTGTCTGGACACTCCTGCATCATCATCATCTCACTTCAGGTATATAAAGTCAGATGGATAAAGCAAAATGGTTTATCTTACAAAATAAATATTAGGCATGTGTAAATGAAGGACTGGGCTAAATATGTCTTTGAAGAGAGAAAATATAAGATTCTTTATGATTTCTTTCTGAATTTAAAAAAATGCAGCTTCTAAATCTGAGAACACCTATCTTCAGTGTAGAAACCACAAACCACTTCAAACTTTGAGGAAAAAGTATTTAAAAAGTACTACATAAAGTCAGAATTCACGTCTCAATCTGAATAAGGGCATCTGCTCCATGCCTCCAGGGAACTCTGCAGTGTGTCCCTACCATCGGTTTGACTTGCTTTGTTTTGCCCTAGGGTCTCCATCTCTTACATGCCCACGCTGCATCCTCTCAGGATCCCCTTTGGAGTGAGACAAATACCTCCCACCAGAAATGCTAATTTGTGACATTGCTGACTGACATATTTACTTAGCAGTGAGGTAACTCAGTTCAACAGAGAAATGCTACTGGAAAACTGCTGCTTGAACAAGAGCAAATGAGCTATCCAGCAGGTCAGCAGATAATCTGTCACTCACTTATTCTTCATGGTGTCCCAAGAAGGTCATAAATCACCAGGATATTGTTTCAGTACTGTATTTCCCCATCCTTTGCTTTCTACTGGATGCTGGCTACTTTCCACCCATTTCAACCCAGGGAAGACAAGAGGAAAAGCAAACTTTGTGTAAACTTAAAATCCTCTCCCCATTCGTGCCTCCTTCACAGAGCTAAGTTACATGACTGAATTTACAGCTTTGTTATGCCAGTGCAGCACCCGGGAACATGGTGGGTTGGAGCAAAGCTCCACCCCAAACTATTTCCAGGTTTTAATTCTTTAGGGAAAGGGACTATCTTCTTATTCTGTGTTAGCATAACACCTCACACAATGGGGAACTTATGGTTGTCACATTGTGCTTCAGTGCAAATGATAAACACTAATGTGCTTGTAGAAATATGGTTCCTTCAGGTACCCTTTTATGACACCACTCAATATTCCCCTCTGGCTTACATCATATTTGCAAGTAGTTGGCCCATAGGAGTAAATATGTAGAGTGAAATAATTGGTGTTGAGGAACACATGCTCTTACTGCAGGTCTTTTAGGGGGTACTACTACAAACTATCAGGTGGAGCATAGGTGTGCATTCTGAGCACAACTTCTGCCTTAATTTTATCTGAAAGAAGCCCAATTTGTGCTCCCTGATCCTGCTCTGCAATGCAAGCCACAGTGCTCTCAAAACACTGGTGTAAATGCAGCTGGGGCCTTCTCTGGCAGACCTTGTGTTTGCCAGATCCTGACTGTGACTGATACTCCTTCATGTGCCTCCAGGACAGAGTACTGTCTGCAGGTACAGAGAAAGAGTGCATTAACCTGCTACATCAGGTGAATTCTGCATAGCATATTTGTTTGAAGAGAAAATGTTTCCAGATATCAATCAAAAAGAGAGGTACAGACAGAAAGGGAAACATTTATTTATTTATTTATTTATTTACACAAAAGTACTGTCAATAACTTTGTCTACATACAACCCTCAGAGAACTGGAAGCCTGTTGCACTCTTACACTTGACTGTAAATTCAGATTATTTGCAGAGTTATGTTTTTGTTGTTGTTGTGGTGGTGGTCTTTCAAGTTGAAGTTTCCATTTTTTCCTCCAGAAATTAGTTTGCTGGGGATAGCCCTTTACTTACTGACTCCTCCTCTCCCAGGGTGCATAGTTCAGAGCTAAAAATGCTGTCAGTGACTGTAGCTTCACTTGCAATGCCTGTTTGAAGTAGACAACTGCTTTATACCTTTGGGTGTGTTCAAATTACATATCAGGATCTAGATCAAAGCTGGCAAATGGCCTCTTGCCAATATATTTTTAAAAAGCTGTTCATAATTGTCAAAGACAACTATAAGGGGCCAAATTTTCAGAAAACATAAAACATTTGGGGAACCTCAGAGTTGTTATTTTCTTAAACAAATAGCTACACATTTTTTTATTTTATTTTTTTATTTAAACAAGAATACAAATGAAAATAGCTGAAAGTAAAGGGATCTCCAGCCCTCATTAATCTCAGACCTCATTAAACTGGCCACTGCTTGATTTTAATTACCCAGGAAAAACACAACAATATTTTCCCATGGATGAGGAACCTTCACATCCAATCAAAACATCCTGAAGCTTGAGTATGAATATGCATATTTAATATGCATATCTTCAGGTCCACACAGAGGAATCTGGTTAATGTGTATCTGGGATAAGGATTTGGGCAGTACAGTTTCATCTGGTTCTTGGGGTTGTCTGTCTAAACATAGCTGCATCGCTTTCAATCAGGCAGTGGGTTATCAAAGCTTTGCATGGAGTCCCAAGGGAATAAACCCACCGCAAGTGTTATCTTCACTCTGAGAACTGACTCCAGAAACACAGGACTTTAATGAGTCAACGAATTGCACTGCCCACAACTCATTGACACTTCCTCCCAAAAAAAAAAAAAAAAAAAAAAAAAAAGCCAATTAGCATAATGCTTGTCCCTGAATACAGCAGGGTAGACAGAAGGGCAGTAGCAAAAGAAAAAAATCTCACTGATCCACATTTGAGATAGCTATTTTCTATTGTGGGCCTCTTATATGAGCATAGATGCCCTTTGTAGGATCTACGCACTTTTACTCCCGATCTGTAGAACCTGGGAGGACAGCATATCCTCTGATTGTGTCCTCTCAGGTGCTGTTGTCACGTGCCCAGGAGCAGGAGCTGTAGTCCAGGCACAGCAACTTGTACTTGCGAGAGCCATGTGGGAATGCTCCCAATAATGTCACTGCCCACATTCGTACAGTCTTATTCACATGTTGAAGCACCTTCTCTGTCACTTCAACTCTTAACTGCCATGGAAGAAGTACCATTAATGATAGGTGCAGAGAGCTACAGACAGCTTACTCCCAGGTCTGCTTGCTCCTGCAGAGTGTAAACCCGGTGTATGTCTTATCTTTTGTGTCTCCTTTTGCTCCTCCACCCCCATATTGCTTCTAGGCTGGGAACAACATCCAAGAAGGAAAATCTTTCCCCTTGCGAAGAATTTGCAGAGCTGCTAAACAAGGCTCAGTACTGCACCTCAGAAAGTTACTGCAAACTACTTTGTAAGCAAGGTGGCAGGCATCTAACAGCACCTTCCAAGGGAAGCTGCATATGACCTTTTTCCCCAGCATCAATCAAAAGTGATACTGACATTTTTTATTGATCAAAAATTATGGGTTTGGGCTTCTGAAAGAATTCCAATTCAAATTGTATGATTTTCATCATATCATTTTTCCCCCTCAGTTTCACTCACAACATCCAGACAAGTACTGTCTTCCTGACAAGTCATGTTGGTTTACAAATTAAAACCAACAAAAAACTAAAATTGCTCCAAACTTACTGGATGCAATAGGTAAGCAGGTGGTGTTGGGAAGGCCAGAGGTGTAGTCTTTTGTTAAACCTTTTCTGCACTCATCCTGTGCCACTGACAATAGCTAGTCCAACCCCCTCCAACAGAACATGCTACACATAGCTTTCAGGATGTGTTTCTTTCTGCAAGCCACTGAGTACTTTTAAACCCGGAGGAGCATGAGGCTGTTTGAGCCTCTTGTGGGATGCTTTCACTGTCTTCTACAGGTAGGCCCTATCCTCCAATCTGCTCAAACATTTATGGATTACCACACAGGGTCTGCAAGGATAGATTTGTTTCCTCTTCAGAAAACACATGTAAAGTGCAAAAGCCCTACTGGCTACTCTGATCTCTGTAACTGCATGTGGCAATAGCAACAAGTTCTAGTATGAAGGATAAGAGCTCTTAGCCCAGAACACAGTGGTGGGGTGACTGCCCTTGTATCTCAGCTCAGGCTGAAATTATCCTGGAAACCCTGAGGTCAGCTTACCCAGGGAAATGAGCCCAACACCATGACATTTCCCTTTAGAGGGTGACTGTAGCATCCCAAGAGGCACCGGGGCTTGGTGGATGTTTATCTATACTCTGTGATGCTGTGTCCTGCAGGGCATATTAAAGTCCATGAAATAATGATGAAGCAGAGAGGTAATTAAGAGCCACAGTGACATTGATCTGCTGAAATTTCAGAGGGAGCTCAGGGCACACAGGGAGGTTATCCGTCTTACCTCACGCAGGGCCAGCTTGATTGGCCTACTGTGTATTGCAGATGGCAAGGCTCCTCACCTGTGGCCAGGAGGGCTCCCAGTGCAGCAGCCCTACTGGCTTCACATCTCTGCAAAACAGGAGGATGGGGAGAAAGTGGTCACAGCTGCCAGTCTGTCCTTATAGAGCAGAACAGAAATCATTTAAAGGTACAGATCTACTTTCTACTTCTTGTTCTTTTATCTGGAAATGGTAAAATCTGTATTTTTACAGAAATACAGTTTCCTCTATAAAGAACTATTAGGTTTTTGGATCAGTTTGCTGTATGAATTTGGTCATCATTTAGCATTAATTCACAAGTAATTTTCTTGGTTAATCCATTTTGTATTGGTTTACTTTCTTCTTCATTCAAAAACTCCAGGGCATGCTCCACATCCACCTCCAACTCTACATGGTTTTTCATTTCATTTTCTAGTCCACTGAAACTAAATTAAAGTTAACTTGAGGTCGATGACTTTCCCTCAGATAACAGGCTCTCCTTCAGTTTTGACTGAGTATTGGGATCATTTCTCAACCTGTAGCTTAAAGATTATGGGTTTCAAGCTACTCCAGAAGTTGCCTTTATGTCAAAGAAGTGAGAAGTATGGAGCTCGCTAAATTAACAGTGATGACATAGCTTTCTCTGGTAGTCGGCATATTCTGTACCTCATTATGTAATCACAGATTTTTACATTCTTTTTATAAATCCCAGCCTATTTTTTATTCTTTGCTTCCTCCCACTTCATTTGCTACTGACGGCTGCTGCTAATGTTTCCTTACCTCTCTCAGAAAGGAAGTAGGTTATGAACAACAAGAAGAACCCTATCAGATTAAGGCAAACATGTGGGCCCTACTGAGAAATGATGCATCTTACAATAGTACAAGAAAAACAACTTACTTTGAAGCCTAAATTGCTAAATATATCCAGAGACTTCTGTGAGCAGAAAGCAGCTGTCTTCTGCTTGTTTTCAGTTGTTAGACTCCTGATGTCCCAAATAACGCACAGTCTCATAAAGGGTCAAAATTGATGCAATCAGGATAATGAAATCACTCTGACAAGGCTGCAGTTTATACTCAGTTTATAAATAGGAGTCTGCTGTCTCAGGTTAAGATATTGTGAAGTTCCACTGAATCGTTAAGCTATTCAGAGCATTGTGCTGCTACTGAAGTAGGAAAATATAATGTCCTAAAAATATCCTCATATAAATGTGTTAGAAATAGAAGGATGGGAAATCCAGAAAAAAAAAAAAAAAAAAAGAAAAAAAAAAGTTAAAAAAGTGCTAGAGATACCACAGGAAAATGATAAAACTTGGTCCTATTTAGTTTTTAGCTTTACAAGGAATTATTATCTTTAAAAATAAAGTGAACCAGAGCTTTGACTACCATGGGTTTCAACTATGTTAGGGTGATTTTTACAAATCAAAGATTTTGTGGTCTCTACTTTAAAAGAGGTGAGAACATCTCTTTTGCAAATCTACTTTTTATTCCTCTAAGGATAAAAGAAAAGATTCCTTGTATTTTCTGATCTGGACAGCAGATTAATACAGAATTTTGATTTTGGACTGAAACTAATTCTGCTGGCTTCTCTGCACATATAGAATTATCTGTCTTCGTGGGCCTGTTTGTATACATCTAACCAAGCTGTCTTTTTCCATGTCACCATTTTCAACCCAGAGAACATCTAATATTTCTCAAATCTGCACATATTATTCAACTCTGAATGATTTCCCAACCCCCAGCACAGTTGCCTAGAAGACTATTAATTTTGTACATCTCTCTCCCCTACAATGAAAGTAGAAGTATTCCCATTGCTACCTGGTATCAGGTTAAAAAGCTGATGTAACATCACAACTCATCAAAGAAGAAATTTATTAAATACTTGACTGAATAATTATCTGTGCTGATATTACGTTGAGCAGACTTTGGGAGTCTCCTAGTCTGAAAAAGTTTGATACCAGAACTAAATCCTGTGCAATGTTATTCTACTTTGAGTATGTTCATCAAGAGGCAGATTCCAAAATTTGTGTGTGCTTATTTATTTATTTATTTACTTATTTATTTATTTTTATTTTTATCTGAATTGGAAGTTGAATATCTTGATAGGCTAAATATTTTACTTTGTGTGTGCAGAGAAATGTAGCATTTTTTGTCTTTCCATCCTTTTATATTAACTTATGTTTATCATAAGTTACATGAATCAGATGCAGACCTGAGGTACCTAAATATACATGTAATTTCAAGTTTTTCCAGTACCACACTCACTCCCATAGGTTAGGATATAACCCCATTCACATGTTATGTCCATTATTGCCAGCCTTCAAAATTAAAAAGTCTAGAATCAGCTCCCAAGGGAATGTGAGACCGGTGTAGAAATCACAGTATTTTAAAAAAGCATCTTAAATATTACCTTTTAAAAATAAATTATAATAATAAAGAATCTCAACCTTCCACTGTTCTGTTTTTCAAACTGTTGTTGGCAAACTGGATGAGAAATGCTCATATTATTAAAATAAAATAGAGGAATTATGTATTTATTTATTTTTTAATCCTACAGGTATTAATAACAACATAAAAGATGGCATGACTCCTGATAAAACCTGGAAAATTGACTGTACTGCCTATATAGCTATCCTCAGTGGAAAGACTTGCAGCATTGACTTCTGCTATGTGTCAATGTTTATTGCTTCTTAGAGCAGAGTAGCCTGGAATTAGGGACCTGGTTTTTAATTAACAGTCAAGCTCAGTATTTTGGGTGGTTTTAGGTGCTGTGCTGTGTCAATGTTTTTCTATAGAGCTGGCTAAGGTATGCTGAAGGTGCAGATTTCTTTCAGTGCAATTAGCCTTCTGCTTTCTTTTTGCTGAAACACCCAGACTCTTCCACTGGCAGTGTACACCATGTGTTCACAGCTGGTAAGTGAGGACTTCTCTGAAAATTTTGTTAATCAGTTCACAGAGGGAACAGATTTTTGCATGGCCACTAAAATACATATTTACACGAACATATTCATCTCTCAGTAGCCTAAAAAAGATTTTTCCAAAGTTAGCATAAACATTCAATTCCCATGGGACGTGTTATGTTACCTGCAAAATAACTTTTGAAATTAGAGTCTGCTCTGTAAAGTATTATATGTGGTTTTGTTTTTTTTTTTTGCTGCCCTTAGAAGGAATTAAAGAATATACTATGAGGGCCAAATCTGATTGTGCTGCACAAAAAGAAGCAGAAAACTCAGTTATCTAGGGATGAGAGGCAACTACAACCTTAGCTCAAGTGCTACTAGTACACGAAGACATAAATTGCCTCCAAAAGGACTGGTAAAAGACTGGTAAAAATCAAGGTTTCACCTTTGCAACACCTCTTTCTCTCAGGAGGATTCTCTCAAAGTACCGGATTTTCTTGCTGAGTCAGCCCAAGTGCCTCTGGCAATGGCCTCTGGAGAGAAACACCTCAACATATCCTTTGAATGAAAGTTCCAGCTGCAGAAGTCAGATCTTTCACATATAATTTTCTGATATACTAACCAGGCTTCATATCAATTCTAGAGTCCCATGATACCTTATGGCTTATATTTTATCTGTCACGCTAGTTATAAATCGAGAAACAGAAAACTGTTTATAGATTTTTGCTAAATCAAATAAATTAACTAAAAATGTAGTAAAATATAAATTTTGATAGTGATTGTTCATGAATTTAGAGTAAACAACAGAAATCAGGAGATCTTAGCCCTGCTCTCTCATAGACTGATGTTTCAGGCCATGGGTAATCACTGTATTTCTCTTTGATTTAGAAAGTCCCCACCTGTAAAATATTTGCAGAAGTTCCAAAGAGATATTAGATTCATGATAATTCTGAGGTATTACAGAAATAATTGTAGTTATTGCCAATATTATTGTTATTATTTTAACTTTTATTATTATTATTAATTATAATTATTATTTATTAAAAGTTATTATTTTTAGGTTTAACTTAGCCTTATTGACAATGCACTGAGAAATGCATGGCTTTACGTTGTCACAAAGCTTTATGTTGTCACGAGTTTGCTGTCTAGCCAGGCTGGAAAGTAAAAAATAGGAAAAAAAAGAAAGGAATTATTACACACACAGGGAACTGCATAAAGTTATACAAATGCCATGCAATAGCACCAGTAATGTGTGAAAGATCCATGGACTGGGCATAATCAACTTGAAGTCCCAGTCCAGAGCTTCAGCCTCCATTTCATTAAAAAACAACTTTCCCACAATTTGGGCTCTTAACCATCACCCTTCTGACAGAAATGCATAATATCTCATTGGCAAGTGTCATGCGTTTAACAACTTAATTGACTTCAGGGAGGAAATTGTGTTTACTGTATGGACAAGGCCAAGTTCCCCTGGTGCACAGTGAGTCTCTACTGCCCAAAGGAATTCTCTGCTCATCCCATACTACCTCTGTGTTAACCTGTCCCACTGTCCTCCCCACAGGGCATTGACAGGAATCTGAGCTTTCCCTCGTGAAATCATCAAGCCCAGTTCTTAACTGACCTGAGAAACCAGTCTGAACTACTTCTGTCTTCATCCTACAAATCAGTCAGTGCGGTTAAGGGAACACCCCTGCCCTCCCCTTCCTCCCTTTTCCTCCCCCTCCCCTCCCCCCCCCCCCACCTCAAACACGGATGAAGGACTGAGAAAGAGGTGAACACATATCTTTGGGGTAATCTGTATTTCACACAGAGCAGTGTTGTGTTTGGTACAATCTCTTAGGTGTACAAGAAATTATGCCAATGGAAACCAATGTCTATCAATATGCTCTGATCCTGGCTGTGGTGAGGTGCAGAGAGAAAGTAAACAGGAGGTCAAAGACACACAGATGCGAAATGAACCTGTGTATTTCTCATGGGAAAAAGTGTTTCAGTCATCCAGGCAGAAGCCTAGCCCATGGAAAAAAAATAAATGTAAAACCAGATTTGTTCTTTCCAGCTGTTATGCCAAAAAAAATTAAATAATAATAATAATAATTAAAAAGGACAGATGTATAAAATAAGCATATTTTTTATCACATCTTTTCTCACAAATTACTTACTACATTCAAGTTTCTGTGATTCTGTAATTCTGTGAAGTTTCTTATGAGGAACCATTTTTAATATTTAACAGTCATACACTTCCCCAAAAAGTATTTCCTGGTAAACTGAAGCCGTTGTTATGTAAAACTCCCACACAGTTTGTTTTAAAAATATCTTTAAATACTATTAAAGAACAATCATTATGTAGGTTTATATCTTATGAGTAGGAAGCAGAAATCCTCAATGAATCATATGATTCCTACAACTGTAATGACACCGTGATCAACTACCCTAATATCAAAAAGTTTATGCCCACTGTATATCTGTTTTGAAGACAGTTTCCTGCCTTGAATTCTACATAATAGGTATGTTGTAGCAAGTGTAATATGCTATTTAATTTTCATCCACTGTCAATAGCCAGGCATACATGTTCTGGTGTATCAGTTTTCCTTTAGCTGCTGCTGCTTGCTGCTCCCTGGCCAAGCAAATAAAGTGACTGGGAATTCAAGGATCAATTTCAGAAAAAATGTTGACAGATATACAGAACTAGATATTTTAACTATTTTATTGTCATCCACTATGTTTTTCTTCTGGTTAAAAGCAATGAAAGTATTTTCAGTTGGGTAGTGTTTTGCAGAGGGAAGTGACAATAGGACATTTCTGAGGAAAGAGAAAGATTGCCAGTGATATGGATAAAACGCCATGGAGATCAATATTTAATCTATAATTATGGGTGTACAGTATGTACTGTGCACTTTTTATATTTAACTTGGCTTTTACTATGGCTCAGTAGGAGGGGAACAGATACTGAGAGCCTTGGATAGCAACCATAAGAAGCACATTTAAATACACATATTTCCAGGAGACCTGTGAGTATGAGAAGGAAAGGACTGTAGTCTCTCTAATCTTTTTTCATGTTGGAAAGGCTGAGAGCTTTACCTGAGAGACTTAATTTCAGATAAAAAACTTGTAAAAATAACTTCCAAAGTTTATACTGCATACTATTATGACACATATTAAAAATACATGTTTGTGTCACCCTATACTTGACTAAAGAAACAATGGAAATACTGATCTTATAAAGAGTTATGAATAAATACAAAGTCAAACTTGTGTATGGGAAAGCCCCCATCCTCTTTGTTGGTTTCAGTCAGGAAATGTGCAGGTAGTACCGACTCTAATTCTGCTCAAACAGTGCTAGAAGATATTACAGTATTCCTGGCAGCTCATATTCATCATAAGTTTAACAATGCTTTGAGTGCATGCATATACACATCTCTGTATATGTGCTCTTATCTGAGCATTTATATGCCACATCCAGGTTTTTCTGAAGGCCTTTGAAGTTGGCTGGCCAGAAAAAATTAGGCACTAGGGGGACAAAAATTATTTTAAGAGTTTAAAAATTATGTTATCAGGTATCATCTGCTTGCTAATGAAGCTTCAAAGTTATTTCCAGGGCAGATTTCTGCAGATTGCTCCAGAGAAAGAATCCAATGGTCTATCTAAAGACCTCATTCCATCATTAATGAGTGCTTAACCCCAGCATATTTGAACTTGGACTACATGACCAGTAGTCAATTTTCACTAACAGTTTTTTTTTTGATCCTGAAAATCTGTAGCCGTGTCATCAGCTCCTTCTTAATTATACCGTATTCTTTACATCTGTCCTGCTAAATAACTCTAATTGAAATAGCACCGGCGTGAATTTTCGTAATGTTCCCCCCAAGACATCCCGAAAGTGACTCACACGAGAAAACAGACTGAAGTCACAGCTGGAAGCACGTCAAGGATCATTTCCATTTTTACATGATTAATTTGAATTTAATATCTTAAATCAAAACCTGATTAATTTAAATAAAATTTTGATGGTGCCCTGCTTCTAATATACATTGCAGTAATTAGATTCAGCTTAATGTGATTTTTTTTACATAATTAAAAAAAAGAGTAAGTCAAGTGTAACAATGCAGAGATGGTTCCATTCTGTCCATATATATACATATACATACACAGACACACACACGAGATTGTGTTGAGACATTGCTCAGGTACAGGA
The DNA here is from genome assembly GCF_964211825.1 of Aythya ferina. Taxonomy (NCBI): domain Eukaryota; kingdom Metazoa; phylum Chordata; class Aves; order Anseriformes; family Anatidae; genus Aythya; species Aythya ferina. The sequence goes on from NC_140301.1 coordinate 51,781,314, forward strand.
AAGATCACAGCTGGATGGCTGTGTTATAGCTGAGCTTTTGGCCTTTGTAGAATATTCCACTTTTACTTCACTGCAGAATGAATCGATGCTTTAAAAATATATGTACACAAAAGAAGGAAAGCTGTAGTCAGCATCAGTACAAAAGTAAAATTATAGCCAATCGAATAACGTAGGTCTACTTAACAGTTTTACTGTTGTTGTTGTACTTATTTGTTGTTGTTGTTTGTTTTTTAAGAATTAAATATGCATATACTATAAATGAACTTTATAATTAATAATAATTAATGATAATAATAATATTACCTCCCCTGAAAAAAAAATCTGCAATGTAATATTTACTGCAGCTCTTAGGCTGTTGTTGTTCAAGGTACAACAGTTCGTTATAAAATAAATTGTTACTGCATTTTTATAGTTGCTCCTCCTTGTCTCTGATTTTATAAAATGCTCCTGTGCACTATACAAGTAATATAGTAAGTAAACAGCAGTTCATGTGTGTTAGGATCAGATGAAAGCTGTCTGCACTACATACCTGACTGTTTACTGATGCTGGCTGTGATCAATGACTGTGGCTGAACATGGACAGTGCTAGGGAGTAAAACTTTGCAAGCTGTACTGAAGGTAGCAGTCACAGCAATGTTTCAGATGTTACCAGCTTCTTTGCAGGAGAACGAATTACTAACATAAGCTGAGCAGTGGGTTCATCTGCAGCAGTATATGGAGCTTCAGTGAAGGCATGCAACAAAATGATGCAGGTAGGCTGAAATCCTAGGAAAGCCACAGATGGAGTAGATCTATTTTTTATTTATATATTTTTAATGGACTTAGGCTTCTTTTTTCATTCATATCTGAAGATATATGTAAAATTTATATTTATTTAAGGCTAAAACATTTCATTCATTACTGTAAATTATGAATCTCTTAAGTCAAAAATAAAACAAACAAAACAAAATAAAATGTTGTCTTTAAATATGGAAAAGAAAATTAGGTATAACCTTGTCCTAACAGACCAAATGGAACATCAGATTATGCTTTATTATTTAGGTCTTTCTTCAACAAGAGAGTGAAGCATCATTGTGACCTTTCACCATGGAGTTATCCCAGTAATCCCTTGACCAATTTTAAAACACTGAGCATGTGCTTACCTAGTAGTAAATCACTATTAAATAGCAAAGAATGAAGAAGAGTAAAAAAAACTCCTTTCCTTCCTGGGACTAACTGCTTGCAGGGAGGTACATGTATGGTTCATTTTTTTGTGAAGGCAAGTAAAACTCATTCAGGTGTATTTGATAGCCTCCAGTTTTCCAAAAGACTTTACATACACTATGTTGTAAATATTGTGTTTTGGCACACAATTAATTTTTAATTTTAACATTTATTTGAAATATTTCTTTCTTTGTGGGGGAGGATGATCTTTGATGGTAACTCAGACATATCAAATTATCAGAACATCATCCTCATCTTAAAAAAAATGCAGAACAAACCAAAGGAAAAAAAAAAAAAAAGAAAAAAGAAAAATAAACAACAGGGGAAAGGTTCTAGTCATAGAGTTTAGCCAGCAGAGTCAGGTAAAATGCTTTTCAACAGGAATAAGAAAGGTCCATATTAGAAATTGAAGAACTGGCCAACAACAAAGAGAAAGTTAAAAAACAAAACAAAACAAACAAACAAACAAACAAAACAAAAAACCAAACAAACCAAACAAACAAAAAAAACAAAACAAAAACAAAAAACAAAAAACAAACAAACAAAAAAAAAAACAAAAAAAAAGAAAGAAAAAAAAAACAAAAAAAAAAACAAAACAAAAAACAAACAAAAAAAAAAACAGAGAGAAAGCAGGGAAACTGATTTTCAAAGTGATGAATCAGACTCAGTTGTGGAAAAGATGTTATGCATGGTGATTTACAGCAACTATGTCTTGTTTTCAGGCTTTTAATGATCTCTCATTATTGAAATCATCAAAATGACCTGCACATCCTTCACAATTTCATTCTCATGTAGCATGAGACCCTTAAAAAGTACCAGTCACCATCAAAGCAAGGTCATGTGTCATCATATTTGGTCTCCTGAAGTTTACCAGCATATTACGTGTGGATTACTGGAAATGTGTAGATGCAAATTAAATATCTTCAGTTTGACCAGTCAGTCGTCCAAGAGTGATAGTCCTGTGGATTATGTAGACAGAAGCTGGCAAAGTTGAATATTGATTCTAAGAATGCTTATTTATTATTCATCACAGACAAGTAACAATAATAAAATGCCACTCTTTATCTTACAGCTAAAACTTTTGATGACAATCAACTCTTTTTTTTCCTTCTAAATTTAGATTTCTCTTTACATCAACTAAAATGGGGCCCAAAAATAACAGCATAGTTACTATCTGGGAAGGTACTTTACTGCTTATATTCTTATTTTGAAGTTGAAGTCAAAACAAAATTAATCGGGAAGGGTTATCTATAATGAATCACCATTCATTTCAGAAAAAAAAAAAATCTTTGTCAGCAGCAGAAGAAAAGTACTTTCAAGCAGTTACATTAGACTATAGACTCCAAGGAGAAGATTACAGATCTTCCATATTCAGCAACTTGAATCAAAACTCTTAGGAAATAGTCTAACTTTTTTTATTATTATTATTATTATTATTATTATTATTATTATTATTATTATTATTATTATCATATTACAAGGCAGCAGAGATTGCTTTTTGTATAGGCTATGATTTAGATGGCTAATTGAAAGTAAGCAGTGGTGAGCTGCTTCCTTGGTAAAATATTACCAAGACAATCTTATCTGAGTTTACAGAGTTATTTTCAATTTGTAAATGCTGTATTCATTTCTACCAGATAAAACACCTTTAAAAATCCTAGACCCAGGCATGACTGGATTGCTGTTGCAATTGCCCTGCACTGTTTCACCCCACACAAATGCTTTCCACCCCACAAATATATAAACTTTGTTCCCCTGTGAATAGTTTTACTATTAAATAAAAAATACAATCCATTTTATGGTAAATAAATTTAATGATATACTGAATCCTCATAACTTTGAGTTGATGTCATCCTGCCTGTTACCTGCTCAGCAGAGAATCTCCCTCATTAGAGCCTACACCTTTTAAAATCTCACCTTTGCAAATTTATCTCTTGCTTATAACACAAAGAAAATCTCGGGCTTTGTTTCACCATTATAATAGATGTAAATTAATGTTTTGCCATTGTTTGTTGCTGTAATCATAGAGGCAAGTATATATTCCTAACAGCTATCTTATTTTCAATTTGCAAAGCATACTGTGTTTAATCCCATGAGGCAGCCTGTGGTTTTAGATATGAATTTAAAAGGTAATTAGACCAGTGTGGGGGGTTCTCCCTGAGACAGGAAAAGCAGACTCCTGCCAGGTCCAGAGGGGTCTTTAAGAGGTCCCAGGATGGACACAGTTCTCGTCCTAGTTTATTACTTGTTTCTATTGTGTGAAACAGCTTATTTGTTCATGTAAATTTAAATCGTGTTGATACTAGTAGAAGATTTTTTTTTTTTTTTTGAAAGGTCACAGAATTGCTTTTGTGACTGGCACAAAGCTATTTTTTTCCCAATATTTTTTACAGTCAAAGAGATAGTAAAAGAAACATATTGATAAAATTTTTAATGTATCTCTGGTGGGTCGTAGTAATATTAAATATCATAAAATCATCATTAAGTCGTTTATGTAAATGAGAAGTACTTGGCAACTATTTATATGGCAAGAAAGTGCTGGTTTCTCTGTATCTCTGCTTTCTTTTTCTCTTTCATCTTTTCCCCTTTTGCTGGCTGTAGCGTTGTGCATATCGTAAGGTTTTTGTGAAGACTTTCTATAGAGAGAGGATCACATACCTGTGGGAGAGAGTGTGCAGTGAGGAAGTAATGATGGGGCAAAGTTAAATTAATCTCTCTTGAAAAATGCCCAAAGGTTATTTCTATAATCTGAAAGCAATGTGGAGTATTGGTGAGCTTTAAGCAAATTTGGGAAAGATTTAGATTTATGTGGGTTTGGATTAGACAGCTTGTTACCCCATCCCCAGTCTCATCGTTTGAAATCTGGATCCAGATCTGAGTTTTGAGGCTTCAGACCAGCTGAAGTTTGCACCATATGAATTTCAGTTTGAGTTAATGTCTGGTTTCAAGCACAACCATAAATCTCTCCTCAAAGGGAAGGGAGGGTAAAGGATCTGAGCACTCACACAGGTTTTACTTCCAAAAATTGCCATCTTGAGCACTTTCTGTTCAGGAAAAAAAAGAGACAGTTTGGGCTAAACTGGTTCTATTTGCCCAGATGTCTAATTAAGGGCCAGGTTCTGCCCTCAAGTAATTTTGGTAGGCAGTTTGAGCACTCAGTCATGGGAAGATTGTCCCTAAATGTTCTCGCTTCTCAACACATTGTTACCCTCCCACATATACATTCAGGCAGAGAAACAGAATGGTGAACCTCCCCCAGTGGTTTTAATGCAAGTCTGTTGAGTCACATTCTCCCTCTTTTTTGTATTGAGTTAGGGGTATAGGACTTGTTTTGAAGGTGATAAAGATGCTAGAAAAGTACAAGGAAAATTTAGTTCCCAGGTCAGTAAGACCAAACCTGAACTCCATCCCCACACCTGCACATAGAGGCTGTCTCTGAAGGCTTAGAGGCAACTAGTCGGTAGGGAACATTAAGCTCAGGGACTTAAGTAGATGGCTACAGAGCCACTTTACTCAGCCTGTTGCTGTCTACAAGGCTGCATCTCCACCTGCAGCCTCTGGGAGTGCAGTCTGGCAGTGCAGTCTGGGAGTGCACAGAGCTAGCCAAGGCTGCTACAACGAGCTTCAGTGCACCTACATCTTTGCAGAGTGCATAGGCTACTTAAAGACATGCTAGCACAGGATTTATGTCATTCTTTAGCTCCTTACCTAGTTCTTTGTCCACTGCCCCTTTTTGAGTGGAGCTTTTCTGCCACCAGGAAGGAGGGGCCAAAACATAACTGTAGGAAGTCTGTCTGAACTTGTGTTTCCATATACAACATGAACTCTGAAGGCTTATTCTGAGCTGGAATTCTGTTTAAGCTTTACATCACACACTCCTGACAGGAAAGTAAGATGGCACCGCAATTTCTGCTTTCCTACAGAACCTTCCTTGAAGCTTTCATTGAGGATCACTTCCCATAAACACATCCCAAGTATGCATTTTAAATAAATTAGAAACTATGGTACATCAGGGCAGACATTTGTTTTAATTGAATTGAATTATTTATTTACTGAAAGCCTGTAATGTTCATAATGTTTAGGGCGCCAGTCTCTTCTTGTTAGATTTTTAACAATGAAAACAGAATTCATTTTAAGGGAAATATTCCTGACTTTTGCCCAGCAATCGATAATAGATTTATTTATTATTTGTTTATTTATTTATTTATTTATTTATTTATTTCTACCAAGTAACTAGTAAATGCTGGTGACAAGAATCCTGCATGAAGCTAGAGAGGAATTTGAATAGATTCAAGCTGTAAAGTAGTTGAAATATAAGTCGGTGGGTTTGCAAGGGTTATAAGCAGTCTTACAAGAAATTCAGATCATAATAAAATCTAATTTTCTGATATTTGGTCCCATAGCTGAAGTACAAAATAATATAAAAAAAGCATAATGCCCATCTTATGTGTGACCTAAGAACTGTTAAAACTGAGTTTTGGTAAACCTGAGATCTGACTAGTTCACTATGTCAAAACTGGAAAGAGGCGGTAACTCTGGCAACTGCTTCAGAAACCCTAAGGTATCTTACAAATTCACTAAGAGTTAGCTGCCAGGGCTCAGCATGAATTTTCCCTACTCAGAAGGGTCCCCACCAAAGTGTATTTTGCTGTTTGCCTCAAAAAATTATCATCTGCCATTGACTTTCTCTGGTATTAAAGAGATTTCAGCATAGATGCATCAAAATTTGCTTGCACATTCCAGACATCAATAACAGCCCAGTTCCCAAGGTTAAGCTGTTACTTACTTTTCAGTGATGTTCTCAACTAGACAAAAGCATAAGTAGTGACATGAAATAATCCTTAATTTCTGTCTGTGGATTTGCCGTTATTCCCCATAGTTGTATCAGAACACCATCATACCAACCACTAACAATACAAAACTTACATGAATGAGGCTGACTGTTGTCTACTGTTTGAAACCAAATGGGTGATCTCAAAAATGCAAAGGTAGAAAGCAGACTACTGAGTAGCACTATAACATTTTGCTACCACCCCCCTCCCCCCCCGCCCCATACACTGTGTTAAGTCTGGCTAAAGAGGCAGTCTCAGAAGTTAGGAAATCCCCAAACAATGTAATCAATCCTTCCGTGCCTGTGGTGAGCAATAAAAGTTTATATGAAACCTACAGCACTTCACAGTGAATGGCTGAAAAATAGCACACATTTATCAGAATGCCTGAAAACACACCCCATTCTGGTAGAGCAAAGCAATCAGCGAAGCCATTCTTCACCTAAAAGATTTCCATTCTGTTTTGCTAACACACTATATTCAGTATTGATGTGTCTCTGTGTACAGTAAAGAGCAGACTCTGCAGTACTGGGACAGCTCATTCACATGACAGCGATATCGCAGTCACGCATTGCTCTTGCTTCACAGTGCGAATGGAGTTCCTTTATTGAAGTAGCACCCAACAGTGCTAACAGACTAAAGGCACTTGTCAGTGTTTCCCCTAGAGGACTATATTTTGTAATGGGCTTTACATCTGGCTGTTTTGTCATGGACAACAGGTTCATAAAAGGAATGTTAAAAGGATTAAGTGAAGGTGTACCCTCTAATAGCCCTAATCCAATCATTGTGGATGGGACTGGATTACAGAAAGCAGCCAGGTTTGTGTGATTTCCCTAAACAACATCCCCTATTTCTGTGGCTGGGGACAGCTATTTCTGTGTCTGGGGAGGCAGAATTTGGCTAGACAGGCTGCTGGTATGGCCTGGCTCAGTTGTGCTTCCTTGCATTATTCTATAAAGGAGGTATGAATCATACAAAACAGATCCATATCCATTTCAAAATTCAGAATGGCTTTGAATCTTTGACTGTTTTGATTGGAAACACACAGAAAGTTCAGCTAAAGACTGCTTCTTTGAATTTCTTTAGGATCTAGCCTTGCTTTTATAGTCCTAAAATCAACGTTACTCAGCTTCTAAAAGGAAAAAGTTCAGAATTAGAATTATAATTAGAGCAAAGGTACCAAAAGAATTTGGGATACTGGCATATAAATCTCATATCATTATCCTTTCTCATCAAATTTTTCCATTTCTAGGCAGAAATATCATATACACACACACACAAAGTGCCACATTTCATGGTATTTTGTTCTTGGGATTCTGCTTAGCATCTAGAAGTAAAAAAGACAATGAAAATGGAAAATAAGTTCTCAGATAGTTAACAGAACACATCAAAAACTTAAAAATCTTCATTCAAGGTAGGCATTCAAAAAGCAAAAACCAAACCAAACACAAACCAAAGAAAGCAGAAAGAAAACAAAAAGAAAAATACAAATACAAAATAAAATAAAACAAACGACAAAGAAACAGCTCGAGTTCTCTATAATAAAACCATGGCTACTTTTGAGCTTCATGGTTCTCACTGTCCTGTACACAACTCCCACTCAGTACATCACAGCAACAGTACAGATGGAGTTGTGATCTTCTTTACTCCAAAAGCACAGTCTTGTAGCTAAAGAAGGATATCTGTTAGCAGCTCTGGGTCTATACCATACAGCTGAGCAGTTCTCCGTATGGTGGTACATCCCAATTAGACATGCAGTCCCATTCTTTTTTGGTCTCCTTTGGTGTACTCTTTCTCCATCAAGAAGGATCTCCACATGCAAAGCACTAAGCTTTTGCTGTTGTTTTACATAATGTTGATTTAGACAAGTAGAGTTGTTTATCATTGAGCTAAAGAGCAGTGTAGAAGTAGGTAGCTTTGGAGGCTTTTTGTGTTGCATTGGTGTAAATAAAAATAAAAATGTTAAAGTTTCCAAAACAGCATTTTAATGACTATTAATTGATAAAGCAGAAAGGAGAAACTTAATACATTGATGGGGAAGAGAGGAGATGGAAAGCTAGCAATTGAAAGACACAACTTTTACATCTCTTGTAGCCATATTCTACTCAGGGTTTTGGACCTACCCAGAACAACTACAAAACCTGGAGGAGTTGATCAGTGAAAAGAATGGTCATACCATCCCCAAGGAACAGAGGGGCAAAGCAGAGATATGTTGATCCATGTATCTCCTAGGTAACCACCATGATGGAGTTCATGCAACTCCACTATTTATAGCAGCTGAGCACCTGTAATCTTAATGTGATTAATGAATATCCTTAGGCCATCTGGGTAAGGAAGAGCATCTATTATCTGCATTACAGACATGGGAAATGAAGCTCTAGAAGCCTGAATCTCAAAAATACTTACAAACCAAATTTGTTTCAAATAATTTTTAAGATTTGGGCCAGAGATATTAAGGCTGTATTAGGCATGGGCATTGCAAGAACAGAAACTCTGATGATATAAAATTAATATATAATATAAAATTAAAGAAACAAAAACAAAAACAAAAACAAACTTTCACAGACCCCACTACCAATGGACTGTCTTCTCAAAAAAGTTCTCTTCTCCTGCTACCAGAAGAAATTTTGGGTTTTGGTGCAAAACCTTTTGGGATTGCAATTAGAATTCTCATGAAAACTCAAATTAGTAGCTGGTCATTTTGGTGGTTGAAATAAATCCCTAAAAACACTATGAAGGACTTTAACCATCTATCACATACTAATATTTCTGCAAAAATAGACAATCCAGAAGGGTGAAAGTAAGAAGAAGTCCAGCTGTCATTCACTCAGTGTAGGCTCTGTGTTGGTTTTTGATCCATTTCTAGCTTCCTGTTCCACAACCACTAGGAGGTGTACTTAATACATTGGCATGAAGAAACATCAACATCTAGTGAAGAATGGTTCATGTCCAACATGTGGAGAAGTGCAATTAAAGACAAAGAATGCCAGCTAGTGAGTAAGTGGAGCAGCTCGTAGTGAGTAAGCTGCAGTAGTTATTGTGTAGGTTTAAGCAAATCTGTGGCTATTCTCATTTAAACTGTGTGCCAAAAGCAGTCTCTGGGTGGTGAGGAGCATAGAGGCAATTCATCAGCCTTCCTTCTCACTTCATAGATACTCACAGGTGATCAGACAAATATGAGGATTAGACTGCATATATACAGGCAGTTTCTATAAAATGAGTATGGGAAGAACAGCATTCCCTAGAGAATATGACTGCAGCCTGACTATTTATGCCTGGTAGGCACATAGTTCCTTAATTTTAACTACACAAGGAGTACAAGCATTAAAAAAAAAATGGACAGGCAGATGTTGCAGAATTTTCTGAGAACTGCAGTAAAAATTCTAGCTACCACAACAGCTCTGTCTCTGCAACCAAACTGATGCCCATGCATCAGAATATAGGTGCAAGTCTTTCTTCTACACTTTTTTGACGTATGTGCTTAAGTACATAAGCACACAGCCTGACTTGTTTGGGGGATGGAAGGTAAAATTTGGCTTTCAGTTACTTCTAACATCTCAGAAATCTCAAAGGTGGACATGAAACTTGTTCTTAGGAATGATAACTCCCAATTTGTTGTGTTGTTATTTTCTATCCAGTTGACTATATGTCTTATAGGAAAAATGGAACATAGGCAATGAGCATTCCCAAATTCTAATATTGATAATTGGGCATGGAAATCTTTTTCATTTTGGATTTTATTTTATTTTTTTCTGCACTGGGAAAGAAGGAGTAGATTGGTTTACATTTCTTTTTGAGCATACATCAACTGTACTAAGAGTTAAACATGAAAAAGAATGAAAATAAGCACGAAAGACAACATCCGTTCTCATTTCAATTTCCTGGAAGGAAAGTGCGGTTGGGCAGATGGTGCTTTTTTGTTTTACTAAACTGAATGATCAGATGTAAATAATATACACCATATAGACTATAAAGATCACTGAAGGTGAGGCTTCCATGTGAAGTGAATTGCTGTGTTGCAGAGACTATTTCTCTCCTTAGTGATATAGATATTTTTTTTAATTTTAATTTTAATTTTTTTAGCTTCTTAGCTTATTTGCCTCTTCAGCTTGCTTACTACACCCTCTACTTGCCTAGTCATATTTGTTTTCAACCACTGTATTTCAGATGGTTGTGTTGCATTGTTTATTCTGGTCTCTTCCATGTAGAACCAGGATATTGGGTCTCTGGTTGAACAGGCAGAAGAGAGTTGCTGGTAATTTGGCACCACGTGAGTCTTAATATTTCTGTGTTGCTATGTTTCTTCATGCCCTGGCTTTATTGTGTGTTATGAGAGTCTTTTTAATTTGTTGTTGTTCAATTTGATTTTTATATCTTTAGACCTCTGCTTTAATTTGCTTTCTAAACTGGGACATTAAACATTGCTAAGGCAGAGGAGGGGTTGTGTTCTCTGTTAATTAGAAAAGGCCTTTAACAAAGGAAAGGAACAACAACAACAACAACAACAAAACTATATATATAAAAAAAAAACTACCTATTTTCTTAAATAAGCATGACAAAACTTGGCCCAACAGGGTCAAAATACTTTCTGACTGAACGAGCAGAAAAAGACATCGTGAAATGACTCTGCAAAGAAATAATACTATAGTTTTGTTCTCAGCTAGAATCAAAATGTATGCTCTTCATTACTCATCATGTTCTGCATTAGCTTGTAGGAATTCAGACAGTGGACTTGTTCATACTTACAGTACAGCTTACGTGATCACCTCTGCCAGTGGTAGCAAACTGAAAACATTAATGTGGGCCTCTTCATAGGTTATTATCTCTCTGAAACACCCTGGTCCAAGGTGACATCATGAATATAATGCCTGTGGCCACCAGGAGTTTTATTTAACACTCTACTAGATTTTTTTACTAACTAAATGTAAGGGAGGAGAAAAAATGTCTTCTTGGTGAAAGAATAACACCATAATCCTCAGGAGAAATGACTCATACAAAAATACACAAATCAAATATCAAATCAGAATGACCAAATACGAGGAAATAGCCACTGCTAAAACTCTTTAAATTAGTGTTCTGATGCTAACCAGGTGTCTAGATTAAGCTAATGCTTACTTTATGAAGTTCACTAAAAATTAGAAGTAATAATAAGAGAGACACTAGTGTTTTTTTTTTTTTTTTTTTTTTTTTTTTTTTTTTTTTTCTCTTCTATTGACCTGGGAGACCTGTTAATAATTGCCAAGATTTCAATTTTTTACTGTTTTAAATTCATAGCTCCTGGAGTCTTGTGATTTCACAAGAACTTCAGCTCTTGGCATAAAATAAAATGTTTCTAGCAGAAATCACACTTGCAAATTTGCTCAGAATAAACCTATTTCAGGGACCTGATTCATTTTTAGGGTCCTTGATTTTTTTCAGTATTGGGAGCAAGAAAAGAAGGATCAAAACACACTAGTGACATTACATCAGTATTATCAAGAATGTGTAACACATAACAGAAAATTAAATATCTTCCAGTTAGTCTAGGAAGTACTGCAAGTGTCAATGAATAAGTGCTTGTAGAAAACATGTCATTGGAGCTATGATTTTAAAGAGGCAAATTTTTAACATTTAATATTAACTGAGAAATAAATCAGAAAAGAGGAAAGACTTAAACTTACAGAACCTCCTGCTTCATAACTTTTAAAAAGTTTGAAAATCTCAGAGAATTTATCTCCTCCAGTTGTTCACAGACAGCTTGATAATGAATAAATAAAGGCTCCAAAGAGAGGTGTTAGCAGCTGAGAAAGAAACACCAAAATATAGTGGCTTTATTTCAAACTCTGACATGCATTTAACAAGTGTTTTTAGGGTATGAAGCAGGCAACTTTGCCTGCACACATGTTGCTGATGGGTACTGCAAGCAAGAATCAGGGCTGGGGTGCAAATGGTATGGACAGACATTGAAACCAGCAGCTTCCCATAAGCAGGCAGATCTTCGGTTTGTTGCTCACTCAGTTTCCCACAGTTAAAAGCTGACAAACTTGAAACAGTTTAGTGCCGATAAGGCAAGTGTAGTAAAAAAGGAAGGAAAGGCTTTAAACACCTGGGGCCAAACCTCTATCTGCCGTTGATCTCAACTGGAATACAACAACATGCACAAGCCTGAGATTTGACTCCTTAAATCTCATATGTATTCTGAAACCCATAGAAATGGACCGTGGGGTATTTTGGGTTTTCCTTAGATACCACCCCCTATAAAAAAAAAAAAAAAAAAAAAAAAAAAAAAAAAAAAAAAAACAGACATGGCTGTCCTTATGGACAAACAGTTCTATGTATGCCATATGTAATTCCATGAAAAATAATGAATCAGCACCTCATTCACAGAGTCATAATTATGGATAGTGCTCTAACCTGAAGAGGAGATACCATTTGCAAATAAAACAGACCAGTCCCAGGTTAAATTATAAATAGTTGCCAAACAAAATGGAGGCAATGTTCAGGCCCTGACAAGCAGCTGAGAATAAAACCTGTTGAACTAGTAAGATACCAAATGTCCTGTGGCACTGGAAAGTAAAAAATCTGATATCTGATTTTTCTTTCTCTTGAAAGAAGCACTTCATCATGCAAACCCAATTCTTTGTTTGGTGAGTGAGCCTGGACTGCCACTGTTCATTACTAGGGGAGTCGATGTAGAAATCAACACAGTAATGCCTTTCATCTCTTGTATTATAAGAATTCAAATTCAATTTTTATTTTACAGCACAGCCACACAATACCTCACAGTATGGTTCTTGGTTGCCTCCATCCGTTAACAATAACTTTGAAAAGAGATATAGAACATAAAAATAAAACCCTCTTTTTCCCCCAGTAGTTTGTTTCATCTTACAAACAATAGCAATTCACCATCTAAAACACACAGTAAGTAGAGTCTATTAAACACTGTGCTCTTCCTAAAAGATTTTTTTTTTTCTTCGAGCACTAGAATAGTTAGCTGTTCCACAAGACCAGGGGTATACAATTTTTGGCCAACTATTGCCTTTGCCAAAAACATACTAAGATATGGAGGCCTTTGTTAACTCCCAATACAGCAGGCTACCACATTTTTTCTTCTGGCACCCTTAGAACTGTAATACCAAACCACAGGACCCTTCAGACCTATGGTGTTTTACCTCATACCATCATACCTCATCATTACCAGGTCATCATACCTCATGCCATTTGTCACTGCTCCTGCATGTACATCTAACTTAAACTCTTAGCAACTGGTTGTTAGTTCTGTGGTCAAGAGACTGTTTCATCAAGTTCCTTAAGGTATTTCATAAGCCAGGTGGCCCAGTGCATGCTCAGTTTGGTTTAAATGCAACAAAATCCCATCAACCTCAGCAGTGGTCAGAGCAGCAGAGGAAGCAGAGCAATGCATGAAGAATAGGGATGGAGACATCCAAAGTAATCTGACTAGTTTATGTTAAGAAAGGATTCAACAGACCTGCTGTGTTCCTATTTAATACCAATCAAGCCTGAAAAGGGCCACTTGAACTCAGGTATTTATCTCAATCTGATTTGAATTATCCTTACTTCTTGGAGAGTCCAGAACAAAATACCATGAAAAGAGTGTGTTGACATTTTCTACATAAAACAAAATTGAACCCATTCAAGTCAAGTAAATACACAATATAAGTGACATGAGAATTAGACCTTTTGGATTTGACAATAGAAATAGATCTTCATCAGGTCTGCGTGTTCTCAGAAAGTCTTCTGGGAAGTGAAAATTCCATTAATTCCTCTGCATCACCCCCTTCATACAAAAAGAATCAACAATATATAGGCAGGGAATATCAGACATATTATTCCTTCTTTTTATGCCTAATCAATATAAGACTTATGCTTCTTTTCCAGACATAATGATAGGTAAAAATCAGCATTTGAGGTCAGATCTGGATTGTCTTCTTTATTAGACTAATTCTGTTCAAATCAAAGCTTATTCAAAATAAATTGTCTTAAATGATTACCAAGACTTAAATTATTATTACTGAAATCATAGGAAAGAAGGATGGTGCTTACCAAAACCCCAAGAATGTATTTCATATAGTTTTTCTTTCATTGCCAAGAAGCGAAGGTCAAGTGAAATACACTATTTGCAAATATCCACCTTCTCAGTCTGTCACAAGCAGCTGTAACATACCTACCAGCAGCAATTTCCACTTGGCTCTATCCAGAGGGGAGAAAAGTTCTAGGAGCTTCATTGTTTATAATTCCCTCAACCCCAAGGGTAATTCTGTTCACCAATTACTTGAAATTAGAGTTAGGTAATTCGACACGTCTGTTTGGTACCCAACCACAAACTACCTCGTAAGCAAACCAGAGTTAGATAGTTTACTTCCACAGTACTCCACAGAATTTCATTATTGCAGCCATGTCAGCGAAGGAAAAATGAGAAGTTATATAGACTCATGAATAGCTGGTGCTTGGGGTTTTTTTTGGTCACAGTTGCCACCATTAAGGAATCCTAATAGATCTGAGATGTAGAAAGATGGAAGTCAGTTTTCTTCCTGGGATGAGAGTTCCTAGTCAAACATAGCAAATATAGTAAGAACTGAGAAACAAGAAGCCTCTAAGTGCTATATCTGACAGAAAAAATATGCTGATCTCTGCAATTAGAAGTTTTCATACTTTGTGTCTTTTCATGCATTTACAATGCTGCCTAGAAAAAAAGCTATACAGAAATAGAGAGAATTACCAATGTTATCTACAGCAGGTATTTTATTTTATTTTATTTTATTTTTGATCGTTAAGGCTAGTCAATTAAATTACATAATTGAATCCTCAGTTAGATTATATCTTTACCTGGAATTTTTTTAAAGTCAAGTAAACCTGTTAAACAATATTTTGGTGATGACTTTGTGTACACACCACTTCCGTATCTCTTTGTGAGTAATGAAGTAGCTGCCAGGTATCATGACTGAACTGCATGACTCACTCTATGGATTCATTTTACAGTCTGGTGAAACCAGTAGCTGGTAACACCTATCCATTGTAAGAACTTTTTTTACGTGTTGTAATTCTAGAAATGAACTTGTTTGCTTATTTATTTATTTAAAGTGTTTAGACTGATGAAATTAAAAAATCAATAAGATGATTAAAAATTCATTCATTTCTACATTATTAATTTCTATAGTACCAAATGTACTATATACCTAATATTCTATATAACAAACTGGTCAAATTAATATCTATGAATTGGGTCTAGTTCTCATTTTCATCAGGATAAATCAGAAGTAATTTAAAAGACACCATTACCCTTAAACAGTATAAAACAAATGAAAAAGAAATACAGAGCCGATATATTTTAGTAGTCAGAGGAGTCAATTTTTAATTGTATAATCTTATTCTTGTTAGCATAGCTTCGTATTTGGAAACTTTAAATCCAAATAAGTAGAAGGTGCAATATTTTTTAACTCAAATATGATTGTCCTATCTACCATATTCTGCATTTCATTTTAACTACAAAAGTTGTTCATTGTCCATTTTCAAGCTGAAAAAAAACTATAAAAATCCATTTTGACTTTGCTACAGCAGAACTAAAAGATTTTTTTGAACCAAGATTAAATTGATATACCTACAGATTCTGTCATTGTAATATGACGTTAGGAGCATAGTCAAATACTAGCTTTGACTATAAGTGTCCTACGAAAGTAGTAGTCTACTGCAGAGTGCTTTTTGATATATCAAAGAAATGGTACTATCTTTCAAACTGCATATTCTAACCTCCTATCATCAAGGTAAAGTAATAGCAGGACTGAAGGATGATCTTTTTTACAGTTTCTAGAAGTCATTGCTATAAGGGATTGCCTAGCCTTTCATTAGATATTCATGCTTAAATGAACCACATATAGGCTTTGCAATCTACAAACTCCATTAATTAGATTTTATCATTTTTTCTGTCTTGTATGTTAGGCTTCTTTACCTTCTTCCCTACTGACATTGTTATAGCTTCACTAATGACAGGCCAAGTAAATTATTATTATTAATTTTTCCTTACGTTGAGATACTCTTACTGGAACTATTCACAAATATTTCTGTACAATACTGTCGACCAATGACTTCATCATTCAGTGGGTAGGTAAAGTTTTACTCCATTATCTCTCTGGTATGTTACCTACCACATAGAATGTTCTACTTTAACTAAATGTTTTGTTGTTGCTGTTGTTTTTTAAAAAAATCTTGGTTAGTGGATGAAACTTTTCTGAACAACTCTTAATATTTATAACTCTGTTATGATTAGGCTATTTGTACAAACAGATAGAAGGAACCATGAAAAAAACAAGGACCAGCCCTACTAGTGAAGGGTCAGAGCCAGACATTTCAGTGAAACTCCAAAGGTGAGTAACGTGTCTAAGACAAGATAAGCGAATGTGGGTTCCTTTCTCTCCTAGGATCATCTTTCCTTACACCTTCCCTCCACTCCACTTTTTTTTTTTTTTTTTTTTTTTGGCTCCACTGGGAATGGTAGAATTAAACCTGATTTTTCCTTTAGTGCCAATCTAGGAAAAAAATGTAGAACCGCACGTTCAAAGAGCATCAAGGAAGAACTTCTAAATGTTTATTTATAAGTGAAACAATACATTTGTTTTGATACTGTTAAATTGTTTCACTAAAGTCCAAAACCTTTTCACTGAACAGCTTAAAATATTGGATAAATATATGATTTTTTAAACACCAACACATGCAAAGTGTGAAAGAATAAATTATAAAGAGAAAAAAAATAATTAATTTTTCCTTATTTTTTCAGTCATTGACATTTTTTAATTGAATATATTGTGAAAATTGGCAGTGTCTTGTAAATTATTTTTTTTTTAAAAAAAACAACCTTTGTAAACTTTGTTAAAAAAAAAAAAAAGATCAACTTTATGTAGAAGAAAATGTTATTTCTATTATTTTTACCATAAAAGAATGAAAAGTATCACTTAATGACAGACTTGTTGCTCATGGCAGTTTGACACAACGGATCCTCCCCACAGAACAAGCTAACTAGTACTGTATGTACTGTATGTACTGTAGTACATATATGTACTGTAAATACAGTACATACATATGTACTAGTACTGTATGTACTGTATGTACAAGATAACTAGTACTGTATGGTACTGCCATCTTCAAAACTGTTCTTTTATGTCTCTGCTTGCTCTAAAACTGGACCAGAAAATAGTTTGAATTTCTGTTCCCATAATCAAGCAAAGACTTATGTAATTCTTGTTCCTTTTCTTTGTAAATAAAGTCTGCAGGGGTAATAGGAATGGTCTGGTAAAAGTGTGCATATGTTGTAAACGTTATATGTCCAACCCAAGAGTAAATGAAAAAAAAGGTAGAAAGCAGATTTATTCTTTAGTACAGGTTCATATACCGTGTTTATTATGAAAAAAAAAAAAAAAAAAAAATTATTCTGCTCTCATATTGACAGACTTTATCTACAGAAATCATTAATACTGACTGAAACAGATTTGGTCTGGAAGGAAAACTCTGGGAGTAAGCAGATTCATTTCTTGATCCACAATGTCCTGTGTCCAAGGTGACCAAGCAGGGCAACACACAAGAACAGAGCCTCAGAAACACTTTTCAGCAGGGTAGCGACCATTTCTTTTCAGTGTCAACTGATAGGTGTTATCAATCACCTATCAGTTGAATCAGCTTATAGTACATATGCATCATGGCACAATTACTCTGCTATGTATCTTCTTCCTCCCTCTCTTAAATACACAGATTTTTTTTAATGATTAATTTTAATTTTTTTTTTTTTTTTTTTTTAATAAAATGCTTCCATCTTGTCACAGTGAATTAAGAGCATCAGATGCAGAGTTGAGCAGCTTATAATACGCACATGGTTACAATATTTCCAGATAACAGTATTGTATATAATAGTACTGGATGCTGGTATTGGCTCTGTTGACACTGTATGTGGACAAAATTCATTGTCACACCAGAAAGAAAAAAATTGGGAAAAGTGTGAAGAAGGAACCTTCTGGTCAAATTCAAATCACAATAATGTTATCATTACTTGAGAATAATCGTAAATGACTAAATAGAGCTGCTTTTGATTGCTGCTGAGGCAGAAATGACCAGAAAAGGATGTTGGGCAGACCCTGCACTTCTCTGAATGGTGCTACTTCTATAGCTCACTTGCTCCAAGTCATCCTGTATGACAGTGAACACTTAATACCTGACTCACATTGTTCTTACATGTAGCCCTATTTTGCCTGCATAAATAGGGAGGAATTTCCAATTCCGTGGAGATAGTACAAGTTTAGTCATGAAGATAATTAAGTCCTTTGGGCTTGAACTACCCAAACATTGCATACTTGAAAGAAATTCAGATATGACTCTGAATGTCTGGACTACTGCCATCTAAACAGTTTGGATACATTTGAGGTTTAAGATTAGCTCCAAATTCCTCTTCACATCAATTCATCATTCAGATATTTACTATTCTTATCATTGGTTTTATAGAATAGTTAGAAATTCTGAGATACTGTACTGACTACCTCTACCTACATTTAAAAGCAAGTGTCAGTCTTTCAAAAACTTCAAATCTATTCAGCAAAGATAGGAAAATAAACAGAGAAAAGAGAGAGAAAACAAAACAAAACAAAACAAACAAACAAACAACACCCTTTTCCAAAGGATAATAGGAACTCTCTTTGAAAGTCCAGTCAGTTCAGTTGTCCAACAACAACAACAACAAACAAAAACAAAACAAACCAACCAACCAAACAACAACAAACACAACGAACCAACCAAACAAACAAAAAAAACACAGATTAATGGTATAGCTGGGGAAGGACTCTCAGACTAATATCTCTCAAAGCAATAGGAGGATTCATCACTAGATCACCTTACTTTAAATATCACATAGCAACAATTGTTTCTAATTGTTATTGCTCACTGCAGTCAAATGGAATTATTTTTAGTCTTTCCAGAACTTCAAGAACTCCAATCCAAACAAATAAAAGTTGATGGAAACTTAGATTGCAAGGAATATACAAAAATGTAGGCATTTATAATGCCTGGCATTGCTGTAGGGTCAGATGAAAGGGACCTTGTTAAAGAAATAGGGACACTAACTTGAAATCAAGTTGTCTTAGGTGTCTAGAGATCTTTGAAGCTGAAGAGACAGGCAGATAAAGAGCTACACTTATCTTCTGGATCAGGGAACTTCTGGAAGACATCTGTCTGAGACACATTCTTAAATTTGTAATTTTACTTGCATTTCAAAGTACAATTACTGGATCTTAGTCTTAGAGCAGTTTGTTTAATTTGTGTTTTGATTTTTAGATGCTAAAGATCAACCATTTATATTTATACAAAAAATTTACCTTGAATGCAACACTGCCTTGCTTAAAAATGCTTTTGTGCTGTTTTACCACTAAGAATTCTTCAAATCAAATGAAGAAAGTAGAATGGTTACAAAGGCAAAAAAGATTTATAAGTCTCACTTTCTTTCCTGAGGGTTTTTTTTTTGTTTGTTTGTTTGTTTGTTTGTTTTTGTGTGTGTGTGTATGTGTAGGGGAGAGTGGGGGGTTCAACAAGATGTATAGTAAATATTTTCAAGTTAATTTTAGTTAACAGATCTGATGTGTTACCAAGGAAGATGGAAGTTCACCTCCCAAATCTGTATTAGTTTGTTGTTGATATTGAAGTTGTCAAAATAAATAAATAAAATAAAATTCTGCTGACACTGGAAATAATTGTGATGAGTAAAAAGACACTGTCTTGGAAAGGGAAATTTTAGACTAAATTTAATCTGTATTTAAAAAGCCGAAGTAAAACTAAAGAAAACCAAATGGGGAGTCTGCTCTGAACTGAAATTGTTTTGAAACTTACAGTAACTTTTTTGTTGCTAATGCAGTGCCACTGAAATAAGGTAGAGAGATCTACTTTTCTCAACTTCAGCAATCTGGAGACAATTTAAAACCTTAAATTAAGCAAAACATAACCATAAGAAGAGGGAAAGAAGAGGGAAAGAGGAGGATGAGAACAAAGATTAACTTTGCCAAAATTTCTGTAAACTACTCTAATGGTAGCTGTCATGTGACAGGACTCATTCCTGACGCCAGGCACTGGATATGCCCATCCTGCATTGAAAGATACTTCTTATTAAAGTAGTATAAGGGATGAGGAGTTGAAACTTATGGTTTTATGTTTATATGTATATAAGTACTGGAAATAAAAGTTTTTGTAGCTCGATATATCAAAGTCCTATTCGTTTACTGATCTGTACCATCTGTAATTGAAAGTTATTGTAGTATTTTATATACTGACATCAACACATGGTACAGTCTGGTTAATTTCATATTATACAATGACAGTAAATCTCTGTATATTGGTATATATATACACTTGTTAAAAGTACCGTGCCTACATTACTTCACCAAAAGGGCCACACATTTTTGGATGAATATAATTTAGATTAATCATAAGAAACATAATCATAATACAACATAATTAAAAACAACAACAAAAAGGTGAAATCTGATTCAGATTTTATTGCAAATATGAAGTTAACTCTAAGCTGACTGAAGGCTGGATACCTTTCAAACCTACCTTCCTCATGTGGAGAACAGTAAAATAATTCAAGTGTAGCTTTCTGAAGCTTTTTTTTTGAAACTTTTTTTTTTTTTTTTTTACACCTTCTTCAGGTCTCTGCAAAAGTAATTATAATTGAATATAGATAAATCATTTTCCAGCTTTCATTTTTATTCATTTTATTCATTTGATAATTTTTTATGTCAAATCATTACAAATCCAGATTTTGCTGTTGACAAATGTAAATCAAGAATGATTGAGAGGCAGAATATCGTCCACTTATATTTAAGATGACCAAATCAATGTCTTTAAAAAAAAACAAACAAACAAAAAAAAAAGAACTCAAAATTATGAAAGCCCTAGAAACAGGTGAGAGTGTGTCTCCATTAGTATTGTTACTTACATGACTTGCTTATGCTTCAAACTTTAGTACCTTGTTTTTGACAGATATTTTTATAATAATTTCCCACATCTTTAGTTTCTCTTTCAGTGGTGTTTACTCAATGCAGTACAAAATAAACATATGAGACCAAAATGAAAAGACCTTAGAAAGTACTGTCCAGTTGGTTACAGACTGAAAAGATTCTTTTTGCTTACAAGTTTAAATATCCTCGTGTGAATCCTATGCCTACAAGCTTAGTCCTGCTGTTTTTCAACTAATCGTTTGCAAAATTGAAAAAAAAAAAAAAAAAAAAAAAAAAAGTAAGACAGAAAAAAGACTTCTTGTAGGTGAGCCACAGCAGGGCAATTAAGATGATATGGCAGAGGTAGACATCTGCTCCTAGACAGATACAGTTCCACTGATGCTATCTATAGTTACAATCCTTCCGAGAGATAAACAACATGCGAGACCAATGTGCAGAAGGAAATGCCACACTGAGAAAGTGGTGATGAGAGACCAAGCTTGCGGCCCTTGTGGTCTGAGAAAGAGAGAGACAGCAAGAAAAAAAAAAAAAGAGGGGTGGCATGTGGGGCCTGTACCCTGCACACACAGGTGACAGAAGTTGTAGGACGGGCACACATCAAGATGCAAAGCTGGAAGATGTGTGAGAACTGACACTGAAGGGGAGCAGCATTACAGCAAAGATGAAAGCACAACATGACCAAGAAAGAGGTAGATGGAAACCCCCTCTCTAAGCTTTATGCATAAAGTTACAGTTAAGCTATGCTGAAATAAAAAAATAAAAAAAAAAATCTTTAGGGGGTGATTTATTCTCTAAGATTCTAAGGCTTGGAGATCTTTTCAGAATTTCAAACTCACATTTAGGTTTCTCACTAACAAACTTAACTGAACTATAGTCCCCAAGGTAGAGGATTACTTGTTGCTCTTTCATATTACTGTCAGTGTGATGCTCAGGCACAGCAGAAGTAGTATTCCCCCTTCCCCTTGATGCCAGGTGCAGAACAAACTGAAAGGAGGATGTAACATTTATTCCAAATAACTTTCAAGCCAAGGATTGACATGTTTAATTTAGGCAGGAATTGAAGCAACAGGATGCCGTCAGAGTCAACTCCCTGACCCCATCATGTGTGAGTTTTGTAAAGGTAAGGCGTATTGCCTCCGACCATCACTGGCAGCAGAGATGCCTCATGGCATCTGCCCCTCAGTTTTTTTGTGAGGAGGGTTTACTTGCTCTCTCTTTGCACTCCTCTGTTGTCAGAGGTCCAGAGTCTCACCAAAACTAAGGTAGCATTCTCCAGGTTTCCTGAACACCAATGAAAGTTAGGCATTAATTTGGCGAATAAATAAATAAATAAACTCTCACTGGATTTAAGAAAAGTCACACCAAAAATTCAAGGCCAAATGATTTGCAGAGAGCATACACATGGTCAATGGGGATGCCCTTCTGAGGGGAGGCCCTGGGTTTTGTGTGATATGCTCTCTTCCTTTTCTGGGCTGAACACGGGGCTTGATTTACATCACCAAAATATGAAGAACTGAAACTCTGAAGCGTCATCCTATCTTGCATTGGAATCTCAAACCAATAAGTATTAGTATTCATAATGTATCTTATAACAATTCTTCAGCCCAGTTACCCTGAAATCTCATTTTGCAAAAAATAAAAAGTTTATTTTCTCTTCTTATGGGAAGAAAACAGCAATATCATATATGTTACACCTTAATGTAACATGAAAACTAGAATAGAATCTCAAGTCCTCATGTAATTTTGTGCTTTGGAGATTTTTTTAATTATTATTATTATTATTATTATTTTAAATCTCTGCTATCTGAAAAGTGCTTGCTCAGCAAAACCTGTCCAAAATTTTTTATTTAGGTAGAGATAGTACTTCATGTCTTTAAAAAACAATTCACATGAGGCCAGATTCTGTTATCTTGATTCAGTTTATACCCCAGAGATGGTCATAAATTTAAATACTTCTGCTCACAGGATGCTCATAAACAGATATAAACAGACTGCATTTATGTTCAATCTATTCATTATGGATGATTCTATGATTCTGTGATTCTAAGGCTTTTTGTTTGTTCAACTTCATTCTTGTCTTCCTTATTCTACTGAGTAATCATGAGTGATGTAGCTGTTGGTTGTTAGCTTGTATGTCCTTTTCATTCTGCTTCTATTTAATTTCACATTCATACATGTAAGCCTCAACATTTCTGAGAAATGAAAATTTGAAAAACTCTATCCTGTGAGTGCTTGCAGCAAGTAAGAAAAGCATAAAGTGTAAAGTTCTAGTGTACATGACCGTAAAAACTTAGTTTTTGAATATGTGAAATGAGGCCATCACTTTATTAAAATTAACCTAGATCTATATTAAAATATCAAAATATGAGCTGTAACAGCAAAGAACAAAATCATCTTACTAATGTGTGTGTTATTACTTAATCATTTTTCTTTTACAATACATATCCGCTGTGGAGAAGTCAGGTCTGACACTAAATGACATTGATAATATTTCAATATCTGGATGCTGTCAAAAAAGTTATAATCATTTAAACTGGTCAAGAAAAGCTGTAATTTTGAAGAATTCCCATTTTAGAATATCTATAATGACCACCTATTGACAGAGAATGTCACTTCCTGAGACAAGATCCCTAATGGTCATCAGTAATTTTTGGACATTACAAGAGCTAATGCAGCTTTATTATTCCCAGCTTGTAACTCCTGGGGAATCTGACAGCTATGAAAGACATTCCATGTGATTAATCCTGAAATATATGCTTGATTGAAAGCCATATTGTTTTTATTATTCTGTGGTCCTTCTTTGTTTTGTTGTTGTTATTTTTTTAAAGTTCATACTGAAATAGCTGTGTTTTGTGAAATTGAAACTTTAGTATAGCATAGAAGCTTCCTCTCTACCTCTCTTTTTGTGTTTCATAATGCAGAAATATATCTGGCATAAAGTTTCACATGAAGAACTCAAGAAAAACTTAAAAAAATGTATTTTAGTATATTTTGCATTATTTGATTCTAACCCAAAGTGCTACTTTCAGGCAGCAAATAGTCATTATGACTGTGCTTTGTTTTTTCACTGGAGTCTATCACTTGAAAGAGTTCCCCTCCCCCATCTCAGCTCTACTTTGCAAGCTTTTTTATCTTTTCTACCTTGCTAGAGGCGTTATTAGGTCAGTTCACCTTTGACCAAATGGGCAGATGAACATCCATCCTCTGGAGCCAGTACTAGTGCTGTTTGGTAGATCAGCTCTCAAATGGCACTGAACTGTGACCTCTTCTTCTGTTCAAAGACTAAATACATAAACTTGAGTTTCCATTGGTGCCAAGCCTGGGAACCTGAGTTGCTCCTTAATCCCAGGTCTTGCAGCCAGCAGCACAATGGGCAGCTCCCCATGCCAGCCGGCCAGCCTGAAAGAATGCCTTTATTCTCTCTTCCTCAACAAATTGCTTATTGTTTGGCCCACAGGCAGCTAGACCTTGTGAACTGTCCAAAACTTTATTGCTTTTCTGTGAAACTTTCTTCTTTTCTCCCTTTGATTCTGTTTATAAATGAAATGAATTTCTATTTTCATTTCTTAGCAATATCATTTTAAAAGATAACTGTTACACCGTTACTTTTAATCTTTTTTTCAGAGTATACATCCCTTTTGGAAGCCTGCAGGAACCACAGAAATAATACAAGTTCCTTAGAAAGAAGGGTCTGGGAAAATGTTTTAATGCAGTGCTGAATATTACTTAGAGTAAAATGAGGGCAAATGTTTCAGAGTATTATGGTGTTTCCAAAGATGCATACTGTTTCTCTGCTTCTGGTCTCATCTGGACTGTGGCTATACTGTGCCTGTTATATAAATAGTGAGTGTAGGTCAGAATGCTTATCTTGGGTCCCTGAAATATGGTTGCTTAGGAGCAGCTGTATTTATTGAAAGTTATGCAGACTGCCTAGCCTATCTGCTGTTTGCCTCTTGAAGCATTTCTGGAAGCCCCTTTTGCCTTCAACAGAAGCTTCTGGGAACATGGTTACAGAGCAAGCATAGTGCAATTCAGAGCTAGGAAAACATCTGCAGTGTCATGCTGATATAGCAAAATTCCGCCAGATTTACCCTGCGAGAAAAAAAAAAAATAAATAAAGTCTCCACAGATGTAACCCTACCACATGAAATGGGAACTGTGTTCCACAAATATGGCCAAAATCAACAGAAGACCCAGGGCACCCCTATTCTTTTCCCTCATATCTTTAGACTTGTGTTGAGACATTCGCCTCTTTCAGCAGGGAACCTTGTCCCTTATTGGAGATAGTGAGCTAGAACTGAAACGTCCTTGTGAATAGCAAGCCTGGTTCTGGTCACCTGGAGAGTGTTAGTTAAGATCATTTTAAATTCTTTCACACTTCTCCCATCATTTTTTGTACATACTGTTTAGGAAAGATGACAAAAGCACACAGTATTCTGGAGCCAAAGATGATCTAAGAATCACACAAATTTCTTGAAAGTGTATGAATGTGTGTTTATATATATATATTTATGTATAATTTAATACCCTTTCAAGTATGAGAATGGCAGCACAAGAGTGGAAGAATTGTAAAACTAGAATGTCCACATTAAGCTGATGCATGGTACATACCGGATGATATATATACTGCCTTATTGTTCAGTTGCGGCTCAGGAAGCTAAATGCATAATTTAAGATATATGTATAGTGTAAGGGTCAAATGCTGTCAGTTACACAAGTGTAAATCATGAGGAATTGCACCAAAGTGACTGGAGTTGCAGTACCCTGGATTTGCACAAGTGTTACTGAAAGCACAATATGAGTCAATACATGTCATCAATACAACTGAGTTACTGGTACTGATGGAAATTTATGTTATGCATGAACTTAAATTCTTCACATTCTTAATTTATTATAATATTGCATGTTATGCTTCTACTTTTATTGCTGTTATTAGAGGAATTCGTGGCTCAAACACTGATATTCTTTAAGTGAAACATCCACCAAATTTTCCCAACCTCCGTTCATAATGACATGAAAAACATTTAATAGCTGCAGAAGCTTACTTACATTTCAGGTCAAAGTCTTAATTTACATAAATGCATAATTCTGATGCTCAGGCAGCATGTTTCTCAGCTGAACTGCACATACAAATGCATCCTTGATGTTCACCTCGTTCAATTAACGATTGTTCAGGTTGCAGTGCAGAGTTGAGAAGGAAGTTTCCTACATGTGTAGGAAAGCAGGATTTGGATGCAGCAGGAAGGGTTATGAACCTGGCAGAAGGGAGAGAGTATGGAGACCTGGCAGCTGAAAGAAGAATCAACTGTTTTCAAAGATCATGGGACAACTTTCTTAAGTGATGGTTCTTGAGTTCGTTATTGAGAGTTTGAGTGCAAATAAAATAGCTTTGCGTGGGACACTGATTGCAAAATAAAACTCAATGTCACAAATCAAAGAGGTATAAAAACTGATAATCTCCCGCAGAACCAGCAGAGTACCTGTCAGATATCCTTGGCCTCCAATGACCTTGCTTTGCATAGAGGAAGAATATATGATTTTCTGGGCTGAGAGGCAGATTTTAATTCTGAAAAGAGGTTATGAGTTAAATATATGATAGCAGTCTATTCAATAATATAAGTCAAGTCCTTTACTTGTGGATCCAGAATTTAGTATTCTAACACATAAAATAATACCATTATTTCTTTTAAATTAAGTACGTTATTTTAAAATAACTTTTTTTTTTTTTTTTTTTTTTTTTTTTTTTTTTTTATTATTATATTCTTGAATACCTAGAAAGCTTTTAAAAGCTCAAAAGCATATCTCCCAGTATTCACATAATCAAAAATGGCTGACTGAATTTGGGACACACTTACATAAAAAGAAAAAAAAAAAAAAAAGATGGATATTTAAGATTACAATGATCATCTGTGAGAGCTTATTGTTTCAAAAGAAATACTGAAAAAATGAGTCTGAACTCAGAAGGGCTGAATGGATCTCAACATCATAGTGACAAATAGATTATAATTTATATTAAAACATTATCTTGAATTGAGATTGATTTCAAAAGATTAAGACAAATCTAAATATTGTATACCTGGTACATTTATTTAGAAATAAGTCAGTAAAGATCAAGGATTTTATTATTTTATTTTATTTTATTTTATTTTATTTTATTTTATTTTATTTTATTTTATTTTATTTTATTTTATTTTAATTTTTAATAAAGACTCATTTGTGTATGTATGCTCAACACGTAAACATACACTCATCCAGTTAGAATACTGTGTAGGTATAGATTTGTCAGGATTGTTTGATCCCAAAAGGATTCCTATAAGAAAAACTTCTCTTTCAGAGAAATGATCTCTCTAGAGACTGATAGTGATGATACAATAGGCTGGAGTTGCTATTATTAAAAAAAAAAAAAAAAAATACTACTTTTTCTGACTATGTTTCTTTTTTTCCCAGTGGGATTCTGATTCCAGACATTCTACCAGCCTGACGTCCACTGGGAAAATGATGACACCATAAATTATTTAAAGGTTTGAAAACCACAAGAACTACTGTATATAACCAGATTGGATTGACTTTTTAACTCTTTTGATTAATAATACATAAAGCCTTAGATATGTGAAGTGGTCGAGTGCTAACCTGTTAACAAAGGAAGTAGAAGGGATGAATTCTAACATTTCTCATAAGTTATTCTACTTAACACATTGGCCAAACAAAACAAACAAATGGAATGCTCTGCTTTAGTCTTATACCTTCAATGCACCATCAATATTTGATGACTACCTAATGTCTCTATATCTCTGGCCATACATGATATTTTGATCATCTGGCTTCCCAATTTCAATCTGTTTTATTTATTTATTTATTTGCTTTTTTTTTTTTTTTTTTTTTTCCCTTTTTTTTTCTTTTTTCCCTGCATTCATTTAAACATACAACTAGAAAGTAGACAAAGTGTTTCAATTTTCTGGTTTGTTTTTAAACTTTAATTTTAACAGCACTGACTACTCAGATATGGCATTGATATTTCAGTCTACAAAAACAACAAATGAGAACTAGAATTTCATCAGTTTAAGACACTTCATACTCAGTGGTAGGATGGGAGTAGGTATGTATGCTGCTTCAGATAGATTTCACGTTCTACCCTTCTGCTGCTGGCTCTGTTTTAATTATCCACTGGTTTCATAAGTTTTAGTTTCTTACAAGCTGCTTTGGGTGGAGCTCTGAGAACCATTGTTATTTCTTTCCTGTTCAAGTATCAAAGATGCTCAGGACATCCTGCATTTCTGAGCAACAAGAAAAATGACTGGAGACATCACCGTGCCTCTGGGTTGCCTGACCCATGCTTCAGGCAACAGGCTATCCAGGGTGACTTTAGTATGACATATTACTTAACAATAGAAACCACTGAACCACTGCATTTTTGTTGGATTTATTGTTTGTTTTTGTTTGTTTGTTTGGTTTGGTTTTGTCTGTTTGGTTTGGCTTGGTTAGATTTATTGTGCAGGTGCTATCTCTGGATTTATTTTTTTTTTTGCATTATCCCAAAAGAAGTTTAGCTAGATGGAGTGATGGTATGAAAACCATCTTTGTCTCTTTAGTCATTCCTATGCATTTATCCTTTGTGATTCCCCACAGAACTCAACTCTCAACTTCCTTCTGCACAGGCACCAGCTACCCACTGAACCTGCTCAATGTACAAACACAGAACGACTGATTAATTCTTTTTGCCTCTTAATATGCCCATTAAGTTGTCCTTTCTTGGTTCCCCTAATGACAAATATGCCTTACTGCCCATGGCCCTCTTGTACTTCTTCTGCCCTTGCAGGCTGACCATTCATTCAATGTCCAGCACCAATGATGCCTCCTCAAATATTCTAAAAATCCTAAAATCCATGTGATGTTAATCTATGTATAAAGGAATGAACATTCCAATTCAAGAGCCTATCCTTCAATTTTTGTCAGCCCAACTTCCTCATTTTTTTTTCTCTTATTTTGTTGTAAATTTGTATTGATGCCATTAGTGGAATTCAAATGAATTGATAATATGAGCAAAATGGTATCCTCATCCTGGCTCTGAGAAATAAATGGGGTTCAATTTCTTACTAAAAAACAAAATTCAGAAAATTTTGTCAGCCCACAAATTGCATCTGAACTGGGTCTCACTTGTGATACCAATAATAAATGTAAATTATTTATCAACATTTATTAAATGTTAATGAGTGCCATCATCTGACTTCCGTACACACAATATGTGAAATCTGTTGTCAGATTCTGTTCCCTTTTCTGATGCTAGGTATTATCCGATTTGTTTATAGTTTCCCCCAAAATAAAGTATATTCATAGTCTAAAGAAATAATAATCATATCATCTATAGTAAATTTATATATACACCTTTTATCATTATATGCCTGTCAATAACAGTGTAGCCACATTAATTTGTTAGCTGCTATGGTTAAAAACACCACTAGAACAATTTATTCCCATTCTAAAACAAAATTCTAGCCACAGTGTTATTTTTACATATTTTCTTACTGCATTTTAAGGTCTAACCAGGGGACTGAGACCAGCATCTGGCTTTACGAGAATAGCAAATGTCTTTCCCATACTATCTTTCAACTGTCATTTAATATAAATATATTTATATAAAATCAGCATTTGTTTTCTTTTCCATCTGGGATTAGGTGACAAAACAATCTCCTGCGTCTAATCAATTATTTTTCTTCTATATCTTTTGCATTTTCCTGCAGTACCATTTGCAAATATAACAGAAAGATCCTTCAGAGATAATCTGATGATTATTTCAAATTCAACCTTGGATGCTGCAGGCATTAAAAGATGAAAATTACCTAAAGTCCACTGTTGTACAACAAATCTCTACCTCTGGCCTCCTGTCCTGAGGTGAAAATACAAACCAGAGAGATACTTAGAATCATTTTGACAGTTCATAAAATTAAGCAGGGATTAGGGATTCTGTCAAAAATAAATAAGAAGTATAATGCCACAGGGCCCACACAATGTTAATCACATCTCCTTGCAACAGGTACTACTGCAACCCACTTCTGGGTGGGGGGGAGGAGAAGAAAAGGAGTCATTATGTTAATCATGGCACGTATTTAGTATTTAGCACTGGTCATTCCAATTCCAAAAATCTGAGTGCAGAAGTTCAACATGTTAATACATATACATATGCATACAAACACATGCATAATTAATACATGTATATAAACTACCCATTCAGTTTAAGTCTATTCATTTATAGGCTTCTGTAGAAATGTCATATACCTTGTATATTCTATTTTTCTCTGAATTTTATGGATTAGCCCTAATGATACAAACACTTAAACATATTCTTGATTTTACATAATGAGAGTGCCTTCCTGATGTTAGGGTAGCTCTCAATCTACACTAACACTCTAGTGGGAATGTACTCTGTGGTGCCAGTCATTTAGAACACATATTTAATAAGAAAATAATTTAAACTACTTTAGTAGACATAGATGGCTTTAATCCCTGCTACGTTTGCAGCAGGTAAGCCCAAGAAATTGCAAACATGCCTAAAATTAATTCATAGCAAAAAGTGTGCAGCTGACCACAGAAATACATTTGGGGCAAGCATGGACTTTTACAGTCAGCTTCCCAAATTTCCCCACCCACTGCATAGAGTTTTCAGTACAATTCAAAACATTTCCTCAGCACTAGCCTTCTTACAGCGGTGCTTTTCTTTTTCTTTCTGGATGAACAAACTTTAATATGTTGCATTTACACAGTGTATAAAATCAGTTTCACTGTAGTAGATTAGTATCATGTTTCAATATCTTTGGAAAATGTTCAAGTTAAATTAACATGTTCCTAACAAACTGAAAAGTCTAAAATAGATTTAAAACTTTTTTTTTTTTTTAATTAAAAATAAATAAATAAATAAAAGATAAAAATTTCAAGATATATTTTATGCTCAAATTATTGTCACTTAATATAAATATTTAATTTTCCTAATTTTTTTAATGATGTAAATATTGTTTCATAGCAGATATTAACAACTTTCCTGATTCCTAAATGAAACAGACATTAGTTTACATAGTACATTTTAGATGTTTGAAATGTAATTAATTTCCATCTTTAAAATTTTCTTATGAAAATTATTCTCCATCCCACTCAAGTCCTGAATGCTGACTGGAGCTGGAAAAATACATCATAAAAATGTTCATTTAAATATTTAAACAAATTCACTTACTCTGGATTTACATCCCCTTTGGGCTCCACTTTCCATGAATACTCTTATAAATAAA
Organism: Aythya ferina; assembly: GCF_964211825.1. NCBI lineage: Eukaryota > Metazoa > Chordata > Aves > Anseriformes > Anatidae > Aythya > Aythya ferina. The sequence goes on from NC_140301.1 coordinate 51,812,607, forward strand.
CTTACTTTAAGGACGATCTGCAGGGAGGACAAATTATAAACAAAAATTGAAGAATTCACATGGGATATGTGAATTCTTTAATTGCTAGTGCAACAATCAATGATTATTGCACTAGCAATTAAAGCTTACTGGAGGACAATAGTCCCATGCTATATTAATTTTCAAGACTTCATGTCTAGTTTAGTTCGGCATGTTTTTGTTTCTTTTTTCTGTAGAACCACAAACCCTTATACTACTTTGGTGAAAATGCCCATATATGTGTATGTCTGTGCACTCCAGCCAAGGATACTAAAAGACCAAGACTAAGAAGTCTAAGCCCCTTCTTAGCCTGAATCACATTTTACTCATTTTCATCACTGATTTTTATCTGTAATTACTCAGAGTTAGGTAGAGGAGGAACCTGAACCTGGTCTTTCTACGTCCAAGTCCACTGTTCACTGCTCTAACCACAGGGCTGTCAGGAATAAGTACATTTTATATATATTAATTATAATTATTATTATTATTAACATCACTTGTTCTCATTCTACCAATAATAATAATAATAATAATAATAATAATCCATTCAGACAAAGTAGAAACATAGCTTTCAAAATTCATAGAGCTGAGCAAAATGGCTCCTGTCCAACACATGATTATTAAGTAACCACAGCTTCTGAGGCAAGGCTGGATTCCTGTCCCATCACAGATTTACAAGGGAGCAGGGGAAAGCCCTGAAACAGGGAAACAGGGTTCATCCAATTCCAAAAATCTGAGTGCAGAAGTTCAACATGTTAATACATATACATATGCATACAAACACATGCATAATTAATACATGTATATAAACTACCCATTCAGTTTAAGTCTATTCATTTATAGGCTTCTGTAGAAATGTCATATACCTTGTATATTCTATTTTTCTCTGAATTTTATGGATTAGCCCTAATGATACAAACACTTAAACATATTCTTGATTTTACATAATGAGAGTGCCTTCCTGATGTTAGGGTAGCTCTCAATCTACACTAACACTCTAGTGGGAATGTACTCTGTGGTGCCAGTCATTTAGAACACATATTTAATAAGAAAATAATTTAAACTACTTTAGTAGACATAGATGGCTTTAATCCCTGCTACGTTTGCAGCAGGTAAGCCCAAGAAATTGCAAACATGCCTAAAATTAATTCATAGCAAAAAGTGTGCAGCTGACCACAGAAATACATTTGGGGCAAGCATGGACTTTTACAGTCAGCTTCCCAAATTTCCCCACCCACTGCATAGAGTTTTCAGTACAATTCAAAACATTTCCTCAGCACTAGCCTTCTTACAGCGGTGCTTTTCTTTTTCTTTCTGGATGAACAAACTTTAATATGTTGCATTTACACAGTGTATAAAATCAGTTTCACTGTAGTAGATTAGTATCATGTTTCAATATCTTTGGAAAATGTTCAAGTTAAATTAACATGTTCCTAACAAACTGAAAAGTCTAAAATAGATTTAAAACTTTTTTTTTTTTTTAATTAAAAATAAATAAATAAATAAAAGATAAAAATTTCAAGATATATTTTATGCTCAAATTATTGTCACTTAATATAAATATTTAATTTTCCTAATTTTTTTAATGATGTAAATATTGTTTCATAGCAGATATTAACAACTTTCCTGATTCCTAAATGAAACAGACATTAGTTTACATAGTACATTTTAGATGTTTGAAATGTAATTAATTTCCATCTTTAAAATTTTCTTATGAAAATTATTCTCCATCCCACTCAAGTCCTGAATGCTGACTGGAGCTGGAAAAATACATCATAAAAATGTTCATTTAAATATTTAAACAAATTCACTTACTCTGGATTTACATCCCCTTTGGGCTCCACTTTCCATGAATACTCTTATAAATAAACTTACTTTAAGGACGATCTGCAGGGAGGACAAATTATAAACAAAAATTGAAGAATTCACATGGGATATGTGAATTCTTTAATTGCTAGTGCAACAATCAATGATTATTGCACTAGCAATTAAAGCTTACTGGAGGACAATAGTCCCATGCTATATTAATTTTCAAGACTTCATGTCTAGTTTAGTTCGGCATGTTTTTGTTTCTTTTTTCTGTAGAACCACAAACCCTTATACTACTTTGGTGAAAATGCCCATATATGTGTATGTCTGTGCACTCCAGCCAAGGATACTAAAAGACCAAGACTAAGAAGTCTAAGCCCCTTCTTAGCCTGAATCACATTTTACTCATTTTCATCACTGATTTTTATCTGTAATTACTCAGAGTTAGGTAGAGGAGGAACCTGAACCTGGTCTTTCTACGTCCAAGTCCACTGTTCACTGCTCTAACCACAGGGCTGTCAGGAATAAGTACATTTTATATATATTAATTATAATTATTATTATTATTAACATCACTTGTTCTCATTCTACCAATAATAATAATAATAATAATAATAATAATCCATTCAGACAAAGTAGAAACATAGCTTTCAAAATTCATAGAGCTGAGCAAAATGGCTCCTGTCCAACACATGATTATTAAGTAACCACAGCTTCTGAGGCAAGGCTGGATTCCTGTCCCATCACAGATTTACAAGGGAGCAGGGGAAAGCCCTGAAACAGGGAAACAGGGTTCATCCACCACTACTCTCAGCCACTTTGGGTCAGGCTGAGTCTTCTGCAGTGACTGAGACTTTTAGAGAATCACCTGGAATTTCATGTCTGAATTCTTTGCCCAAAAGAAAGAGACTGAGAGGAGATGTGGGACCTCTACTTTATAGGGAAAGTGATGTTGGCCTGAGTTTCACATCTCTCTCAGCCACCTCTCTTCCCTATAGGAGTTAGGTCTTGCACACAGCAATCTCAGGGTGAATCTGGAGGCTGACAAGTTTAAAGGACAGCTAAAGCAAAAAAAAGTTTTTTCTCTTTTCCCCACAATTTCCTCTGTCTGGGCTGAGTTCCCAGAACAAAGAACCTCTTCACCATATCCTCTCAGTGAGATAATGCTGTGATGCAAACAGTACTGCTTTCTGTAACTAGCTGTCAATAGTGACACAACCCCATTCGAGTCATACTCATGCCAGTCAGTTTCAAACCAGCCAATATGAACTCTCTTTTGGAGAGGGTACTGTCTTTGGTGGAACAATTCATATACCACTAACCCATGCCACACAAGCCCCCCATAACTACAAAATAAAGGAACATACTTGCAAACAGGATTTTTATGAAGGAATTAGCAGTGTGAATTTGTGTATGTATTTCTGTACAATATTTTTTTAGTGTCCTTACTTGTAAGGAGAGACTTAAGCAAGACTTCCTTTTTTTTTTTTTTTTTTTTTTTTTTTTTTTTCCAGAAACACACTTCTGACAAAGAAGCTGGTACATGCTTAAGTAATTTTAGCCAGAAATTACATCAATAGCAAGTTATTCTTCTTATAGACAGCTGAAAGTGAACTTTGATTTATTTTTATTTTTGTCCTCAAGATAATGGTTTACTACTTATTTATGTCAATGGTCAATAGTATGACAAATCGTTCATCATGAGAACGTATGTATCACTTTTCAGCAAACCCTGGTCTTTTGAGGTGAAATGTTACACTGCCACCTATTTTCAAATTGACTTTTCCCTTGGTTGCCAAGGCAAGTTAATTTGCAAATCAACATTTTGCATAAAGCTTTTAAGCCAATCCAACTATGTAATGGCTTCCATTGACATATAATTAATGTCTAAAGCGCTTAAAATTAGATTATTAACAACAACAACAAAAAAAATCCCCAAAGATCAGTGAGTACTCTGTACATGGCCAGCAATTATTTTGCTGACTGAGTAGAAGATTTGGATTTAGAAAATTACAACAAACCTCCAATGTGATTGGAAAGGAATGAAGGATGTGCACACAATGACGTTGGCAGACTTGAAGTGAGAAAAGGTAGTTTCACTGTTCCTCAGAAAAATAAATACAACCCCCTCATAGTTAATTCACAAACTGCCTGAATTAGATATAGTAGAGCAGTAGCAAGTGATGGTTAGGTGAGAAGGAAGTAGTAAATGCAATCAGATTTTCATTAACTTAAAATAGGCTTTATGAATACAGAACTGAACCTGAAATTGATCTAAATTTCAGATTTTGTCTTGAACAGCATCAAAGACATGAAGACATGCAAACTTTAAGTTAAACTGGGCGGGGGGGAGAATGGAGACAGCGTCAGGAGAAAAAAATGTTTTGAGTGATAGGTTCATCTTTTTTTGAGACATCTCTCAATTGCAAATTCTTCATCCACATTTAGTCTAAAGAAAGAAATCTCTTTGTGAAAGAAACTATCCAGAACAACAGGAAAATAAATAAACAAATAATAGTTTGGACCAATGGTTTTAGACAATGACAAGTTAATATAGAAAAATATAATGGGATGTGTTCTTGCATGTAGTCTATGAAAAGATAGGCAGGTGCTTGGAGAGAAGAAAGAAGAAGAAGAAGAAGAAGAAGAAGAAGAAGAAGAAGAAGAAGAAGAAGAAGAAGAAGAAGAAGAAGAAGAAGAAGAAGAAGAAGAAGAAGAAGAAGAAGAAGAAGAAGAAGAAGAAGAAAAGGGAATGGGAATGGGAAAGGGAAAGGGAAAGGGAAAGGGAAAGGGAAAGGGAAAGGGAAAGGAAAAGGAAAAGGAAAAGGAAAAGGAAAAGGAAAAGGAAAAGGAAAAGGAAGAGGAAGAGGAAAAGGAAGAGGAAAAGGAAAAGGAAAAGGAAAAGGAAAAGGAAAAGGAAAAGGAAAAGGAAAAGGAAAAGGAAAAGGAAAAGGAAAAGGAAAAGGAAAAGGAAAAGGAAAAGGAAAAGGAAAAGGAAAAGGAAAAGGAAAAAAAGGAAAAGGAAAAGGGAAAGGAAGGGAAGGGAAGGGAAGGGAAGGGAAGGGAAGGGAAGGGAAGGGAAGGGAAGGGAAGGGAAGGGAAGGGAAGGGAAGGGAAGGGAAGGGAAGGGAAGGGAAGGGAAGGGAAGGGAAGGGAAGGGAAGGGAAGGGAAGGGAAGGGAAGGGAAGGGAAGGGAAGGGAAGGGAAGGGAAGGGAAGGGAAGGGAAGGGAAGGGTTATATAACAAGGATTAAAATCCATCAAATACCTCTTTTCACAAGTCTCATAGACTTTCTGGTTGCCTTTACTAATATGCATGCATATTAGTAAGTATAATAATCATTAGTAAATATAATATGCAGTAGATTTTAAGGGGTAATTTTCCTTTTTTGGTTTATTTGCACTTGATATATGTCCATGAGACAAGCTAGAGAGAGAACTTGCATCACAAGTGTCACCAGCATCTGTCCACTTATTCCTTCCCCAGCAAATATCTGGTAACAGATATTTTTTAATGTAGAATTCTATGCCAAGCCCAAATCCTCAGCCTAAGTGAGATGTAGAACATCACTAAGAGTCACTTGGATAAACTCCAGGAAAGCCAATTAATATAAATAGTGTAAAAAAGGTACAAGTGGAAGCAAATTGGGGCTAGGCTGATTTTTTTTCCCATGGACATTTTTGTTATAACATACATAATGCCTGCTGACAAAAGGTAAGTTTTGACACTATTATTAGTCCATGGCTGCTCAGTGTGTAAATCAGAATGATGCATATAGTTGACACATTAGGGGAATGTGGAAAATAAACTACCCAATCACTCTGGGCCTAACAACTTACAGACCTCAATGATATACTGTAAGGTTGGTGCTGCTGACTTCAAAAGCAGTAAATCACACTGCCACCAGAAGGTGCTTACAAAATTAAGCAACAAAGATTGAACAGAGAACAAAAGCTGTTTTGCATAGGTAGTTATTTCATATTCAGACCTTCTAATATTTAATTTATACCTTTATTTGGCTTTTATGAAATTGCTTTAATTCTGTATGGGCAATAGGTTTATAAAGCAATTAACAGTACAATCAAAAAGGTCTGTAGTAATGGTGTGTACTTCCCCAAACTAGGCTTCACTAAGAAGTATTGCCTTTGACACTGCTAAGAATATCTTCTGAATATCTTCTTATCAGAAGCGTGCATGAGACTGCTGAATAAGAGTTGGTTTGTATTAACTCATTCATTTCATAAATAAGAGACCAAAAGATCATAAATAAAGTGGGTTTACTGGTCATGTCTCTTTTAAATGTTGTCAGGGTAGAATCCAATTTTTTGCATATAATTATGTTCCTGTCCTGCAGCTCAACAACTCCTGCAATTGGTGTTAGTAAGGATCCAATCTAAAAGCAATAAACTGAAGTGCAGACTCTGGAAAATCTAAATCCAGATTTGGGCACAGTAGATTGATCCTGTTTAGCTTCAGTATTCACAAAGAGAATCTGAGAGAAGAATAAATTTTGAGTTTGGTCCAGCAGAAATGTACAGGCAGTTCTACAGCTTTTCTTCTTGCCCAACAAGAAATGCCAACCACAAGCTCTCTATTCCACCAAAGCACCAAAGCTTCACAAGAGAAGTTAGTGTTAGTCTGATTCTCCTTCATGTTTAATGAGTGATTTTTATTTTTATTTTTATTTTTTTTAACATAAAATAGAATTACTGCCATTTGACTACTTGGTAAACCAGCAGAAAGCTACTTGAGGTGAGTTGAGAGCAACCACTCTGTAGCAAGTGAATGAGTTTATGCAAATATCACTACCTCAAATAGGCAGAACTATAAGGCTGCAATGGTGGCTAACACATTACTAGGCCAGATGCTGAAGACCTGAATTCAAAATGGCCTGACTTTTCTCCCTAGAGTTTCCAAAGAATAAAGATACTTCCTGACAAAATAGAAGGTAATAATGTTAAAAAGCTTAAGAATGTAAAATGGCTCATTGTGGGTCAAATATGCCTTGGTGTAACCATAAACATAAAGGAAATCAATACCACACCTAGCCTGTGTAGGAAGAAAAGATAATTATTAATCATAATTAGTCAAACAACATTATCCACTTAAATGTTGGACATCTTTCTTTCCCCATTGTATGCCTTTGCTTTTCAGTGCACTCTGCTCCCATTCACCATGTCATGGTCTCCCAAGTTATTCTCTGTGTGCTTCTATCACCGCTCCCAGTTTCCCATGCTCTGCTGGCTTGGGTTTGAGTGGCAGAAAGGAATCTGTAAGCAGGTGTTGTGGAAGTGATCCATGCCATTCGGCCAGTACATTAAGTAAAATGATGTTCCCTTGGGAACTCTAATGCTTACAACTGCATCAGCCCCAACTGTTCCTGCATGAAAAGGAGGAGGCCAGTCCTGACCTGTTCTGACCAGATGTTTTGGAAATGTGCCCATTTTTAGCAGATATAATTGCTATTAATTTATCAAAAGTGTAAAACATATTAACAAAGCAGACACTACTTACAGCCTAGCAATAAAATGCAAGGCATAAAAAGAGGGCTATAGAAGAGGTTATGTTTTAAAGCATAGGACTGTATTCAATACTAGTTTATGATAATTTCCAAAATACTCCCCTCTATGTAATAGATATGATATGACTGGTTTAGACACAAAAGCACAAAAAATCATTTTTCATTATCCTATGCCAAAATTGCTCAGGAATCTCTGTAGAGACTCTGCAGAGAAAAAGAACAATAAAATTAATGTAAAAACTTATGCTGCAATGAAAGCTACTGAATTATAACTATTAAGGCTCATTTGGAAAACTTACACCTTCCACTTTGAATTCTGGAAAGAGAGAACACATGTTGAGACAAATCAAGAGAAAACTGCATTCATATCCTTTTATTAATATCCTTTCAAATTGCTGAATTTTTCAGATCTGTTAGATGAAGAAATGCTTACCAAAAGAAAATTATTTTTTTTCCTTCTCCCTCTTCCCCTACCTGATGTTATCTCTCCTAATGTGTAGAGGTCTAAGGACAGCCCACTACAGTCTGAAGTGCAATTATTTAATAGTAGGATAAAGTCTTTTTCTTATTTTTTATTATTTATTTATTTATTTATTCATTATTTTTTATTTTATGTGAGGATCAGTGGAATTAAAGTGCGCTTGAAAAAGAAGCTCTCTAAAATAAAGAAGACCTCTAGAAAACAAAGACAGAATAGGGTTCAGGGGCAGGGGTGGGGCTGTTGCTATAGGTTAGAATTTCTGGGTTTCTGAAGCAGTTATTCAGGCTTTTTCTTCACAATTATTAACAACAGGTTGCTGATCACCGAGAAGCAGACTAACAGAATAGAGTGCTTAAAATCAAAATCTTATTCCTAATTTGATGGTCTTGTTAAATTACATTTTTTCCCCACACAATAGAAATATTAAATAATAGTGATTATATTATTAATAGTAGTCATAGTGCAAAGGTGTCATCTAGCAATAAACTTGTGTAGCAGTATGATTTTTGTCTTTCTGACCAAATTAGAGAGTTTATGCAGTTTTTCATTTTATTTTATTTTATTTTTTTAACTGTGTTATTTGGAGGAAATACTTCTTTTCTGGCAAAGCTTTTGTGGTGTTCAGTGCCTATCTGTGCATACAAAGCATCCCATATGGTTGGAGTAGGCTGAGGGGTTGCTACTAACCATATTTAAAAAAGCAGATGTTACTAATCTCTTAAATATTACTCCCAAATGATGTCATTTCTGACTGACAGTGGTTGAGCTCATCAATTGCTTTCAATGTCCTTTTGCATGTAACATGTAAGAGAAAGTAAATTTTGCTCAGGAAGCATGCCTCTGAAAGGGTAGATCACTTTATATTGTTATTGAATTGTTGAGCAGAATGTCAGTTCCTGCAGGGGAATATATATATCTATTACAGACAAGAAAGTAAAGAAGTTTGCCTGGTAATAGCACATTCAGGGAAACTTTTAGGACAGCCATTTCAGAGTCAGGTTGCAATGTGACAAGCTGAGGTTTTTAGCTCAGAGTGCCTGTCTGTGTCATGCAGTACACAAAGACAATGTTCTTTTACATGTAGAAAAGATTTCTTCACAGGTCTTCACATGAATATTGTAGGTGCCTCTGTGAACAAAGCCAATGTGAATTCCTGAGTTGCTTCTCAGTTGATTCTACTTACAGTAGTGAGTACACAAAAATGAAGGGTAGCACTGGACATTTTGACCATAAATGGCACAGAAGTGAAATATCTGCCTTATAAATCCTTCTCCTCCCAAATCTCTTTGTATCTTTTCTGGACTTCCAGAAAATTATACATACACAAAAAAATAGACTAATATAACTAGCCCCTGCTTCAGAAACTGGTTACTATGCTAATGGTTGATAACAATGATACCTAGAAAACTTCTTCCCTTGCTCCAGTAATAGTATGTTGCTTCATTTTACTCTGGAAGGAATTTCTTCCCTGGATTCTCTGTTTCCTTGCATTGCTCATTTTGTGTTCTTCCCATCCATTTTTTTGCTGTTGCTATCCTAATTTGCTTTTTTACAGAATTCGTACTCTGCCAACTTTGTCTCCTTCCATGTGCACTTCACACAGATGTTTGCATCAAAGATATTTTGCAGAAATTATTCTCAGGGATTAATTATCCATTAGTTTTAAAGAATTATCTTTGATCAGTTTTGAATGCTTGGCCATTTTTTTTTTTTTTTTTTTTTTTCCCATTTTGGGAAGAGTAAGAGAACTTAACTTACCTTAACACAATTGTGCAAAACTCTGTATACTTGTCTGGGTTTCCCTTTAAATTTCCTGATTATTTTTAACTTCTTTATGGAAGGTTGTATTGCCTGATCAGTTACAAAGATTGCATGAAGTCCAACTCCTCTGAAGAGAGGAAGATGTAAAGATGCAAACAATTTATTTGTTTTCAACTCTAGAGCCCTTTTTAGCTAAAATGTGGTTGAAAAGTTCAATTTCAGTAACTTTTGTAGGTACATACAACACAAACTCTTATAAAACATTAAGAGCAAAGACATTCTTGTCTTTGTACCTTTTGTACCTCTCTACACTCATACCTTTTTTTGCATAAATACAAAAACAAAAGTTTAATTTGGTGGCAGCTGTCTGGTTCTGTAAATGAAGTTTAAATATTATATCTATCTGTCTATATACATAATAAAAAATAACTTTTATGCCTATCATTTTCAGCAATGTTTAATCTAGTGTGTAGCAGTGTAAGACAATTCTCTCTTCCATGCTTACCTTGTAAATTTACATTTTTGTTTTTCATAACACATATGAAACATATTTACACTTTGCTCAGTCTCTGCTTGCTTCCAGTGTGGACTTCAACCATTCCAAGCAAAAAAAAAAAAAAAAGAATAGAAATTCAGGAAAACTTGAGTGATTGGCAACTGGCACACATGGTTAAATGTCAGCATTTTGGTATGTCATTTAATGGTCAGACACTTCAGTGTATTGCCATCCAACAAACCTATGAGACATATTATCAAGGAATATATGCCAGCTCTTTTCCAGCAAACTGCTTGATGCCTTATGCCAAGTACTGGTGGGTGTATACCTTTTTATGCTGTCACAGCATTCAGCCTCCAGGGTGTTGCGTGAAAGGATCATTGGATGTTAATGAATAACAAAATGTGTCATTTCCCTTTAGAATTTGTATATCTATCATATACAGTGAAAAAGACGTGTTTGTTTTCCTCTGCCTGTATTTACATGTGTGTCAAAATACGTACTGTTAAACCTGGCCACATGCTTAGACAGTATGTTGTCTTGTTAGTCTTTTTTTGATTATTACTGTTGCACATGATCATACATCCAGTTTAATACAAAAAATAAGAACCTCAGTAAAATAAATTTGAACATAAAGTCTGTTTCTTCTTGCTTGGAGTAGCACTTGTGTTTTAAACCACATTTTCTATAGACAATAAATTTGTAAGAAAAACACTTAACCTATTTTAGGTATGTCACTACTTATACTGTCAATAGAATATGATATAAAATAAAAACAAAACCAAACAAACAAGAGGTTCACCATTAGAACTGAAAAACACAACTACATGAAAAATACTTTGAGAATACCTTGTAAAATAAAAATTAACAAATGTCATGCTTTAACAATAAAAATATATTTTTCATTATATTTGTGGAAATAAAGAATTCAGACCTACAGGTAAATTTCAAATAGTTTAGGGAGAAAACACATTCATTTTGAACACAGGCTAAAGAAACTCACAAAGGTCCGTCAACCAGTCCCCAAGCCAGTAGCAGGACATTGAAGTCTGACTGCAAGAAACCATTGTGGGGCTAAGAAATAGCTGGTCAGCTAAGAAATAGGTGCAAAAGGCACATTTTGGAAAACAAGAGTTATAATAAGTTGTTTATTATAAATTCGTTTTTCAGCTTGTCTCAGAGACTTCCTGACTCACATTTCTATGCTTTAAGCATTTACCTATAGGTTTAAAAGTATTGTGTATGATAAAGCACTCTAAATGGGTTTCCCAGTGCCACTTCCAATCTCATTTTGCGGCTGCACAAGAAAATCAGTTTAATTCCTATATAAGGGGAGGATAGTTAGAGGTATTAAATTGCACTGTATACAAGTGATTTTATTAGATGATATGGCAGTTATAAAATAATGTTTTTAATTTTCTTTGCAAATTCTAAAGGTTGTATGTAATAGTAATATTTTCACAGATAGTGTGCACTGTTTCACAGAGAAAGAGATGTGGTATTGTGTGTGTGTTGAGTTTTTAAGAAAACTCAATTCACTGTGGGTCTTTAATGGTGTTTTTCAGCAAACTGATTTAAAGTTCCCTAGGGCACACATACTGTAGGATTGTGACATATCATACCAGGTTAAGTCAAACTCAAAATGTTATGTGATATGACAGCATGTAAAACACATGATTAACACATCCACTGGGAAACTTGGCTTTAAGAAAAATGGTGTAACAGGGAAACTCGGGGCACTCTTTGGTAAATTCAATTTTTTTAAAAATAAAAAGGTTCAAAAATAAGATACTATGTCAGCTTCTGTTTGATGCTCCAAACTTTTTCCTTTGGATAAAATGTCACTGTCAAAGATCAGCAAATATTTGTGGTCAATGTGAATAATGAAAGTTGTACTTCTCTTGGAAAGGAATTGGTTTGTGGAAAATTCAGACTGTGATGACTGGGATAAAGAACCTACTAGAGATTCCCAAACATAGAATTTCACTCAGTAGTTCCTAAGATTGAACATATGCAATGAAGCCTTTATACCAAAGAATGTAAAACTATAATTTGCCAACACAAGGAAAATAAGTCTCTTTACTCACTTTTGTAACAGTAAACATAACATAACTACATTTCCTGATAGGTTTACATACATACATTACTACATACATCATTACATATATCATTTCCTGATATGTTTGCATATCATACCTACATTTCCTGGACAAAGACCAAATTATTAAAGTATTACAGAGGTAACATGAAAGGTGGCTATGAGATACAACAGGTAGATTTTACGCCTAGTTTAATCCTTCCTGTAGCATTGTTAAAGAAGGTCCTCAAATTGCCTATTTCTATTACACCAGAACCTCAATTTGATCCAGGGCAGCACAACCATTGGCTTCTTTTCAGCTTTTAGGGTCCTGTTCTGATTCTCTCCTAAAGAAACTATAGATCTATTTAAAAACAACAAACAAACAAACAAACAAACAGATCCATCTTTTATAACCCCAAGCTATGTTGCTATTTGGGAATTTTTAAGTTGACCTTCTACTGAAGTTTTAGCCAATGTCTTCCAATTCTTTACCTGCTCTTCCCCTAATCTTTGAACCGAATGGTTAATATCAACTAAATTTGATAAAGTTTCAAAAATAATGAGTTTCAGCAAGTCCTGCCAGCATAGACAGCTGGCAGAGGATGAAGATCTTATTTGTGTCCTTTCTCTGAGAATAGCTTAAATACCTCTCACCCATTATTAGACAGTAGAGAATCCACATTGCCACTTACTTTCCATACTCACCTGGTCTGGGAAGCAAAGTCAAATTTATTGAAACTCCTTGCTTTTTATTACAAGTAGTTTGACGAAACTCTAACCACCTAGCTTACTGTGCCGGTTCGTAAGGAAGAGATGTGTATACTAGTACCAGATCAAGGTCCAGTTAATAGATTGTTCTCTGAACTCTTTCCCAGGAGATGATGCAGAGAAAAGTTTCTTGAGCTACTAACCTACGCAGGCACAGATCCTGAAGACAGTGCAGGTGTAGTGTGGGCCACAAGAAAAAGCAGACGTGTTTACTGGAAGCAGGGCTGGATGGAGTCCTGAGTGGCTCTGTGGAAGTACGGTCACTTGCATGTGATAGGCCCTGGGGTGAGGTAAATAGATCAAAAGTTGTAGCCTGCTTATCCTTTATGGTACATGCAGCATGTGCAGTAAGCCTTCAGATATGCAAGTCTTGGTATTAAGGCAAAAGATAAAACCTTACTGAACCTCTGACGGAAAAAAAAGGAAGGAAGGAAGGAAGGAAGGAAGGAAGGAAGGAAGGAAGGAAGGAAGGAAGGAAGGAAGGAAGGAAGGAAGGAAGGAAGGAAGGAAGGAAGGAAGGAAGGAAGGAAGGAAGGAAGGAAGGAAGGAAGGAAGGAAGGAAGGAAGGAAGGAAGGAAGGAGATTGTTAAACGTATCTAGTGCCCAATCTCGTATGATTTAAAAATTATCTCGGTTTCAAATTCTGTACTTTTTCAAAATTCAGAGGTCATTAAAACCTGTCAAATATTGGTAATCCCAGTTCCCACTATCTTTGCAAGTTTTGGCCAAATTTCAGAATCTGGTATACTAGGAAATTTATTAGGATGTGGTTTGAATATGGCATTAATCACTGATCCAGTAAATTGTTTACAATCTACAGTGATAGATTAAATGGACTATATCAATTGTAATCCAAAAATGGATTGCCATCACTCAGGAATGAGGACCATATAGGGCATAATTTGTACAGTATCCCCAGAGTTCTGTTAAAGCTTTTAAATTCTTACCTGAAGCATTCAACTATTTTGAAGTGACAATGTAAATCATACTGGATTAAGTAATGTCTAATATGCCTGGAAGCGAAAAAGGAAATTTTCTCCTCTTCTTTCTCCTACAATAAACAAAAATTCTGTGTCTCCACATTCATACAAGAACAATGAGAATGGTTTAGGGACAATCAATTGCACTGAACATTCAAGCTGTTAAGTTGTGTACATTTTACAGGTAGAAAATGGAGCTTAACAAGATTCAGATTTTCAGCTGTGAAAATAATAATAATAATAATAATAATAATAATTTCACAATTTTTAGATAATTTTTTTTTTAAGAACTCATATTTTCTTCTGAAAAATGAAACAGTATTTTAGACCTTTACACAGTGAAAAAAAATCAAATTCCACCTTTTTTTTTTTTTAAACCTAAAAATATTTTTCCTTATGGAAACATTAATGAATATAGTTTGGAAGCTCTTCTGTTTCAAATATTCTATTTCAAACAAGGCTGTCCTTGCAATTGTAAAGAAATATTACAGCTAAATTCCTGAGTCCTCTGACAGACAGTAGTGGACTGCAGTACAGTATACACAAGAACTTAGTGTTGATGGTGTGCTTGAAGTTATGTTATAAGCAGTTATTGACATATATACATAGAAGATAATAAACATATTATATTAATCCACTTCAAGTGAATAAAAACATTCCTGAGGTCTGGACAGATTTCTGCAGAGTACTATGGAAAGGTAGGGCGCCTGATACTGTTATGAGAACTCTCTGCCTAAAAAAGCATACAGAGCACTGAGCCCTTCCACAAAGTTTATACCTGGCACAGTCAAACAGCCTTGTCATTCTCCAGGTGAAAGGTAGACATTTCAGATGTTTTTTGTCAGTGACGGAGGTAGTGAAGAGATCAAATCACTGTAAGTAAAAGCCCAGCCAGAAGAATTTGACCATGCCATACAGGAGACTTGCTTACCTGCTGCCCAGTGGAGCAGCAGCAACAGCAGTACTTGAGCAGTACTTGAGCAGTACTTGAGCAGTACTCAAGTTCCCAGCCCTAAACCAAGGAAGCAGAATGTACTGTGTAAGTCACAGTAAAGAATTTAAATAGGGTTGAGGCTGGTTTGGTGATACCAACGTATAATGTAGTTCCACAGAAAGGACTTAAAAGGAAAACTTGTAGAGTTTAGTAGCAATGGTTTTCTTACAACAGTTGAAAGCTAACATATGTGTTTTTAATAGAACATTTTATCTCTGCTGTATATTCCTTTGGTATTATTTGTTAATGATACAGACGAGCTATTGTTCCCTGCCACGTTATATTGGATTTTGTTATGAGAGGCAGCTGAAGTGATTGGGTATTAATAGAAATGGACATCTCTATTAAAGAACACACAACCAAGCAGTTATGCAGCAAAACCAAACAGTCAAAATAAAACAGTGCAAACAAAAGACTAGCCTGTTATTACTCAGTATCCTCTGAATTCTCCTGTTTCTCAGTTTTTGCTTTTGCAAGTCACATAAAATGTGGTTGGTGCTAAACAAACACATAGGGAGAGAAAAAGGACTGTAGCCCTCTAAAACTTGCTATCTGAAAGCATCATTCACCAAAGCATAAATGATACCTTACATGAAAAAATCAATAAGAAATAAAATCAATTTATTAGGGTGTTTAAGTGAATTCTTGTGAGATTGCAAGACTTACATGTGCTTCTGTTATAGACAGGCTTCAGCTCTTGTGAGTACATCACTCTTTTCTGTCCTGGTCTGCCAACAGCTTCAGCACAAATATGAAGGGGAAAAGGCTCGCTACAGTATTTCAACAATTTATTACATGACAGAGGCTTATTTTTGCCTTTTAATCTCAGGCTTCTTTCAAATGAAGTCATAAAATTATGCCAAGTTACTGTGCAAGTTGTGATACTGCCAGCTCTTAGCTGAGGTGAGAAAACCCTGCAAATCTATTTCCTTTGGGACTGAGGCACAAACCTGTTCTGTAAGCTTGTTCTCTTCCCTGGTCATGCTCTCAGTTTTCATGGCTTTCTGCTACTGATCCTCACCTTAACTGCTGGACTGTTGGGCCAACAATATCACTAAGTATAACTTTAAATACTGCTAATGTGATAAAAACTTGCATAGAAGATACAATCTGTGTCTGAGGAATATAAAGTGAATTTGCATTTGAATGTAAGAGGATTTTTTGTTAGGGGCAGGTTAACTAGAAACCATTTCTTAGGAAGCTCTCATAAGTTTAAGAAATCTTGTTGGAAGACTTTCTCATTAAACCCTCTAAAACCTCCAAGAAGTTATTGTTCTGGGTAATCCAAGAGACAAGACTCAAGGCCATGGAGTAAATTAAAATTAAATCTTACTATTCCTCATTAAAAGCAAAAAGCAGGTCAGATGCAATTCAAAAAGAATACTGATTAAATATATTTAAACCATGTTCACATAACTGAGGGTTGTGAACACCAAAACAAGCGACTCCATACATGAACCACCAGAGGACAGCAAATAAAACATGGAACTGAAAAGTCAGACCTGCATTCAAACTTTGTAAAATTTATAAATAATACAGGCTAGAGAACTAACCAGTCTCGGTACGCAGCCTGGCACTGAAGTTCTCATTTGAAATTATTAAGTGTTGAACAATTTACTGCTTGACTCTTCCTGCCATGGGAGTTAACACTCCCGCTTACCTCTAATTTTTTTCTACCAGCATTCAGTGTCATGTTTATATTAATTTCAAAGAGAAACTGGAGAATAAAGGGAAAAAGTTTGTAATCTACTTTCATTGCCCTGTTTGAAATATTTAATTCAGACAAAAAAAAATAGCAAAAATCTCATATTACATATACAGAAATGAAACCTTCAAATCATTTTTTTTAATTATTATTCTGATGCATAGAAAGATATGTATTCTATCTATTTTTAATATGCTTCCATTTCACATATGGCTGCTCTCTGCTTTACCATACATGAGATTTTTCTGTTATGTATTTCTCTTCTGTGCCCAGAACATACTCCAGGGGGATATTTAGTGAGCGCTGATATTTCCAGAGTTTTGAAGAGCCTGCCAGAACCGAGTTTTGCTGCTGTGGGCCAACTCTCAGGAAGGGATGGCCTAACTGATTTGTTAGGCACAATGCGGAAGATTCATGTTGCCCTCTGCAACAAAACTCTCACTTTTTGCTGAGTTTTGCTGCAAATTGGACAGCAACCTACAGTGACTTGAATTTCCAGTTTACAGCTGGTGCTCTGAATACTTTCTTTTCTACTAGACCTGGATTAGAGTTAGGATAATCCTGCCTCAAGTAAAGGATGCCCAGACAGCCTGAAGCCAACCTCATCAGGAGATCCTGACCCTCCAAGGAAGACCATTGCCACTGTATGTAACAAGCATGAGGTTATGCATGGTGTTTCCTGACACTAAGAGAAGGAAGCTCCTTAGTGACAGATTTTGGCTCTAGGACATGGAAGGCCACAGTGCCCCAGTCAATAGTAGCTCAGACTTCAGTTGTAAGGTAATGTGTTGCCTGCTGTCCTGTTAATGCAGGAGGATAGATTAGATGTGGTCTAATTAGGTTGCAAGTTCATTAAACTGTCTGGAAAAAGTGTTTCTTACAAAGTTTCTTACAAAGTAAGAAACTTCTCTCTCCTTGATCATTCTCAATTTACAGACTGGACCCAAACTGTTGCTGGGACCTCTGTGGCTTCCCTTGGTAAAAGGATAAAGAAAGCTGATAAAAAGGAACATAATTTTCCTCTTGCACCAAACACTGTACTGAGTCCTTCTTTTCTTTAGCCTCTCCAGGGGTCTTTTCCCATGTTCATTTCCACCTCTGGTTTATTAATGAACCAGACCTTCTATGGAATCAGTATTTGCATTGAACTCCTGCTAAATTATGATAATTTGATCTTAACCTCTTGACCTATCCAATATGTCCTTCACCTGCTGTTGGGAAGGAAAAAACATCTTGAAGGAGACATGGATGTATTTTGCTCCTGCTGTTGAGACAAAGCCCTTTGGCATATATACTGCAGAAGTATTTCTTTCATCAGGCCTTTGAAGAACAGTGGGGACTTTAAAGCTGAATGGGCTTAAGAAATATTTAATGATGAGCTGCCATTTGCTAAATGGAGAATCAAAAAAAAATGTACTAGTTTTTTAAATGTCACTTGTTACTCTTTAGATAAACAAAACATCTTGATCCTCCATCAAGAAGGAACATCAAATTATAGCCCTTTGTAAACTGGTAGTTCCCACATGGCTCACTCTTTTCTCATGTAAATGACAACATGACATGTCTATGGAAACAGTGAAATAAAGTTCTTTTAAAGATTTTGCACACATAAAACACCATGTTTTATGTCCCATGAGGTGGAACATCACCTCACTGGAGGTACTGAAAATGTTATCATTATGGAATGGTTTAAGGTTTAAATAGAATATCAACATTTATTGCAGCAGACTTATAGCTAATTTTGGTACTACTGCTGACACATCCTATCAGAATGGTAGGTTTCCAAATATTGTGTTATTTTTTAATCTTATTAATGGTTTTGCATGTACAGTGTTATTGAATTTGTTGTTTGCTAATATGATATGAGAAACTGTTACAGTATCAATCTTTTCAATAATATATGCAATTTCAAATTCTTAGAGCAAATTCCTATTATATCACAGTCAGAAATAGGATATATATATTATTTTTATTGTTGATTTTGCAATGCACTACTATCAGGTTTCCATGGTATTTATTAATTTTAATTGCCCCTAAGATCTCACTAAGTTAGTAGGATGTTATTTTTGCAATGCAGGGGGAGGGAGAGGAATATTTTATCAATTTACAGAGAGTTTATAAGACCAGAAATTCTGGAGTCAGCATAACAGCTTAGGGCAAAATCCTGCTGTTATGCAATATGGTTGTTGAGGAGGGGGGAGTGGTGGGGTGCTGACAGAAGAACCAGTCTACTTGTGTAGAACCGGGTAAAGCAAGGCAGCTAGAGAGAGAAAATCTTCAGGGAAGGTACCTCATGGCATGTATTCTACATGCCAGTCAGTGCCTTGTTACTATAGCTGCTCTTTGTCTCATGGGTTCTAGGTAGAAGGGGAGAAAGTCCCCTAAGAAGCAGCAGACTGTGGGTTAAAGGAGGGCCCTGGTCTCTTCCTGCCCTATTTCCCAGCACCCTGTTGTGTCTCTAGCTACAGGGTAGTGGCAATTTACTGATGAGGATGGCAAAAAAGACCTATTGTGATTTTATATTTATCAGCCACTGAGATTCCTATGCATTTGGTTAGAAATGACTAAAATGAATACTCATAGATGAAGACAAATCAGTATTTTAGAAATAAGTTTATATGTTAACATACAATTTATGGCATTTATTTTCTCAGGATATATTGCTTTTGCATAATCTTACAGTATTTTTCTGGCATTGAATCATTTATATTTTTAGTAATATTATGCCACTAAACATTTATGTACTGTGGGAGCTCAAAGTTCAAAAAAAGCCTTTGGACTGAGTTATTTTTCTTTCCCTGTCAAAGTGAGAGTATGCACTGCTATTCATCTCTAAAACCAGGCTCTACTACAGAACCTGGTGTAGAATTCTACATCCTGCAAGTAGGAGAAGTCATAGAGTAAATGCTGTCTTCATGAGAAGATAACACTTTACTCAGTGGTGTTTTTTTTTTTTTTTAATTATTATTATTATTACTAAATCACTTCAAACAGTTTCAAAATGTAATGGAAACAATATGGTGTGGCTCTTGATGTTGGCTTCTACAATTAGTGTGTTATTAATTAAACTCTCGAGTAATATAATAACTTGACTGTTGGAACCTCTCTTTGCATTTAAAATACATGCAGACTATGGCTCCAATTATAAATAGACTATAACTCTAAAGGCTTAAAACTGCAAATTAAATTATTCAGAGACAAATTGTTAAATTTATGTTAAATTTATGTTATATTCCTGAGAAATTATTTTTGTGCATTTTTATTTTGTTCCGTATAATATATCTAAGCACTTTTTTCTCCAGCATAATTTTGTTCTGGAAGACATACATCTCTTTCCCTATGAGCATGTTTGCACAGACACACGCACTCACACACTCTTACAGTTAAGTGTTATTTCCTGAGGAATTATCTGCATGTGTCTAAGTAGAGCTAAGTTGGTTCTGAGATAGAACTAATACCCCATTTTCTCTGCCTATCTACTGTTAGAAAATCCATTCTGCAGAACTGTGATTAGCCATGTGACATTGCAGAGGATCTCCAATACTCCTGTTTTTGTTCAATCACCATATTCATTGTTTAGCAATAAGAAATGCATTCATAAGCCTCAAGAAACAGTTTGTATTCCAGCATGAATTAGCAGTTTGTATGGGAGTCACAGGTCCATCATCCATCATCAATAAAATCAGCATCTGGTGGTGTTAGGGTTTCATACTTATCCTTTAGTCATGGCCATATTTAATATGTTAACGTGTTAACATATTAAAAGACTTGCATAGACTTGCATAGACTGAGATCATTTCTAGTTCAAAAAAATTAGTTTGAAGACTTTATATCATTAACTAGGTCAGTGACCTAGAATGTCTGAATTAAAATTGGTCAGAGAGATTGGGAATGTCCAGTAGCAAGTATTATTGAATTATAAACATTTGTCAGTTTTGTACGAGTACATTTTTCTTCCATTTAGTGACACAGTCAGGCTGACTAGAATCCATATCCTATATGGAAAATTTTAATACAGAACATTTTGTTAGAAATATGGTTTTAAGGCAAGTGACTTTTTTTTTTTTTTTTTTTTTTTTTTTTTTTTTTTTTTTTCCCAAAGCTAGCTACATGGATATTATTAGGTTTCCTGTAAAAACAGAAAATATTTAAATAAATTATTTTTAGACTTTAGGGCAGATGCTACTTAGTACTGATTGAAACATTCTGCATGATCCCAAATTTTACAAGTTTGTGTTTTGTTACAAAAACAATGAACAAACTAAAAGCCGTAGAACTTTTTAACAAATGCCATACAATAATCTGTCAGCAGATCATGTATAAGTATTTTTGGCATGTGTTGATATAATTTAAAAAGAATACAGGAATATAAAATTAGCTTTTAAACATTTCTACACTTTCCAAAATAAAGGAAGTTTCTAAAACAACATTAAGTAATAAAGAATGGGAATCAAATTTAAAGTGTTGCTATTTTCACATGGACCAGAAATTTAGCATTTTGACTGGGTCAGACACTTTTCCATGTTAACTTGGGACTTTATCTACCTCAAGGTACTCCTGGCCAATGTTAGAAGCAGTGAAAAGAGTCAGTAATATATAAGTTAATTCCACTTTATTCCCGGTGTTTTATTCCTGTGTTTTCACAAATAAATAGAAGAACTAATTCAAAGTATGTTTTAGAACTAAAGAAAGCTGACAACCTTATTTCAAAGCGCCCTCCTTCCCTACTTGAAGGGACAGCATAAAGTAGCATTAAATCTTTATCAAGGTAAGGAACAAGCTCAATGATTTCAGTTCAAGTGCTAAACCAACTGAGGGGGAGGGTATTGCCATTTGTGGATATTGTTTTGTGTCTCCACCTCCAACAAGTTATCTAGTTAACTGAGTTGCCAATACAAAGCCACACAGCTATAAACCATCTGTACACAGCTGTATGCATTCCTCCTGCAGAGCCATCTGCAGATTTTGCCACAAATCCAGTGTTGGCTCCAGAGGTTTTGGTGCCCTGGGGAAATGGGGGAATTTCTGTGCCTCCCAGCACAAGTTTACTTACAAAGCAATGTTCTGTCAACAAAATATTGCTGCCCTTCTTGGCTGCCTGTCCTACACACATCAATTGCTTTTCTTCAGCACCTCAGAGGGAATTCCAAAAATCCCAAGCAATTTAGGAATATGTGTATTTTCTCTTCTACTCTTTCGTTTGTCATTGACATGCTTTCCCAATACTGCTAACATTTTGGAGAATACTGATTGTCAGTGATAAGGATTCTGGGTCAAAAGCCTTCCATTCCTCACTCACTTGGAAACAAGAGACTGAAAGTCTTATCCATTTATGCTGTTCTTGTCATTTTGGCTAGACTTTTTAAAGGTGTCCCCCTGACACAGAACATTTTTTCTTTTTTTTTCAGGAGGTGGTAACAGGGGGACACCCAGAATATAATTTTTTTCAGCCAGGTTGACAAATCAGCACCAACCAACCATGAGACATACTGATAACGAAAATAACAACAACATCCCATCATAAATTTGTACCCTGTCTTGCAAATCAGCCATGAATTTCTCATCTAAAATAGGGAAATCCACTTATTTGCCTTTCCTGATAAGAGCAATAGTTACGAATTGAACCATTTAATCTTGGAAAAGAAGTATGGAAAGGAATTCAACCAATCATGTAGCCCTTCCTTGTGTCTCAAGGCAGGATCAGTGCAGCGAGGTTTATTTCACAGGTGATTGTGGAATCTCTTCTGAAATACTTGTAGTGATGACAGTTCCAGTCTGCTCATTTGCTTGCAAAAGAAAGCATTGTGCTGTTGATTTGGGATATTAATGATTTAACCTTTCAAATATTTTGTTGTTGGGATGGTGGTGGTGGTTCAAACCATGTCTAGTACTGATTTCAAATTTCATAAAAATCCTTAATTAAGACATAAAGTCAGTCCTTGTTTATCTGGTATTGGGGAATGGACAATTTACATCTACTTTCAGCTGTTATATCACTTATACTTTATTCGTGTTACTACTGGTAGTAGGGGGAAAGAATTGATTTTTATATTTCATGAAGTATTTGCACACTGTATGTCAATACTGATATGAAGAAGAGTCACAGAACAGTTTTGTTCATTAAAAACATGGTAAAATATTTTATTCTCTTTTAGTCACAGTGACTTGGGGTAATGTTTATATTGTCAAGGAAGACTAAGTAAGCTTTATATCATGTCATAGTGTAAATATAATACTATTAGATTTATTTCTTCTTAAACATCTTACAAAGACTTTTTTTCTTTTTTTTTTCTTTCTTTTTTTTTTTTTTTTTTTCCTGAATCACACTGTATGTGAACTGCTAAAATGAGTTTTAGTAAACTGAAACAATAGCAAGCAATACTTTTTGATGTTTCTAGCCTTACACAAAGCTTCTAGCTTTACACAAAGAATAATATGGGCTTTAAAGAGTGTTTTCTCCAAATACAGATGAACTTCCCAACCACTTATTTTGGATATTTGTAGGGATTAGACATTTTTGAGTGCATGGTCTGCAAATAATTTTCTGAAGTATATTTTTAAATATTCATAATGATTAGGCCATAATTATATGTGTTACTAACACTCATTGGTCCCTGGTTCAACAGCTCAGAAGGGAAAAGAGTAGAAAAACATGAAAGCTGATTCAGGAAAGTTGCAGGGGAAGAAAAGAAAAAAAAAAAAAAAACACAACACCTTAATGATGATATAGTACAGTTGAAGATGTTACAAGGATAAAAATCACCTAGTTAAGAGAGAAACTCTCTTACTTTGTAGTATTGGTGCAATAAATGACTGCAGAGATTGAGTAATCAACAAAACTAAAATGGAGTCTTGAAACAATCTTCAAACTTGTTTTGCATGCTTGTGACAAAAGTGGAAAGATTATTCCAAATTCTGTGGTAATGTAAATAAAAAAGACTCCATTGATGTCATTGGAATTGCACCATCTGTGTCAGCACATATTTTAACATGGTTTTCTTTCCTCTCTTCTGAAGAAACTACTTTTGCAATGCCACCTTGGAGATTGCATGATGGTTATTCAAGAGACTTACTTAGGAGGAACAGAAGTGGTGCAGTTTATCAGGTACTAAATGAAAACCCAACCCTGCCGAGTCACAGAGAAACTTGACTTCTCACACCAGGTGCACAGCAGTTATTGGTCTGTTTGTGAAGGGAAGAAGTTCATACCTTGTGCTTACAGATAAAATTTAAAATTTGTAATAGAGACCTGATTCCAGGAGTGACATGTATTTACATACCTAAATAAAATCCAAAATAGTTATGACAGTTTAAAAAGCAGTTACATATTTATTTTAAGAAACATCTTCAAGGGATCCAGAGTTCAAAATTCTGGCCTCTCCCTTCCTGGATCAATGGGCTGCTACAGACAATTAACATTTTGGGAGATAACAGCATCATACAGAAAATACCTTCCATTCAGTTTTGTTTTGGTTTGTTAAAAAAATAAAAATAAAAATTCCTCTTTTCCTTTCTTAATTGAGGTTGGCATATGCTAAAACATTAAATATCCCTCCAACCAGCTCTCTGAATCTGAAGTTGGCAGCTTCAGTCTGTCTCTAGTTACCACAATCCAGAACTGCACATGATTTTTTCCTTTCTTTTCCTAACTAAGCTATATTTTTTATTTTCTCATCAAGGACTTGAGACCACTTAATTATGCTGAGCAGTACATTACTCTGGGTGTAGTCCTACTGACATCGTACCCAGCATATGTAGTGCTGCCAGATTTTCCTATAGATGATTAGAGGTTATTCTATTAGACTGTCATATCCCATTTAAACAAGGGGTCATTTTTTAAACCATCTGCACTATATAAGGAGATATCCTTTGACTCAAATGGTAAAAAAGAACATTGTTTAAACAAACACAAAACTGTTGTTGTAAAGAGTTCATAAAGATGAAAGTTTATAGAGCAAAATTCTCTGTTTGTGAGCCAGAGAGTGGGAAGGCAAAGCTTGTATTCTGTCTCCTGCTCAGTGTGTATTTACTTTAAACCTAACTTCAAGGTAGAAACTAAACTCTTCTGGAAAGAGTAAAGAAACTCTCTCTGTGTACTGCTTTAAAGTTAGTTTCCTTTAAGCAGACACTGCTACATGTGCCAAATGGTGTGTGTAACTGATGTTGAATAAGGTCTATGTGAGTCTTAGCTGCGATCAGCAAATTCATTTAAGCACTCAGGTTAATACTAAACTCAGGCATTAATAGAAGAAAATGCACTCCCAGAGACTCATTTATTTGAACGAATGAGTTATGCAAGTAAACAGCATTTCAGCTATACGCTTTTTACATGGTAACAGGAGTACAGAAGGAGAGTTTAATTAAAAATCTAGCTATTCCCTTGTCCTGTGCCTGCATGCATGCTAGGGTTAGATAAGTGATATTCTCTTCATCATGCAGAATTGCTGTACTATTGTGCCAATAACTACTACCTTTTGCATTAGTTGAACACTTTCTGGTAATGCCACACATCAGGATGTTCCCATGGAAACAATGGGTGAAACAATATCTAGTACTGATGCAATAGTAGGGATGTGGAACCATAATTATGGTCCATGGTTAAAATCTCAACCAAGCCTCCTTATAAGCTTTTATTTAGTCTCTCTTTATTTAAAAAACACTCTCTTTAACTTGTGCTAGAGTATTATTTTGGTCTGAAATATAGCCAGGCCTAATCAGAAGTTGCTGTGCAGGACATAAGTAGCACAAAAAAAAAAAAAAAGTAAGTTACTGCTTCAAGGTAGTTTTGAGTTAGAGTTTGTTGGAAATACTTTGGTTTGGATTTACCAATCAATATCAAACATTCCTTTGAGGTTCCTAAAATTCCTACTGATTTCTTAGAACACATTCAAAACTCTGAGAACTGTCACAGTACAAAAAGTGACCTGCATACATTACTTAACAAATTTTCTACTGTGATATTCTTAAACTCCATATCAAACAAATAAGAAAAAAGGGATGAGAGAAGGCACATGATTCACTTGCAGAAAAGCAAAAGTAGAAGAGTGTATGTTTTGGGTTAGAGGGAATGGAGAAGTCCAGGACACTGAGATTTCAGCAAGACTGATAATTCTTCCACCAGAATTTAAGTATTTTTGTTATCCTTATGAGGCAGTTGAAACACCTGGTACAACCTATGATTTTTTTGTTAACATTTCCTTGAATCTATGTGAGGCAAGTATGACTCAATTTTGTTCCATCCATACTAATGGAACATTGGCCTGACTTTTTAGAATTAGACTATTTAAAGATATAAGGTAATTTTCTTGAGATAGGAAACTAAGGCATAGACAAACTTTTGGGAAAAAAAAAATAAAAAATGAACTAAGCCATTGTGTTTTTCTTACTATTAAAGCCACAGTGCAGAAGGAAGTTTCTTCTCAACATATTGATTTTAAGCAAGTAAAAAGTGGTATAATGTGCACCAAACAATAATTTAATTAAAAGGATACCCTCAAGCATTTTAAAATACAGAAGGAGATTTTTGAAGGAGTACAACTGCCAAAACAAACAAATAAAAGCAACTGTAGATTTGGCAATGAATCAATAAAGTATTTCCTGTAAAATGTGATAATACCTTTTTTTTTTTTTTTTTTTTTTTTTCTTCTTTTCCCATGTAGTTTTTTCTTTGAGTATTAACAACTCGGACTGTTGCTGTACAAAAGCTAGGCTTAGTGGGCTGTCTATGAGAATATGATCAGATCTCAAGGTTGAAGCTAGTCCATGCTTAAAAACAAACAAAGAAAAACAACTACAAAAAAACACACACAACTTATTTTCACTGTCTAGTGTGAACTTGTTCTGCTTTTGACCACAGGCAGATAAAAAACAAAGCTTCTGGTAATGCCTAATTTTGGACAGATGGATGCTGACAGCCATAAGCAAGACAAGAAAGTTACAGTTTTCTTTGGAAAATGAGGACCTATGTAATTCGTGGCAGCCACAGGACATATGGCTTAGACATAGTTGGCCAAGAAGTCTAACCTGAGTATACCTGGCCCTGTGGCCAACATTCAGATGAATAGTCCAGAGCACAACTGAGGCCATATTTTGGTCTGTAGCAATATTCTGAGTTTAAAAGAGTTAAGATTTCACCGTATTTCCAAATATAAGCTCTTAGAAATAAATAGCTCTTTGTTACAGAACGATTTTTTTATTATTATTTTCTAGAGGAAATACTATTATTTTTGAATGGCATTAATAAATCTAAGGGTAGTAAGTTTCAGTAATTTGGAAACTTTGTCTCTTGCTGCATATTTTGCTTAGAAACACAAACTCCTGCAGACCTTTCCAACAAGTCCTCTAATCCCTCTGCTCCCTCCACTGGCTTTCCATAGAATACTGCACTCATCTGAAGGCCTTTATTCACAAAGCCTCAGCTCATATTATTAAAAGATCAGTGAAACACCAGTCCCCAGACTGCCCTTGGCAACTTCATGCCCCTGGCAGACAGGAATTCTCCACAAGGAGAATGTACAGTTGTTGTTTTTATAGAACAAGGAACTTCACACCAAACTAGTGAAAACTGGCTCAAAGTGTTAGAATAAACCTAATTTCATCAGCATTTCTTCCTCTTGAAACATAAGAAACTTGTCTTTAACCTCACTATAACACAAACACAGCAATCTTTTCATGGATGTAAAAATCTAAAATCTAAAACAATGCACTCAACATCCAAAAATCTCACCTGGTGAAAAGATAGGTAAACAAGTGGCATATTAGCATTTTTCTTTAACATACTATTGTAAAACACTCAGACAGTGAGTATAATACAAGTTGGTAATAAGCATGATACACAAATCTGCAAATAAGAGCGTAATAGAAGACCAGACAGAAGGAAATCAGTTAGCTGGTCTGTTCTACTGCTCCAACATAGAATGAATGATAAATCCAAATATAAGTGCACAAATATTTGTATAGTAGGCCCAACCCTGACCACAGTGAATTCAAAGTTTCCAGCTCTGCAACCTTCCCCCCCAAAAAAATGCCTTACTTTAAATCCTTCCTATTCCAAGGACATGTGTCACAGACACTAATGAAACATATTCTGTCAACTATCGAAAAGATATTTTGGAATGCAACACCACACAGAAAAGGTTCAGCATTGTGGACATAAATCAGATCTGCTCCAAGAAACAATAGGCTTAGAGCCTGGCCAAAAAGACCCACAACAAAATTAGTATCGAGAGTGTTGACCAGGGTAAGCATTCTGCTTTGTCTCAATGGAAACTGGCAGTGCTGTGAGCTCCAGAGGCCACTGGTTCTAATAGAGCTTGTCTCAATAGTTTCCTCCTCCTTGTCAGCAGCTGGACAAAAGCAGAATTAATGCCTCAGCCCATCTGTACTAGTTCAGTACTGGGAAGAGGAGTTTCCATGAAGCCATGAGATAGACCTTTGGGAGTAGGCAGGATGCTGTAACAGACAGCGTGCTGAAGGCAAGAGACAGAGACCTGGGGTCAGAAAAGGAGTTGTTTTTGTGGCTACAGGC
Organism: Aythya ferina; assembly: GCF_964211825.1. Classification (NCBI taxonomy): domain Eukaryota; kingdom Metazoa; phylum Chordata; class Aves; order Anseriformes; family Anatidae; genus Aythya; species Aythya ferina. The sequence continues at coordinate 51,840,747 of NC_140301.1, forward strand.
CTGAATGAAGTCATGTCTTAGCCGAGGATTTTATGTGTAGCCTTGCTGTTTTTGTCATCTCTATTTAAAGTGAAGAGAATTGGTATCTTTACTGTGTACTAACAATACTTAAATTCACCATCCTTGTTCCATGCTTGTATAGGCCTATATCCTGTGTGTATTTCAACATATGCTTTGCTTGGTACATGTAAAACATCTCATTCAATTCAAAGCTTTGATTGACGGTTAAAAGGATATCTATGTCCATAAGAACTCAAGGACATATGCTTTTAGGACAAGAACTGTCCCTCACTCCATGCCTGTATAGTACCTAGCCCAGAGAGGCATATCATTACTGTGGAATAATAGCAATGATGTACTAGACCAGGAATTGCTCTGAGTTTGCCTTCCAGTAAGAAACTGACCCCATCTCAAGTTCCCAGCATTATCATACAGCAATGGAATGAGATTATTGTTTCCTCTAATTTGTTAATTGGTGGTAGAGCCCAAATGCCCCTACTCAAATTCATTTTGATAGGTCTCGCATAGCGAAGAGTCATTTTTGTTTCTTCTCCAAAGAATTAATCATCACTGTTGGTGGCACAGGCACTAACCACTACCATCAGCTGAAAAGTTTATTATGGATTGCTTCTTGAAATAAAACATAACTTTTATTGGAAGTTTAAAGATAAATAAAAACAGCTGGAGGGAAAATACTATTAAATACTCTGATGAGCACCATGATGTTTCACTTAAAGAAAAATTCCTCTTGCTTCGTTTAAAGGACTCTCATCTGCTGTGTTAACGTTTGCTTTTCTTTCATGTGGGACAAGTGAAGCTGAAAAGGGAGTTTACTTAAAACTGTGTATTGAAAATGCAGCTTACAGGAGCTTATGGTCAGTGCAGTTCCACGAATCCTTCGCTATTTCTGTAATAGATGGTCCTTCAACTTACGCTTCCTCTATTACTTTTATGTAGCTTTCTAATTAGACTTCTTTTTAAAAATTTAATTGTTTGCTTTCTGTGGACAGACAGAATGCCAAATGTTCACAATCCTCTCATCTTTGAAAATGACACTGCTCTGTTCTGAGGACTGGGTTTAAATCATTAACAGAAGATAAACTCATATACACAAATAAGGGCTGTCTGGGATCAGCCATGGGACAAGAGCAAAAAAGCAGCTCAAGCCAGCACACCCCATATTTTCTGTACCCTGCAACAGGGCCACATTTCTGGATGCAAGGATAACTGTCTGGAATCAAGGAACCACCCAGAGAGTCCAAAACCAATGAAACTGAAATGAAGCTATTTAGTAGGAACAGACAGACAGGGAAAGGATATATGTCATGCAGAGTTAGTCTGTATCTATACAAGCCCTTGTAAAATAGCATCATTCAGGTCAAAGAGTAGTTGCTGAACTCTTTTCTCTTTAGGTCCTTATAACATACTTTACACCATCTTTTTGCACTACTACTTGTGTGTAGCGCACTGAGTGTAATGAAAGGTTCAATTTTCCTGTTTGTTCAGGATACCATGAAAAACAGACCTGGTCTGTTATGCAGACAGCAAGCTCAAGAGACCAGCTTCTGGTGTGGCCAAAGTGCACACACTAGAGAACATGTGACAATGCTCAGACAGGTTGCATCCATGCTGGTGGGGGGTCAGCAGAGGGATGGATGCTGATCATTCTCATACGCACTTTTAACTGACTTGATGTATCCCTCCAGATAAAAAATCAACCCATTTGGACAGCGTTTTTTGGCTCCCTTCCCCACTTCTCAGGAAGGGCTACTGTACCTCATGATCAAAGGTATCATAAGCCCAAAGGATAATGAAGCTGTGTATCTGCCCGTGTCTTACTCAAGAAAAGAGTCTTATTGTTTAAAGGTTTGGAGGACATTTACATTTAAAAAACCACCCTGAGTATCAAAAAAGTACTTTGTGTTGATCTCAGAACAATATCTGTACACATTTACTCAATAAAGGCAAGACTGACATTGGTTTGAATAGTTAAAACTCCTATGGATTTTTCATCCTTGTTTTTCTTGAAAGAACCCGTGTAGATTTTGTATCTGAATGGTACAGTTGTTACCCCAGACAGGACTGGTTACTCCTGACAAAGAATGGTCAAGTCTCCTTCAGGTTTTTCAGAATTCCTTGAGGAGTGATTTCCCTGAAGCTTGGTGCCACTGTGCTGCTGACTGGAGGACATAAGAAACCTGTATCCATGATGTTTAAGAACACCTCCCATCCTGGTGCTGTCTTCACAACGCCTTGTTTTCACTTCTGATGCAGGTTGCAAACACACAGGACTGCTAAAGAAATTTAGCATGCTGGTAACTTTAGGTATTGGCTGACAAAAAGCTGGTCTGAAACACAGCCTCTCACCACAGGCTTAGGGTAGTATGGTGTGTATGCCTTATTTCAATTAGTCTTCTGGGAAGTCCAGTTAGATGACCATCCCAAACAACATTAACTGGATTTATTAGGCAGAAGTAACAGATTAGACATAAGAACAGATTAGAAATTACACAGTTAAAAACAAACAAACAAAAAAACAAATCACCTTTGATGTTGTTGTTGTTATTGTTAGATTGCTGATAACTCTCCTCAGTGACTGCATCATGTTTTCATTTTTGGATATGCAACCTTTACTGAGCTAATTTATCATTAATACAATACTTATTTTTACAGTAAAATAATAAGAAATTAAATAGCTTGATGCTGAATGCTCTCACCTCTCTGTTACTCATGTTTTGATATTGGGGAGAACTCTAAATCAAAATTTTTGTGATTTCTTAGATGAATAAAATAAATAAGTGAATAAAACCAAAGAGAAACAAAACTGTGATAGAAAAAAAAAAAAAAAAAAAAAAAAAAGATAAAGAAAAAGAAAATAAAAAAGAAACAAACTCAATACAAACATTTCAGAATTGGATTTTTATTTTGCAGCTTTCCTCATCATTCTTATAGATTAAAAACTTCTATTAAATTTCCTGTAAAGTCTCTAAAAAAACAAACAAACAAACAAAACAAACAAACAAACAAAAAAAAACTTTCCAGTTTTAAGTATCTTCACCAACATTTCCCCAAAGCATTAATTTTTACAAATACTTTATTGGATCTTATATCACAAGCCTCAACTGTGTCTATATGATCATTATGCATTTTTTATTTTTTATGTAATTCCTTGAAGCTCAGATTTTTTTAGGGTTTCCTATCTGTGAATAATAGTAGCAATTTAAAATCTCTTCTGTTGGGATTAAATTTCAAAGCCATTGAAATCATTTGGGAAATACCAATACATTTGATGGGGAAAAAGGAAGGGGGGCTCCTGTCAAGCTGGTAAGGAACTTTAGTGAAATCCCAGCTTTATTGCAAAGAGTGCAGGCTTTTCCCTGACTTCCTAGATTCCAGGACTGAATTCTAATCACATTCATTGTGCCTTATGTAGAATGAGATGAGGTCTTGGTTTAACTGTCTGATAAAAATGTCATAACGCAAAGGGTTGTTTAAAAGGTATATTTGCAACCAGATTTACATAGGGAAAGGAGAGTTATCAAGTTATTCCTCCTCCTTATATCTGTCACATAAAGAAGAACAATGATACTTTTCTCAAAACACCAAAACATCATTGGGAATAGTATAGGACCAGAGATCTGCTATGACAAAATGGGCAAACAGGAGAATGGCAAGGTGGAGGGAAGGAACATGAAACTTCTCTAATGATAACTGGATGATGTTCTTTTTTTTTTTTCTTTTTTTTATTTTTTTACACATCATGAAGCACAGGAGGAGTGAGCCTCTTGAAGGACATTGGTTTATTGGCTTCAATAGACTTCAGTGAGAGTTTAGCTTGAACAAAGAGTTCAAGACTGGGCCTTGTTCTGTAAAGGAAGAGAGCAGTATAATGTGTGTCCCCATTAGACACACTGTATACAAAGAGAGGAGTAAGAGTTATAACAGTAGCATGCTCTCCTCCTCTCTCAGCTGTGTGATCAGAGAGGTCAGAGCCTCCCTGTTCGCTGTGAACAATGCCTTGGAGCAGCAGTCAGGAATCTGTCACTCCAGAGCCACATGCTGCTCTTTGGAAGCAAAATCCTTCCAGCCTCTGGCATCAGAGCACTTGGGAAAGAACTGGGGGGAGTGAGGGGTGGGGGAATGAAAGAGAGAAAGAAAGGAAGAACTGCAGTCACCATTTTTAGTAGCAATTCATTACATCTCTCCTTTGGTATCATCTTCTATAGAAACTGTGAAGTTCGTCAGAATAAAGTTAATAACCAAGTGGAACTGATCACAAACAACATTTTGTTCCTCTGCCTGAAGTGCACATGTTTTCAATTCACTTGATAGCTGTGATTGATGCCACCAAAGAAACATGCTCAGAATACTGCCTTGAAAAAAATAAAAAAAATAAAAAATCACTTGGCGGCAAAATGCTTTTTCGTTGCTAATTCTTCAGTGAGAGTCAAGTAAATGCTCTGTTTCATCACTGTTTTCAGCTATGAATCCATTAAGATCACTGAAGCAGTCTCACAAGTTGGGTGAAGAGAATACAGAAGAAAAAGGCAGGACTGAAGGGAGCTTTAGGACACCTCAATTCCCCTCCAAGCCATTCATCACATTGTAACAGAGAGATCCCAGTCAGGTGCTGATTACAAAACCCCTGTTATTGCCATTGGTTAGGAGAGTGTATAGCTTTGTTCAACAGATTTATGCAGTGTAAAGGAGACCAGAACTGGCCCCCGAGAGACTGAACCGTGCACAGACCTTCTTGCTAGTGGCAATGAGCCACAGCCAGAATGCTGAGAGAGGGAGAGGTACTATTTACCATATATGAATCCTGATTCAGTTTCCAGCATTCACTTCAACCAAAGTTTGGGGGGCGGTTGGGTGCTAAGTGTTGGTGCCAGCTGATTTCAAAGATATTGAAAAAAAAAAATAGCTAGACAGACATTTGGCAACAAAGGTCATTGACTTTTGGCTGCCTTAAAGAATGATGCATCTGCTTTGTTTGACTGCCAACAGATAAGGTGCATATGAAATTCCCCTTGTAAATTAGCAAGATAAAAGTGATTCTTGTCTCCTTGGATTGATCCTTTTTCCAGTATTTTAATCATGTTCAAGGCACAGCCCTATTTTGGAGTCAGTGGGGAACAGTGCTGCCCAGGGAAAAGCCCCAGGAAGAATTCCTACACCTTCCTTCCTGGGCAATGGTCCAGGCTGCTCTATTGTGTCCACCTCCTGCCTACAGTTTCTCCACAAGGTATCCAATAGTCCAAAGGCAGACAGGTGAAATGGGTTTTGTACTGCTGGAAATGCAGAGACTGAATTTTGGTCCTGGTCAGGAGCTTTGTCTTCCCCCTTAAGGCTGCCCCACATGCCAGCAAAATGCACTTTAGTCATAAAATAGGGAAAGTGTCACTTGTACAACAAGTGTAAGAACTGGAAAGAGAAAATATGATTCATAGTTACCGAACACTGTCAGGAAAGGGAGGGTTGCAAGGCACAATCTAAAGTGAAGAGGGATCTATATACAGCAGAGAAGGCCAAATTTGTCTGAAGATTGTCCTTAATTTGCCAATCCTTTTTGGCACACTTGGTCTTAGCTAAGACGACTATAATTCCCAGTTAAAAAATGATTTGCAATTGAAATATGATAAAATAGCTTGTTAATGCCAGGGAGAGCGGTCTGCTAATGTTATTTATTTCAAGTCTGAAGTTTCTCACGAAAGAAAGAAAGAAAGAAAGAGAGAAAGAAGGAAGAAGGAGAGTTTTTTTTTTTTTTTTTTAATGTGTTTGCCTTCACGGCTTTGGAGTGCTCACTAATTCCATCTGTCCACAACAGAGCCATCGGAACGGCGAGAAAAAGCATTTCCATATGTGCAAATTAGCATCCAGCCTCTCTTAATCTGTGCAGTGCTCCTCTGAAGTAGATGGCGCGGATGGCTGCCAAACCCACTAATGGCATTCAAATAAAGGACTTTATTGGCTTTAACTGCCACTTTTTTTTTCTTTTTTCTTTTTTTCTTTATTTTTATTTTTATTTTTATTTTTTATTAAAAAAAAAAAAAAAAAGATAAAGAATGTGTCCCCCTTCTTCTTTTATTTTTGTTCTGATATTGTCACTTTGTATTTCTACCATTATACAAAAAGAAGGCTCTGTGCAGCTCTATAATGGGATTCGTTTTCTCCTACAGATGCATTCTTTTATTTTCTAATGAAAACTCCCTATTAGTTATTACGCTATAATCAACACCTAAAGTGTATCATTCCTACTCTCAGCCAGCTCGTCTTTCCCAAGAAAGTTCTTCCTCTTTTTCCCTACTTTTCAACAGCAGAAACACAGCTGAGATGTGAGATGTCTTGCTTGGGACCCTGCCTGCACTGTGAGTTCATATGAAAAGGAATCTTTTTGTTTGTTTGCTTGTTTGCTTGCTTCTCAATTTGTTTTTCAAGGTCTGGCACATTCACAGTTGCAGCAAAAGACAAGCAGAGGTGCCAGCTGTATCCTACTCAGGGTCAATGTCCTGAAGGATGGCTCTGTACCCAGCAAGAGGTACCATTTGGGGTATGTTTTTGATTTTGAGTTACTTGATTATTTTAATGAAAAACAAAGGAAATTATTTAATCCTAAGAAAAATGTAGTCCTTATAGTGAAAGTGTCCCTCCTATTATACAAAATCAATCTTTATTTTCACCCGTCACTACTTCTCTTACTTCTGGCTAAAGTTAGGTAACCACACCTGAGGTCTTGTGATCTCAGATCTTGCTGAAAATATCATGGTTGCTAATCCTGACTTGACTAGTGGTGCCAGCAATAAAACCACAGTCTCTAGTGTGTAGCAGACTCCATATGTTAGCCCCCTAGTCTGCTAAGTCACCACGCCAGCCTAAATTTGAAACATTTCTAAAGTGTTATACAATGTTGTAATAATGTTTTTACAAAACAAAGGCTGAGTTACTGGAAGCCATGTTCATCCAATCAGCATCTTATTGAAAGAGGAATCTAGATGGTAGCTGTGGTGACACAGGCTATAAAAAAAAATAATTTTTAAAAATTGCACTCAATTTTTTTGAAGGGGAACACTGTCTTATTAGGGAGTAGTAGTTGGAATAACCGCTGAAGAAAAAGAAACTCTTGGATGCATGTTATCTCACTTTCCAGAGGAAAGCAACCAAAAAAACTCAAGCTGAGAACACAGTTGACTTAATTAAAAGGTTCCTAATTGCTGAATTGCTGTTTAGAAAAACAAGAATGGACACTGCTAATTCCATACCAAGCAGTGTCTGCCCAAACTGAATGCTTCTACATAAGCAGAACTTTCTCAAAACACTATTGATGCTGTTTGTTAAAGGATTTTTCTGAAACAGACTATTGCAGATTGACTCTACACCCCAAACTTATGCCTACATCATCAAAGATAATCAGAGAGGAGGGACCTAATTTGTTTTTAGGTTTCTGCAAGATTCTAATCCCACAAATATTTAGTCATGTATTTAACATCAGTATCTGTGTAGCATAATTGTCTTTAGTGATGATACTTAGGTACTTACAAGAGAAGATGATGGAAAAAAAAAATAACTTATGCATTATATAAATCTATATAAATCTATGTCCATCACATAATGTTTTAACTTTATATATGTTTTTGGTGCACAAAAAAGCTTAAAGTCACAGTGACAACCATGAAATTGAAAGGTCACTACGCTAAGTACCAAGAAGCTAATTAGGGAGTGCATATAGTTCAAAATATATATATATATATTTATATATACATTGTTTTGTGCAAATACTTCTCTGACTAATAGAAAATAAATGTCCATGCTTATGATCCTTTGGCTCTTTTTTTTTTTTTTTTTTCCTCCTTTTTTATTCAAAGAATAGCTATGATGCTCAATAGTCACAGTGCTCATTTACAGAAATTAGTTTTCCAGAGGCTTTCTCAAATGCTTCTAGAATGCTTTCATCAATATTTAGTTTCATGAAATATTTGCACCAATTTTGGAAAAAAATAATAATAATAGTAATTCTTTAAGAGAGCCCTGAGCACAGTTTTGCAGGCTATTATACAGAGGTTGACTAGAACACAGTTCTTGATCTAAAGGGATTAATTACAGTTTTAGCTGTCAAGACAGACAAAGAACAAACAAGCATTGTGAAAGCTATGCTACAGTAATCAGGACAAAGAAAAACTCCTTGTGATTTTTGTAGTGATTTCACTACTGAGCAATCAAGCACACAATAATACTAAGGATCACTTAAAGTGATGCTTAAACATAGGGGGAAAAATTATCAAATTATGTTACTTGCTATGAATCACTCATTAATCTCTATTTGCATTTCTTATCTCAAAGAACCTTAACTATCTGATCTGCATGTGTAAATAATAATTATTATTAAGTAATTAAAGTAGTGCAATTATTAAATAATGCAACAATATCAATAATTACTCCTATTAATAATAAATTATAATAAGTATCTTAGAACCATACATGGTCCCAAACTGCAATATTCAAACACAGATCTCAAATGTCTGTTTGTATTTGGAATCGGGGTTCATACCACATCAGTGACAGAGTCACATTTCAAAATACTTATTGTTGGTCATTCTGGACTTTCACTCCATCTCCACACTTCCTCTTACTTTGGTCCATACCTAGAGATAAGAAACTGTTCAAAAGGTACAGACTCAAACTGTCTCTCCTTTATAATCAATATATTTGTATTTGTATTATGATCTTCATCTAAAGAGTTGAATATTGAGAAGACAAGAAAGTCAGTGGCAGTACAAATACCAAGTCTCAAGCTTCCTTATTTGTTTGCCTGATTTTTCCGTGCATATAGTTGACAACGTTGGCTGATACAATATTTTTTCTTCATAGTAGTTACATGAAAAATATATATATATCCAGAAGAAAAAAAAAAAAAGATCATTCAACATGGCAATAGATATACATTCATATGTATTTAATTATATATTTTATATACTATCTTTCCTAAGGATCACAAGGTGATATACAAATTTGGTGAAGTAAGATTGTTATGATTTTGATTATAACATGTTTTATGAGGTACTTTTTAAAAGCAAGATCTATGCAGATTTTGATAGAGTAAAAGTGCTTTAAAAAATTAAAAAGAACTGAAACTGCCTCCAAATATTTTGAAAATTCAGTCTGATCTGTAATATTAGTTTCCTTATTCACCAATTTAAATGATGAATAGGGAAAAGCAGTTTAATTTGCTGATAATTTTATAGGGCAATAGTCAATGGAAGGGAGAGAAAATTGGTAAGTAGTAGTGTTTAACTCCAACTTTACATAACTAAACATACTTTCCCATGGTCCCTTTCCTGCCTTACAAAAACATCCTCTCTTCTGGCATAACTCCCACAGAGACTGATACAGAGATGTTTTCCACAAAGTACAATTCAGATGAAAGAAAAAATTTCAGTCCTTCACCTGTGCATGGGTAGCAATACAAGATGCTTTCCTGTTTGAAATGAAACTTAATTGTTATAACTTTGGCTCTCCTCCTAACTGAAGCTGATATAAATTTTGTCAGCACTATAATATTTTTTATAGCACGCACATCCAAACATGCATACATTGATACACATGGACGCACATGCATAAATGAACAATGGCAGCAAGAAGAAGGCAAAGAAGAAAAAGAAAAAGAAAAAGAAAAAGAAAAAGAAAAAGAAAAAGAAAAAGAAAAAGAAAAAGAAAAAGAAAAAGAAAAAGAAAAAGAAAAAGAAAAAGAAAAAGAAAAAGAAAGAAAAAGAAAAAGAAAAAGAAAAAGAAAAAGAAAAAGAAAAAGAAAAAGAAAAAGAAAAAGAAAAAGAAAAAGAAAAAGAAAAAGAAAAAAAAAAGAAAAAGAAAAAGAAAAAGAAAAAGAAAAAGAAAAAGAAAAAGAAAAAGAAAAAGAAAAAGAAAAAGAAAAAGAAAAAAAAAAGAAAAAGAAAAAGAAAAAGAAAAAGAAAAAGAAAAAGAAAAAGAAAAAGAAAAAGAAAAAGAAAAAGAAAAAGAAAAAGAAAAAGAAAAAGAAAAAGAAAAAGAAAAAGAAAAAGAAAAAGAAAAGGAAAAAGAAAAAGAAAAGCAACTGCAACTCTCATTTTAAATCCAAGTCTTTTTGACTCCAGTGGAGCTGGGCTAATTTACACCAGCTGAGAATCTGCTCTTGTATTTATTTTAGAAAAGATGCAATTTTGTCCTAACAAGCAGTTTGCAGGGCCTACTTGATTGATTTAGTTGACTCTGGCTTTATTACAGCTTAATGTGTTCACATCACTATTGTTAAAGTTGTTTCAGCACTTCTATTATTACTGCCTAGTTTTTGGCATTTAGAAGTTTATAATAATAATAACAGTATTTTGCACTTTTATAGTTCCTTATTCTGAGGAACACGAAGAGCTTTGCAAACAATAATTACTCCTTACAACCCCTCGATATAGCAGATTATATTATAACACATTTACTAGTGCTTCAGATTCTGATCTCAGTTCACATCAGCGTGCATGCAAACTATGTACACTAAAAGTGTGTTTTGGATTCCTTCTGAAATAAAAAGAAAAGCAGTAATGTCCTTTGCAAAAGCTGCTGTTATTCCTCCCCACCCAAAAAAACAAACCAAACCAAAACAAAACAAACAAAAAAAAAACTTTATAGCCCTGATTCCTTCTCCTCTGCACTAATTTTTAAAACTCTCCATTTCCTCAAGCCCCCACTCTCCTCTGTGCTCACTGTTGCAGCAAAGGATTGCAAAGGCATGAGGAAGCTGTCTTAAACAGATGATGACATGATTCCCTTCTATAAAGCAAATTTATACTGGCTCAACAAAATCATGTCTTTATTTCTACTTGGGCCTGTAATAAATATATAAATAAATAAATTGCAGAATACTGTTGAGCAATCTGGAGCAGAATGGTTGTTATTTTCAGCAGAAATAAGGGAGATTCTGAAGCTACTTTACCAAACCAACAAAATAACAAAAAACACCCACCCCCCCAAAAAAAAAACAACACACAAACAAAAAAGAAGAAAGCTCTTTTTAACCACGCAGAATTAGAACTGTGAATATAATGATGTCTTTGATTTCAACTTGAAAACTAAGTAGTTAAACAATGTTTTCAATTCAGACCAATCTGAAAATTTTAAGTATACTGACCCATAATATATGATTTCAATTTGAAAACTTTTTTTTTTTTTTAAGTCTTTTTAAAGCTAAGACCTGCCATGTAACCTTTTTTTTGGGGGGAAAAGAAAGTATCATAAACTCTGAGAGAAAAATCTTTGTTTCATGAACAGTTCAATTCCTCTGGGAACAGTGCATTCTTCTGGGGAAAAAAAAATAAAAATAAAAAAAAATCTAATCTGCTCTGCCTAGTGTGTGATCCTATCTTTAATGATTGTAAGAAATATATACACAATTTAAGATGGATTTTCTATCATTTCACTCCTTATAATAAAATTATTTGCGGAAAGAAAAAAGCTTCATTAGTTAACTCATCTGAGCACAGATCTGACCTATAGAATTTTGAATGAGCTGTGTTAATCACAGTGGACTCCTCTGCTATTAAAACTGATATCAGGCAAGAACTTAACTTCAAGTACATCAACACTTTTCAATGACAAGAAAGAAAAAAACAACACAGCCAAAAACAACAAAAAAGATGCAAATGCTCTCATGCCCTTATTGAAGCAATTTGACAGTAGATGATAATTCAATTAACTCTCCTACCATCTCTACTGCTACTGAAAAGAAAACATCTTTGTCAGATTGTTAAAAAAATTGAGGTTTCATGGAGTATAATCCACAGCTTTATCACAAGGTGAAGCCTTAGTCTCAGTGCTGAAACTAGTGGTGACTGCTTTATTGGTAAGGTCAACCTTTTGATTAATTTCAAGAGATCCTGAATCAGACATTTTAAAACATACAGCAAATTTCTGGCTAACAATGTGGATTTTGTTGTTGTTGTTGTTTGCTTGTTTTTTAAATTCCAGGAAGCTGGGGTTTTGAATTTTGTCTAGCTCCTACAAAGAAACACAAGGATGTTTCTGCAGAATTTTGAAGATACTTCACATAAATAAATATTTGAAATTTTTAATAAATTTTATGATCTAGATATTGGACATTAGAAGATTATGGTCAGAGCTGGGAAACCAATGTGGCTTACTGATTTGAATCAGTGGGGAAGATTTGCCTCAAAACTGATGGTATATCACCCTGTAATTGGTTTTGGTTACGAATAATTATAATAGCTCTCAATTCACTTAAAATGATATCCTCTGAATTTGGCCCACAATAACAAAGAAACAAACAAACATGAAAAAAAAAAAATAAATTAAATTAGTATTAAATCTTTGGTGGTCATTTAATTTTTTTGAGTTAAACTTAACAGGCAACTGGGGAAAAAAAAAATAAAAAGGAAATCCACAAAGAAAAATTGCAAAGTACATCTTTTGGTTTGATCTATTTCATAGTAGAAACTCTAGAAACTCTAAGTGGTGATATTATCATAATAAAGAGGAAAAATAAAGTAATTGAGGCATCAAATTGTTTGTGTTTACACACTGAAAGATGGTTGCAGTAGATTCAATTCAGAAGAAACATAGAGCAATCTTAACTCTATCAATTCTGACGAGTGTAAAACTCAAATCAATTACTCATAAACATTTGTGATAAGATTAATTTAATTTTTTTTTTCTTAAGCAAAGAGGGTAAATTAAAAGAAACAGCTTATTCCTTCATATGCTGTAATGACAAGATTAAAAATTAAATTTATACATATTTCATTTCTACATAATAAAGCCTTTTTGCAAAAAGAAAAAATACCACAGTTCATCTAATTAAATCAAAGAAAATTGCCTGCAGCGATGCTACAGTATTACAATTAGACGTCTGCCAAAACCAGCCGTTTGAATTCTTAAACACCACTCCAGTCTTAAATACAAAACATGGTTTTCATCATTTTGTGTGATATCACTGAAATATTTTTTTCACCACTATTACGTCAGCTTGGAATGCCTTTCGAGACTCATTACCTATCTTCTTCTGTCTTACTGAAACACTGAAAGAAGTAAATGTAGAGTAGTTTTGCTTTGTTGTCTGTAAATCTGCACATAAATTTTGGAACATAACATTATGGAAATTAAATAACGCTGACTAAAAAAAATAATTAAATACATTAAATCAAAAATTCAAGTTTCATGTAACTCATTTAGTTTATGTAATGCTTAAATAGTCTTTGGAAGTAGATATGAAAACAATAAAAGACTAAGACACAACCAGTACAAGTAGTTGAAGTCAATTGTTACAAAAACTGAGGTTATTCACATTTCCTATTCACACATTCTGATTAGTAAATTTAATCTAATCACCACATCCAGATCCCAAAAGGCCTGCATCAAATTATCAGCTCACCCCCAAAACTTCACTGGTGACCTTGTGCAAGTTCCAGTTTTCCCCATGTCTGTAAAATGGGAGAATAATAACTCCTACCTGACAAGTGGTGTTGTCAGGCTAAAATCCACTGAAGACTATTAGACACTCAGATACTAAATGTAATGAGATAGATATAGAGATAGGCTGAAAACACTGAAGACTGGATAAATAAGTTGCTATGCTACAGTAAAGGCAATTCACTTTTGTTTAGTAGAAGCAGAGTTGAGTTACAAGTTACTGCTGACAGAGAGAAAAATACACTTCAAAAGCATTAAGATGGATTTCAGCAAAACTATCAACTTCTAATTTTGAGAATACATATTTGCAAAGCTTTATGTAATATAAATAGTAAAATAATAAAGATAATGTATAAAGATGACTAAGGCTGTGTTAGGAGCTTCCTATATCATGGTATTTTACAGGTAACAATGAAAATTATAGTAATGTTCACCTTGTCATCTCTCTGTCTCCTTCCTGTCCTCCAAGTTCATGTGCTCTATAGAACAAGAACATCTGTAATCTCTGCTGAACTCTCCCAGGTCACATATAGGCATAGTCCCTTTTAGATTCTTCCAGTTGACTTGACTGAGCCTGGGCAGACGTGGAAATGTATTCCACCCTCCAGGGAAAGTTCCCATTGACCAGCTGATGGTACCACTTCCACTGATCTGTATTAGAGGAAAATGTTCATAGTACAGTTTCATGTTTGGCCAAGCAAAAATTGGTGCCATGTACGTATTCAGGATCATGAGGGTTTTGCCATCCCCTTTGTACAAACACGTTTCTGAAGTCTTCTCTAGATATGAGACAGATGTTCTCTGTTCTGTGAACTTATCTTCCACTATCCTCCATATGACCAAAGCTGTTTACAATGAAAAATCTAGCGGGGGGGGGGGGGGGGGGGGAATCCAGGGAAACAGACATGTTCTTGTTTGTTTATTTATTTATTATTTATTTATTTATTTATTTATTTTCCCTGGATAACTTACCACAGGCAGGTGCCTAGTACTGTGGTCAAGCAAGCAGCCCTTTTTAAAGGACTGTCAGATACAATCCTCTTGGTTCATTTTGTCCCCTGCTGTTACTGTTTCATGTGGGATTGCACACATTAAGAATGCCTGGGGACTTGTACTCTGGTTTAGAAGCAAACAGAACACAAACATTCTTTACAGGATACATACCAAACTACTGCATCATAAAATATGTTTAGGAGTTGATTCTTATGATTCAAAGCTGGGTCTTCCTTCTGCCAAATCAAGCAGAGACTGTTAAAGACAAGAAATCTTTTTCAGCTTAAGCATAAACAATAAATTGTTTTCTCATTGAAAATAAATAAATAAATAAATAAATTTTTGTTTGCACTTTTCCCAATATATTACCATTTTGACATTATTGAGGAAATCACTTAACATTGTAAACTTGATCAACAAAATATGTTAAGAATGTATTAAAGCTCCTCTGCATAATCATTCCCTATTGCAATATGCAGTGTGGAAAGAAAAGAAAGTAGGGAAAATAAAAGAAGCTGAACAATATAGAAGTCATGTCAACATTTTGGTTCAATTGTCTACATACAACTTCTAGCTCATTAACCCTTGTGGTTAACTTGGTCATATTTTAATAGCATGTTTAAATTAGACACACGTGCAAATACATGACGTGGCAGGTGACCAAAGATAGAGCCTCAGGCTGGACAGCTGCAGACTAATAACAACAGACAGTGCTAGGTTTCTATTATTTAACTTTTCTTTTGAATGTTTTGTTGTTCTGTTTTATTTTCATATGTTCAAAAAATACAATGCAATGCATAAATCATTGGACTGCACTGGTGAGAAAGTTATAATTAATTAGAATTCATTCATGCATAATTAGGTATTAGTTGTCAGATAGCCAAAGATCAATCCTGAGCTTTACTAAGGCAGTGTATTCAATTGCAGATAATGTTGATAGCAGAAAGAATGGGAGTCATTGGATGTTGTCATAAAACCTGGACACCTACCTTGAGTTAGTAATCAAGAAGACACTTTCAGAAATCCGTTATTCTTCATCCATGAAAGCTTGTCATGTAATTCACCACCTAAAACCACTCAGCCTTTACATGAGGAATCTATCCTCATGAGGAATTACATGAGGAATTCCCAGAGGAATCTATCCAGTAAGTTTGCTTACAACACAGCCCACAGATCAGGCTCTGAGTAAAAGATCATGGGAAGGCAATAAGGCCTCCTATTACAATTCCAAAGGACTAAAGTTGGAAATATAGGTTGAATTCCTTTTTCAGATTCCTTTCTGAAAGTCAGCTCCTGATTGCAGTGTTTGTACATTTCTGGAGGACTTCATGTTTCTTCATTCCTGTGGCAATGAACCTTTGCAGTACAAGCTTTCAGCAGTATACCAATATCCTGGTAGGTCAGATGAACATGTTCAACTTCAACAAAAGGTCCAACAAAAGGTCCATATCCTATTTGGTATGCTGTTCCACCACATTGTTTAGTTCATCAATACTCATAACTGAGAATTTTAGCCAACCATCAAAAATTAGCAAAATAAATCATCAGCATTTGCTTACATTTTCCTCTCTTTCTTTTTTAATAGTAATGGAGGAGATAAAGAATAGATAATTCCACTTAAGAAACACAGCAGAAAATCTGCACAACATGTTTATAGAGAACTGTGATGTCTTTTTCACCTATCTTTTGCCTACATTGGTCTGTTGTTTTGTTTCTTTTTTTTGAGACAACCTGATATAGAGCACTATTATTCAAACCTTCATTAGCATTTATTTTAAAAACTTACATGCTAAATTTCAATATTAGAACAAATACTTTGTAGCTGCTGTTTTACTATTATGTTGTTCTTGTGGGAAGGTTTGCAAGATTGAGGAATTTGCATCATATCATATTTACCAAACTTTGTAGTAATTACTGAAATTCAGTAGCTTTTTGAGAACTTGCAGTAATGTATAGGATTTTCTAAAAAAAGGAAAATGTGAGTTAGTTGCTGGCAATAACTGTGGCTATGTCTATTCAGGATCAGTAAGCACTTATTTTCAGATAAACCTTCTATATCTAGAATATATAATGTCACTGAATTCTGCTGTTACCTGGACATGTCTAGTCTAAGGAATGGGTATCAAAATAAAAGCTCTTATGCCAGAACTTTTGGAACAGGTACAGAAACCTCTTCTGTCTTTCCTAGACTTCTAATGCGTGCTTGGTAGAATAAAAAATAGTATTTACACTAGTAGCCTGTTAGATTGCTAACAAAAAATTTCTAAACAAAATGATGAGACATAGCACAAAATCATTTCCAGTGCTTAGAAATAAGCTGCATCTGCCTTTCTATCTAGATTAGTCTTAAAAGAATGTCTATTCATGTTGGAGTTGCCTATCGTCACATGAGAGCACTTACTGGAGAGAAGAAATCTTTTCTGATCAATCATTGTCCTTCACAGAGTTACCAAACTGTCAGAAATATTCTGTACATGTTTGCTCAGGGAGGGGTGTATTTTCCTGCCCTTTCTAGTTTTGTATGGATAACTGGGGAACACTAGCATCCATTGTAGAGTGCAGAGTTATCAGTGGGAAGTCTCCCCTTACCCTTTTGATGAAAGGTTAAGAGCACCAGACATGAACCAGAGACACATTGCAAGTTACAAAAGCAGAGCATTTGGGGGTAAGTATAACACTTGGAGAAACTGTACAATAACAAAAGTAAAAGTGAACCATGTTGTTATGTAATAAAGCGTAGCACTTCTCATGAGTTAAGGATTATTATTTGCACATAAAAAATAGAGAAGACCACAGAGACCACTAAAGCTGGGATTAGAATGCATAAAACCCCGAATCCCAGATCTCGCCTTCAACCACTAAACCACATCTTCTATAGTTAGATGTTTTTTAAGTCATGGAGCTGCTTATTACTCAACATTCTTCAAGTACTTAAGCACCCTGCTGAATCAAGGCCCAGTTCCTGGAGACCAAAGTCCCACAGTTCTTACTCAGACATTTATCATTTGTAATCATGTAACTGGAATTTGTCTATTTTAAAACACACCCTTTTTTCTTCAAAGGATAAATAAAGTCATTAGACTCTCCAGAGTTCATGGGTTTGATTTTAGTTTGTCACTCCAGTTTGAAGGCAGAATAACTCCACTGTGCTCAGAATGATTGCATTGGTTAAAAGAGGGAGTAACATAACAAAGTCCCAGTCAAATGGCCATGTATTCTTGATGAAAATATAATGGTTTCTCATCATAATCAGCTGTGTTTGGTATTGCTACTCGTGCCATGCTGTTAACTGAGGTATATGCTCAGGGACGTTTGGATCAGGTGATCTTGGATGTCTTTTCCAACCTTAATTCTATGATTCTATGATTTTATGTTGATACATTTAGGAGTAACAGACAATCACACTGAGAACCTGCCCAAGCAAATCATTTCCATTTGATTATATTTGATTTGCAAGAAATAATGTATTAACTTTAAATAATTATCCACAAACTGGAACCTGGTCCTGAGATTCTGACATATGAATTTCTAGCCATGCTTAGCTGGCTATAATTTTTCATCTGGAGGATATTTCCATTATACAAGCTGGATGAACAGGTTATTTTGTGTAAGATCTTCAATGAATACCCATCATTGGCCTTAAAGAAAGAAATAAAATGTATTAGCTCATGTAGACTCTGCCTTTCACATCTCCATTTACTCAAGAGCCATTTGAAGTTCTCTGCCTGCTCAGATAAATGGCCAGCTGGCTCTTATGCATAATGTATGCATTGTGGCAGGAGCAGGGGTATTTGGTAACCACATGTATGATGATTTGTGTGAGATCAAGTCACCTGTATGCTCATGCTGCATTAGTTTGTTATCCTTCTGCATCTCTCAGGTACCGCCCACAGTATGTAGAACACTGAGGAGGCCAAAGTGATTGAAAGGACAGTTTTGACCTCTTCCATCTGTGTGCTGGTACAATGGTAAACAAGATTAAAACCTATGCTATTCCAGGGCCTCTTAGACTGGGCAAGAGACAGATTTTATTTAACATGGAGGACAACAGAGACAGTGTTTTGGCATACCATCACTAGATTTTTTCAACATATTAACTCACTCTTTGGGGCCACACAGCAGCTGCCAGTTAAATCATGCATTGTAGATAGAATTGCAATGAAGACTGTAATACAATGCACCATGGAAGACTTGTCTATATTAAAGATCTTCCAGTTAATTATCCTCTTAGATGCACCCTAAGGTGCAGTTCTGACAGATCCTTGTTAATCCATTTCAGTTTGAAAGCACTTGAAAACTGTATGTTAAGCTGAAATTCACTGGTAAACTCAAAATATATGTTTCTGAGGACTTGTATAGAAGACCATGCACCATTGCACAGTGTAAGTGAGGAGAGTGATCCCTGTAGCATACTCTGGCTTTTCCCAGGTTTGAGAAAGAGTTTCCTTGCTTGGGATCTTTGGCTCAAGATGTTGAAGGAAAGGTATATAGACCCTAGTGGTGGGTAGAGCTGATAGGACCAATACACTTGTTCCAGGCCAACTGTAGATACATAGGACTCTAATGTATGGAAACCCACCCTGGACCTTCCATTCAGCTTCTCATCCTCTCAATCTGTTTCTACTCCCAGTTATCTTTTCTGACACAACCATCATGGGTCACTCTACACCTTACCACACAACTTCTGCAAGGAAGGTAAAGGGAGGATAAAAATGTTAAATGTTACCATCATGTTTATGTCTTCAGCTACAGGATCTCTGCCTGAAACCTCCCCTTGCAACCATCACAGCAAGCAGGTGACTGTGTGTACTAGGACAATGCTCCAGGTGCAAGAACCTGTCCCTGCCCCTGTCTGCCCTCTGTAGTTGGGCAAACACCACTCCCCCTTGAAGACCCAAAATGTGTGGTGTTATGGTGTGTAGGGGGAGAGGCAGTCTGAATTCCATTTTTCATTTACACATCTGGGACAAATGGAATCAGAGATAAAATCTTTAGAAATCTAGAAGTCTGGATGGGCTGAGCAGCAGCTCTGTCCTACTTGATTCTAAATGCTGAGCTCACAAAAGGTCTTCCATTAACTTCAGAGTATCTAAAGGACAACAGTCTTCTGCATCTTTGTTCCAAGCAAGTTTTTTTCTTGCCTGAGTCTTCTCAAGTATCAAAGGAGAAAAGCAGACCCAGAAAGAGAAGTAGGCAGCTGAATTTTTCATTTGCTTCACAAAATAAAATGAACGAGCAGCTGAACTCTTGAAAGATGATAAAAAAGGTGTCATATCCTTTTCTAAACACACAATACATGTCAGATCTCCCCCAGCACCACCCCCACTCAGAGACATATACACACTTGATCTGTGAGCAGTTCTGAAAATTTGGGCGGTAGAAACGTTTGTCACACCCACAAGCTATAACTGAGAGAAGGGAATGGGAGAAAAGCCATTCATTTTGGTTTCATGCTAAATTATCAGCATCTTGGCCTCATGCCAGCTCAGCCAGCTTATAATAATAACTGGCTCAAAGCCAAGGCTTTTTAGAGTGAGAGAGAGCACACTGCTTTCTCTTTCTTCAAAAATATTTGTTAATAATCTCTGTGTTACTTATAATCCATGCAGCTTAATTAAATAAAAATGTCTGGTTTAACTTTGCTGGTAACTCAAAACTAGAGGTGAGATCAAATTATTGGGAGTCTAGAATCAGTTTGGATTGCAAACAGGAGATATCACAGGGACTGCTTGTAGCTGGCTTTCTGGTTAGGGCCTCAGATACCCTGAGACCAGAACACAGACACTCACAGTTTGATCATGGATGGCATGAAAAAAAAGTGGAAAAAGGATGGAAATCTATGATGAAAACCTATTGCTGTATTGAACCACATCTTGAACCTTGACCTGTCATTCCTGAAGATATAACACAGTGTTTCTACATGATATGGTAAACTCTAGGAGGACTGACTTTGTCTAAAAGACAGAGTTATGATGATGCCTGACACGATATCTTTCCTGTTTTAGAATGAATCCAGTCAAACTACATTCTTAATGGCAAGGGTTGAAGGAGAAGAAAAATTCCTCTAATTCAAACAAGTGTGAGAACTGTCAGGTCTCACTTACTTAAATTCTATTTCCTCTGGTGTTTTTGTAGTCCTTATTATTATTATTGAAACCCCTAGAGATGACCTGCTGTGATTGTACAAAAAGCCCATTATGCATCTAAAGTGTAACCACAAATAATAACAGCAAGCATAAGCAAAGCTGAAATAATATTTCATCCTTTTTAAGCATAAAATATGGCAAAAAGGAAGAGAAGATATAGTAAAGAGGTTCCCATTAAGTTGCAGGAGGAACTCCTAATGTTAATATAATGATAGATGAGATTACTGGGTGTTTTTATTAATGTCTTACAACGTGTTTCTTTTTAAGATTAGCTAATATTTTATCTTCCTCCTGCAGTGCAAAAGATGTTTCTAAAAATTGCCCGTGTACAGAAGTCCCTTTCCTGAGATTTTATACTTATTCATTGTTATAATTTTTATCTGATCTTAAATCTATCACTGTCCTGTGCTGACCTGCAGTAAACCTATCAATATATGTTGCACATACATCAAAAAGAGGGTGAAATTCAGTTCATGCTGGACATGTACCCAAATCTCTGGATGATGAGCCTTGTTATCACTAACATTCCCCAAGTTTTTTGAAGCTTAATTCTACCTAAGTGGGCTGCAAAACTGGGCCACAAAACCTTCAAGAACAATCTTTCTTTTCAAATTTCATGCACCTTATTTTCTTCTTTCTTCTTTTAGAGTATTTTTAGTCCTTCTACTTCAGGGGCTGTCACTAAGAGGATGATGATATCACAGGAGGCATTCAGCACTTCACAAGATTAGGTCTCTGGTCCTTGCCAAAAACTGAAAGGAACTGAAGACTCAGAAAATGAAAACAAAACTTCCTTCTCTGAAATTGGGCAGATATACAGCACACTGAGCATCAGCTGCCATAACACCTTCCTGTATTGTCATTTCATTCTCCTCATTTATGACTTGAATTTTTTTGGGTCCTGGTAGACACCAGGAATGTCAAGATCACTGAAGTAGAGACTATTTTCTTTGTTATCTGTTTGTACAGTGCCTTGTTGAATAGAATTGTAACTCCTGATTAGCCTGTATAAGCCAATGAACTATAATAATAACTACCACTAGTAATAACAATGAATGAATGTGATTTTCATTTTCAGAAAGGATCTTAACCCATTACTCATCAAATTTATAGAAGGTTCTTATTTTAACTGGAGAAAAGCAATCCATATCTAGTGGATATATTGCACAAAAGACAAAGTATTTGCATTCTTCAGGTTCAAGGACTGAGAACATGATGATACCCTTTAAGGTATGATAAATCTAATACTGTGTAGTTTCTCTAGAAATCTCATCATTTTCATCTTTCATGTTAACACTTCGGCTGAAAGTTAGGCTCTGAGTCACAGATAATGTAAGCTCAGAAGCTTCACTCCCAAGTGAAACTACACAATTCACTCTGGTGGAAACCCCTCTCTTTTACAAGTTGCAGAGGACAGGTTGTGACAACTTTGTACAGGACTGGGGGGAGGGGCGGGTAGGGTAAAATGCAAGACATACTTTAGAAACTAGGCTGCTGCCTTATAATGAAGATGATTAGCAGCAGCAGAGATCAGGTGCTATTCATTCTCATGCATCCAACGTGGAAAGGTAGAGCCTGGCTAACAGCACTCTGAAGTATAAAGTGTAGAGGAAACCCTGCAGCAGAGTGCACTGGGTTGGAAAATGCCTGGTGCAAGGAAATCTTGCAAAGCCTGAGGTGGTCCTTAGGATCTTGTGGGTGACAGAGGCCATGTCCAGGCTTCCTGGCACAGCTCCTGTAGCAATGTAAGTTAAGAGAACCATTTTTGAGAAGGAAGCGAGTACACAGGGCTCTCCATGCAGAAACTGTGATTCCAGTGGTGGCTTGTGCTCATTATATAGTGTGAGATCACAAATAGAAGTTTTCACACTTGCCCATCTGCCACCAACTGACTCTAAAGAGCTGGTGAATCATACACTTAAAAGAGGGTGAATTTTTCCCCGCTGCCATTGGAATGTGTTTTTAAATTAAATATGCGCAGTACAAAAGCTGAATAACAAGGTTGTGCTGATCACACCAGACACTGTGTATAATGCTACAGACATGAGGGTCAGGGGTGTAGGCCAAGACCATGGCCCTTAGTCACTGCATCAATGAAAGCTGATTCCTCCTTCCCCTTGGTGTCCCTTTCCATGTCTGAAGAGACTATTGAAAGAAAGATTTCTTTGAGAGGAGCCAGGAAAAAAGAAGAAGGGGAGGGGGAGAGGGTTAAATAACATAAATATGGTGAAAAAAATATTATTTTTGTGCTTGCATATGGCACTTTTTTTTTCTCTATCTATCTATATGCATACATATTCCATTTGCTATTTGTAATTATGGCTTTGGCTTTACAATGTATTCATCAGTGACACTGTGATCCTTTTGTTCTGCTGCATATTAAAATGGTTCAGAAGATAGATTCAAAAGGTCTCAGGTTCCCAAGAAGGAACATAATAGGGGTAATGCATGGCAAGAACAGTTTCTGCTTCCTGCAAAACAGGAATAAATAAGGGAGCTATTGCATTACACTTTATGTACAGTACTGTACTCTTTGTCAAAGTGTTAGACAGATTCTTATCCATTGCATATACTAGTTCTTAACCTGATTTACGTCTTTAAATCATTTTTAAGAATCCCTGTGCTTACAATGGAAACCAGGCAGGATTTATAGAAGTATTACAAGCACATTCTTTTTGTGAAGAACAATGTTAATATGATCATTTCTGTCATTCAGTAAAGGGGGAAAAAAAGGACAAAGGAATGTTTTTGTTTTTCATTCCCGCTTTAAACATAAGTTTTCTCTGGGTGTGACTAATCTACATGAAGTATAACTGTATCCATTATACACTGTAGTTTTGTGCAATATGTGACAGCTGTTTGATCCTGTCACTAAAGTCCATCTTGCCATGGAAAAGAGACAGGTGTATGCTGCAGTGAAGATAAAATGCTCTTTTTTCAGACTGCTGGACAGAACTAGACACCTTGATTTTCTGATTGCCAGCACATCCTATGTATCTGTATGCCATCACTAAAAATCTTTCCAACCCCAGATCTGTATGGCCCAGTTGCGGAAGAAATCAAGTGCACTGCAGATGTCAGATCTCAGGTGCCCCAGGACTCAAGCTTTACGTTGGATATGCTATCTGATTTTTTGAAAACATGACTCCAGCATCCAAGCTTAAGGCAAGATTGTTCCACACCGCAAATGAAGAGGCAGTGCAAACCTCCTAAACAGTTCTGAACACAGCTGTATCGCAAAGCTGTATCCCTTGAATGTGAGTGATACTCATTATTCTTGTGATCTGTTCATATCTACCTCAGTCAGCCTTGTGCAGTGGTGGGAGAACAGTCAAGTGTTCACCCAAAATCAGTGTTTGACTGTTGCTCTTAACAGTGAGCATGTAACATGAGCACATAACTAAGCAATGTCGTGCTGACTGAGAATACCCCAGCTTGCCTCCACACTACTAGGTACAGAAGAATATGCCTAAATCAGTGGGATATTGGGACCGGGATAATTCGCTTGATCAAAATCTGGTAGTTGGGCCTAACCTACATACAAGATCTTGTATCTTTGTACAGAATGAATTTAAAATACACCAGTTTATTCCATGCTAGGTGGACTGCCTTTAAGAGCTTCTGAACTGTGCTGCGGAGATGTGACTAGGTTTGCTGGTCCTCAGATTGTCATCCAGAAAATAGACACAGTTTGTCCTAACTCCTGTTTCTTGTTGGCCTGACTGTATAAAAAGCATTAAGAGAATTTGATGAAGGGGTCCATGCTAGTCATTATTTCAGGAAATAATGAATATTCTGTCAGTTATTTGTTTCTCCTTACCACGCAAAAGCAAATGATTCTTTCCACCCCTTCATATTGCAGATCCTACAAATCTGGAATTGATGAAATCAAACAAAACCTTAAAAAGTGGTCAAAGGAGGATGAGAAAAAGATGGGCTCAGTTGGCAAATGTAGATCTGCTGTTCTTAAACAATGAAGAATCCAAAGTATTTAAGTACATGCCTTATTTTAACATCATGATTGTCCTTGCTGACTCGGGCCTTCTTTGTCTGTAGATCAGGTATCAGATTATATTCATGTTTAGGACAGTGAAAAATAAGTGAAAGATGTGCTTACTATTTCCTCTTCTTTACGTCTCTTTGATTTTAACTGCTATGAATATTTATGTTAAATTAATGTTGGCTACATATCATTGACATTATGGTTAAATTATTAGTGTTGTCTTAGTTGCTAGTAACTTGTTATTCGATCTCATTGTGAGCTTATTTCCTCCCCAAGGAAGTTTGGACACAACTCTGACATGAGAATTATAAAACAATTTTTTAAAACACTATTTCTAGCAGTCACATTAGTGCATTTTTCTGCTGATAGTACAGCTAACTAGGAGCTAAAGTACTTGCTCAGTGTTCAGAGCTGTGAAGGATAAAAGCCTGCTCAACAAACAATCTTCTTAATTTCCTCCACCTCAGCCTTCTCTCTTCCTCACACCTTCTGCTTCTTTTATCTTTCTCTCTATCAGCCTTGCTTATACCTGTCCCTAAAACACTTGAGCAGGAAAGACAAATTGATATTAACCTTTCACCATTAAAGAAAAAAAAGTGATATTTTTGATGTATTTATATGCTTGTGTTCAGGCACACTATACTTAGCCTGAAGATCATGTAATTAGGTGACTACAGTCTTTCCAAACAGGCTCTTTCCCTCTGCCTCTTATAAATCAGAAGTTCTTTTAATATATCTACAATCTTCAAGGATATGTTTGAGGGAGAAGAAGCTGGATACTGTACTTCTGAGAGGATATTGCTCCAATCTCTTAGCTACAAGGTTCTGCCTTGCACAAAGGCAGGAGAAGGCTGGTCAGCTTATTGGTGGTGTTTTATCCCACTAAGTTTTACCTTGCTCCTTCTCAGCTCTTGCTTGGATTGGGGAATGAGGAGAGGCTTTTGCCACACACTGATGCATCTGACCTCAGTGGCTCCAGCAGAATTCAATGGATGGTGGGAGGTGCTCCCTTCATGGTGTCTTGCCTGCAAAACAATCAGCTCCTCTTCCAACTTGTAGAGTTCCCAAAGGCTTTGTTGCTCAAAATGTTCACTGATAGAAATGGAGGTATAAAAGTTTTCAAACCTAACGTGTTATGGCAGCAGAGTATACAGCCCTTTGATGACTTACTTGATAATTTGCTGTATGGCTTGATCATATTCCAAGATCTGCATTCATTCTGCTCATACCCTTAAGTGAGTAACACTGAGCCTTAAGAAACACGACGCTGATAGGCGGGATGTATTGAACAGACCTCATCATTTTGCTTGAACATGGTCAAAGTCCATCTCTGCCTGCAAAATAAGTCATCTACCTGTTGTAAGTGGGAGAATCTTCACTCACTTTCCATCGCTAAAACAAACAAACAAACAAATAAATAAAAAATATCTGTTGCTTTGTCTTCTGGTCTTTTAAATGTTTGTGATTCAGCAACATCATAATGAGTCACACAAGTCTTACCTATCACTACAGCTTTGTTGAATTCCTTGCTATCATCAACTTATGTAAGACATTTCTTTGAATCATTTTGTGTTTTTTTTGGAAGAATGTCACATTTGAGTTTTCCACACTGATATGCCGGTAGCTTTTAATTTGAGGGGATATATATTATCAGGTGTTGCGCTATCTCTGTTGTAAGCCACAGTTAAAATACAGAACAGATTGGTGTGTTGGTATCCCCTTTCAGGGGATTTATTTATTTATTTATTTATTTATTTTAAGTATCCTTCTCAGTTAAGGCCTTCAGTTATTTCCCTACATGGAAACTGTGAGCCTTTGAAAGCAATGCCCATAGTACAGGAGATGGGGTCTTCTGTTTCCTCTGATCCTCTCTTGCTATGTAGGTCTTTCCATTTATGGGGAGACATTCACAGACATTTGAGACAAGCAATCTGGGGTTACAAGGAGTCCCAAAGTGAGGGACTAAATTTATATCTATTTAATACTGTTTGGGTGTGCATAATAACAATCTACTACAGCAAAGGGGAATTTGTGTGGTTCACTGGAACTGAGCAAGAGGTGGAAGTGGTACTCTCATTGCTAATGAGAAGAGTGAAGAGTTATGGACGGGGAGGGAAACTCAGAAATGCAACAATGCAGCCTGCAAAAGAACATATGAAGCTGGAATAAAAGAGCTGCCCCTGTCTGACCTTCTCACTTGCAGTTTGAATTTGGTCATTCTAAATGTTAAGCACTAGAAAAAAGTAAGATATTCTTTCAATCATATATGCTTCCTAGAGAAAGTATTGTGAAGAATTGATTTTTACTGATATTTGGAGAAGTTAGTGATAGATATGACTGTGGGATGAGTAATATGTAAAAATATCCACTCAGACTGAGTCAAAACAATGTAAATTATGCCTGAGTCAATAATGAGTATAGGATTAGGTATACTGGACTTGATTTTCCTCTTACTTACAACATCAAAAATTAAAATTAATTCAATAGACTACATAACACTAATAAAAGTGGAAGCAGCTACTTTCAGACTGCACAATCCATATTAAGGGATAAGCTCTGTTTTGTAGCTGAGTTCAGAAACTAAGGTTCAAATTCCAACTTTTGCCTCAAGTTCAACTTTTACCTCAAGTTCTACTTTCACCATTGAACTCTGTGCCCTGTTACAACCCTTTTAATTAATAAGCAGAATCTATTCAGATCAAAAGCAATCCAAAATGGGGAACTCTTCTCACTTACTATCTGATCAGATGATGACCAGCACATCTGCAATGGGAAGTAAAAATGTGAAATACACATGTTTCAATGGGAATGATTCCAAGGTCTTGAGGAAGACAGATGAATGAGCATGAGTGGTCGATGAATGTATCTCCTGGTTCAGTGCTTCTTGAATGAAACAAATGTATGACTTTACTTTCTTATCATCTTTTTGACCCATCATCTTTTTATTTACCTGTGTTTTTATTTCAGTGCACATAGAGAGATCTTTGTTTTCCTGTAATCTCTGACATTGCATGGCACTGTGACTGAAAGGATCAAAAAGGGAGAATCTAGAATGGCACATTACCAGTCACCGCTGCCACAGGCTGAAAAGAAAGAAGATTGATTTTTTATTATTATTTGTATATAACAAAATCAAAATCAAAACCAAAAAACCTCACGTCATGACTTTTAAAACTATTGTTAAAGTATTTTTTTCCTCATTTGGTTGAACATATGCTGTTTGTTATAGAAAAGCAAATCCTTTTCCTGTATCTTGAAAGTGTTTTTGTTGCTATTGTTGTTGTTTCCCCGATACCTTATATCTTAATTTTTGTAAAAACAATTACAAATATTAAAGTGCATGGATTGACTGTTGAAAAACAATTATTCCTTGATGTGTTGGCTTTATAAATTGCCATGAAAAGGTTGCTTACCACCCAGTCCCCTCTTTTCCTTGTTATCTTATTTTAAAACAAAATATGAACAATTTTAGAATTGTTTAGATTTTTTTTTTTTTTAGAACAAAATTAGAACAAATATCTTCCTGCCCATTGTAGTGATCAGTCTTAGAGTGAAAGTCAGACACAATCTCAAAATCTGTGCATGAAAACAAAGGGAGAAGGACTAATAAGTAGCATGCTTATCCAGGGTCACTGCTCAGTTCCTCCCCAAGCTGCACTCTTCCTGTGTGACCTTGGACCTTATCCCACTTCTTGTTACTCTGTAAAATAGAGGTAGAAATACTTGACGTTGCACAGAGGTATTGTGAGAGAGATAAACATCAAAGTCTGGGAGGTGCTCAAACACTACAGAGATAGAGACAAGATAAGTACTGTACCTAGAAAAAAAATCCATTATATGACTGAAAAGCCCAAACAACAATGCTTTAATCTTTAATCTTACAGTTTAAATAAAGCCTTGTCATATCCCATTGTGTAGTTTTCATTAATGTTTATTCCAATAGCTCTGTTACAGTGACCATCTGGAATCATTCAGTCGTACAGTGCTACTCTGGGCACTAATTTCTTAAGTCCTGAGAACAGGGCCCCGAGCCTTACAGAAATGCAATCATGGACCAAGCCGGTTTAGTATTGAATTACCACAGTTTAAGTACTTACCAGGTCCCCATGATGCTCTGGTCCCTCTGTTCACACGTGCTTTTTACACATGGAAAATGTAAGGTAATATAACTTACCTAAGCTGCCTTTCAGTGCAGGTTAAGGACATGCACTTACTGATACATCTTAATTATTTAATATGGGAAGATCACAATAATTAAGCCTGTAGACATTTGTTTGTTCAAAAGCTTTTCAGTTCTATCCCACCAGAGTCACTAGCCAAGAGTTAGTCAGAACATCCTCACTGTTTTCCTGGCTGCTGCAAAACGGGCCTGTATTTTCAACCTCATCTTTCATTTCTTTGACTCCTTCACCAGAAAAAGCTCAGAAGTGTAGGGGAGAGTCAGGTTCTCTAGGCGATCAGCTCATTGATCCTTCATAGTAAGCTGGGATCAAGCCTCTGGATTCTTCAAAGCCTTTTTGTAGGGTCCAAGATCCCTGTCTCAGGACAGAAAATGCTACAGGCTCTCAGCTGTGAAGGCTAAAGTGAGATATGAAAGTCACAACTGCAAGAAAGTATGGTAGAAGGTGAAGTTCTCCTACAGTTGTCTTCTTTGCTTCATATACAGCTCAGATTAAGGAGGAATTCAAAGAAGTTTTATGGTAGCAAGTGGCAATATGGGGTGTTAATAAGTTTGCAGACAGACAGTGAAATACATTTACAGAACAATAAAATAAATAATCAAAATAAATAATCAACATTTGAGCTAAAATCGCTGATTTAGTTTACATTCTCCTGAACCGAAATAAAGAAATGAAGTGAAATGAAGTGAAATGAAATGAAGTGAAATAAAATAAAACAAAACAAAACAAAACAAAACAGTGTAATTTTAAAATTGCAAAAACATTAGCACATTGCTGCTCCAATGAAACATGGTAGAACAAATCTGTTTGGAGGCTGGTCAGTTTGCGCCTGATGCCTAATCGAGAGCTTCTTTTTTGCCACAGTCCCTAGGGCACTGCTTTATCTTCAAAGCTTGAGCCAACAAAATTCACATCTTCAAGTTGTCTGCAGGCTGTTTTTCTTTCTTTCTTCCCTTCCACCCCCCCACCCCCCCTTTCAGCTCTCCATCCTGGCTCAGTTAACAAACCTATTAATCCCCAGTCAAGTACATACATGCAAAACTCTGATGAAAGAAAGAAAATGTGGAAGAAAAAGACCAGAACTCTACGGATCAATACTAGCACTATTATTTTCCTTCTGGTTTCTTCTCTGTGTTCAGCAAAATTTTATGCAAGCATCTAGTTTATGTGGCAAGACGTAGCTTTGATACCTCTACTTCATTGTAAACTTGGGCTATCTCAATTAAGTGGCCACTACTTTGTTCAAAAGATAGCTTCAAAAGATAGGGCTGTTTCATGAGGAAATTTTTAAGATTCCAGTGGTCTGCTGTTAACAGAAATTAAGTTGTGAGCCAGTATGTTTTAAGTGGTTAATTCCCATTTGTGCTTTTGAAAGATTATTTTTTTTTTAACTTGTTATCATTATTTCAATAATGTAGTGGGGAAGGAAACAGATACCAGAAATCTTTTTAAAAGTACCACTGCAACTCTGCCTATAAATTAAACAATTAAATGTGTAAGATCCATGAGTAGACACCTACAGACTCAACTGAATAAACAACAGTCTAATAGGATGAATTAAATCTACACAACAGTGGAACACATAACAGCATGTGAGGTTGAAGATATCCATCGGTATATTCTATTGCTTGAATGTGCCGGTGTTTTGAAAATGTAATCCACTATATGTTTATGGCTATTTATCCCTTCCTTTCTTCCCACCGACCCCCCAATTATTTCATTCCTATGGAATGTGATTTAGTGCAGAATATTGAATCTCTTCATTTCAGGGCATGCACAGTGTTTACCTGTAACTCTTAAGCTACTGTATCTTAATGGGATCTTGAAGGAGGGGTCAAGGTTACTTAGTTACCATGCTTAATTCATTCTTGAGGAGGTTTAAATAGAGACTGATGGCATGATAATGTTTGATAATCATTGTTATTAACTAAGGGAGAATCAATGATCACCTAATATTTCCGCTGGTTTTAGAAACAGATCCTGAGACTGAAAAGTCAAAGTCATTAATCAGCGCATAGTATGATCTACATGAAAAAAAACTACATCCTTGCAGCACATAAAGCATGTCATCTCCTGTTCCGTGCATGTAATCTTTCAATGTAAATTTTATGAAGATTTACCTAGATCTCTGATCTCTGATCAATTTTTTGTCTTCATCATACATGTATTTTAAATATTTCTGGCTCGTTTTCAAGTTTCTCCATTTTCACCCACAGTCAAAAATGCAGCTGGCTGAAGCTGCAACTTGGAGGTGGCATGTAATGAGAAGGGTGGGGGAATCCCTATCTATGTGATACAAAGATCAGCCATTTGCTAGCTGAAATCCTATTCAGGAATATCTCTTAATGAGAACTAATTTACTAGCACTACTGTTTATATTATTTTATATTGTTTGTACTACATTTTGTAGTGTTTATAATAGTTAAGAGTTGTATAATAAACAATAAATAACAGAATTATTATTTGTTCTATTAATCGTGACAGTATCAGTCTCAGTCATGACTAGAATTTTTCCATACTTGAACCGCGTAATTCCAGAGCCAAAAACATTCTCTGCCCTAAAGTGTTTGTAACTAAATACAGCATTGGATGTCCACATTAGTCAATAAAATAACAATACAGAGAAATATATTTCAAAGCATACCTGTGGTGGGTTGAATTATTAATACCATTTAACAAAAAGCAAACTGCAACTCAAGTAACCATAAAGTGATATTTTCACTACTTTACATTAATATGGGGTCTGAAATTATGTCATCATCTTGTATCTAGACAATTGTATTCTTAATGGTCTTTATTCTCTATCACTTCAGCCAGCAGCCTGTGTTGCTGGTGCTTAAGGTCCAGAGATTACCCTCAAGTGACAAACGATTATGTATGTACATACAGTTTAGTATTTTTCCTTTTGAGTTTAACTTAACTGGGAGATGTCAAGACTCCTGGAAATCAGGGTTGTTGTTTTTCAGCCTCAGGAATGGAGAAGAGAGGTATCCTGCCTTAATATGAGATTTCAACATTTCAACTATTCAACTATTGCCTGACTTTCACAAGCCTACAGAACAACCATAGAAAAGACAAGTCTCTTGACATGCACCTTGTGCTTTAATCACAAGAACATCCTTAATTAGAGGCAAATTCTGACACTGAGTCAATTAGATCACTTGTGTAATAAGGTAGTCCCGGGTGAGAGTGACAGTGGCAAAATCTGGTCCTTGATAAATGAAAGGTAATGCTGAGTACTTCCCTAGGACTTTGATGAGAATGCACAGTAGCTCTCTTGTCTAAAAGTCTGAAGCTTTCCTGCCTTCCCTTATGAAAGTAAAGGATTTCTAAATATGCTCTATTATTATTATTTATTTAAAAATACAGTAAATTATTCATTTTCTTTTTATTCTCATTTGAAGCAAAAACTGTGTTCACATTTCTGATATTAATTGGTTGAGATTTTCAAAGCTGTAGTAGCACCACAAGAGTGGAATTAAAAATCTTATCTTCTAGTCATTCACTCACATGGAACGCTCACCATTGCTGTAATTATCCCAAGTGTTTCCCCTCCTACCTATAAGTTTGAATTATGTCTTATCCTATGCTGAAACACCAACTCTTTCTATAGGAGATGACTTCTGTTCATTTCTCATCTTTATTGAGTTTTTGTGCTTATTTGTTTCCCAAAATACCCCTTTCATTTTACCATTGGAACAAACTTGTGATAATAGGGACAATTCTTTTGTCAGCACACATGATTTACTAGATCACTGTGCATTTCAAATATTTCTAAGAGGTTATAGAATTTCTACAAGTCATAGTAGAAGGTCATTTATTTTCTGTGTTTTTAACCTTTTGAGGCAGTACATTGAATCAGAAGGAAAAGAGAGTAAAGATTTTGAAGAAATTAAAATGTTTCTATTTTGCTTTGATAAATTTCAAATTTCAACCTTTCAACTGGTTCAGATCTATGGTTAGTGAAATGCATCCTTTCAAATGGAGCAGCCACTGCATATATATAGCTCATCACTTTCCAGCTGCAGCCTGTCAAATTATCTAGATTGAGAATATTCTAGATTGAATATCATCAGTGAACGATATGATTACTTGTAAAAGTAGTGCTCTAACTTTAATAATTGCTTAAACTCTGGATGGGTCTTCTGGCTATGAAAAAATTTCTTGCAAGTGATAAAAGTTCCCAAGACTACACAAAAAATATAAGAGATTCAGTGAAGATACTGCAGTAATTGTTCATATGCTGAGAAGAAATGCTTCCTCTGGAGTGGAAAGAAGGCATAAGGGGCCAAAATTGTAATGAAGACATGGAGTTATAACAGAAATAAATTTAGCTCCATGAGTTTAGATGAGCAGCCTGGACAAAATGGTACGTGACAGCTCTTCAGAGACAGGTTTTCCTCTGAGTCTGTACTGCCACTTTAGCACTACATGTTTTTCTTAGCCCTAATCATATGCAGTGCAAGAAAGAAAAGAAACTCAGCTGCTTCTAAGTGGTGAAAAAGACAGTAGCTTTAGAGATTCAGATGAATGGGTAAATGGATAGATGGACAGTGAGTAGAACCCCACCAGATAAACTTACAGTATAGGCTGGCCAATTTTCTGAGCCTTTTTTCTCAATGAGTTAAAGAGAAGCACATGGTTGTAATAACTGGAGAGTCAGGCTCAATATCATGGTGTTCAGACATTGACCAAATCTCTTATCCAGGACAGTCAGAGATTCTTTGCCTTTTGAAAAAGGAAGACATTAAAAAAAAAAAAAAAAAAAAAAAAAAAAGAGCCAAAAGAGCCATTCAAGTAGGGCATTTGGAGTTGAGACTCCAAAATAAAGTCAAAGACAGATCATCTTATTTAACCAACATATCAAGTCATTGTCCTTCTAAAAATATTTTATGAAGGGGTAGGGAAATCGCATAGTCTGAGAAAATAAAAATATCAACTCTTTTCAAACATAAAAAGATTGTTGCTTATGACAATTTTCATCCAAAGATCTAATTAGTCTTTTCTTATTAGAATTCTGGATTGACACTAAAATAAAATTAAAAAAAAAAAAAAAGAAAAAAAAGAAAATGAGACTTTAAAAAAAAATATCTCTAACTATTGACAGAACCATAGTCATTAAATAAAATAACTTTATTGTAATAATGAGCATGTCATCAGAGGTTTCTTTTTTGCAAACAACTTTCTGTTAGTATTTTTACAATGCATTTCAATTTTATTTGTAGTTGCACCTCTGGATATTCGCTCAATAATCAAAAGCTACTTATAGAAGAAAAAATATATTCAAATTTTTGCTAACATGCTTTTGTTTTTTCATCTGAAAGATCTGCATATTCAGGTGACTTCCAGGTAGAAATTTAGACATTTACCCTCAAACCACTGGTAGATGGTGCAAATAATGTGGTAGAGAAACAACTACTTTGATTTACCCTTGTAATTTATTTTTGGGCACAAAAATATTGCTATCCTTTTAATATATGCAAATTGTACAAACATGGAGCACAGGCCTGAGTCCTTTGAAAAATTTCTCCTTAATCTGCTAGACAACCTTGGTCACGTATTTGGATAAAGCATCAAAATTAATGGATGAAGGGAAAGAGGCAGATGTAACATATTTGGATTTTAGGAAAACATTTGATACAGTGTCTGACAAAAACCTTACTTGAAAACTTAATTGAAGCTGGCTTGGAGAAGAACAGTGTTATGTGGATTGAAAACAAACATTAATGGATAAATGGGTAAACAAGACTGCAAAAAAAGAAGGGTAATGATAAACCACAGTGTAATAATTGAGGAATGGTGCCTACTGGGGCACCAGAGGAATCAGGCTTTGGTCTTATGTAACATCTTTATTAACTATCTCAAATATAGAATAAGTAACATATTGATAAAATTAGTGGGTGATAAGAGTGGATGATTAGCGGGTAGTGGATGTGCAGGAGATGTAAAGGACAGGAATGAAGAGTTGGATGAATTAAATAGAAGACCATGAATAGAGGTTAAACAAAAAAAACGTCAAGTTGTTTCAATGTACAGCACTACATGTACTTCTATCTATGGGGTAGAAGATCTTCCGAGAAATGATCCAGAAGGAAGACCTAGAAGTAGTGGCTAAAAATTAAAAATAAATATGAGCTCTACTTATAACATAGCAGCAAACAAAGGACAAAGGGATACTGAAGATACAGAAAAACTGTGTCATAAAATATCATATAATGAGGTCATAACCCTTACTTACATAACTGTGGTCTTCCATACAAATGGTATACCGTTTCTGTCCTGGACACTGATAAGAAAGCATACCATCTGGAACAACAAATAAATAAATGATCAGAAGGGAGCTACATGGAAAACTAATGGGGAAAATCTAAAGCATACGTGCTATTTAAGAATATGAAAATGGAAATCGCAATTCTGCACATGGTTGATAGCTGAAACCAAGATACATCTTTTAAGAAAAAGATAAAACTGAAAACAACAATAAAAACCTGAAAGAAAGATGCAAGCTGAGCAAGGGTGATATTCTTTACTTACATTAAGTATAATTAGACAGTAGAATAGTTATCACAGGAGAGTGATGGAGAAAACATGCCTGGGTAATTTTGACAGTAAAATTTCTGATCATGTCCAGCTTCCTTCAAGTGGCAGAAAATGTTTTCTGAACTGACACATGTACCATAGTTAAGTTACACTCCACGCACCTGATGCACCTGATCTAAACCTGATCTAGGGTTGAAGCCTTCACAGATGGTAAGCTACTGTGATTTAGAACATATGCAGACAAGTGCCCTGTCTTCTCTAAGGCTATGCTCAGTGATAGAAAACCTGGGGGAAAACAAAACAAATGAACAAACAAACAAACAAAAAATGCTAAAAGAGAAGGTCTGTTAGCAACTGGAAACTTTGGCTATACTCTACGGAGATTGTGCAGCTCAAATGCCCAGGGCAGAGCTTGGAACTTTGATTTATGTCTCCCTGTGCCAGCTTTGATGAATTTGGTGCAATATTACATTGCAAAGGGTGTCTGGGAAATTCTCTGACTATCATGTGAGGTGTCAACATGCATGTAGAGGTGTTATGTAAAGTCTAGTACAACTATGGTAATCAGAAGTATCAAGTGACAAGCCTCTCACAAAGTCTTGGAACCCGAGAGCATTGCACATGGGGATGCACCTGGATAAAGAAGCAGACAGTCTCTGCATGGGGTCAGAGGAGGTGGAAATCAGCCTCCTCTAGCAGGTGTTGCCCTACTTGAATGGCTGCTCAGGGAGTGCTGGCCAGAACTTACAGAATCAGATGTGGTGCATCAGCAAAGACAAGAAGCTAAGGGAACTACAATTGTATTGCTGCAGCAGATGCGTTGAGAGGCATGGTGGATCAGAAAGCCACAATGACTTCTTGTATGTAGAAGTAGCTGGACCTTCTGGGAGACAAAAAGTAGAGGGAGGTAAAATTTGCCTGGCACCAGCCTTTCTGGGGACGTAATCAGTCCTTTTTTTTTTTTGCACGTTTCACTAGAAAGGGCCACATATCTGTGCCTACTGTGCACTCAAGCTGCAGCTGTATAATCCTCTGGGACTCTGAGGCCAACAAGGAAAATGCGTATTGTGACAGGTTTCCTACACTGTGTGGCATTAAACTCATTGCTTACAAATTTATAGGGGTCATTCCAGAGCCAGCAAATCATTTCCTTTCTTCTGACTGGGATCATATTCTGAGCTAGGCTTGTTCTCTATCCTGATGTGTAGGGGTTGCAGACCAACGCATATGAACCAGATGAACATATGAACACATCTTACATAATCTCAGAAGGATGAGTGTCTACCACGAAATCAACAATAAAAACATCCATTAATTTTTTAAGTACTGTATGACCAACACATGGTATTTGCTCAGTTCTTCTTTCCTCCCAAAGAGTCCTAGAGCATTTTATTCCCTCATCTGACACTGAAATGCAGCCACCTCTGGGGTGGAAGCCAGCAGCCATTCAGCATCAGGGACAGTGCCATATTTAAGCAAGATAAATGCACAGAAGAAAGACCATCTGTTATCATGCCAGTCAATTTGTAGATACAAGTAGATCCATAGCAAGTTGTGACAAACCCATGTGCCAGAGCCCCCTCCAATATTTCTAGCACAGTACAGGCAAGCATAAGGAAGTCATTTGGGTACACCCTAGCAGCGCTGTCAGTTTGCCTGGGAGGACTCTTTGCACTTGATGATGTCACTGTTCTAACCACCCCAACCTGTACAAGGGACCAAGCAGGTCTGATAGTACCAGTCAATGGTCCTCCCCTTTATAAGGCCATAAAGGTAGGCATGACAACTTTTTTGCTCAGCTCTAGTTCGTGGTTTTTGCCAAAGTCTCGAGCCAAAGCTCCTCCGAAGGAGTGCCCAGAAACATTTGGCTCTAAAACCAGGCTGAGGGATATCTAAGTGCCAAGTTGTAGAAGCCTCATGGAGTCTCTGTGGCCAAAACTGTGGAAAAGGAAATTTGCTCTGAATAGAGCCCTCATAGATCAAACATTCAGAGTAGACTAAACATCTTTGACAATGAGACTAAGATTTCATGGCAAAGCAGTTTTGCTCAGTAATTTGTTCAGATCTAAATGCTTTTAGTTCTTCTAAGTTCATTTCTCACCAAATTATTTTCTCAGGACAGTTCGTTTGAACATAATAAGGCATCCAAGCCTCAACTACAGCAGACCTTTGCAATACAACTACATGTGTTATAATACCTTATTTTCTGTCATGGATATTTAATCAAATTCACTAAAATTATGGACTGTAATGGAGATTTTTCAATAATGTATGTTAAAAGGGTCCTTATGTAATGACTTAGAAGTAGGGAGGGAAAAGATGATAGTGTGTTTTAGCATACAATATGCTATGAAGGATTAGCTAAACTATTGGGAAGCCCACGCAAGTCTCTACTACCCTCAGTGCTTGTGAGTCATTATGGTCTTGTTTGTTTCTCTGATAAATTCAGTAAACTGGGGTGCAGTATATCAAGCAGCAATGCCGTATATCATTCCATTCTCTAATAGCAACATAAAACAACCATTGATTGCAAACAGGCTCTTTTAAAGATTCACTACACTGTTTGGCATTTCCAAATGTTTTTATGTTGGCAAGCTAGTATAATAACTCATATGAGATCAAAATGCATATAACTTTATCCAAAGTATTCCACATGCTAATTAAGTAAACAGAAGTGTACTTGTCCCTACCTCCCCCATCAAAAGCAAGTATGCTTATTCTCCAGAACATTATTTCACTTCAACTTCTCCTCTTTATGTATCATTCCAAACCTTCATCCCCACCTCCAGCATTCATATTCCTGTTCGCTAACTCTCTTGTTACTGTCTCTGTCTTTTCATATATCTAAAATATTAAAGCGAAGCAAGGTAATGAGTCACTTTTTATCTCTCCAAGGAGGAGAGAGGAAGATGACACACTGCACTGATCTTACTAAGAAAAGTACAGTATGTGTGGGGAAATTTTTTGTTTTGTTTTTATTCAATCTTTATCAAAACTGCATTGTACAAGTCATCTTCATTCTCAGAAAAAAAAAAAAAAATAAAGAGCAAAGCAAAGCAAAGGCAGGTGAAAGAATCGCTAACAATGATACCAATTTTTGCATTTCAGTTCAGGGCACTGTGCACTATAGTGCAGCTTGAAGTCAGTCATGTCATAAATAAATAAATAAATAAATAAGTAAAAATCTGATATGTATTAATTTCAAACAAAGTAAGGTTCTCCTTGATGTCCATATGTGTAAATCCCAGTAGCAATACTCATCCACATAAGCCAAGGGAAGAACAGACCTCTTAGCTTTACCTGTGTCTTCACATGTGAATTCAGAACTACAATCTGCCATTAACATCTTTCTGGTTTTTGTCTTTTTTTGAAAGAGTGGGCACCTCTAACAACTTCACAAAGCATGAATAAGGGGTTATCCTTGAGCTGACATTCTGAGACACATTCTGCAAAAGACAGGGGGGCAATGTCTGTGGGTCTGGGTCTCAATTGCTGCAGGACTGGGGAGCCTTTTTGAAAGGCTTTCACTCTGAGTTGGTCACTTGCTTAAGTACTGGTGGGATTTTGCACCTACAATGCCTCAGGGAAGCAAACTGCAGGGCAGGGGGAGCACAGAGTAAATCCTGCACAAGCTATGTGCTGGGGCTGGGGCCAAGACATCACTCCCGCTAAGGAATTTTCAAAGGAGTTCACCTGGGTGAAAATAGCCTTTGAGGTACAAATCATTCACATCCCAACTTGTGGCTGTAATTGCTTATGCTAGAGGAACAGCCAAAACCAGCTGCTCCACATTGTCTCATTAGACCTGCCATTTTACACACAGCGGCCAAAGACAAAACAGGCAGTTGTTTGGCAGAAGCCTGGGGCTGCTTGGCACTGCCACAGAAGCATGCTCTTAGTTCTTGCTGTGGCCAACCCCTAGCACAGAGAGTAGGAGAAAGAGAGGAGGAGGAGGAGGAGGAGGAGGCGGCGGCGAAAGAGGAGGAGGAGAAGGCGGAGGAGGCAGCAGCAGTGGCACTGGCGGCAGCAGCAGCAGCCCACAGGCAATGCCAAGACTCATTATTGCAACACGACTTACAAGTTGTAGGCTAGCTTTCTAAGCAGGTAACAACTCTTGCAATGGCAGAGAGGGACACACACCTTATCTGAATCTCTCAAGTAACACTGTAAGGTCCCTGAGAATGGTGAAGAGTGAAGGGAATTATGCTGTACCCAGCCTACCCTTGAGTCTGGCAGTGGGTTTTCATCCCTGTATGTTTTTGTGAAAACGGAGATGGTGAGCCAGCTTTCGAGTACTTTGTTCAATAACATAGGAAATAGAGTGCCATTACTGAAAGATTAGCTGTGACTGTCCTAGCTCAGACACCTATCATGATTAAGTTGCCTAGTGATGATACATTTCCCTTTTTCCTGGCTCTTTCAGACTGCATTCCTCCAAAACTTCCATCCTAAAGGCAGGAGGCAGTGTAAGAGGAAGGCCCTATTATTGTACAGATTCTCTTCCTCTGTAAGTGTGTGATACAGAGGCAGAACCACAGTCAGCAGGGCTGGCTGTGAATCTTCCACTTTCATATGATGAGGTACCATCTTGTTGATACAGCATAACTTTAGTACTCTCCTATTTATCTATGTTGGATGAGACAATATTAATCCCTTCAAAATAGTATCTTGTAACTCCCATTGCAGATCCCTGTATTCCCTCACAGGGAAGTCACCAAAACAAAACAAACCAAAACAAAAAACTGATGAAAGAATGACTTTCTTTCTGTAAAGAAAGTAGAGCTGCAGGTTTTGTTTACTGCCATGGCATCTTTTCTATTTTCTTGTGGCCATTGTTAATAAGACTACTCACAGCTTCTAGACTTTCTGGCCAGCATCCAGTTGCACTACAATGAAGAGCACAAAAATTTGCATTTGGATGCCACAATTTTGTCTTCTTTCCCTGAGATTTTTACTTGGTCATTGAGCTCCATCATGACAAATGTGGCAGTATCTCTGATATAGAAGAGCAGACTGCTCTGTGAAGTAGGGCTAGAAAAGTCTGGATGGTGAGGCTGTATGCCAGTCACTTCTACCAGAACAGTATGCTTGGTTCAGTCCCCTTGCCTGCTCAGGAAAAGAAGTCTGGTATTTGCCAATCCACCCATTGCCTGCCCAATTAGTTCACTTTTTCCAAGGAAGACTTTATGCATGTAAAACTGCATAAAGTCTAAACTGCATGCTCAGCCTTCCTCAGGACACAAGAGAGCTTGATTCACCACACCCATTTAAGTGAACTTCAGAGCTGAAGGCTGAAGTGCTTGCCAAGGCCTTCCTTCTGCAGGCTTCAGGAGTAGCACTTCAACTGAACTGAACTGAACTGAACAAAATATGCAAGTAAGCATTTAACTCTCAGCTATGCTTTGGGAAAAATCTCCCTGAAAATCTGCAGCAGATTTGGCTGGGACAAACTGTAGAATGCCCACACTTTATCCTGAAACTTCGGAGAAGAATATACAGACCTCTGAGTACTTTGCCAAATCACCAGTGGCTGTGCTTGTGGAGGACATGTTTATACAAGAAATTATGGAAAGTGCACAATATTGTCTGGAAAGAAATAAGCCCTCAAGGGTGCAGCTCTTGTTACAGAAGAGAAGCTAAAAAAGACTCACAGTTTTCAGCATGCATCCCTAATTTTATGCTGTACCTTT
The DNA here is from genome assembly GCF_964211825.1 of Aythya ferina. NCBI lineage: Eukaryota > Metazoa > Chordata > Aves > Anseriformes > Anatidae > Aythya > Aythya ferina. The sequence continues at coordinate 51,881,743 of NC_140301.1, forward strand.
GAATGTACTGAGGTTTTTGGAAGTTCCTTATTCTTACATGAAAGTATATTCAAAACTTATTCTTCCTAAGATATTTATTTTTCTTTCCAGTGCTCAGCAAACAAAAATAAATAAATAAACAAATAAAAGGAAAGAATATGAAATACGTTCATGTCTAAACCAGAATCCTCACAGTGAAGGCAAACTGGGGACACTCCAAACAATGTCAAGTATGAAGAAGTGAAGAGGGTTTCCCTCCCTATTGTTTTAATATTTTTCCCCTAGCGATAAAAAACAACAACAAAAAACAACTCATAACAAAACTCATGGGATTTCAGGCTTAAACAGCATACTCCAAGCAACCTAGCTGCACTGAACTGAAATCTGCATATCCTATACAGGTAAAGAAAGTAATATTGCCCCTTCAGAGAGGGTGTATGCCATACATTACTGAATGTATGCAAAAGCATGTGTTCTGTATGGAGAGGGAGGAGGTATAGGAAGTCATACGTGTTCAGGGTAACACAACCCTCTTCTCTGCTGTTCCCTTCTCCTGGCATCAGGGCGGATGTAATTCTCATGCATTATTGATAGGCCCAAAAGCCTGCCAAGCTAGCCTGCTTTTTTTTTTTTTTTTTTTTTTTTGTGACAGACAAAGAAGGGTACACGGATGGCACCTCTCACTGCTCGGGGCTCTGCTTTCATTAAGAACATTTTCTGCCTGTTCTCCAAAGGCACCCTCTGTCAGAGACTGCCACACAATTAAAAAAATATGGCTTTGAAGTCCAGTGAATAGAAACAAAATGAATTAGCGTTCAGGTGTTTGTGCAACCTGATTAAAAAGGCCCAATTCAGTGGCGTCCTTCACACCTTTTCACTTGTCCCTGCATAATCTCAACGCATGTTTTAGGCTCTTTGCCTTTCTAGTTCCCCTCTTCCCCGCTCCCCCCATCCCTTTATTTCCTAATGCTTGCAGGTCCTCCAGGAAGACACAAGCACTTACAGTTGTTGAGTGATTAAATATTTATAATCAGGGCAATGAGTGAGGTGTTGAATAATAAATGCTAAGGTTGAGGCGGCCTTAGATAATTTCTGTAGATTTCTTCATCCACAGCCTCTTTGATTCTAAGGCAAAATCCTTTTAATTATCCAAAACTTTTTTTCTTTCCTTTTCTTCTTTTTCTTCATCTTCTTCTTCTTCATTTCTTTCTTTCTCTCTCTCTCTTTTCTCTCCTTTTTTTTTTGTTGTTGTTGTTGTTGTTGTTGTTGTTTTAAACAGCTGCAACAGCTGATAGTCCTTTATCATTGTTTTGTTCATGAACCTTAACTCTGAGATTGTGCTGGAGCTGTCATTAAAACCTTAGGAAGGCATGCATAAAATTTACATTGGTTCTTGCTTGCTCATTTGTGTTTGTTTATATATGTATATACTCAAACATTCATACACCCACATTCACTCAAACTCCTCAACATCAGCTGGATATTTAGTCAAGAAAGTAACATCTGTAATACATGGTCAGTCATCTACTGGGGACAGTTGTAGCATATTGTGACGGGGATGATGAATGACTTATATAAAGCTTCTTTATGGAGCTGTAATTGTAGATATTACTGTACTTATATAGCACTGTACTTTATATTACAGATATTACTGTACTGTATATATAGCACTGTATATATAGCACTGTACTTTACAAAACAGACAGAACAGCTAGATTATCCACAGGCTTCTGTTGATCTGAACTAGCACTGAATTTAGCTTTTAATATATTTCTTTTCCTCCTTAATCTCCCTAACCAATGGCATTGTAACTAGGAATTTTTGAATTTGATAAAAAAAAAAAAAAAAAAAAAAAAAAAAAAAACTCTAAAAAACAAAACCAAACAAATCTATGACTTCTGGAGTGATGTGAGAATTTCAGCCTGGAAGACAGAGGGCTTCTTTTTCTTTAAGAAAGATCTCAGATACTAGTAGTATAGACAAAAAGTCTGCAAAAAGAATGAGAAATCATAAGTCCTGAAGCAATTCCTGCAAGTGAGATTCATTGTCCTTCTTGCCTCTCCTTCTAGTTACATTCACTCTCATAACTATTCAGGAGGCTGATATGTCATTTCTAAATGCTGGATTTGGCTGGGAACTGATGGTATAACACAGTCAAAGTAAAACACAAGGCTACCTCTTCTGTGAGCCAGGGTTTGGAGACACCTATATGAACTAACCAAAAGTAAGAAAAATGTGTTCAACAACAGGATTTGGTGAAACAGTAAAAAATCTCCTGACAGTTAAGAGATTTGGCACATTTCAGTGTCAAACATGACTTAACCTGGAGCATAAAACTAAGTTAGAGAAGCACTAGGAGCGCTGTGGTATGCCTCCAATTATGTCAGTCTATTATTACTAACTCCTCTCAGAATGGATGCTACTGTATTTTCCCATGTGAAAACATAGTTTTGAAGCTTTGTAAATAAATGATCTAAAATATTTTGCAGTCTTTAAATCGGAAATTCAAATGAATTTAATGTTTTATCCCTGCAGCTCATTCCCTCTCATATTCCACATGGTGCAGCGTGGATATCTTCTCACACAGGCTACCCCTGCAGCCCCTCTGCAGCCTACACCTTTCCACAGTCACCCAATGTGAGCTAAAAAGTTTAGCAATAAAGTACATTTTGAAAAACCTGTAATCTAATGTGCTTTGGCTGGATGGTGATGAAAAATATTTCTACCAATATATTCTGTTATTTAACTTTTCTAATATAAATATAGATCAAATGAAATTAAGTTGTCCGCTTAAGCTCAGTTGTTGAAATACAAAAGGGAATAGGGTCTGAGTTTAAATCAAAACATCATCACACTGGTGATTCTCTCTGCAATGGAAACAATACTGCTGTTCTGGTCATATTATCTCATATTACCGTATTACCTATCATTACATCAGGTGATTTGAAATAGTGTGACATCCAAAGGAAAGCAAGAGTTGGAAGTGGTATTTCAAGGAAGAAAATTGTGATAATGGTGGACTAAAAAGGTCACCAGGGATGAAAATGTTTTCTCTATTTACATGTACAGCTCTAAACACTAATAAAGCACAAGAACAGAAGGAGCAAGCTGAACTTTTTGGAGAACGTTTTTCTTGTTCTTGTTCCTGAACACTCTATATTGTAATCCTTCCCTTCTACCTAGCTTCATGTGCTGTATATTGCTACTCACCAAGTTTTAAGAACTCAGTCTTTCACATAAGTCTTTAGTTATGTGTACAGATCATTCATTTCTGGAAATATGGGGGAAACAAAGGATCCTGTATGACAAAGATGTTTGCAGGAACCGATCTGGATTGTAAACTATAGAGCAGCATCCATTTTGGTAGCAATCACTGTGGTATCTATCCTTATGATATGCTGACCCTAGATGCCACAAAACTAATGTGTTCAACCTAATTTGATTGCTCACACCTTTTTGGTATTTGAAGAGGGAAAACATCATCCTGAAAACAATTCCTTTAAGTTAATTGAAGCTCCTAAGCTTTGTTTTCTGAGACTCTTCTGCTCCTTTTCTGCAGTATTTTCCAGTTCCAGAACTGGGTACTTTACCTAGAACTCTGGGTCACTGTCCAGCTGTAAAATGCCATAAACACACTGTTTTCAGGGGAGATGCTTTGGATTTTCACTGATAAAGAGAGCTCAAAGATGACTACATATCTATGGAAGACACTCTCCTCCCCAAAAATAAATAAATAAATAAATAAATAAATAAATAAATAAATTTTTATATATATATATACATAGAGAGAGAGAGAGAGAGAGAGAGAGAGAGTCTTCTGCTGCAGGTCACTTATTCCTTTTACAACCGAGTCTAGTTTTGAAACAGATAAAATATTTACAAGGAATTTCTCTTCCAATCAGGACCATTTGGGCTATATATGTTGGATAGCATCCTTAGTGCATAGTAAGTAATGTAAGAGATTTCATCTGTGTGCTTTTCCTTGGAAGGAGATAGTACAGAACAGAGAAAACTTGTAACTAGGCATGATCTTAGTTCTCTGCCTTCTTTAACCACAGACTTAATAGGAAAGTAGTTAAACTCCTCCTTCTCTTCCCACTACACTTACAACTTCCTGGAGCTGGAACTACCTTTTCATATACATTTATATGTCTCCTACCAGACAGGGTCAAATCTTAGTTAGGACTTTAGGTTACATTATAATCCAAAATCTTTAATAATAATAATAAAAATAGCAACAGCAGTAAGGTAAATATCACATGAAAAAGACATTCAGAACACTACTGTAAACTACTCAAATTCAAGAGCAAAGCCCAGATTTATTAACCAATATGAGTTTATGCAATGAAAATGCATCTAGTTGCATGATTAAATTATGTCAGGGGCTCAACACAAAATCTGCATAAATATTTGACTATAATACTTCTCTCCTGATAGTATTCATTTATGTAATACTTCATGATCCTCAGTTTCCCATTGTCAGGCGCATCTTTACACCAGCTTTCAGGCACCCTGAGATGGTGCATTACAGATGTAGCAGCAGTGTGCATGCCACAACTAGAGCAAAGGATGGTAAAAGGTTACTTAGAATTGCCTCCTAATTTTGTTTCCTCTCCCCACCAAGGGGTAATTGCTAAACCACCAACAGCTAAATAGACCTATCACCAGATGTCAAGGCTTTTGCTAAGTTCCAGGCATGTCTTTCCCGGTAGGGGCCACTACAGAGCATTAAATAGGAAGACTGGGAAGAGCAAACGAGTACAGTATAACAGAAGAAACCAGGTAAATATGAAAAATGCTTCACTGGAAGATTAATCCTTCCTGTAGTCCACCGTTAAAGTAATAAAAGGTTTATGATTCATTTCTTACATTATAATGGAGGAGGTAATTAGTAATTACTGGATTTATAGTATTTGTTGTGTTAACTCAGCCAATAAAATACACAGCAAAACTGTTTTTCTGAAGCACATTCATTGCAAAGTAATGTTCTTGAAGCATTAAAAATGCAATCTAGTGCACTGCACTTCATGTGTTATTACAGAGAGAAGAATGGTTCTCCAACGTACACTGAGGTATTAAGAACTCAAATATTTTATTCAATTTTTCTATGGATTTTTTTTTTTCCCAAAGAAAGGTTAAACAATCTAATTCTAGTAATAAGATTTAGCACAAAACTCCACAGCTGCTTAATGTCTATTGTTAAAAAACTAAGCATGCTTTCTCAATCAAACTACCAAATCTTTCCGCTTAATGTGCAATCAAGTTTGGGTCTTTTCTTGATATGGGGGAATGGCCAGACTGAGGCTGTCTTCACTGGTTACTGTCATTTCCTTCATTCCTTTCATTATCTGCCCTAAAAATACTTTTTATTTCCACTGATGAACTTCATTAATTTTTTTTAATATATAGCAAAAAAAAAAAAAAAGAGTATTGTTTCTGTTACTTTCTTATATCTCACCTACATGTGCCTAGGAGGCCAAGAGCTAACAAATTAATTGAATCCTAATGTATTTGATGTATCTGTGCTCCATTACTGGGCCTTTGTCCATGAGCTAAATTATACATGTAGAATAATAGAAGACACATGACTTCCCGTCTAACATTCACAATTGTGTTTCACTTCAGCCAGAGGAAAATATCTAATAAGCACTCATCTTGTGCTGACAGGGATGGAAAATGGTAAGGAAAGAGAATAGAAAGAGATGAGGTTTGAGGAACCCTCTTCTATCTTGTACCATTAAGTGAGAAATATTTCTAAATCATGACAACAGTGATAACCCTTATGAAATTTAGCGTTTTCTGTGCTCCTTCTGCTATATTTTCCTATACATTCCTTAAATATTCTTGTTATACTTGTAAAATTAAAATTTACTTTCTCTCCACAGAAAAAAAATACCCATACAATCCTAGATCATCAAGGCAGGAACAGCCCTGTAGTACTGCTCTAAAGTTACCCTTCTAACAGTATTTTATAAAAATAAAATTAAAAAAAAAAAAAAAGAAATGTGATTTTTTTTTTTTGAAATATCATAAAAGCTTACATCATCCAACACCAATGACAGATCTACTACAAAAGCATTATTGGTTAATTGGTAGTAACCTTATAAGCCTAGCATGTAAATAAACAAAAATAATAGGACATAGAGCTTACTTTTTATCATTGCTGTCTTTTTACAGTGTCAAACCTGACAAAGGGCTTGTGTGCCTTAGAGTTTGTTGTTTTTTACCAACTGTAACAGTTGATCTAACAAAAGATAATGACTTTACAAACCTTCTCTTTACACATATTTCACACAGTATAGCTAGAAATGGAGGGGAAAAAATGAAGTTCGCAAGCCATGCTTGTGCAGTCCCATTGAAAGGACAATGAATTTGTCTGGATGCAATATGGAATAAACAATCCTGTGAAAGAAAAAAAAAAAAAAAAAAAAGCAGAAGCAGCCCGCACAGCATCTGCTTTGCAAACTTAACAAACTTGGCCATTTAAGTTGTTTTGTTTGGTCTATTGCATATGGCAAAATGGTCCAATTGATGCACTCAGTACCATCAGTATTTCATTTTTGAAAACTAATCTGTTCTCTTCCCTCCCCCTCCCCATGTTGATGGAGAATCAGTTTAATATCTGGATTGCTGGCAGTGCATTTGAGTGCTGGTGAGTCAGCTAGATGGGAATGCTCCCTCTGAGTCAGTGCGGAGCCAGCCTCCCAGCATGGTGCTTGGGGACACTCTGGTGCTTGAGCTGCAATCATTTAGATCAGAGAAAACCAAAGCTCTGAACAGTTGCGGTCACTTGAGATCAGATGGAAAAAAAAAAAAAAAAAAAAAAAAAAAAAAAAAAAAAAAAAAACACAGAGATATTATGCCAGTATCCTCAGCAAACTCAAAAGAAGACAATTGCACTAGGCCAGATCTTATACTCTGCCAAGTAGCTTGATGAGGTAAAGATAGTCTTCTTTGTTTTCTGTCATTAAAGAATCAAGCTTTTATTATCATTATTATTTTTATTATTGGAAGAAAATGTTTAAAAGTTGCTATATTCCACACCAGAAGTGGTCGCATTTCAGTGCTACAGAAAATGGTTCTGGTACGTATAAGCTGTAGGATTCCACATGACAAGGAATAAATCAGTCCTAGCTGTGCTTTTGCATTGATTTCAATGGAGTTTAGAGCAGTCCCAGAGTTTTTAAAGCATTTATAAATCATCTGGTAGAATATAAAAGATATTTAATCACAAATGAATTCTTCTTTCAGAAAAAAAAAAAAAAAATAGTAATAATAATCAAATCTGTACTACCAATTCTTTCCCTAGCCTGCGAGCTCTTTGCAGCAGGGATCAGATTTTTATTTTGTGTTCACCCAGTACACAGCACAGTCAGCTCCTCTGAGTTTTGGAATTATGTATCGCAGCAAAGCTATAACAACAGCAATAACCCTGATGACAATGATGTCCATAATAATAAATTTGACACTTTCCAGTAAATAACACATATAATTATTACCCTCCATTTCTGTTTATTATTCAAGTATTTTTAGTTTCCCTTAGCAAAAGTTCATGTCACTGACAATGCAGCCAATTAAATACACAAAAATGAACATCTGCAGAATTTCCAGCCAAAAGGAAATCTCTTATTCTTTCTTGCTTTAAGAAAGAGAAAGACATACTGACAGGGAAGATTTTTCTATTTTTCATTCTAAAATACTCCAACTCTTGTTGTAACCATCATCCTCCTTATTCACATAGTTGCATAGTTAGTTGGCACTTTACTAGAGACTCATCATGCTCACAGAAAACCATCTGACAATCAATTCAGCAAACAGGACAATAACACTAAAATTTCAAAGGAATTCAAGGTGCACAGGCCAGAGGAAAAAAGACGATAGTATTCAAAGGAAAACAAATAAACGTTTACTTTAGGACTGTATCGATATAGCATATCTCCCGATGTGTGAAGTTCAAATAAAAATCTCCATAGAGTGCACATTGAGATCCTGACCAGAGAACTCATGCAGCAGGATAGAGCTCAATGCAAAATTAAAAGGAATGAGTTCTCCACCCACCAACTTCAGCAGTGCTGCTAGGCACTGTAATAATTAATTGAGCCTTGATATTTCATCAGCCTTTGATTACAGAGTGGAGCTGAGTGGAACATTTCACACAGAAAGTGAGACAATGTTGCAACGAAGTCAAGAGAAAAATATCACATTTCACCCAGCATAGTTTAGTGAACTTTGACATTTGATTTCACTTAACAGAGTGAAAAATTGAATTAGAGTAAGGAAGGGGAGCACACTATTCTGAGGGGAAAAGACCAGGGTCAGGCAGCATACTGTTCTCTAAGTGTTTAACAGATTTAATAGTTAATATTTTAAGATATAGGAGAAGATTTTTAGTTTTGCCAAGATTTTGGTGTCTGCAGAAGACAGAGACCTCTCTTTCCATGAACACACAAACAGCACTCCCAGCCATTCTGACCAGTAATGACTCCTAGCCAAAAGCAGTATGAAGTCTGCTCTGAATCTCTCAAGTTGGCCAAGGCTTCTTAATGAAATATTGGAGAGCTAAGCATAGGTGGAGCAAACACTGAAATATAACCCATGACACCTGGTGATGCATTTCGGAGTGAAAGCCTTACCCAAGGGCAGCTGCACCAGGATGAGCTGACAAGCTGCCGCTGTGCTATGGGTATTTGTGGGACAGCTCAGAAGCCAACGGAGGGCTGGTGCATATAGTGAGCTGAAAAATTAAACTGTTTCATTTTTATTACTACCTATATTCACCTCAGCATCATGTGGCTTTCCAGGAGCAAACCCTTTTGTGGTTGAAGAGCTTTGCTACTGATTTTAGTGTAAGCTTTAAGGAGATATGGAGGAGGTTGTGTGTAGGGTTCTTGGTATGGACATTCCATTTAGGGAATTTCACCTTCCCTCAATAGCACGATCCTAGAAAGGCAGGGGGATAAATCATTTAAGTATCAGGGGAAAAACAAGCAAACAAACATGTTTTATTTATTTTTGATTGTGCAAATTCTGTATGTACTTATATGGTGAACCCTCATATAGCAAACATTTTATTCAACAACATGATATAAACAGCTCATTTTGTCCTTTTTACTAGGACTAGAAGTGCTTTGGATGAAAGACTTGGGTGGGGGGGAGGGGGGAGAGAAGCAAGGAGGAAATACTGGGATGTCTGAGATGTAGGAGAGGAAATATAAGGAGAGAAATCAGAACATGACACATAATAAGGCTGCAGAAAGAGCAGCTGATAAAAAAAAAAAAAAAAAAAAAAAAAAAAAAAGATAAGCATTAAAGAGGAAATTAAAAGACAACAAGTTATCCTCTTGGAATTGATCAAGGAACAAGAACATGTATAACATGTATGCTTGTAGTAACATCTCCATCTCCCATTGGCAGTTCCTCCAAGATCCAGGGTGTTCCCTGAGTCCTGGCTGACATCCAGCTTGGGTAATTATATTCTACTTACATAAAATTCCCCTTGCAGTTTCAATTGGACACCACTTTGCATCCCAAACTGTTCTGCAGTGTGGTTATACATGCTTCACAGCAGAGATGGCTGCATTTCAGCAGGGAGTGAAGTTATCTTTTTATATAGTTCATATACTATGTTATAAAGCACCTGGGACCCTTACGCATCAAATGTGCAGTACACATTATGTTATCAGTAGTATGCAAGTTATTAGGAGAAATAGTATACAGTCATCATTTATCTACTGAGACAATAAATTCTGTGTTAAGTAGGGTCTAAGCTAAATCACAGTGCCATAGTAGTGCTCAGATGGAATTGAATGGCACAGTTATAAAAGTAAATGAACAAGCCAGTATGGCTACAGCTGGGAAAAGTAAATCAAAGGCCCAGATCCTCAGCATAAGTAACATGAATTCATAGAAGCTAAGCTATTTACACCAGTGGGGAATCTCCCTCAAAAAAAAAACAGGCTGGCAAAGAGAGAATAACCATCCTTCCCAATGTTTTAATGCTTTCCCACCCAGTAGGAGCAAGTGGGTAAGAGCTGATACACAGTGTTTTAACAGTGGTTGAAGACTCAAGGGAGGTTATGAGGCCAAAAAAGTAAGAGAAAGGGGAAAAACAAACAAACAAACAAACAAAAAAAAAAAAACCACACACATATAAATTCAAGGGAACAGCCAATGCCAGCAATAGAGAAAAGAGAGATTCAGAATGCAACTAGGGTTGCACAAATGATCTGCAGCAGTCAGCAGTCACAGGTGAAGGACCCAGAAGAGGGGAATCGTGATGTTGCCCAGTAGCTTGAAAAGAAACCTGGCTTTTTATTACTTTGGGATTTTTATATTTATTTTTTAAACTGTTATTATTTATTTTATGTTTAGATCAAAAGGGCATCAAGTAATGCAATCCATGTGTACATATGTGTACATAGAGAACAGTATTAGTATGGGGATGCATGGAAGCCACATGGGAATATCTGCTAAATGAGACCATGCCGAAAACATTTACTCAGCAGTCTTGCAAAAAATATTGTATGGAAGAGAGTAGGCCACTGCTTAATTCAACTAAGTGAAAGACACTGAGTGACTTAGTGCAGTAACTTGTGAGGGAGGGACAGGTTTGCTGTACTGGTCCGACCTGTTACTTTTACAATCACTTCCACATCCAGAGGTAGGAGATAGAATGTGATATGCTCCACAATGAAGTGTATGAAATAAAAAATAAATCAATTAGTGTGAATACAATGTTGAAAAAGCAGAGCATTCCGCTTCCATATTTTCAGAAAAGCATATTTAAAATAAGGAAAAATAATTATTTTTTAATTATTTTCTTGCTTCTTCATACTTTTGACTTACTGAACCATCACTGTCTCTTCATTTACTACTCCTCAATGTAAAATGTAACACAAAAAAGAACTATATAGGGAGACAGACATTTTCAAGAGCACTAGTTTTCTGATGAAGAAAGCTCATTTGGACCTGCAAAGTACTCTTATGAGAAAGATAAATAATCCTTCATCCTTGGTGAGGTTACACAGATAAGGAATTACTGGGACTGTGTGGAATCTAGGATTACAGACTCTGTTTTAAAAAGCTCATCAAAACAGAGGTAAAAGCTTTAATGTATGCCAGTATTTGTTTTCTTCTAAAGAGGAAAGGAAGTTGATAGTGAAGGTGAAGGGTTTAGCTTGTGCTGTTTTCTGGTTGACCATCTGGTGCTTGTGCAAACCTCAGAAGACAGCAAGCAAATAAGTGAGGAAACTGAAATAGGTTCAAATACCTAACAATAGAGTGAGGAAAACCTGCTGGATACAATCAAAGAGTGATAAATTTAAATGGAAAATACAGCTAGATAACATAATTTCTTTCGAAATAGGAAGAACTTTTAAAGTAAAGCAGCCATAGATATTCCATAGTTGAAATAAAAAGTCTCTTTTTCAGAAGCAACTAAAGATAATTGGGAATGAAGCTTAAGAAAATGGGTCAAGGAATATTTTTATTATTATTTTGCACATACGGTGCAGTATTTTGTTGAATTACAGAACCACATATCTGAAAATCTTACTGAAGCACCAGAGACAAGACTTAATTCTTTATTGCAGGTCTGCTAATGCTCCTCAGAATTAAGCTAAATTACTCCGTCTTTGAAGCCTCATATTTTTGACAAATGTCTAAGACTTTTTGATCTTTACCATGTAGTTCACGTTGGTCCACAAGTGAACTTTGCAAAAAATTAGCTTTTGATTTTGTGCCTTGCATTTTGTCAACTAGATTCTTGTGAGCTTTGGTTTAGCAACTCTAAGCCTCTGCTTCACAGAGGCTAATTAAATTAAATCAACTGAGTGAAAAGGCAGCCTCTCAGGTCCACAATAGAACAAGAGCCAATTCCCAGAGGGATGAAGAAGGGTTACGCAGCCGCATGCAAGCTTCTCCCCTTCCCCCTTCTCTATAGAAGCTGTCTTAGGCACTGTGCAGGAGGCTGTTAGCTGAAACTGGTGTCTGCCATCAACTAACACTGGGTAGAGAAAAAGCCAAAAAGATAACAGAAGTAGAATGGAAGTGCCAATGTCCTTAGTATTTTGGCACCAAGTGGAAAAAATCTACCTTCCTAATTTGTTTGATTAAGAGGATGAGACTTTTCCCCATACACTTGAGACTGGTGAGAAAGCCGCTGGAATATGGCTTTTGAAATCATGTGTGCCACTGATTGCAGCTCACAGACTGTGGGCAGAAACTACTGTGTTATCTCCTGATTAATAGAGTGGACTCAATATAGGAAAACCTGTAAAGCTGAGAAAGCTTAGGGTAATGTCTACTGGTATGTGCTATGGGGTTGCAATCGGCAGACATAATTTGGGGGTCATAGTTATTACCATGTCAGATGCAAGTGGAAGTTTAGAAATCTTACCTTCACAGGAATGTTCTCTCACACTGCAATACGAATCCCCTGGTTAGGAAAGTTTAAGTGTCCAAGACAGTACTCACAATTAAAACTGGAAATTATTGTATAAACATGGCAGCTACCTTTCCGTTCCAACTATGATGTGGTCTTGTGCTAAGTGGGTGAAAACCTGAATACACTGAGCTCAAAGGCACAAGTCTGCAGGGAGAGGCAGTACTTGTTATTCAACTGGTTAATAACATTGTGGGCCGGGGGGAGGGAAAGAAAAACAAATGCTTTCAAGCACACAAGCTCTTCAGAAATAAATTTCATGTCCTTACACTCCTTAAACTCAATGGGAGTTTTACCATTGACTCATTCATCTTCCATGATATTTAAATTGCAAATAGGGAGGATGTAAGATTCATCCTAAAGGAAGGGAAATTGCCTACCATTAAAGAGATGATGGGGTTGTTCTAAATAAAGCCTGGAGTGCTGGAGCATCTTGACCCAAAGTGGGTGTAGAGTTCAGAGAAGGCAAGTCACAACACTTTTGTGCATTGGTTTACCCACCTGTTAAACGGGTCTAACAGTAAACCTCAGGGAAACAGAGGATTAATTAGCATGCCTGATTTTACCAAGATTTCAGAGAGAAGAAAGAATACAGTGCAAAGTACTATCCTGATTTTTTGTCATTTTGGTGATCCATCATCCAGCAGGACTGTGGGGACAGGAACTACTGTCTGATTCAGCAGGCAAACACATGCAAAAGCCATTGAGATTTGCCTTTGTTGTGGGCTGTCAAATGTGTTTTTATTTTCATTTAACTATCATCCTTTATTGGGAGTGAGTTCCGATTCTGAGTGCTTTCATGGGACATCAGATGACGAGATGGTACCAAAGAAAGTACTGCAATGTAGGTCAGGTACCACAAATGCAACCAGACAGGTCACTCAGGGGAAGATCAGCTGTTTCAATAAGTTAGAGACTATAGCCTGGTCGACAATGATTAAAGCTTAGAAACCCTTGCTGAAGCTACTGCTTGATAGGCCTGGATGACTTACAGTAGTCAGATAAAGTTGTGTTATTACCGGTTTTCACCCATTGTGCTAAAATCTTGATACTGCCAACTTTACTCACATTGATGACTATTCCTTGCATGGCAAGGAGATCCATTTCCTTTGTTCACACAACATAATTGAGATCTGAGCCTAGAGTAAATAAAGGCATATGAAAGACACTAAGGTAGTACTGTCTATGTTGGATAAACTTTGCTTAGGCATTTGAATTTTTATCCAAATTAAGCCCATTCATTTAATCCTTTGAGGTTCATGTACAGGTGGGACTTAAAATCTTGTCAACTGCCTTAGGTATCAAAATATGTTTTTGTAGTTAGATACCCTCAATATTTGTTGAACTCAAGATATTTCCCCTTATTCAGAAATGGAAAATAAATCTGGCAGAGATACTTAGACATATATGTTTAGCTTAACTAAAACCAGTAAGATTTTAAGGGCCACCTCAACCCACCTGTTTGGGTCTGCCTAATTTCACATTCAGCCATAATAACAACTTCCCTCTCCAGCACCTTCAAATTATGTAATCATTGTTCATCTTTAGCTACAATTTTCCTTAAAAGTGTTTTGTATTACATTGGTCTGAAAAAGACTAAATTTCGTCAGCTTCCTTACCTGACTGCCGAGCATACACTCACTTCAGTTTTTGCCTGAGCTTTAGGACTAATGCTTTTCTAATGTGCTTTCTTTGCCCTGCAATGGGAAAGCAGAGAAGAAGCTAAGGCTGTTTTGATTTTGGTGGTGGTGGTGGCTTTATTATTATTATTTTGTTTTGTTTTGTTTTGTTTTGTTTTGTTTTGTTTTTCCTCAGCAGAGGTTTAGATTAAAAAATCAAACTGGACCTAATGATGACTTTTGACAAAACCAATTCTATCAGCAATGCCCCGGTGTGCCACGCTGTCCTATAATGCTTTCCCCTCACCACCCTGTGCTGTTACATGTCTTGGGCAGGCAAGCCTTGCAAGAATGCTGTTACACAGCTCTTGTTTAGTGTTTAGATCTTTAATATTTAGATCTTTAAAGCATTTTGTTTCTACGCCTAGCAGGCTCTGTGCCAGTTCTCCAACAATGTAGTTGAATCAGTAACTTGGAGCCTATTCCATGATAGCAGGTCCAGCAGTCTGCTCTGGGTATGGATCTTATGAGTCCTGCAGCCTGCAGGCCTCTTTGCCAAACAATGATATAATCAATAAGCTGCCAGCTCTTGGATCAAGGATGTATCCAAGATATTTTAAGCTTATCCAATTACTGAATAATTGTGTTTGCAATAACCAGCTCGTGTTCAGCACATTTGGTTATTAGAAGAAAGATGATTGCTGCTGACTCTCTCAGTGCCAGCACAGCCAACAGAACTCCACTTTATTATGTCTCCACTAAGCTTAAAAATGTTACCTCTCTGTGTCAGTTTTCCTGTTTGTGGTGTCACTGTAATGACATCCAGCAAGCCATTCCTAAGCAGTTCACTCACGTTGCTGTCCTCCAGTGGGGTTAGCATATAAGCACTAAGGATATTGGCAGGATGCCTCCAATTTCCTTTCTTCTCCCCCCTTACACAACTACAGAGCACTCAATGATAATCCCTAACTTCACAACCAACTCGAAGCCACCCAGTGAGCCAAGAGAATGTGGAGCTATTCTGAAGCACTGATGGATACTGCATTGCTCCTGGAGACCCCTCTCCCTCCAGCAGCTAGAAACTCAGTATACATCTACCTGGCAGGTAAGGGTTATCTTTCTTAAAGAAACTTGTGTTTTTCAATGATTTTCAGTCTGCAGACTGAGAGGTAACCTATAAACACTGCGGAAACCTAAGACTGTAAGGATTCTAGCTGTGCTGGAATAGTTGTGCTTCAGGCATTTCTTTGAATGCAAGTGTAATAGCTGCTCAAACAGGATAAAAATGTTAATATATTTTCATGGTCATTCTTTTGCACATTTTGCACTTCTGAGGAGATCCCAGGCTGCAACAATTTTATAGAATGATTGCATACCTTGGTTGGAGAGGAAGTGATTTTCAGCCCATAAATTCAATAGGATTTGGGACTCCTTTGAGAAATCCTAGCAAAATTTTCTTCAGAAAGTCATGTTTGAAATAGTTTGTTCCACCTGTGCACTGGGAAGGTAAGCATAAACATGCTGCAAATGGAGCTTTATGTGGTGCAGGGTTTTAATGTTTTTTGCAACTCTTAATTTCCCTAAAAATATTTTAATATTGAAATTTGAAGGAAAATCTATAAAATCAGTTAATTTGCTGGAGCAACAATCAAGCATATTTACATGTTGCAGAGCA
Organism: Aythya ferina; assembly: GCF_964211825.1. Classification (NCBI taxonomy): domain Eukaryota; kingdom Metazoa; phylum Chordata; class Aves; order Anseriformes; family Anatidae; genus Aythya; species Aythya ferina. Next base: position 51,897,458 of record NC_140301.1, read on the forward strand.
ATATACATGTGAGAGCTGAAGGAGATATCACTGGATCAACAAGTGAGTTCCACTCCGTATTCAAAATTATGTTCCATTCTGTATCACATAGCATGAGCTCCCAGGCAATTAGAGAGTGAATACTGAGCATATCATAGATGTAAGGTATTCTGGTGGCATTGGTCATGGTTCAAAGGAGACACAGATGTCTGTCAATAGCCAAAGGGAACCACATACCCCACCTTTCCTGGACAGAGATAAGGTACTGGGATGGTAGCAGCTCAGCATGAAGCAAATAAAGGAAGGGATTGGGAAAAAAAAAAAAAAAAAAAAAAAATAATAATAATAATAATAATAAGGCAACCTAAAACAAGTGGTAACATTACTTTTATTATTTTTTTTTTCTGTACTGACAGCTTTAAAAATCACTTAAAATCCACATAAAAGTACAGTATGTGGGATTCAAATAAACACAAATGGCCTACTAATGTACTAGCGTATGTGTAATTATTTTAAAATCTGGTTGCACAACAATGAACTCTGCTTTTCATCTTAATCTCATGGAGGAGAAGAGATTTCTGTGGTCTTGGTAAAATGCAATCCACGCCAGGCTTGGACTAGTCTGGCCACCCAGGTTTGCCTTTTCATATATCTGATAGATGTGTTTTGACAAGTTATATTAAGTACAAAGCAGGCCACCAGAGCAGCATGTGGAGTTGATATAGACAGAGACAGAAAGGCAAATAACAGTATGAACACAGTTTTGTAGGCAATATTTGCCATAACTGAGTACCCCCCATACATCATATCACCACACTTCAGTTAAAAATAAAAACTAAAAAAAAAAAAAAAAGAGTTATACAAAAAACAAGCCCTAATAACTTTTGAAAGGTGACATTTTAAACAGAATTTACAGCCCCTACATCTCCCTTATCTAAGGCAGTATTTCATTTTTTCTTTAAGAACTGAATTGTCAGTCTTGGTGTAACTTCCATTTTACACTGGGTTGGTTAAGGGAAATGTTAGGACTTCCATTTCCACCCCATCCTTTCCCTTCTATTGATACCAGTGTGCATTTCATTTAGGCAGTCCTCTGAAAAATCATGCAGAAACCTAAGGGGGGAGGGGGGAGGAGGGCGGGGGGAATGTTGGCACATGCACACCTGAACTGATTGCCCTTTTCTTTTACAACCATCTTGAGTACATCACCGTCATCCTCCAGAGTGCTCCTAAACAAGTTTTGGCAATAGCAAAAACAAACACTATTTACAACATCTTTGGATTCACTTCCAAAATGCAAAACTAATTAATCAGTAGTCTCTGAGAGACTCAGCTAAATGTGGCTGCCTCTTTGACACTGATCTCTGCTTTGATGTGAATATAGAAAGCATGTGAGCAAACCCCTAAAAGAAGTAATGGGTTTCAATTATTTATTTGTTTGGAATACAGGGGAGTAGAAGGTTAGCAATAAGTACTTAGCTAATCCTGCTTAGGCGCTCCCAACAGGAAGGGTGTTTAACTCCCTGCTTTCCTGTGCAGTTTTTTTTTTTGTGTGGGATGCACTAGTATACCTTTCTTAGGCTGTCATTGTGCAAAGTTCCTTACAAAGCAGAATATACTTAAAGGACATGTATACTGTCAAGCCACACATAAAGTTTGTTATTTTTAATTATTTATTATCAACACTAGAGAGCTGCTAGCTCAACATATAGGCCTTTCCCTTTGTTGCATTTAACTGTCATTGGTTTTCAAGTCAAGAGCATCTCTTCTAAGTGTTAGCTAGTCATTAGCATCATATTCTTCAGACACAATATAATCATCCTAATAATTGATTGTAGTGAAGGTAGTCACTTGTATCCTACACAATTCTCAGCCATGAACTCTGTCCTCAGTAGTTTATTATGCACAGAGAAACATCTTGATGCTATAATCTATCTTCTTCACAAATTTACATCAAAGGGCAACAAGCTCCGTATTGCTCCTTCAAAACACACCACTTGTATGATGTTGTAAAAGCACCTGCATTTTCTGAAAAGCATATTATTAGTAAATGTGAAATTAAAACAAAACAGAACAAAAATGACAACAACAAAAACAATAAGTAAAAGCCTTCCTCATAGTGATTGTGCATATATGGAGAGAGAAAGAACACATAGGATTTCTCTTTGGCAGTAAAACCTGCTAAATTATAGTGGAAAGCCTATTGTGTCACAAACAAAAGCAATATATTGATAGCAGGCTGACTAAGAGAAGCTGCTGGTAGAAGTAAGAGAAATCTACAATACTTATGTGATAGATACGCTGGGTAAAATGCCTGCTTTCCTTGTTGGCTGGAGCAATTTAAAATCATTTCACATTCTTAAATCATTTATTAGTTATACTATTTCTCTCTCCCCCTTCACAGACCTGTCTAATGCAATGTATAGAGGCTGAGATTTTGAAGTTTTAGAGATGTTTATTTATAAAAGCTTTAAATCTATTTTACCACAAAAATTCACTAATACTAAATATAGTTATTCAGAGGTGCAAATGCAAATGGACAAAAAGAAGTCTCTGAGATATTTATAAAGATGAAGAGAAAAAAAAAAATCAATGGTAAACAACAGTTAATTGTAACCCCATTCCCCTCCTCTCCCACCAGCCTCAGCCCTAAAACCAAACTGGTATTTCACCTCTGGAAGATACAATAGGAATCTTCTTTACATACTCATTAGTTTGGATCAGTGTACAGATCTCTTATGACAACAGTAATCAGTCATCTATTTGTATATAATCAATCAGTATCTTAAAATTTGCGGGGGCTTTTTCTCATCTGTACTATATAGATGTTTTTCATCAATTTTAATAAGTAAGTTTTCTTACTTATTGTAAAAAAAGGGTCTTGTCAGTCAGCTGCCCTTTTTTTCTATATGATAAGCAAAAGTAAAATTACATTTAGTCAACTCTTTAAGGAGATTTGAACACACTATAATAAACACTGAACATTTTTGAATTGGGGTTGAGGTGGTTTTGTATGTTTGGTTGGTTGTTTTTTAACAAAAAGCTTTTAAAAAGATATTTTGATAGTGTTTTGGACCCAGAGTAACATCCTTTCACACAGGCAATGTAACAGTGTAATACAGTGAGTGAAAAAAATTCTGTAACTGAGACAGATAATTAATTAACCAATTTATACACACCCATGACAAATTAAATTCTGGACTGTAAGGTTCTAACTCTGTTGGGTCTTTCTGTGTGCATGTGCTTGACTTTTTCCATTTATTTGTTTGTTTGGTTGTTTGGTTGTTGTTGTTGTTGCCTTTTATAGTTTCAGCATGATGTGAGATAAGAAGGTCACAGCTTATATCTCATTATCATCACTACAGAGCCTAAACAGATGAACAAGGTTCCCATTCTATGTTCTCCAATGGTGTTATAATCACTTCTTTATCCAAATACTTATATCACTTAATGATATGGAAAGGTATGACACTAAAATCCAAGTCTTACATAAAATAAAATGAAGGACTATTAGTTGTTTAACCTTGATAGCTCCCTGTCTGGTGTGTTTGTCAGCACCTTTGATTAGCTTAACATAAAAATTAGACAACACAGTTGAGTGAACTGGAAAGATTTCAGCAAGAACTAACTACTTGGAAATTAATCTTCTAATTATATTAGAAGAAGGCCTAAACTCAATGAAAATTTTCTTTAAAATCATTTGGGTCCCATGATGTTGAGAACTACAGAAAGACCAGACAGAACAAGGATGAGATAATTATTCACCAGTTCATTCTACTTCTCACACCAAGAAGCCAGCAGAATCTAGGAAACATTGGAGAAAAGTATGGAGGCTGAGCTAACTTTGGTTGATCAATGGTCGTGAAATAGACAACCTTCTTTTTAAAGAAGAGAGTTGAATCAGAATAGTTGCTGGTTTTCTCTTACCAAATGAAAGGGAATACAAAACACTGATATGATCAAAAGTATTCATTTATTATATATTTTGTATTACATCCTTAACTAGTTACTCGAAGATCACTCCAGCTTTTGCATATGCACAAAACTTTACTATGTTTATAAGCTGTGTAATTTCTATCTTCTAAACTATTCACTAGATATTCTAACAAAGAAACCATTGGCTTATCCTGAAGATATTCAGTAGTACATGTTATTTTTGAAGTTGCCATTCATACTAGATGTAATTCAAACAAGACTGTTCCAAGCTATTTATAATCTTTGTCAATAATAATGACTAGATTTCTTTTTACTTTATTCTTGAAGAAAGAGAAATGCTACTAATATCTAGATGTTGCACTAAAGAAGCCTAGTGGATTTAATGAGTTGTAACATTCATTTTCAATAAAGTTTTCATGGTTGAGGGAGGGAAAATATCTTCAAATTAATAAAATATGTACAAGGAAATAGCAGGAAGTAAGTTAGTACTTCGAAGATAAAGTAACTGTGCCTACTATAGGGTTAGTTTTCAATATGGATCTTAAAACACAAAGGTTAATATTTTGTCTGACGCGTTCTGAAGCATTTTGCATTTTTTCTGCTCATAGTGAAATTGATGGAATGGCGATCAACAAACATTGTGCAAGAGCCACATTCATCTCTATTTCATAAGCTCTTACATGGCTAGCAGGAATCTGACAACTCTTTAGTCCTTGGTCACTGAAGACGTCTGGAAGACAGTCAATTGACTAGACCTGACAGTGAAACTAACTTCTAAATCTTCTTCTATACCCTTAGATTCTCTTCTCTCCTGTGGGAGTTTCATATAAGAAAGTACATTTCCGAATTCCATTTCAAGGAGCTGATTCAATTATTTTTTTCAGTGAACTTCTTGTCAACTTCACCAATTCACTGATCCATCCTTCTCACACAAACCTAGAAAATACAAGCAGTACATTATACATTCCCCTGATGTGACAATGGTAGGGTTTTGTTAATTAGTAAGTAGTTTATAACTTACATATGATGAATTATTAAGTATTTTATTTAAAAAAAAAAAAGTAAAAAAAAAAAAATTGGCCTGAGTCATCCAATTGTTAGTTGTATTTTCTTCTACTTGTGCTTGCTGTGTGGAATATTTAGTAGTCTTCAGCACAAAGGCTTTGTTCATCCAAGAAATGTAAATATTTTCTTATTCTTTACAAGAGGAAAAGGTCAAGTTTTACTAAATTGGCCATATCACATTTTTTAATATTAGAAATTTATCAAAAGCTCACATTTTTGTTATAAAAGGAGTATTCATTTATCCACAATAAATATATTTAGTAAGTGACTGTCTAGCATAATAATCCTCTTGCTTTTTACTTTTGTCACAGTATATAGTGTTTCACAGTGTGAACAGCAATAATGATCATGTGTTCATATGAGTAGATTCATTTTGGCAAATCTTGTTAGTTGACAGGTATGTAATACACTTGCCTTGCGGCTTTGGGACCAGGTTTCAAATACAGCCTTCACTGAAGTGACTGAAAATCATTCAGATCTCATAACTGTATCAAGTGACAAGTAACGTGAATGCAGTCAGTATGTGTACGGGACCTGATGTACACTAGCCAGTCAAAAACGCTTCCCTTTATTCAGTTGCACTGCTATGTCTGACCATCAGAAAGAAGACACTTAAGGCAAGGAATTAAGGCCAGCAACACAAATCTATCTTTCTAAATACATATCTTTCTAATGAGACATTTATGTGCCCAGCAGCTGTTTCCTTGGCTTTTATACTCTGTGTCCACTAAAGGAACTCAAGTCCCTCACACATACAATAAGGGCACTGTACTAATTGTCAACATTAACTGCCAAAAGCAGCAATTCTATCAAGTTGATGTTGACTCAGACATGAACTTGTCCTGATTCGGTTCCTCTTTAACGCTGCTGGACACCTCTCACTGATAATGTTTTCACTGCTCACCAAGGAGTGCCAAATGTTGGCATTTCATTCATGCTTGTCATTGCCATGATATCACACATTACCCTCTAAAAGGAAACAAGATTTCACGATAGTCCTTATTATGTCACGTACAAGGAACATGTCAGTCATGTGAACTTGTGGTTAGAAAAGGAAAATGGAAATTATGTCCAACACAGCTAGTCATCCTGCTGGCTCTAGGTAAGTAAATATATTTCTTTTTGTTTGGTTGCTTGGTTTTGGTTTGGTTAGGTTTTGTCCCAGTTTTATCCAATATAAAATAACCTTAGGATTAATGCTTAAATTCTTTCTGGACACTGAGAGATCCAGCTGATTTAGAATGTTTTTTATTCATGGGCACAATGAATAGCATATGAAGGCATAAAATGAATAGCAATTATTTTGATTTTATTATAAGTAACTCAAAAGCCATTTTTTCTTCCCAACAGTAAGAAAGTCTTATACAGATGGATAGGCTTCCAACTTTGATTGACTTAAGAGGGAAAAGAAACTCAAAGTATTTTCATGTACTAGCATGGTTAGGACACGTGGTTACTAGCATGGATGGGGCAGATTGCTCCTAGTTGCATAATGGCCATACTAACAGCAGCTGAGGAGACAAATGTATGGAGGGAAAGGTCCCATTACACCAGTGAAGAGGAAGGAAGCTGTGGGCAGGGGAGAAGGAGGTATTCTACTGTTCTCAGAATGGTATTCTCCTGTATTTTAACCTTGCAAACTCAAATGGTATATTCCTTTTTTCTTTAACTCAGCTCTGACTTTTGAGGTTGTCAAGCTTTCTCAGTCCTGCTACTCTGACCTCTTTTCCATTTCTTACACATATTGTTTCATATTGTTTTTTGTGGGAAAGGAATTTGCAGGTGGCTTCATGCTGTTTCACACGTCCGTGACTTAGAGATAATGAGGAAATAAGTAGTAGAAACAAAAACTTGAGCAAGGTTGAGATAAAGAAAATTTGCTATAGTGTTAAAGATGAGCTTTGGGCAAAGGCCAATTGCTGGCTCTAAGTGCGTGTATGAGGGTCTCTAACCAATTGTATGACAGATTTGGGTGTGTGGACAAGGCGTGGAGCTACGGGGAAAGTATATGTAGTAGTGAAAAAGGGCAATAAATGTCTCCTGTTCAAGAGCCATCAGGAGTCTGTGTCTTGCATCCCTTCAGTTTTTCCCACCCATGCTTGCATACTTACAAACTAAATCCTTCAAGCTGTTTTCTTCCCTTTCTCTATACCAACTGTCCATGTATTCATCGAATCCAAGGGAAGTATGGCTGAAAGGACCTCATGAGGTCAGGGAAGTCACCATACTGTGCCAAGGCTTTTCTCATTATCTCATAGTATGTCAGTGTCCTCTGTGTTTTTTGCAGCTCTTCCTAATTCATCTTCATATGGTGAATGTGACTATCAAATAAAAATACACGTATATATGACTATAGCACAGTCACCTCACCTGCTTTCCATGCTGTGCTGTTCAAGCCACAATTTTGGAAAATTGTAGGATGTCCAGTCCTCATGTTGATAGCCTGCATGTAAGCACATGAGAATTATTAGAATAGCTCATTGGTAACTCAAAAAAAAAAATATATATATATATATATATATATATATAAAATCCTTTACATTACTTCTAATAGTCCTATTTCTTTTTTGTTCTAAAATCATTGCAATGAGCATTACAGAATTGTCTCATGCTTCCACAAGTGTCAGTAATGTTAATGAATGTCTGAAAAACACTAGAGTCCAGCATAAGTCAGGGGAACTCACTGAAATCCAATGGAATTATTTACAACAGTTGAAGATTTGGCTTTTCATGCCAGTGTAATGATCTTGTTCTTTAAAACCAACTATCATATAAATAAATGCAATAAATATGAATTACATTCCTAACAGTATGAATAGGAACACACTATTTTTTTTCTGTTGAATTATACTTTTGTAGGTGGAGAGAAAATATTAGAGATTTTTCTGACTCAGGTAAGCTGCATAAAAGTTTGGCTCCACATTTCAAGTATGAATCTCTAATTGGTATTTTTTTTATGGTTTATAAAAAACATATGGTTTATATAAACTCATATACTCATATACTATATACTCATATACTATATACTCATAGTATTGGTGGTAACTGCCTTGAAGCTTCTTTATAAGAATTGTTCCTTGTAGCAGCTTGTCCGTAAACATCCTCCAGTTTAAGCTGTAGAACTCTTCTTCATAATTCCCAAACTACTTTTTAGAGAAATTAATTTGGCTAAATGTTTTGTGAGATAGCTTTAAAAGTTCAACATACTTTCAAATGTTAGAACAAATATACTGCAAGTTGTCATGGCATCTGCATTTGTAAACAAAGTATTGGAGGGAAGATCTTGCTTCTTATTAGGGAAAAGATTTTCCTCTTATCAAGGAAAAGATGAAGAAATTATGTAACTTGGGACATTTTCTTAATTCATCTGGAGATTTTAAACCTCTGATATGATAAATTAATAACCAGAATAACTGTATAGCTCAAGCATAGATTTATACATGAAAGTTTCCCAAAGATTTCATGTCCATTTTTTTTTATTACTACAAGTCCATTTCAACAGCAGGCTACTTAAAAATGGCTACCATTTAAATGAAGAATAAATTAGAATCATTAATAAAAACAAAACAAAATAAAAACTGCAAAAATTGTTAACCTCCATTAGACCTTAAATGGCTTTTCTAATTACCATTAAGCATGTAGTTGTTAATCACTGTTTTGATCAGGATTATAAAAAAGCAGGGTCTTTAATTTCTCTCAAATAAATTAAAAATTCCCTTTCAACATGCTACAAACAAAACTGATGGTCCAAGTAAGGAAGGGAATGGAAATCATTTTCTCAGTCACTTCTTTTTTTCTGGACTGAGGGAAACATTGGTGATAAACAGAGTAAGCTAATCAGTAATTATTGTAGCTTCAACTTCTGTGATGAAGAAAGATTCAAATCATGAAGGTATTCAAAAAGTCTTGACTTGGGATTGGGGCCTAAAGAATTCAGAAAATCAACACAGAGACAGGAATACTTTCATTTTTTGTAAGAGATACCTAAAGTAATAGGAAGTGCATACCTTCCTTCTTCTGCTTTTTACCCTTCCTTGATATGTTGGATCTGTGAACTCATCAGAGGCAACTGTCACTGGATGTCATACATCTGTCACCATCTGTAGACCTCAAAAATTGTGAGAAGGTTGCTGGATTTTTATCTAGGTATGAAAGCCTCCCAAAACCTTTCTCCTTTGGGACTGTGGTAACCTACCCTAATTCTATTTCCTTTTTAGTGTCCCTATTTATGGTTGCCATTATTTACACAAACATTTAAAACTGTGAAGGATAATGCTGGCAAGGCATTAAGACCTTTTTAATATTTTCTGCATTTATTTTCTGTCTATATGAAAGGAGATCTATATAAGCCACCGCAACATTAGCAGGCTGAGAAGTAGGTAGGCGGGAATGAAAATACCTTGTAGGATTTATGGGTTTCGGCAGTGCAAAGGGTCACAGTGCTGTTCTGTGTTACCATGCAGAAAACAATTCAAATTTCAGAGTAAAGTCCAGCCTTTTACAATACTCACCCAAGCCTGGACTTTAAGGCTCTCCCACCCCTAATTACTGCCTGCAGCAGGTTCACAACAAAATAACTATTTAGCCCAGAGCTGAAAATTTCCACTTTAAAAAGAAGAGGTGGAAAATCTGAACCTTCCTTCTGGATCAAATGTTCATACACTCATGAAAATATCAGGCGTTTTCTTCTTGCTTGGCTTACAAATATTCTCACACATACACAAAAGAATGGGTACTTTGCACAACTGCACTGCAGGGAGCCTGGGGGCAGCAGTGCCATTCATTCAAGAATTACCTAGGGGCTCTTCAAGACAGGCCACTGGAGGTGGAGGTGACACAATGAATTCAGAGAAAGTAGAGGAGTGCTGGCTGAATTGATTCTTATGCATTCTCGTATTTAGAATATCCACATATTGGCATTGACATGAATTTCAGAGGCAGTGGAGTTGAGATGCAACATGGCATTCATAATGAAGTCTGATAGAAGCAAACTGGGAACAATACTAAATAGGACATTACTAAATATTATTATAAGATAAACTTGCTAAAGAGGAAAAATTCTCCAAATAACTATATTTCAAAGACTGAAATTTCATTGCTTGGCACATTCCACCAATGTCTGAGAGTTGAATAAAGACACTGCAGGCTAAAAAGACCAGGCAGCAGAATATTGCACTTCACTTTTTAATGCGTGAATGAATATCATGTGCACTGTAGGGAGGAGCTGATAAAGCAAGCAGGTGCTATGCAAGCTTCTGTCAAACTCTGTTTCTGAACTGCCAGAGCACATCTCAGCTACTCTTGGTCTCTTCTGCAAAGAACATAGGTATGTGCAGCTGAGAGCAGGAAGGAATGACTTATTTCTCTGAGGGTACTAACTACAAAGAACAGAGGTCTTCACCTAAGAAATAACAGCTCATAAGACATATAACCAGAGCCATCTAGATCTTATTGTCATTTTAATTTTTTTTATGAACTCATAAAAGACTCACAGGCTTAATCTTTCAGCCACAGTGAGGGCTGGATGACGGGGGGAGCTGAGGGGGACATGGGGGGCAAGTACTAAATATAGAAAAGTAAATAGTTTCATTCTCCTGTAGGGAATAGAAAATTATGAAAACCTCTGCAAAGACTCCACATTTCCCGTAAGGTATGCAACATGGCAGTTTCTGGAGCAGACACGTTAGAAGTATTACTATGCAACTAGTAAGACATTCAGTGACTAACCCTGAACCTAGAGCTGATTTGCTACACAACACTAGAGCTCCCACTGCCTATGGTTATTCAAATGCAGTCCATTTGAACTAAGATATCTTCCTTAAATTACCCCCAATCTCTTACAGCTATAAACTCTATTACCACCTAATACCTCAAGCCCACACTGACCAATTCCTCCCTTCCTTCTGGTTAAGCTTTCACAGGTGTGGCCAGTTGATCTTTCATCCATCTTTAGTCACACAAATTTTCAAACTGCAGCTGTATCTCAATGTAGAGTGTGCCTACAAATATGGTATTCTCAAAATATTGTTCAAGGCTTCACTAGGATAATCCAGGTTCCCTCCTTTATGATGTGCTATGCTTTAGCAGTAGTAGGGCATTTTTAACTTAGGCCATTTTGATGCAGCTGTTTGCAGAACCTGTGGCTCAGGTTAGATGTAGCTGTTTCTAGGAAAACAGCTAAATAACTCCTTTTGGCAATCTGTAGGGTGAAAAAAGTACTTATATATCATCAGTTCTTTTTGATACGCCTTGTTCATGTTTGCCACATCCTGCTACGTTGTGATGTTCTGTTGTGATTGTTTGGCTTTTGCAAGCTAGATGTTATTGAGTATATTCAACATTGTCTGTCCCAACTTAGTTTATTGAGAATTAAATGTTGATATAAAGGACTCTCTATGAAACAGCAGTGTCTTGGCACGTGAGCAATCCTGTTCTAGTAAGGTATATCTTGTCCCCTTGTATCTGCCTTTCAGTAGACTAAACAGAAGTAAGCTTTATGCTGCTTCTTTTCAGTAGCAGGGCAACCTATTCAGTCTTCACTGAGGACAACTGAGTGTTCAACTGTTTGTTAGCTGCCCATAAATATTCAGGCAAGATGCCACGCTATCTCACAGAGATACTGCCAGTTCGGAGTAAAACACTCTTCAGTCAAATTTGGTAGCAGTTTTCTGCGCTCCTTTCTTCAAAGTGCTCATTTACCTTCCACTCAAATTCAGCCATTTGTACTTGTGCAAAGAAGTAGATGGGGGAAAAATGCTACCAGTTTGGGATGGTATGCTTTCACACTAACTCTCTGCTGAAGTAAGCATGTGGACAAGAAAGGAGGCAAAAGTAAACAGGTCCTTAGCTCTTTCTAGAGAAAGTCCCTGGGAAACTAAAACCATGAGGGCTGCATAGAGAAAGCTATTGGTCCTGAGAAAGGCTGTTATTAATTTTTCTGTTCTGTCTCCAGAAATCTTTGGGAAGCAAAAATGATGCTATTCATATAAATGTCATAAAATCAGAGTTATGATGTTGCGAAAACAAAATTGGGACTTTATTACAAAATATTACTTTATTACAAAACTCTGTTCGTGGTGTGATAATGCCAAGAAAATAATTCCTCACACAGGTACAATTGAAATACTCTTTTTACACTTGTGTTTTATTTTGTACCTTACACACAACTCACTTTCTACAATTTCTACAATTGCTCTGAAATACAACTTTAAGTTTCCCTGTTACTCTGCTTAATTCTGTCCTTCAATGTGCAGTACTTGCACTAACTGCAGTATGCATCCAGCTTGGGTGAATTGTTCTTATGGAGATGCAAACTCCTCGCTGTCCAAATAGGCAACTGCACCAAAGCTGCATGCCAAATACAGCCTAACATAAAAGTCAAATATTCCCAGTAGTCTAATACTCTGAATCAACAGTGCCAAAGGTAACAAAGTGGTACAGCCCAGCTGCCTGGTCTTGGTGATGAAGGTCTTGTACTTGGAAAGCATCAACTTTTCAGAGTCTTCTTATGAACAGTGGTTCCCAGACATTTACCTGCAATAGCAGCTGCTTGGAATATTTAATTCCTCTTTTTTTTTTTTTTTTTTTTTTTTTTTTTGTCAATGAAAAATGAAATCTTCCATATATTTTTCCCCAAATATTCCTTTTTAAGAAAAAAATCTCAAATCCAAATCAATTATTTTATTTTTAATTTGAAAACAAATTAAAAAAAAAAAAAGTATGTTCAGCCTCTCTCCTCCCTCTTCTGTTTTCTCTCTGCCTTCCTTCTGCAGAAAAAAAAAAAAAAGTCATAAAATAGTTTGAGGAAAAAGGAGACAGGAATGAAAGCTCACATTATGAGAAAACCTTTATCCATTTGCAAAGGATCATTTTTGATAAACTGCAAACGTTTTGAAAGGAAACTGTGGTGACTGCTTAATTTTTTTCCCTGTGAAATAAAAGAAAACTGTTTTACCTCCAATTCTACCATGGGGTTGTGCCAAAACTATTTAGCCCACTAACAGTTTCAGCAATTCACCATGGATCTTCTCTTTGCTGAGGGGAATTTTCTTTCTTATTCATCAATTATTTCTTATTTTCCTGCAGAAATTAAAAAAAAAAAAATGCATTTTAGAACAAAAATGTCAGACATTCTTGCTTAGAGTGACCTTTGACAAGCAATATGCTTGTTCTGTTTTTTGTGAGACAAAGTTAGAGAGAAGTGGGTACTTGACTAGGGCTTATGTAAATGTCTGGTTAAGTCAAACAGCAGTGTTCTAGCACGCTTCCACTTATCCAAGCCTCTTATGCTTTGCAAAATAAAAATACATATAGTGAAAACCAATCTTAATATACAAAAGGAAGAATTCACTTTCCGTGTTCAAGATACATTGAAATGATGAGAAAGACACCTCCAGACACCTTCCTCACCTTTCACGCCCACCCTTCTAAAACAGCTTTTACAGAATCAATGGTCTCTACATAGCTGATGCATGCTTTGAATGGCAGAAGTACAATGTCTTATAAAGTTATAATCAGGCTAGATCTTACTAATCTGGGTTATAGCTCAACTGTGAAAGCTCTTTTGAGTAAAATCATTTCTTTATTAATGAGATTCAGCCCAATCTCACTGATAAAAATTACTTTAAAAGATGTCCCTTTGCTTCTATTCAAATGAATGGGAGAAAACGGTGGGTGTTTTAAGAGCTGTCTTCCTGTCATATCAGGATGGATCTCATTAGTGAAGGGAATGATTTTACCAGGAAAAAGCTTCTACAATGAGAAAACATAACCTACCACAGATGAACAAAACCCAACTCAATTAGGCTGGGAAAAAAAAAAAAAAAAAAAAAAAAAAAAAAAAAAAAACACTTAAAAAATCAAAAATCATCTCACTGCTCTCATTCATTTTAATAACATGAGAAAGAATATTTCCCTCTCAAAAAGATTTTTTTTTTTTTTTTAGTTGAACTGGACTGGATCTCATTAATATAGGAACTATTTTACTTAAAAGAGCTTCCAATATTAGTCCACTTTTCAACTTTGATTAATCAAAGCAAACATGATGGGGGAGGGATAACTAAAAAATGTATCTACTTCTAAAGCATTACACTTGACATAAGAAATAGACATAAAGGGATTATAATCCACAGTTACTTCTAAAGTAGCTGGAATACATTTGCCCAGGTAGACCTATAAACCAGTCATTGGAACCTCAGCTAGATGTGGTCAACCACAACTGACTGACAAACAGGCAATTCAAACAGTTAACATGCACTGAGGGACCTTCTCCCTGATTCTAAAATAACCTCATTGTAATCAGCCTTTATTCTTTACCTCAGATGACTAGCAGGGAGGGCTAAAAAAGCCAGACTCCTAGGCTATTCTTGTTTCCTCTATCAAAAGTAAGTAAGTTTCAGTTGGGTCCTGGACCAAAGACAATGTGAAAGTCTGCTTTATCTTTCATTGGCACCCTTTATTGGCTGGGACATTCCTAATGGCTAAAATTTTGTAATCAGATATCTCAATTAGTACTGTTCTGAATGCAAACGAGAGTGTTGATACGGGAGGTTCATATAGTGATGTGGTAATTTCATTGTGCTGGATAGCTGAATTTTACCCCAACCATTCTCTCTCTCCCCCTCATCAAAAGGAAAGGGGGAGAAAATACAATGAACAGGGCTCAAGGTTTGACATAAGGACAGGGAGATCACCCACCAATTACCAAAATGGGCAAAACTCGTTCAACATAGGGAGATTAATGTAATTTATTGCCTGTTTCTAGCAGACTAGAGCAGTGAGAATACTAAAAGCAATAAGCAACCAAAAACAACTCCCCCACCACCACCTCCCCTCCACACTCTTCAACCTCCTCCCCCTGAGTGGTTCAGGGGAACAGGGTGCTGCTGTCAGTCTATAGGGCTTCGTCTCTGCCACTCCTTCATGGTCACTTTCTGCCCCTGCTCCACGTGGGGTCCCTCCCACGGGATGCTGTCCTTCCCAAACTGAGCCTGCGGGGGCTTCCCACAGGCAGCAGTTCTTCAAGAGCTGTGTCCACATGGCTCCATACCATGTGGTCCATCCCCCAGGAGCAAACTGCTCCAGCACAGGTCCCCCATGGGTGGCAGCTCACCTCAGACCCCTGCTCCTGCAGCCCAGGGCCTGCTCCTGTGGGGGTTCTCCATGAGCTGCAGCATGGAGACCTGCTCTGTGTGGGACCCCTGGGCTGCAGGGGGACAGCCTGCTCCACCAGGGACCTCTCCACAGGCCACAGGGGAACTTCTGTTCCATGCCTGGAGCACCTCCTGCCCTCCTTCTGCACTGACCCAGTTGTCTGCAGGACTGTCGCTCTCACATTTTCTCACTCCTCTCTCTCAGCTGTTGTGGTGCAGCAGTTTTGCTGTTGTTGGTGGTGGTGTTTTTTTTCCCCTTTTCTTAAACATGCTCTGATTGTCATTATTTCTCACTGTCTCAGCTCTTACCAGCAGCATGTCCCTTTTGGAGCCAGCTGGAATGGCCCCCATGGGACAGCTTCTGGGCTCTTCTTATGGAGGCCATTCCCACCCCCTTCAGTACCAAAACCTTGCCACATAAACCCAATGTACGTGCAGAAGTGCATATAGTTATCACCTTAAATGCTTCCAGAAAAGAAGAGAGGGTGGGAGGTTGTCCTGCGGTTGCACAAGGCAGGGACATAGCTGGACTGGAGCAAGAGACTGGAGCAAATCTCATGCTTGGTTCATAAAATTACCCAAGCCTGGTAATATGCGTATGAGCAGAAAGTAAGCACGAGTCTGCCTCTCTTTCATTGACTGTGATTGTTATTGCAGGATTAAAAAGTCCACAGTGGTTACTACAAGATCACAACTATAGACTTATACAACCATTCTGGTTTCCTACTACAGTGTTACAACATTTTGATGTCTTTATTTTATTTTATTTTTTATAACACTTTTCCATGAAGAAATATAGCCAGCTGCAGATACTTATCCAAGCTGCAAACACAAACCTAGATAGGAATTAGCTTTTGATTTAAATAGCCCTAAATTAATTTGAATCACTGTAAAACTACGCACACCTGTGCCTATGGATGCCTTTTGCTGTCTTCTGGTGCTGGAACTTCTGCCTTGATTTCTCAATGACTCAGTGCAGCAGCAGCTGCAGTGATCAGGGAAGCTCCGTATGTGTGTGTTCACCACAACCCAATTTGGGGAGAAGGTGTTTTAGGATTCGTTTTCACATTATCACCTCATAATAAACATTAATTTAATGGACACACACTTTATTTTTCAGTGTGCTTGAAATAATTCCTGATCAACAGAATACTGAACATGGAATTTAGTACAAGTTTGTTGCAAGGAAAGAAAGAAGGTGGAAAATAAAAGTAGATTTTGTGTAAGGCATGATTTATTTTGTTTTCCATTCAAAAAGATTGGCAAATTCTTTGACATATCCACACACTGGAATTTGAGAACTCTTTCACATATATACTGCTCAGGGATTTACAATCACAAATGACCTCTGTAACATACTTTACAATATTTAGCATAGAAACACAAATGCAAGCACACAAGAACACACATGCTCACATACACATACAAGTCCATAGTGACCTTTTACTTTTGTAAAAACATTTAGGGTGGAATAACCCCTATCATTTACATTTTTATATATTCTAAACATATAAAAATAAAACTGTCCACGTCAAAAAAAAAAGTTCAGGCCATGGACTTTATCTTTCCAGATGAGAAAGCTCTGAGCACTGACTGTGACTATCTGAAATAAACCCTGTAGGTGTATCCCATATTAAATGTTCAGCTTGAGGTTAGCAGTTAAGCATGTCACATTATTACATGCATAACATGATGAGCTGAAATGACAAAATGCCAAATTCCCTCAAAAAATTCAGGCAACAAACACTAATTTCTTCAAGGACAGCGACTATCACCTTGCACAGCCGCTTTGAGAAGTGAAAATATATCACTGGCAAAATGGTATACCAGAGAAAATATGTAAGAATGGAGTTGCTTCTCTGCTGCTCTCAAGTGCATTCTATCTGAAACACCAGATTATGGTTAAGGAACACCCAGTTAAAAGTATTGCAGCAAGTATTCAGTGTATATAGGAATGGTGAATTCATTAAAAAAAATAATAATAATAAATCAGTGCTTTTCACTGAAATAAAATTTAATGCAGGCTTGATTTGGTCCCAGGTATTTATTAAAGAACAACCAGATATGCTTGGTGCATTAGAATATGACCCTTTGGGGAATCTTAGCATGTCTTCCTTCCATGAAAGAATTTGGATCTATTTTAGACTCATATGTAAGACCCCACAAAGTTTATCAAGATTAAAAAAGATACTTTAAATAAGTTAGTATTTTATTTATGTTACAGCTTTCCCCTGGTCATGCCAAACAGAGCATCTGTTTACAATCTTGCCAAATACCAAAGAAGAAATGAACAGAACATAAATTTACTTTTTAAAATGTGCTACTTGGATAAAAATTAAATTTGAAATTCAGAATTTGCATTTCACTCTATCCCCCCAAATATCAGCTTATAAAAAAAAAAAAAAATAGTTTCCAAGAGATCTTTTGGAAATGAAACCTTTCCTTTTCTTTTATTTTCAGAATGTTGAAAATATTTTTGCTGGTGCATATTTTGAATATTACTAGTAGTAATATTCATAATAATTAATACTGTTTCTCAAGGGTGAATATCAGACATCATAGTCCTGCCATATTGCCCTTTGAACTTCATCCTATGGCTACTAGAGGTAATACTTGCAGGAAAGAATCTTCTTTCCAGAAGACGATAGTGAATACTCCAGGGCTATTGAAATCTGAATGAAATGACAGACATTAGCTTCTTAGGTGGTGTTTCATTTTGTCTTTGTATTTCCATCATTTGTGTAGGTAATTAGAAAGCTGTTGTTATAAAATTGTGTATTATACGATGGGTTTGGCAGTTCATAAGTCAAATAGAAATGAGAAAGCACTCCTGCATTATGCTTATTAGTTTTATTTTGCTTACAGCAAACAAACAAACAAACAAAAGCTATTCTGCATCTTGTGTTTTCGCAACTAAAATGTACTGTAACCAAAAATCAACCAGAAGATCAAGTGGACAGCCCACATAATACTTTAGTGATCTCAGAATAGTGCCCTTGCAGATGCCAAACTGCTTTGCTCTGCTTTGTGGCCCCCTAGGTCACCAGTATCCCATTTTCGTGTCATACATCCCTGATTTAAAGCACTGAAAAACTGATGTGTCTGGTTTCTGGCAAACCACAGGGAAAAGAAAGCTCCAACCTCAAGCATTTCCTTGGAAAATACTATGCCAAAGATCCATCTCTGACGGCAGCAGAACTGGAGCTTTTGCTGTTTTTTCCCCAGCAGTGGTGTTTCCATGTAGCAGAATTCTGCAGTCTTCAGAAAGTTATGGGCTACAGTGCTCACTGTGGCTATATTTATATCACTGCTAGGTCCCTCAGAGATGTTGTCCAAGTGAGGGTTCCCCAGACCGGGGCATTTTATATACAACTATTGCACAACCAAGCCACCCAAGAGAAAAGCACAGTGTTGAGTGGCACACTGCTGGGTTCTTCCTTAGCTCAGCACCACCCTTTAAGTCCTGATGATGTTCTTCTATCACTCTTTCCTATGACACTGGTGTCTCCTACTTTATTTATTTATTTATTTATTTATTTATTTATTTATTTATTTATTTATTTATTTTCTGTTCAGAGGACAGTCATAAACAGCAACAGCCTTCATGGAGGCTTCTCTACCAAGTAACTTCTTGAACGCTTTATGTCTTAGGAAAGGAGTTGCTTTTCTTCCTGAAAGGAAAGAGTTATGGTGAAAATTTTGTTAGGCTCCAGCCATCCTAGACAGTGTGTGGCAGAGCACAGTTTGTCCAGAATACACTTGACAGCAACACAGACATCAGTGCGAAGTCAGGAGCTTCCATGTTGCCTGCCTCTCTGTCATACACTGGGGGATAGTCCAGAAGGACCGTCAAAGGGCAAACAGTTTGAGTGGTTAGTAAGCTGGTCTCAGAGGTGCTTCCAGGAGGACTGTAAAGAGAGAAATCATCAGAGTCTTTTTATCCTCACTGCCTCATAGTTTCATGTGTAGCTTCCAAGATGGGTTGCTACATTGTGCACTAGCTTTTAGCTTCTAGGAGCTGTTAGATACAGCTTCATGCACACCTCTCTACAGTGGCCTCATTTTTAATGTAATCAGGGCAAGTTCACACATAACAGAAATGCCTGCACCTATTCTAAACCCAAGTGAAAAAAGTAACTTGATTGGGGCTGCTATCCAAACCATCAATAGTTGCCCATGCTCATGAAGGGTTTATAAATTGGGAACATTTCCTTTCATTTCAGCATTGTATGTTAAACATTATTCTATGTCTTGATATATCAATCTCAGTCTCAGATTTCTGTCTTGACTGTTCTAGCTGTCTTCCCTTCAGCTCAACTTCTGTAGGTGTTTTGTAAACCATTCCCTAAAGATAAGGAAGATCCAGCCACTTCTATCTTTCTCTTGATGTTAATGAGCAGGGACATACACTTCACATTCTTCCTCCTATCCCTACTCATTTGCAGTGTCTGGAGCCTCCATTAAATGTCTCTTAATTTCCATATGAATCATATTATGCAAAGTTGAGTGCAGTACTGAAAAATTAAACTGTCAAAAAAAAAAAAAAAGACAAAGACAAAATTGTGAGTGAGGGGAAAAAACAGGGCTAAAAGCTTTGATGGTATCTGGTTACAAATACAGGGTTAGAAGGACAGCTTCGTTTCCCCTTCTCAAGATACAAGAGCATTGCTTACATTCAAATATTCAGCACATGTAGCAATCCAAATGATGGAGCTGACCAGGTGAGATCTGCCCTCACCAAGTCCAACGTAAATTAGGGTTTGCGTCCTGGAAGGGACTGCTGTGAGTTTGTGCTGTGGAAACTAAGAGCAGAGTTTGAACCCCTGCCATACGAAGCAGTGGAGAACCAAACAGAACAATTTTAAAATGTCAGAGTTCATTTCTGGTCTTAATAGCTGTGTACAACACCTCTACTCCTTTGCAAAAAGGAGCTGGAAGGTCACTGTCTTTTCTGGTCTTGAAGATATGTGTCACTCATTTCCAGCCTCTTCTGATATTTGATAGTGTGGACCCTCCTGGAGCACAGCAAGAATAAAGGATGACACAGCTCACTGAGCAAAATTTATTAACAATTTTCCTCCTACACAAATAAGAGCTCACCCTGACCCTAAAATGTAGAGTTTGCTACAGAAGAGACACTTGTGAGGGCTTCAGTTAATGCAATCCAGTCTTTGACAAAATCAGTGTTTTTTTTCCTTTGGAAGAATGTGTGAATTTATAACAAAATGTTGCATAATCTTTAAGAGAGAAATGGACCACTTCAGTGGAGGAGGTCACATTTTTAATTGTCTACTCTGATCTGAATTTGTTGCACCAAGTGAAATCAAAATCACTGATTCTCAGTGAAAATTAGTGAAAACCACTACATGTCTAACAGCTATACATGTGTTTGTACTTACGTCATAATTAATAGTTTACTCATAATTTGCAAATTAGATTTTATATAGGGCTGTGTGTATAGACTAATGCATTCTGTGTTATCATAACACACAATTTGATAATTGAGGGTTTACATTCTTATTAAAGATGTAACGTGAGGTTTCATTTGGGTGAGATCATGCCATTTGCCCATAAGCATATACATGTAAACTAGCTTGGGGCAAATCTCCCAACCTAAACATTCCAATATTAGGGGGAATTGGATTTCAACTTGATGGATTTAACTAGTTACTAATATTAAATGTTCCTAGTTGCACCAATAATGTCTTCTATTTCATCTGCCCAGACTCAAATTGAGATGATCTAAAAACAACGAGGTGAAAAAGACTGTTGTATCAGCAGACACTTCTCTTCTGTAGAGGAAAACATGTCCAGAAGGAGAGTCAGTCTTGTCACAGTAACTTTAGAATTTTCACTCCAGTCTGTAAAAACTATTAATTTTCTGTGTTACCTGTTCTATAAAAGAATCTGGGTCAGGAAGGAGAGATATCAACAAACTTGCAGAGACAAAAAGAAAGAAAAAACATTACTTTAATATTTGATTTAAACTTAAAATATATATTAAGGGTAATTGTAGTGTGGGAATGTGGTCATTTTAAATAAGCAGTGTCTTATGTTGTTCTCATTTGTAATGTTCCCAGTAAGCAAGAGGGGAGAGTTGTGACTGATTAATAATCAATCTGTAAGACCATGTGAATAAATCCGAATATTAAGATGAAAGAACACATGAATCAAAAAGAGATTCTGAGACCACTCCCCAAAAAATTTGACATTTCCTTTTTGGGAAGATCAGGAAGACCTTTTATATATATATATAAGTCCGTCAATATCTTTGTAACCAGTACTTTAAGTTAGTAAGAACTTCTCTAGCAGCAAGCAATTGAAAGAATCTGACAAGAGATTTAGTTTTTCTTATTATTATTTCTGAATATTAGACAGTAGGGATATTGTTTTAATTTGAAATTTCTATCCGTTCAGTGAAGAATACATTAATACAGACAGCTGCATCCGAGTCTTAAAGTATGATATAAGGCTGTATGGGGAAACCTGTTCGTTGTGGGCGACCTGTCTCCCAAATTCAGTTCTCATATTTTATCTTTTAATTTATTCACAACGCCTTTGCAATTCACACCCTCTGATCTTCTCTTGTATAAATAATATTGGCCCTGCTTATTCCTCTGGTAGTTTCATAGTGGTACCTAATATGAGGTACCCAGAAATGAGACAACAGTGCCCCTTCAAATTTTATCACCTTGACACACCTAACAATGTTTACACTTTGAATAAAAACTTATCTTTATGAGTGCAAAAGCCAAGAGCTGAAGGGCTTACATCTCCCTTAACCCCAGTAAATAAGGCTTATGAGAGCTTTGAACTCCACAGAGACATACAAAGAATGTAAAGAAACACTTCACAATATGAAAAACAGGCATCTAAGTTACAGAAACTGTATCCATACATTTACATCTTTTTTTTTTTTTTTTTTTTTTTCTTAAAGGATATTTTATAGAAATTATAAAATACTTCAGTTTCCCTCCCTTTTTAACTGAAAAGGCCACAGTGTTAAATATTTATATATATATGTATATATATATATTATTTTTTTTCAGTGAGATTTGCTTTGACATTAAAAAAGAGAAAAAAAACATGTATAGTTTCTTTAATTTAGCAAAAAACTTAAACCTGCAGCTCTGAATTCAAATAAAATTCTTAACAGCTTTGAAGGTAACTGTACAGTTGTGTTCCTCAGGTTGCTGGTTATTTACTCTTTGTAACCAGAAGGCTCACGATCAACCTCAAAAGGTTGTCAACAGTCTCCAGTAGAGATTTACTGATCCAATACAGTCTATGGCTTTTATACTCATAGCATTTAGTGAGGCTGGTAGAATATAGAACTGGCCCTTAATTGCATTAGCCAGCTAAGGGGAGATCTTTGTAAGAGTAATTGAGAAAATATGCCAAAAGACAATGAATTTGGATCCAGAACACTCCTATAGGACTCTATGCCTCTCATATTGTTTTCTCTGCTTGTCCTCCTATTTAACGTGCTTTCTTAAGCTTATTGTTTACCTGCAAAGAAAATTCAGTCAGTACCATGAAACAGAATTATCAATGTTTGCAAGTAAGCAAAGGGTAGTAAATAAGGTATTAGCTACAGAACATCAGCTGCTAAATGCCTGGAGAGTGGCCAGTCTGGCTGGAAATACGTATTCCTTTTTTTCCCCGCTGTCATTTATGTCAATCTTGAATAGATTTTATTTCACTATGCAGTGGATTACACCCAGAGCTTATGGATATGAATATGGGTTGCTTGCTATTCTCTCTCTGATCATGCTCCAGTGGTATTAACTCTTGGGTCAATCTGGATTATCCCATGTTTAAAAGATAGCAATTAAACACTTCAATTCTTAATTTCTGAGAATTTCTTCTTGCTTATAAGAGCTAAAGTAATTGCTTGCACAGAGTTGCTTTGCCAATATTATGTTGCAGGTGGTCTGACTGGTGGTAAGGGGAAAAAATAAATAAATACGGTTTGCACATCCCTTGGATGGGGCAACTGGTCTGAATGAGCTGCAGGAAACTTAAAGGACAGATCAGTGACTTCACTCTTTAGAGACATTATCTCCTTCTAAGCAAGTCTTGAGACACATCAATCAAAAAATAGCATGTTCATAAGGCAAAGTCTGGAGTCTGAATTTTACCAATTGTGTTTTCAGGAAAGAATATGGTTTCACATTATATGGGGGAAGGGTACCAAAAGGGTGCATGTGTGACTGGGATGTCACTGATTGAGCAATATTTTGGGACCCAAATTCAACCTGGAATAAAAATAAAAATTAAAAAAAAAAAAAAAAAAAAAGGCTACCTTTAGCATGCTGAGTACATTAGATGAAAAGATGAGAAAATCCTATAGGTAAAGAAGATTTTCCTCTAGAATATATCCCTCTGATGTCATGAAATAGCTGGTGTGAAAACTTGCTCGATATGTAGTAGCTTGGATATTTTAGCTCACTATTTTTACCCTCAGTATGTTAACTAAGAAGACAGTGTCAGAACTACATGAAATGAAGATGCTTTGAGTAAAAAAAAAAAATAATAATTTCAAACATGTTTTGAAATTATTACGAGAAATACTTTATTTAAAATCTTTTCTGAAGGGATTGTTTTGGAACTCAAACAAAGCTGAATGGGCAACTTAATGGGTCCTGACAAAGCAAGCAAGAGGCAAAGGAAAGAAAGATATTTGCTTAGACTCATTATGTGTGATCTTTTCTAGGGCTGTGCTATGAATTCTTAGCTTGACCGTAGTTTTCCTTCCACTTTTTTTTTTTTTTTTTTTTTTTTCCCTATAAAAAGGACTTCACAATGTAACTGTCTGGTATGGATTACATATTTTCTCTATATTAAAACTGGCATAAACCAATGATTTTAGTTTTTAAGATTATATTCTTATTTTCTCTTGTGAAAAAAAAAAAAAAAAAAAAAAAAGTGTGATTGCATGACCAGATAACAGCTACATGTCAGTACCAATGTTAAATTTAGGTTGTTTCCAAAATTTATTTCCCATATTCTCTGACAGTATGCAAGGAACATGAAGTACCTCAGGTTTAAAATATCCCACATAATCGCAGGATTCCAGGAGGCCAGAATGCATACAAGTACCCTTAGCCATGAAGGTGTTAATCAGTGTATGTACCGTCTCATCTGCATCTCAGAAGCCCTGCAATTAAAATTAGAACTTTTATGCCTGGTCCCCACAGCTTGCTGCTATTCAAAGCTCCTATCTACATACACTGGGGATGGAAAAGGCCTTTTGAAAGTAAATAATTGAAAAAATTAGAGGGATTTTTGAAGATTGCAGAGCTTCCCTTTAGGACCAGTCCAGGAGCCCTGTCCTTCTGTCAAAGTACAAATTACCCCCATATGGTGATGTCCGTTCACTCAACTGTAATTTATTCATTATGCATACTGCCGAATACCAAATGGTGAAAGCACAGCAGCAGAACAATGAAACAGGCTCAGGAAACTAATAAGTATCCAATCAATGAGAACCTAATGAACTATAACATGTAATACTTTATAAGTCATTCAAATTAAAAGGGGGTGAAAAAAACACATGACAATGCACTATCAGTTTATTTATTCCAATTCTAATCAAATGAAATAAACATTATCCTCTAAAAATATGGGCATAAATAATATTTGGGGAGAGGGAATCCATAGAAGGTAGGATCAAGCCAAAATTCCTTTAAGAACATAATTACATACCAAACACCTGTCCTTATCTAATACAGGCTCTTTGCACCAAGCTCCTTTGGTGAAGTAGTAAAAGGTGTTTTTTTTCCAGTATCAAGGTTTGGGAAGAGAAATGCAAGATACATCTTTAGAAGATATTATTTTAATAAGCATAGCTGAAATCTTTATCAAGAACTATTGTTGTATTTCATCAAACACAGCACCTTTATGTTGCAAGACCAAGGCAAAAACTTATTTTTTATCTACACATAAGCTTGTCCCCTCAAGAACATTGTTTTACTGTGAGTCCCATTCCCACCTTTGTTAAAAACTCTTGGAACCAGTTCTGTAATAGTAAGAATAATTAATAAGTAATCTACAAGGTAATCTTAGGAAGGTGCTCTATTTTCCCTAAACAGCCAGTGTGCAGAACTTCTTCTTGATAGAGCTGTTTTCAATGAAATGATGGCAAGGAAATTATTAACTCCTTCTCTGAGAGGAGGAGGTGATGGCAGAAATCCAGGTATCCTGTCTGACAGAGCACTCTGTTGGTTTTTCTGTCTTCTGGGCTGCACAGTCAATAGACTGTCTTTTACTTTTCTTCCACTGAGATCTTGACATGAGAAACTGAGAAATTTCAATTAATGTGCCTCTGAATTATTGTTTCTGCATTTTTTAAAGAGCTTGGGTTGTTGATTTATTTATTTATTTATTTATTAAATTTAAGTCCTCATACTCCATTTTATATTGGCTTCTTTTGCCTTTTCTGACAGAAAAGGTGCCAACAAGATGGTTCATTCTTGTCTCAGCCAGCTACACATATTAGTAATTCTCACAGCAGGTGCCAAGTATAGCTATATGTCCTCCTCTACAAGAGTGGCTGTAGTTTTCTTTTTCCACAGCAGTTGACATTAAGTGTCTTCTGCGTTTCCTGCTGCTCCTGTTTGCATGTGATAGCAGTTAGTGTTAGCCTCACTATCTCTCCATTTCTTCTTCTATGTGTGCTTATTTCCTTTTATATATTATTCCATTAAAAAGAATAAAATCAATCTCTTTTCATTTACAGTTCTGTGCTTACCCTAGGTTAAATTTGATAAAAGACATTTTGGACTCTGGACTTCTGCATCCAGCTCTGCTGCTGACATTGTGGCCTTTTGCACGAGTTGCATGAAGTTGTTAGGTTACACTGTAAGAGCCTCATCTGTGGCACAGTGCTGCTTATGAATGCAGAAACCTGAATGATGTGTGCCTTTAAACATGTATGACATATGTGGTCATAAAAGGTTTTGATGCTTTCACTCCCCAGATGGGCAGACAAACATTGTTGTTAATAGCCATGTGTTTCTTCTGCAACCAGAACAAAACCAATAGCAAGGAAACCCCGCGAAATAGTCAAAGTTGCAATGCAACAGTCAGTTCCTTCAGCACAACAGTGAACAGGTACTAGCGTAGAAGGCTTCTGGGAACTAGAAGGATCCCTATATGATGTAAGATAAATCTCACTTTTCTATCAGTGAAAGGAGGCAACAAGGGCTATTTTGTGTATTTGTCTGGGTAATTGTTCTAATACACAGGCCCCAGGAAGGGTGCTCAGCATTTTAGAAACATTGGACCCATGTAGGATGTCTGAGCTCATTATTAGCTCACATCAGTGAGGTCTTCACCAATCCAAGAAATAATCTTGAAAAATCTGATCAAGTCTTTCCAGATCTGTCCCATATTAATACAACAATGAAGACAAAAGAATGAAAATGCATCAAACTCTGCTTTTGAATCCAACAGTAAGAAATAAGTTATTATTCTTTGGATTATTTTTTTTTTCTTTTACAGTTCTGTGTTATTTGTTGGCTCACAGATCTTTCTTTTTCTTTCTCACACCTCACACTTTGGCATGACAGTCTCAAAGCAATTGCTACCAAGATTACATTAACAAACCTCACTCAGTAATGCAGGTGCAGTAAAACAAAAATGAAAATGAAAACAGCAGTCAGGAGAAAAAAAAAAAAAAAAAAAAAAGACAGAACTGCTTTGTTTCCCAAATTATCATCATGCAGTCCAGACATGAAGAAGCAATGAACAGTTATCACAGGGTGGATAATACATAGAAGTGCTTCTTAGAACAATGGAAGCAGCCTCCCATATGCAGAATAGGAGCTGTCAGTGGGAATTAGTGTCCAACAGATCTTTCCCATCACCTAGCGTTTCACTAGTGGATGGATCCAGAAGGTGCACTCATGGGATCAAGGGGGAAGGAAAAGCACAGAAGGTTGAGTACTATCAGTCGACATTGTTGGTTTTTACTTCCCTGAAGAGACTGCAGTGGAATCTCAGTCCCTTTTTAATAAATGGAAATTTTGCCTTGAACAATAAGTGCAAGATAAATACTTTTAGCTGCTTTACTTGGCTTTTTTTTTTTTTTTTTTTTTTTACTATTATTCAAATCCTGTTTCAAAGCTAGCCACAACACATAGGGTTAAAGATGTAAAATCTCAGCATGGTGCAATAAAACTGATACTGAAATAGTGTCCCCCTACTGTAGGAGGAATCTGCAATCAGGACTTCCAAGCACATGCAAAAAATAACTCTTGGATCACTCTTCTTGTCTTCCAGTAGACTTGGCAAGAAAGAAAGCCATATGTGAAGCCAGCCATATATCAGTTATGTGGTCTTAGATATTTGCAATAAAACAAAGGACTTTGCTGTCAGCCCTCCTGATTTCATGAAGCCTTTACAGCTCACAGCAATGTCCCTTTATCAAAAGCCACAAAGTTATCCTCAGACATGTGCATTTCTTAGGGAAAATATTTTCTGCAAGAGCTATTTATGATTAAATCCATCAGGGAAAGGGAAAGACATGAAAAGACCTAATACAGTCAGTTTCAGCCATGCTGAATGCATGGCTGAAAAGAAGTAAGGGGGGGGGGGGAGGGGCAGCGGGGAAGAGGGTGACAATAAAAGATAAAAGAATTAAAAGAATTAAAATGCACATACACAGTATGATCTAGAGGAAAATCTTTGTGACAGTGGTGTGGATTTCCTGGTAAATTAAGTGGAACTGTGGCTTCACCTCAGAATTGCTCATGGCCATTTATATAGGCATTATTACCTACCAGTTTCATGCAGGGATCATTCTAGGAGTGGGTTCAAAGAAAGAATTTTATAACAGTTGTTTCCTCATATAATGCTAGGTGGACAATCTCCACACAAGGAACCAAAAAAGGCTCAGAAAGTTCTGAGTGAGCCATGAAGTGAGGTCAGGAGCTAATGAACAGTTGGCACCCCAGACTCACAAAACCATGGGGATGTGAACAGCCCGAAGTGTGCGATGGCTCACATATGTGAAGTTCAGTGTTTTCTCGAGCTCAGTGTTAAAACTAGTTTTATTTGATGTAGCAGCAAAAGGAGTCAGGGACGGGATTTAAAAAGTGAAGTGATGTGATTACTGCAGTGTTTTTCTGAACCAGCCTTACAGAAAAGACTTAAGAGAATGGGCTTGTTACAAAACTGATAAGGTGTTATTATAGAACTGCAGTAATGGCTTTAGCAAACAGTCTGTGTGAATTTCTAAACTATAATGGCAAATGCTGATTTTAAATCACCTATTATTAACTATTACATTATAAACAACAGTAAAACCCCCATGGACAGATAAGCATTTCTGTTCACTTTAAAAGACCTTTTTTACATTGCTCTTTTTGGCCAGACCAAAAAGTTTTAAAAAGCGTTTTTTAAAAAGTGTTTAAAAAGCAGTTTTAAAAGCGTTCGAGATTTCTAGGTCCAATTCAGCAAGACCCTTGTGCTAACTTTAAGAGTGTGATTTGTCACATTGACATTAGTAGCTTACAATCACGTGTGCATAAGGACCTTACCTAGTCACCTAAGCTAAGAAAGAAAAAAAAAATTGACTCCTTTTTTTTTTTTTTTTTTTTTTTTTTCTGTCCCTCCATATAAAGTCATTGCAAATAATCTTTTTAATCACTTTGTGAATTCAGGTACTAGTGAAACAGTTGCTTCAGAATGAGTATCTCTTACTAACGTCCTGCTCAACATCATGCTGTTTGTGTGGACTCAGTGGACTCAGTACACAAATAGCCTTAGGGCTATTTTTCAGGGATACTTCTATAGCTATGTTGATAATTTATAACTCCAGACAGGGCAACAAATTCTATTATACAAATATTTGAAGCTATCACAAGGAGAGGAATACTTTAAAGTAATCCTTCACTCAGAAGTTACATTTGCAGCTCTTTTCAGTTACTTTTCATTATTTCACCACAGGGGAACAGTTTCAAGGAATTATTATACTAACCACTATATTAAAAATGAGCCCTAGAACTCCACCCCCACCCCAATAAATATCTTTTAACATTCATTGTTGTGGAAATATGCAACAGACAAGTCACGAGGGTTTTCTTTTTTTACTTCTCACAAAGGTATGAAAATATTAGCAAATGTTCAGATCTCTGCTACTCAAAATATTATGGGTCAGATCTGAGCAGAGTAGAGAGGTCAGTGCTCCATCATCACAGCTTTATATCATTACGGGCTTTAGGGCATAATAGCCTGCAAAAAAGCTTGGTTAAAAGATGGGAAGGAAACCTGAAAAAGGTTAATTATGGCACACACAACACTTGACAGTTCCTTTTCAATCTGATTCAGCTCAGCTGTGAATGCTGCTGTGTCTCCTGCACAAAGATCCCGCTCACTGTTATGCCACTTTCTGTCACCCCAAGTCTATGGTGTGGTTCACCCACAAGGACAGATCCCAACCCCTAATGCTTCATGTTTTCGAAAGGGTGCACCTGTTTTGCTGTGGATCTGATGCTTAGAGCTTGCTGTCTGAAACCTTAACACCCAAAAACTTTTTTTTGACAGCTTTGGTTATGTTTGTTAGGGAATCCAAGGCAGGAATATTTCTTGGGGGGAAAAGAGGGATGGTAGGGTGGAGAAGGGAAGAAGCACAAACGAAACAAAAACTTAAGCCTGTGACTAATTGGCTGAAAGGATGTGAGCAATTCTGCTTCACTTAATTGAATGTGGGCTCAAATTAAAAAGAAAGAGTAATTGCCTTCAAAACTTTGCATTGCAGATTGCTGGCCTCTTCCATACGTTAAGTGAAAGCCTTAAAGCACATGTGTCAGTGGTGTTGTTGACAGGAACCCAAATATCCTGTTATATGCATCTACATTCA
The DNA here is from genome assembly GCF_964211825.1 of Aythya ferina. Lineage (NCBI taxonomy): Eukaryota > Metazoa > Chordata > Aves > Anseriformes > Anatidae > Aythya > Aythya ferina. The sequence continues at coordinate 51,927,455 of NC_140301.1, forward strand.
GAGAACTTCATTCTAGAAGGGATTAGCCTGTATTATATTGAAGATTTTATTTACAAAATGAATTTCCATGAAATGGGTGTCCTGATTTTGGCTGGAAATTTCAAATCATGACCGTGCTTTCTAACTGCTGGCTGCTTTACAAACATTTCCTGATCAGAAGACCTGAAAATAGAACTTTGGTTTTCTATGTAAAAATAAAGAATTTTTGCATTTGGTAGCAAACCTGTATATTCTTACTCAAATTTTCCTTTGAATTTAAAGAGAACCTTAGTTGAGCAAAGTGAAACTTGTGTTAAGCATGAATAACCAAGGAGCAGAGAGTCAAGGAATTCACCCATGAAAGTACAAGTGTTTTGAAACCTTTCTTAATAAAAATAGTGAATTAACTCATTTGGTCTGTACATTGCCATTTATTCTTTACATGAAAGCAGCATCCACAACTTCTAGCCCTATTGTGCTGTGCACAAAAACACAGAACAAAAGAAATGTCCTACCTCTCAAAATAATTCTCTGCAAGAGCAACAAAGACCCTTTGTTTGCTATTTAAGCAAGATTGGTGGACATCATCTTTAAGCAGAAGCTCTGAGAATCAGCCTTTTCTGTCCTCTTCTATACATGCATATGCACATTTTTCACAAGTCTGCTACAGTAAAAGGGCTCCTAAAGAAAAGAACAGGGCAGAGCAAAAGGAAAATATTACTTTATATTAATAACAAATGGAGTGCACAATGCATTCCACACGTAAAGGTTACCCATTTACAGATCCGGAAGCCAAGGGCATTTTAAAACTTAAAGATCCTTTAAATAAACATATTGGTTTAAGTAGGAAGCAAATATTCTTAGCTCAGCAGGTAGTTGGTATCTAAATCAAATTCAGACTTCACATAAATACACATGTCAAAGCATTTATCAAGGATAATAATAATAATAAAATAAAAAATAAAAATAAAAAGAACTCTTAAGGAATGCAGTTTAGATAGGGAAGTGTCAGTTATTTTGCACATTTCCTATTTCCAGCTCATTAGTTTCAGCTTTTGACAGGGGTGGAGCTGAAAGAGGGGGTCAGAAATCCTGTGGAGGTTTTTCTTTCCTCCCAATTTCACATGAATAAACAGAGGGAGGGAGTCCCCTGCCTGTCTGCCAGGCTCTTATCTATCATATTTAGATGCTAGATGCTGTCAGATATTAGATAGCAATGCCTGTAGGTATTGCCAGTTACTGGGAAATTAAACCTGGAACAGAAGATACTCCTTTCCATTCCCAAACTTACTTTGTGTTGTGAGTAGGTTTCAACATCCTTAAAAAAAATGTTGATGTCCAGACAAAGGTGACAGCATTATATTTTTGTCATTCACTACTTGCATCTGATTTATTTTTTCTCACTCTGTCTAGTCTATTAGCAGCACCCCATCAGCACCTTTTCTTTCACCTGCATTCTTACATTCCTCTCAAATCCAGGTCTTTCTGCTCCAGAAGTGGTAAGGCTAGATTTAACACTGCTGCTTTTTATTTAAACTCTCCTCATGTAAGAAACCTCCTTGAGCATTAGAAATTTTCAGTAATTCCGTGTTTTCAAAATTAGAGCCAGTAAAAGTAAGCAATTTGCCTTGATTTTCCCTCAAAATATTTCAGACAGTGAGGATGTTCCTCTAGGGAAAAATACAGTGAACATTACTGTAAGAGGGATTTTGATCTAATTCTTGGAAAATGTGCTTATGATCAGTAATAATCAAGTTAGCAATTACTACTCTTGCACTAGATGTTACACCCCTGTTAGCTTAGATAAAACAACCACGTGGACACCCTTTCTCTCCCAGCAGCAGAACAAACCTGGCCAGCATAAAATGTGAAATAAAATCATGTGTGCAGTCAGCTACTGTTTCATCTGAAGACAGGTAACTTCCAGCTGATGGAAAGTAACTTCTTAAGACACTGTGACTCTACCATGGCATCATCTCCTGCTCTGCTGTTAAAAAAATACATGTACAAGGTCTAAGCCCCTTAAAGTAGCTATAAGTGATGTAATTTAACATTTTTTCCACCTGGCTTATTCTTCCTTTTATACTCTTATCTAACCACTGTCATAGTTTATTTTCAGTAGGATTCATTAAAATAAAATTCAATAATAATAATAATAAATAATAATAAAATGTGTGCATACTTATGTGTGCATGTCTTCTTGTGGGAGTGCATCTGTATGCATCCAGGTATTTTGTTTAAAGAAGTTAAAGCCAAATATGGCATGGTCCTTTTAATCACTGAGGACTCAAAGTATATTTTGGAGATATAGGGTCATTCACACCTTTGCATTATCCTTTGAGGAAAACAAACAAACAAACAAACAAACAAACAAAAACAAACAAACAAACAAACAAAAAAAAAAAAAAAAAAAACAACTGTGTGGACCATGAGATATTTCTAGTGCAAGATAAATGAAATACAAAAGGAAAATGACTGGCTTTGATTTAATGTCCAGGTGGAATTTCAGTTCAGTTCCTGTCACCTCCCAGACTTTCTCACATGATTCTGCTCCTAAACTCTGTACATGTTTGACAGGAAGGAGAGTTATGATTTGTTTTAAAACTGTTCTCCAGATTGGGACACAGGTGAAACAAATGACCCATGACATTTACCAATAATCTCTGGAGTGGCACATAATTAAATATTCACTGTGCATTAACTTGTAAGGTAGCTGCACCAACAAATGTCACAACCTACGTATTTTTTCTTTTGGGCCAAAATATCAAATTTATTGTGTGGCACCATCATAAAGGGGATGCAACTTCCTTCTGGTATTTTGAGTAATTACTAAATACAGCAGTAATGGTGATCCAGATGCTGTGTGACTTTCTTCTTTCACACAGCCAGGAGATCAGTAGTCTGTCCACTATGGCTGGTGAGGTATTATAGAGGTCTATTTGTGGGACAAATGGAGGAGAAATAGACCCAAAAGTAGATTTATACTTAAGTAAGAAAAAAGTTTTGGTGATGTTAATTTCTCTTTATTTGAGACTGAGTTATTTGAGAGAGCTGCTCAACAGCCATACAAGATGATCATTACAAGAAAAAAAGAAAAGAAAAAAAAATGCACACTACTTATTAAATTAAGACAAAACACTAAAGAAAAATAGGACTAAAAAAATTATTTGGTGCCTTCTTTACTTTGAGTTTTCAACTGTGCTGCTCAGGTTGTGAAGCTAATAGTAGCTAATACGAGAGTAAGTGAACCAAACATGAATAACATTTAGTTTAGAGCCCATCAGGTAGCAGATGGGCCATGTCTCATAGGTGTCATGGAGACTGAGGTTAGTAGAGAAGGTGCTGACCTAACAGTGGAAGAAATATAATTCTGCTACTGCTGATCATTTTTCTCAAATTTCTAGTTGATTGTTTGATATGCAACTCCAAAAAGTTACTGTTTTTCTCTTTTTTTTTTTCTTTTCTGTTAGCCGATAACATGAAACCATAACATCAATGTTGTTTGAAAACATGTTTATGTTTTTTTTCCCTATAAAAAGAGATAATAATGTTATGTTCCAATAATATTAAGTTGCAATGTTATTTGCAAGATTGCAGAGCTTTTAATTTTCTGATTATTTCCACAGTGGGAGTTTCAGCTCAATTTCTACCAAGACACTTCTATCTGTTTCAGTTATTTTTTTATTACAGCTAGAAGCAACAATAATTGCCTTTAGTGTATGAAAACATGACTGAGGAGACAATTGTCGTCCCTAAAGACTAAAATCATCAGCATACATTTTTAATGTAAAATTTTTGTAAATTAATTGCCAGGTCCTATAAATATTATATTTACTAAAATTGTGTTGTCTGCTGCCTTCAAAGAAACATTTATTTTTTTTAAACTATGCTTCAGACACAGTATGTTTCCTGAGGCAGAAAACAAAAACATGGAACAAAATATTAGCCTTCTACTTTTGTAATTTTACATTCTAATACTTTTCCTTCCCAACTCCGGGGTTTCTTTTTAATATAATTCTGTTAGTGTTGAGGAAAAAATCAGTAACAGTCTCAGTAATCAGGATCAATTTTCAGTTTTTCAATATTCAGATGATCAAAAAATTCAACATCCCTTCCAAATAATAAGGCAGTGTTCTTGCATCTGCTTTTTGTTTGTTTGTTTGTTTGTTTGTTCTAACAAATCAAGAAAATAAATTTGAAATGTCAAACCTTTTTTTGGAATATTTTTTCTCTTTATTTCTATTCAGAAATGATAAAATGAAATAATTTAGATATCTCATAATGAAATTATTGCACTTCAACTTGAAGTGCTCCCAACCAAAGTTATATGTTGTGAGAAATTATCTATCATGACTTATAAAGGAGTTGTCATCTACAACCCCCCATAGAGGAACCTGACAGACTGTCTAAGACCTGGAAATACAGTTGTTAAAAGTCGCTGAAAGACCTCGGGAAGATGCTAAGATTAATAAGCATAATTAAAATTACACTATTTTGTTTCAGTTTTCCCTTATAGAAAAATAAACCACAGCCAGTTTTTTATGTAGAACAAACAAAAATCTAGGTTTTTATTGAAAAATATATATTTTTTTTAATCTGACTGCATTAACATCTTTTAGCTGTGTTAGCTCTCAGTCTGGTGTGTCCTGTGCAACCAAGATGTGTAGATGTTTCACAAGATTTATGGGTATATGGCAAAGCTCTAGAGACACCCAGTTTATGTCCCCTTTCAATAGCTGCAATTGACATAAAAAATATTTTGGATAAATGAGATTAGCAGGCTTTTCTTTGAAGGAGATGTAACAGCAAAAGCAGTCTAATAGCAAATATCAAGAACAGTGATTAGTTCCAACTGATAAATATTTTTTATTCCAGTCAGAATGGCAGACCTTATTTTTTAGCAGGCATTATAAGTGCATTGCACTTATACTAATTCTAGTAGATTTGCTCCTAGAAAAGCAGTAGAAAACCTAGGGTAAAATATTACTAGCAAAGCATGCATTCCTAAGATCTGCTCTCATAAGAGGATCAGGGACCAGATTGTCTAAACAACCAGGACATAACTTGATAGACAATGACAACTTCAGAAGTAGTCAGCCTGCAGTTGCTGTATGAGAATGTACTTATTATTTCTGGAGACAGAATATCAGAACTAACTAACTCCCTTTGAAGTTAGTGACTGCAACGCTTTTCCCAACACCGGTGGAGACTTGTACGGTGGAAGGGTTGCAGCTCACCTACTGGCATCAGAGGGAAAATGAGGGTTCTCTGGGTGTGGGGTAGGACTGCTCCACTAACACCCCCACTTGATTATTGCTACAGCTATGCCTGGAGCAGGACCCCATTTTGGTTCATGATGATTTCATATGGCAGGATGCAGACAGATATGTGGAATCACCCTTGTTTTTAACCAGGTGTTAGACTTGGAACTTCCTACCATAACAGAAAAAAAACTTGTGTCTGTTTTTAGTTAAAACTGAATTCCAAGTGATACATATGACTAACAATGTTCTTCCCTGCAATAATAGCATTGTGATCAAGCTTTCAATGTGATTTACAAACTCTGTGGGATTAACCAATAATATGCTGGTCAGCCAGTAACGACTGAATTATCTGTCACTTCAGAAAAGGATATTGGCATGCAACTTGGAAAATCTCACACCACTGAGTTCAAGCTACTCCCACTAAACAAAGCACTGTCCTTCAGTTCTGATGAATACTGTACGGTATTTTAGTGCAAGAAGAATTTTATGTCTATTTCTATAAAAATAACTATGAACATGACGAATAATTGAATCCTATGTGATTGCATATCATTTGTCTGCATTCATATCTCAGCATTTAAACATGTTTCATCACCTTGGAGTATGGAAGGGTTAAACAATAACAGATTTCCTGTGCTAAACAGCTTAATGAAAAACATTTTGGGTGTTTTTTTAGAACAGGCTCATACTGTAGAAAGATAATCTTTGTTATATCTTTTTTTTTTTTTCACAAAGAAAATATAGGCGAGACAGACTTTGCTATAATTCTTCCTAATTGCTCTAATGCATTTCATTTTATTTTAGTGTTTTCAGTTTATAAAAACAGTTAGCATCAGTTTGCTTCCAGTTTTAATGGAGATAAACTTCATCTTTTCCCCCTGAAAAACTTCACAATATGGTTGGAAATGTCAGCAATAATTAGACAAAATGCTTGTGAAAACATAAAATAGAAACAATACGTCTTTTTATAATGGAATCAGTTTGTCTGATTATCTCAAACAATGTACATTTCCAACTGCCCAGGAGGGTCATTAGAGCTTATGAAAATCAAACTCTGTTTTTTCTGCTTCATACATCATGGACAGCAATATTGTCTCCAGGATCATTATATATTGTCTGGATTTATTAATATATGTTAGACTTTCTTGAGCTACAGTGAACCTGGAGCATAAAATGCACTTAACGATAAAAAACATCAGGAAACAAAAACAAAAACAAAAGCAAAAACAAAACAAACAAAAACAATAAAATCCACTTCATGTTATTAACTAAATAACTGTTACATAGGAGTTTGCAACATAACCTCTCTGAATGCAATACTCAAGGGACCTTGGTTCTATTCTGTCTTCAATCACAGGTTTCCAGTATAACCTCAGGAAAGTCATTTCTACCCTATGCACAATGAGGGCTATTTGTCCCTTAAAGGGATGGTTGTGACAACACTCCCTTCTGAGTTGCTGTCTAGGTGTGAAGTCTAATTCAAGAAGTTTCTGTTATTCCTTTGAGATACACTCAGAGAATAGAGTATCACTTCTACCTTTCTTTTCTTTTCTTTTCTTTTCTTTTCTTTTCTTTTCTTTTCTTTTCTTTTCTTTTCTTTTCTTTTCTTTTCTTTTCTTTTCTTTTCTTTTCTTTTCTTTTCTTTTCTTTTCTTTTCTCTCCTCTCCTCTCCTCTCCTCTCCTCTCCTCTCCTCTCCTCTCCTCTCCTCTCCTCTCCTCTCCTCTCCTCTCCTCTCCTCTCCTCTCCTCTCCTCTCCTCTCCTCTCCTCTCCTCTCCTCTCCTCTCCTCTCCTCTCCTCTCCTCTCCTCTCCTCTCCTCTCCTCTCCTCTCCTCTCCTCTCCTCTCCTCTCCTCTCCTCTCCTCTCCTCTCCTCTCCTCTCCTCTCCTTTCCTTTCCTTTCCTTTCCTTTCCTTTCCTTTCCTTTCCTTTCCTTTCCTTTCCTTTCCTTTCCTTTCCTTTCCTTTCCTTTCCTTTCCTTTCCTTTCCTTTCCTTTCCTTTCCTTTCCTTTCCTTTCCTTTCCTTTCCTTTCCTTTCCTTTCCTTTCCTTTTTTTTTTTTTTTTTCCCATTTGTAGAAATGGGGCTAATATTCCCCTGCTCTCACTGGAGAGCTTATGGATACAATCTGTTAGTGTGTGAGAAGCATTCAGATACCATAATGACAAGGGCCATTTAGCAAGTAAATATATGGCTGGAGTAGGAGGAATTCAGCTACTGTTACCACCTCACATCACAAATAGTTTAGTGCAAAAGATAAACAGAAGTCTGACAAGTTTATCATATCATTAGTTATAATCATGCAACAATTCTGCACTCTAAAAAGCTGGAAAGATGTTTCAAATATGAAGTTTCTACCTCTTTGTTTTGTTTTCCAATATGCTTGCTCTGCGCAATGGTTTAAGAACTTTGCTCTTTCTCACAGATGCTGGGTTTTCAGTTTTCACTTGTGTCTTTCAGATTCAGTGACAGTATCACCCAAGAAGATGGAATTCTAGCAATGCTGCTGCTTCTTTTTGAACAGGATCCCACTATATCAGTTACCAAAGTGCCCAAGGAAAAAATTAAATTTATAATGAAAGTATAAAAATATGCAAAAATTTAATTAAAAATGACATATTCTAAACAAAATCAAAATACAAAATCTGTTGAAGATCCTAAGATGCGTGTGGAAAGTGTGGTTAAAAAAAGAAAATGCCTAAGAAAACGAATCTGCTAAAACCAAAGCAGGTATTTATCTTCTATACTATTAGTACACATATGCTGTTGTTAATACAAGCAAATGCTTACCAATAATGAACACTCTCTATTGGCTGCAATGTTCTAGCCCAAAGTAGACATAATGCTAAAAACTATTTTTAAAACACATGAAAAAAATAATAAATGAAATCCTTCTGTTACTGCAAATTTGCAATGAAGCAATTCCTTTCAGCCAAGCCTTCAGTACAATATACTGAAGCATATTTTCAGGAGTGGTTAAAGAGACATATTTTCCATGGTTTTCTACATATTCCAACCCTACCAAGGATTGGACCTACCCTACCAGTGCATGTTTATTTGAAGGAGGAGGACAAGGATAAGGGACCGAGGTCTTTCACCTCACTTCGCACTGTCTCCCATGTCATGAGAGGTGGGAGAAGTTGCCCTGCATTGCAGTAGCAATACAGGTGGTTATGCTCTGGGAATGACAAGGTTGAGTCCCTTTGGGTTAGGATCAGCGGGAAGGCAAACAAGGCTAGCAGCCTAGTTGGGGTCTGTTATAGACCGCCGAACCAGGATGAGGAGATGCATAAGGAGTTCTACAGGCAGATGACAGAAGTTACGAAATCATCAGCGCTTGTTCTCGTGGGGGACTTCAGCTTCCCTGACATATCCTGGAAACACAAAACAGCCCAGAGAAAGCAATCTAGGAGGTTTCTGGAGAGCGTGGAAGATAGCTTCCTGATGCAGCTGGTTAGTGAGCCTACCGGGGTGGTGCCCCACTAGACCTTCTCTTCACAAATAGAGAAGGACTGGTGGGAGATGTGGTGGTCGGAAGGTTTCTTGGGCAGAGTGACCATGAAATGGTGGAGCTCTCTATTCTTGGTGAGGCCAGGAAGGGGACCAGTAAAACCATTGTATTGGACTTCCAGAGGGCTGACTTTGAGCTGCTCGGGACACTGGTTGGTAGAGTCCCTTGGGAGGCGGTTCTGAAGGACAGAGGAGTCCAGGAAGGCTGGGCACTCTTCAAGAAGGATATCTTAATGGCACAGGAGCAGTCTGTCCCCACGTGCCCAAAGACGAGCCGGCATGGAAGAAGACCGGCCTGGCTCAAGAGAGAGTTGCAGCTTGAGTTTAGGAGAAAAAAGAGGGTTTATAATCTTTGGAAAAAAGGGCGGGCCACTGAGGAGGACTATAAGGATGTTGCAAGGCTGTGCAGGGACAAAATTAGAAAGGCCAAAACTCAACCGGAACTCAATCTGGCTACTGCCGTTAAAGACAACAAAAAATCTTTTTACAAATACATCAACGCAAAACGGAGGAATAAGGAGAATCTCCATCCTTTACTGGATGCGGGGGGTAACCTAGTTACAACAGATGAGGAAAAGGCGGAGGTGCTTAATGCCTTCTTTGCCTCAGTCTTTAGCGGCAATACTGGTTGTTCTCTGGATACCCAGTACCCTGAGCTGCTGGAAGGGGATGGGGAGCAGAACGTGATCCTCACTATCCACGAGGAAATGGTTGGTGACCTGCTACGGCACTTGGATGTGCGCAAGTTGATGGGGCCGGATGGGATCCACCCGAGGGTACTGAGAGAACTGGCAGAGGAGCTGGCCAAGCCACTTACCACCATTTATCAGCAGTCCTGGCTATTGGGAGAGGTCCCAGTTGACTGGCGGCTAGCAAACATGATGCCCATCTACAAGAAGGGCCAGAGGGCAGACCCGGGGAACTATAGATCTGTCAGTTTGACCTCAGTGCCAGGAAAGCTCATGGAGCAGATTATCTTGAGAGTCATCACACGGCACTTGCAGGGCCACCAGGTGATCAGGCCCATTCAGCGTGGGTTTATGAAAGGTAGGTCCTGCTTGACGAACCTGATCTCCTTCTATGACAAAGTGACGCACTTGGTGGATGAGGGAAAGGCTGTGGATGTGGTCTACCTTGACTTCAGCAAGGCTTTTGACACGGTTTCCCACAGCGTTCTCCTCGAGAAACTGGCTGCTCTTGGCTCGGACTGGCATATGCTTCATTGGGTTAGAAACTGGCTGGATAGCCGAGCCCAAAGAGTTGTGGTGAATGGAGTCAAATCCAGTGGCGTTCCCCAGGGCTCGGCGCTGCAGCCAGTCCTCTTTAATGTCTTCATTGATGATCTGGATGAGGGCATTGAGTGCACCCTCAGTAAGTTTGCAGATGACACCAAGTTAGGTGCATGTGTCGATCTGCTTGAGGGTAGGAAGGCTCTGCAGGAGGATCTGGATAGGCTGGACTGATGGCCTGAGGTCAACTGTATGAAGTTCAACAAGGCCAAGTGCCGGGTCCTGCACCTGGGGCGCAACAATCCCAAGCAGAGCTACAGGCTGGGAGATGAGTGGTTGGAGAGCTGCCAGGCAGAGAAGGACCTGGGAGTGATGGTTGATAGTCGGCTGAATATGAGCCAGCAGTGTGCTCAGGTGGCCAAGAAGGCCAACAGCATCCTGGCTTGTACAAGAAGCAGTGTGGCCAGCAGGGCTAGGGAAGTGATTGTCCCCCTGTACTCAGCTCTGGTGAGGCCGCACCTCGAGTACTGTGTTCAGTTTTGGGCCCCTCGCTACAAGAAGGACATTGAGGTGCTCGAGCGAGTCCAGAGAAGGGTGACGAAGCTGGTGAGGGGTCTGGGGTCTTATGAGGAGCGGCTGAGGGAGCTGGGCTTATTCAGCCTGGAGAAGAGGAGGCTCAGGGCCGACCTTATTGCTCTCTACAGGTACCTTAAAGGAGGCTGTAGTGAGGTGGGGGTTGGTCTGTTCTCCCACGTGCCTGGTGACAGGATGAGGGGGAATGGGCTAAAGTTGCACCAGGGGAGTTTTATGTTGGATGTTAGGAAGAACTTCTTTACCGAAAGGGTTGTTAGGCATTGGAACGGGCTGCCCAGGGAAGTGGTGGAGTCACCATCCCTGGAGGTCTTTAAAAGATGTTTAGATGTAGAGCTTAGTGATATGGTTTAGTGGAGGACTTGTTAGTGTTAGGTCAGAGTTTGGACTCGATGATCTTGAGGTCTCTTCCAACCTAGAAATCCTGTGATTCTGTGATTCTGTGACCTCTAAACACTAAGAGCTCCATTATCAGTCTCAGACAAGGATTTTTGTTCTTAATTAGCAGAAACCAAACCAAACCAATGAAACAATATCAACATATTTTGTTTTCTTTTGTGTGTTTTGCTCCCCAGCAATTGTTTAACAATTCATTTTAGTGTGGTAATTCCTCTACTGGTAACATAGCTCAGTCAGGGGGCACAGGCCAAATTTTATTGCACCTCTGTGTTCACCTGTTTCTTAACCAGTGAAGTGTGGATTCATTGGCGAAAGATGCAGAGTTTGTGATCAGAACAATGGAGGAGTCATGCTTCTCTCTTTTTAATCTTTTACACAGTGACACAGCATAGAAAGTAAAGCTCAGGGAAAAACAAACTAGACTGAGGCCCCAAGGTCCTGCAGACATTTTCAGGTTTCATCACTGAAAGCAAGATTTGAGAAATCACCCATCAACAGCTCTAATCCACCAGAAGCAGAAAGCCAAATTTGCACCAACATGAAGATTCTCACATGAGGCTTTCACATGGTAAACAGCTGGTGTTTGCAAAGTCACATAAGAAAAATTGTTGGGAGAAACATTAGCTGGGAGGGCAGGCCAGTTGTCATAGCTCTCCAGGGCAGACTGAAACAATAAGCAAATGACACAGAGGAACTGGAGATGAATTTTCACCTTGTGTACCGGTACTGCTGTGGAAAGGACATAATACAATCTCCTGAGAAGTCCTTTGTTCACATGTCACCACATGAAATCTGTGACTATTGTCAGGACTTGGTCATAGCTCCAAATACTCTGCCATGAACATGGGCACTCTCAGAGTGTGTTATTCTTTTAGAGGAGGAGCCTCAGGAACTTCAGCTGTAGTATTTTCCCATCAGCCTCATTCTTCCATGTCATCTACTTGTTTCTGATATTTTCCCACTTGTGTTATTTACTTGCAGAAGCTGCTCCACTCTTGAAGTTCAATAAATGGTGTTTGCCATCAGAACAATTTGATTCTAGTTCTAATTATAGCAACAAGCTGCTTTCTTCAAACATATTATAGGTGTTTCATTATTTTAAATTGTTATCTTCCATATTAATTAAAGAAACTGTTGATCTTTTCTAAGAAGCCAGCAGCTGCAAATCCCCCTCTTTTTTAATGTCTCATTTGAATAGGTGAAACATCAGGTAAAAATTAAATCAGGTTTTAATAATTATTCTCCAGAAGATATATAAGTCACAACACATTCCCTCCAGATTCCATAGGGTTACACTATTCAGATGTACTCAACCGTATCACTTAGTATAGATCACAGCAAGCTGCATGCCACACAGCTGAATAGCAAACACAATGCCCCTAAATAAATCACGCAGCAATGGCAACATTGCTAATGGGACTATCAGAATCAAAGGAAGCAGGGTGATACATCTGAGAAGAGCCTACATCATTATTCTGCATGATATGTTTATGGTATTTTTGGTGAGACACATTTCTTCCCCCTCCTTTCCCTAGTCTGTTTGGATTAAAAATGGGAACTAAAAGAGGAACTAAACTCCTGGAATAGCTTATACACTATAGTCCTGCAATCATAAGGACCAGTGGTCTGGTGCTTATTGCAAGGCATTTTACTATACTAGCACTCATCATCTTTACTCTGAAGCAATTCAAGAGCTGAACTTCTGACAGTTTTCTGCTTTCGTGTATTTGTAGCTACTCATCTCTGTGATCCCTGAACGGAACACAACTCAGTTACTAAGCCTGCTGACATGTCATACTTTTGGCCATCCACTGCCTTTTTTAAGCAGTGATATAAATTTATTCATGTTTATAAAGTATAGGGTAGTAAGACTTTTAAATGGGGCATGGACTTTTCTCCCCACTTAGAACAATTTTTAACAATCACAAAGGGAAAAATTATGTTGGGGGTGAAAAATGTGCTACCAGCAAAAGTAAGCTCTTTAGCATTTCTATCATATTCAAAATTGCTTTGGATAAAATATCCATGTTTTTTGTTGTTGTTGGTGGTGGTGGTGGTTTTTGTTTTTGTTTTTTAATTATTATTATTACTTTTTAACAGTTCTCTAAAGATGGAAGATAAATTGCATGACACTGAGGCTCTGCTCTGACCTAAATTGCTGACACTGTATCGAATCCTTTCTGCAATTAGGTAATTGGGATACATTTACATTGTTTTAAACATGGAGTTACTCCCTTGCAATGGTTAGGATCTGGGCAATCATAAGTATGTTTGGAAGATAGATACTCAACTTCTTAAATAAAGTATTGACTGTAGATATAAAAATTTTTTCTTTAAATGGTACAAATAAAAGCTAGATAACATTGAGACACTTTTGAACAGAAGCTTTCAAAATCCCTTCATTGATCACATCAGACAAACAAGACAGGGAAAAGGAAAAAAAAAAAAAAAAAAAAAAAAGGAAAGAAAATAAAACCACCCAAAAGCTAGAACTCAACCAATCAATTCAACATTCTCCCCCAGGAACCAATGAACCAAGAGTAGTATAAATCAAGAGTTTATAATAAAAGACTAATGATCCTTTTCACAAAAAATCAATAGTGCTCCAAAACATGTTTCAAAGATGAAGTAAGATTTTGCAATGATGAGTAGTCCAAAATAATGTTCAGATCAACTAGATAGTTATAACTGTGGTTTTCTGTACTCCCCTTTCATTTTCCCTTTCTTACATGTCCCTCCCGCTTTGCATCATACCAATTAATATCTTTCCTTCCGTAACAGCTCTCTAGATAATTCACAGAAGCATTTGTCTGTGTGGCCTAGCATTAAACAGAAACTATTAAACAGTCAAATCCTATCTCTTCCATACAATTCATGTCATGTTAACTTCTAGCATGTCTTGATGTTATGTCATATGTAAATGATATTTTTTAAAGAAGTTGTAAGGCACTTCTCTCACACCCTAAACACATTCACATGATTTAAGTCAGGATGTAGTAAGACTGTTTTAGTTACGATATGGGAATTCTTCATTTAATTGCTAATTTCTACCTTAGTAATCTAAGTAGAAATCTACCTTAGTAATCTAATTAGAAATCAAAAGGAAAATCTGATTGTCTTTATAACAGAGAAACTGAGATGAAGTTTTGTGTGGTTTTATGCCTTTCCAGCATTTTATGATTTTCTAAGGAAAAGTTGACTGGGAGGTAGGAGGAGGGGATCAGATTGTGTGACTGATACTTATAAGCGTACTTTAGAGTGGTTTAATACTGGATCTTATCACTTCTGCTAGAACAGCATGCTTTTGTTCTTGGAGGTCTAAGCACCTGAGCACTCACTCACCTCTATAAGTAATATTCTTCAGGGTCCCACTGTATTCTATTCATTATATTACAATGAACAGCCTCCAAATTTGTACTAAAGCAGTCCAAAATATTGTGAGTGTTTTGATTCAACCTTGACTAATCATCTGTGGATTCACTAATGACATGACTCCAGCAGCTGTGCAGGTGTGGCCAGATCCACTTTCATCTCAGGACCTTTATTTTCTTCCTAAAATGTGGAGGTACCATAAAAAATGTACCTTTTGTCACTGCCCTGTCATCCAGAGTCAACCTGCTAAATGGTATGGGCGTTCTGTGTGTCCTGGAGTGGCTAGCAAGCAATGAACCAACCAGATGTGAGTTGCAACTACATCCATGCTCAGAAACAACACACTTTGGTACATCATCAGGGCAAAGTATGGGATTATGCTGAATTTTATTGTGGTCAATCCAGATTTTAAAGAACCCTGAGATTCTAAGTGCCACAGCACTTGTGCAAGAGTTGATTCGTCAACCCTAATATCACTTTCCATCCCAGGGTACAGCTCCCTTCTGCAAGTGTTCATGAATTTCTGCTCACTCACAGGCAATTGAATGAATAAATCTACTGTACACACAGGAGTATGCTTTTCTCTTCTGGGCTACTCTGTTTTCCAAAGTTTATTTCATGCAGCCTGTGTGGTGGTTTTACCGTGCTGGGCAGCTAAACCCCACAACCGCTCTCTCACTCCCCCTCCTTTAGATAAGGAGGGGGAGAAGTAAAGCAAAGAACAACTCACGGGTTGAGATAAGGATAATTTAATTAAAGGGAAATAATTATAATAATTAAATAAAGACTACCATGAACTAAACAATTTAACTAAGGGGAAATAAAAGGGAAAGGGGAAAAAGGGAGGAAAACAAACAAACAAAATAAATGAAAGCTATATGGAAGTGCAGAGGAAAGAAATTACTCTCTACTTCCCACAAATGAGCGATGATTGACCATGTCCTTGAAGCAAGGCCTCAACGCACGCAGCCGGTGTTTGAGAGGAGGACCGACGTCTTCTCAACAAGAGCCCACCCCTCCCCTCTTCTTCCTGTTTCCACCTTTTATTGCTGAGTGTGACACCACATGGTATGGAATATCCCTTTGATTGGTTTAGGTCAGCTGCCCTAGTGATGTTTCTCTCCTCACTTTTTTGCCCACCCCCTAGGAGGGTTAGAGAAAGGCCCAATGCTGTTCCACTGCTGCTCAGCAGTAGACACAACACTGGTGTGATAACACTGCTGTTCCAGCTACAAGTACAGAGTACGGCACTGTATAGGCAGCTGCCGGGAAAGGTAACATTCCAGCCAGACCCAGTACAGCCTGCTAAATCATTTGTCACCTCTCAATGTCCTCAGACATTGCCATCATCTGTGTGTCCCATGGTGACCATGTGGCAGTGTGAAGGGCAGGCAGGAGTCAGGAATGCCAGGGAAGAAGATTCCCCACAACTCATTCAGTCACTTTTGGCCTAATACTGTGAGTATCATACGAGGTCTTCAGTACTATTTACCATCCTGCTGCTTCATGAGAAGGAAATCTGAGGTGCTTGATTATGAGTAATCTACATATATTAAAATAAATAAAATAAAATAAAATAAAATAAAATAAAATAAAATAAAATAAAATAAAATAAAATAAAATAAAATAAAATAAAATAAAAGTCAGCCCAAACAGTCTGCTGAACTGGAAGATATTGACAGATATTGACCTCCAGCTGACAACTAACTTGGTGATCTCTACAGCTTTCTTGTTAACTAACTCATTTTCAAGTCTTCCTTGCGACAAAAATCAATACTGCTGTTTTACAGACAGGACAATAGAGCAGCTTGACTGGGACAAATGAGCCTATGAGTTCCTTTTTTTTTGGCTTCTAGTCCATTCTAATGCTGAATACAGTCATCATATACCCCCAGAAATTGCTGGGCTGCAGCAGTCAGGTTGGAAGGAAGAAGTCTCACCAACAGCACATATAGTCCTATGGAGAGAAATTTCCACCTCCCAAAGGCCAGAACTGTGTGTGTGTAGGGAGCAGTGCTGCAGAGAGCAAAGAGAGCCAACAGCAGACATGGTGCCTTTTACTTTTGGTAATAAATGAGCAAAACCAGCCATGTAGAATTTATCTGTTAGCACTGTCAGTTGTTAAAGACCATGTAACAGTCTGTAATGTATATAAAATTATTGACATCATATGTGTTTATATTTAGGTTAAACAACTATATTGTTTTTATAAGAGAAAACTGTTTCTGGAAACAATAGGCCAAATTGCTTTTTCTTGCTAAGAACAATGATGCAATGCTGCCAGTACCAACAATTTTTATTACAGAATCAGCTAACTGAAAACACAAGGCTCTTTAATGACATGTATCTTACAAAGCACTCCAGTGCATGCTGATGCTGTTTTGTTTTGTTTGATAGTCAAGATGGGTAAAAGCAATTTGGATTTTACATTTTGCTCATTATTGCACTTTTCCTGTGTATGGTTCCTCCTGCTTTCCTTTCTTTTTCGTGAGGTGAAGTATACAAAGACCTACTTCTGAATTTTTCACCATCAAAACTAGTTTGATGAAATCAGAGTCATCTGAAGGGAGGAAAGCAAATCCTTATGGGATGTGCAAGGGGCCAGAAGGAAAAGAGAAGGAAAATACAATCTTGTCACCAGAAATAAGCAAGGCTTCCCAAAATTTGGAGATTGCACAGTCACAGTCACTACAGCAAACATATTATGAACAGTCTTGGACTCATTACTTTTTTTTGTTTGTTTGTTTGTTTTCAAACATATAACTGTTAGACAGTTTGCAACAGGGCTGCATATTTGAGACTTGTTTCAATAGCTAAAGACATAGCAAGCATAATCAATTCAGATATGCTGAAACTGTAATTATGAAATAGAAATAGAGTAAGGAGCCTTGCCTTTTGCCATTTAGAGGCAGTTTAAAACAAACAGTCTTCCACTTTTCACCATAGCCGACAGGTCAGAGATTCACCAGATGTGGAGAAGATGAAGCATACTGAGATCATAGATTGATTTTATATTTAAGTTTAAACTGTATCTCATTGTCACTGAGCTATTAATCACCGAAAATAAAAAACACCAGATAACATAAATTCAAAAATTAAGCTCTTACATATGGCTCAATAATGAAGTATACACCATCCCTTGTTGTGCTTACCTTTGAACTGCAGGTAACTGTACAACAGTGTTACAGGACAGAGATACACTTGTGAAATATTCACGAGCTGATGTCTTTGCAGCCCCATGGGACATGTGAAGAGCTTTTTTTTCCTCCACATCTCTCTCTCAGACTTTAAATAATGAGGAGCAGAAAACGTATGAGACAACATGTCTGTGTGTCTCCTTTGAAATCTTTTCTTACATTACCTTGTTATCTGTGCTCAAGAGCAGCAGGTATTCCAGCAGTTCAGAGTGTATCCACAGCAAAAACACCCAGCAAAATAGAGTGCCAGTAGACACAGCTTTCAGTTCCAGGTTCAGTCAGCAAAACACAAAACCAGCAATGGGGAGGGTGCTGGCATGGCTGGGGCTGGTGGGGTGAAGGCAGAATTTTTGCTAAGCAGTGAGTTAAGAAAATAGGTATTTATTATGCATTCTGGAAAACCACCTAATACACTATTTTCTAATTTGTGCTCATAAAATGCCTTTGTATGAAAAGTTGTTAAACTTCCATACTTCATTAGTGTTACAGCCTGGATCAAAGTCTGACCACCTCAGGCAGATGAGAGTATCAGTCCTTCCACTAGTTAGGAGGATTTGGAACATTGTGTTCAGTTTAGTCCTCAGTGGTGACTGCTGAGAAACACCAGTTCAGATCTGAATTTAGAGTTTTTTCCCAATATTCTGTACTGTGTTTTGGTAAAGATTAATCCAAATCCAGCATGAGTGGAATTCCACTTGTGTCCACCAGTCCTGGATCAATCTGGAGAAAAAATTCAGACCAGATTTATCAGGGGAGTCCACTCTGGCTTCAAGTCAAATGTAGCCCTTTTTCAGAGGAGGCATCACATGTTTAATTTCCAGTGATCTGTAAGTCTTCTAACCATCTTTTTTATTCCTCCTGCATTTCAAAAATGCTTATATAACTGGTACTTTCACACACTGTCCTTAAAAGTTCTTATTCCCTTTCTTTCATTATTTCAACAGAGTAATAGTCTTGCAACACAAGTGATGGTAAATCAAATCAAGTTGAAATGTGGGCCTGACTCATTCTCTGACGATATATGATTTGTTTGCATTACATTATCTTGGAAACCCATAACCACTGTGCACTAACTACATGTCCGCACATGGCAAGAAGATAAATGCTCTTAGTCAGTAATATAAAATCTAAATAAAATTACAATCAGGTTTGGATATTAGGATAGGTTTGTAACACCCTTTGGGCATTACTCTTATCATTAGAATTATTTGCATTAGAGCAGTGTCCAGAGATCCTGAATATGATCAGGTTCAAATTGTGCTAGGCTCTGGAAAATGTGGGAAGAGACAAAAGTTCTGAATGTTAAATAGATAATTACAGGCAACAGGTGGGAGAAATAAAGGATTGCTATCATTGTTTCGTAGAGAACTGAGGTGTGGATATTACTTTTTTTTTTTTATATTTTAAGCATAGATGCAAAGCTATGTCTGAGTCCAAATTCACCTTGCATATAGTTTGCACAGCAGATCGTGTTTAAGCTACCACTGGCTTTGTGGGAGTGCTGATAACAGTGGGAGAAAAAGCTAGAGTCTGCCTTTCCCCAGCTATGTACACGGGCAGCTGGGAATATGGGTGGCTCGTCTTACTCTGCCTGAGGCAACAGCCACAAATCCTGTCATGCTGTCCTCTGACACCATCTTCTTGGTGCTGATCTGACACGTTTGACTGAGTCCTTCCCGTAAAGGCTTAGGGCCTGGCAACATGGGATGGATGGGTAGGTGAGTCACAAGAATGTCAGGCTCAGAGTCACACACTGAAGGGCTGTCTGGA
Organism: Aythya ferina; assembly: GCF_964211825.1. Taxonomy (NCBI): domain Eukaryota; kingdom Metazoa; phylum Chordata; class Aves; order Anseriformes; family Anatidae; genus Aythya; species Aythya ferina. The sequence goes on from NC_140301.1 coordinate 51,946,763, forward strand.
CAACACAGGCATTTTTGCTTGTTTTGTTTTGTTGTTGGTTTTGTTGGTGTTGCTGTTGCTGCTGATGTTTTGTTGTTGTTATTGTTGCTTTAGATTTTTTGGTTTTGTTTCCCATCTCTTGGGTATAACATGTTTTCCTTATGGTCATCAGAAAATGAGTGGAACTAAGAACCAGACACACCTACCTCCCTCCATTTCAGCATCCACAAATTCATCATTCCAACCTAAAGTGAGAGCTGCTGGAATTACACCAGCAACTTGTTAAAAAACAAAACAAAACAAAAAAAAAAAAAAAAAAAAACAAAACAAAACAAAAAAAAAAAAAAAACAGGACTGGTGGAAGGTCTCTGTTGAACTCAAAGAAAGCTACATTTCAAGTAACATTTCAAGGTATCCTTCATGCATGCTTACAAATTTTTACAATGATTACACAAAGAACAATGCTGGGGGCGGATGTTTAGATGTAGTTTCACCCCATGTTGGCAGGGACACGAAAATTACAAAGTGATAAGGAGAGATGTAAGAGGGAGAAGCAGGCATGAATGCTTGATTATTTGCTTAATTAAGCAATGCTGGCCACATCAAGTTGTGGTGAAGCCTGTGTACATTTGTAACATGCTTTTAGTCCCAGGCAATAAACTGGTTACCTGCCTCTGAATGGACAGTGAGGGAGAGATATTTTCAAAGGTAGAAATGTTGACTATCCAGAAGAGCTGGATTATTATTATTATTATTATTATTATTATTATTATTATTATTATTATTATTATTATTCTTTGAAGACTGTATATTATCGGTTAAGATCATGATCTCACCAAGTGATCCAGTCACAGAAATAATTCTACTTAGATTAATGAGACAACAGACAGGAGAAAGACTTGCAGATTTAGGCCTAAACCAAAAACTCTAATATTCAAGGATATAAAGGTTTTTCCTCCTGTTTATGCTCCTTTAATAAAAATGCAGATATTGCTTTCTTAACCATGATAGGAGCCCTAGTCATTATTTTTCAATACTAATGTTACTGTTTTCCTATAACTTCTGTTCTGTAATTCTAGGGGCCCATGTCTAATCCCATATGTAACATGGTTATTGGATGTAATATTTTATCTCTTGGATTCGGTGTCTGACACTATCATTTTGTTCTTCTTTCAATAAAAGTGATCTCCCTTCTCTTCACCCTGACAAGATCTAATGGTTTTCTTTATCACAATAGAAAGCTAGAAGGATTCCCACCTAAAAACCAAAAATGGACTGCATGTATGTGTGGCTTAATTCAATTTGTATCACAAAATCCAGGCCAAAAAAAGTATCTTTATAACACTATAAATTGAGCCGGAATTGAGCTGACTGTTTGTTTGCTTGCTTCTTGTTTTTAATATATGGGTATCTAGTCTCAGTAAAACTGTAACTCTTTGGCTTCATCACCTGTAGCCTTGTGAACACAGAATGAAACAGTACCAAATGCTCATATGATTTCTGATTTTCTTTGGGAATTCACTATCTGTATGCTTTAATCAAGTGATAATATGTAGGAACCATTCCAACTTTGAGCTGACAAAAGCACAATATTAGTTGTTTGATGATAACTCCTCTATGGATACAAATTCCATGTGGATTTTCCCAGGCTTTGTAAATTTATTAAAAAAATAATATATTCTATACACAATTAGACCATGAATGTTAAAAGAGTAAGTAATTTATTGAGAATGTGAAATCGTCTAGAAAATAAAGACATTTTCATATAATTTTAGCTGTCATTTAATAATTTGCAAGACACAGAAGACATCTAAAACCTTTGGTATTCAGACACAAAAAAAGATTACCACCAGCAATGTATTCCTTGGAGACCATCGTCTGGAAGAAAGGACCTTTTTATCTCCTTTATTATATCTGTGTAGATTTTTGCTAAATGGACATTCAGAATCCATTGTTGAATAGTGAGTTTGGAAAACGCTCATCTTCTTTCATATTCATTTTCCACACCTTGTCAACAACTGCATAGCTCACCAGTGAAGCTGCATTTTATGCAATGCACACAAAGGTTACCACTTTTAGGTCAGGGATAGGAATTTTCACTTTGCAATCACTGGGCAGCTGAGACTCCATACATTACTGTGATGACAGGAATAGTACGCAATGATGAACCTTCTGTCAGTCAGACAGAGGTCACATTGGTATCAGTTGCTAACATACCTCTCTCTTAGCTTTTAAAAAAAGGGGGGGGGGGGGGGAGGGTAAAAAAAGCCTTTTTTTTTTTTTTTTTTTCTTGTGGAAAATGGAAACAGAGTTGATATTGTTCACTAATGTCAAGTGGCTGGAGATTTCGGGCCCCAGAGCTCAGGAGGTCTCCTTTAACTGTGCTGGCTGCACTCTCAAAATCAACATAAATTGCTGTCCAAACTGAGCCTTATAGAAGCTATTCCAGAAGCAACTCTGACAGCAACATTAATGTCTACTGTACTTGAAACAGTGAGCTCAAGCTCAGTGTCAGTGAATCCAAAATAAGAGTGTCAGCCTCCTGTTTCATAGCTTTTTTAATATATATTTTCTTTTTTTTTTTTTTTCATATTTAGCATCACTTATACAAAACCTGTTAAAAATGATTACCTTAGCAGACTGAAAGACTTTTAGTTTTGATAAAGAGATGTCTGAGTTTCACATGCAAGACTAAGTAGTAACATGAATAAAAGGAGGTGAATAACTTTAGTTTGCTAAAGGTTCATCTACAGTCCTGTAACTTTAGTGCATTTATGAACATATCAGAATGCCAAATCTAGGATCATTAATCATATCTTATTATACCATCCTTGTCTTCTCTGTCAAGGAAATGCCATAACACATCAGATAACAACAGGATATTTATATTATAAAGGTTAAAGGATCATGTTGTTTGTAGTTATCTCAAAGTATTTTGGCCAGCTGCTATAAAATCTCAAGTTCCCCAGAGATCAATGTGATCACTGATCTCCGCAGCTGGTCCAAAAGATTCTTCCTAAATTCTTGCATTTTCCCAGCTTACCTGTGGTACTATGTATTTGCTCTACATAGGCAAATGTTGGCTTTCCTAAACAAGGTAGTTGGATGACATGCTTTTTGTGTCAAAAAGAAGTCCTTCTTCCCCTCCAAGTGGGAAAACAGGAGAGAGAGAGAGAGGAAGAGAGAGAAAGAGAGAGAGGAGAAAAAATCCCTAGCATAAAGCAGTGTTAATACACATAGAATAAATTGATTTTGCCAAGGATAAATTTGTCTAGTGGAGCCTATACTTGAGATCATTCAAGTGCTCTCTTGAGTTATCTCATTGTATCAGTGTTTGCAGGACAGGGCCTTGAATTTGTTTCTGCCACACAAAGTTGATATATAAGAAGAAAGGATTTAATTGAAACATCTCTAAGGAGTTTTCAATAAGTCCTGTATTTCTTTATCAGAATAAACTTTTTATTATGAAAGAAGAATCAAAGAGTATAAGGAGCCTTTAGTAGAGATCTTGATATAAAATGCACCTATAGTCTGAAATAAATGGGACTAAAAATCTATAATAAATACTTTTTTTTTTTTTTTTTTTTTTTTTTTTTGAGAGAGAGAGAGAGAGAGGGAAAGCTTTCTGAAGGGGAAGGCTTTGCTCATTAACCTTATTTTTTAATAATGCATAATGAATTTTAGAAACAGTATTTGTACCATGAATTTGATGAAGACATGCCATGAGTTTATACAAAGTCTTTAGCTGCCAAAGACCCTGACCTTATAGAGGATCACCTTTGTTGAGTGTTGTCTCTAAGCAAATTAAGGACAAACCATGGTTAAATAAACTAGCACTTTGGAACTCTGAAGAACTAAGAACTATGGAGATCCATCTAAGGTTGTTAGACCTTTCTCTATGTCCCCATCTCTTCTTCAGCAAATATGCAACTGACTTACCTTTACCAGTATTTTCACATAATAGATATTGAACCCAAATCTTTTGTATGAGGCTGATGCTCAGGTTCTTCCCACCTAACTTGAGGAAATTCAGGAAAATTTTGGGAAACCCATTCAAGTGCACAGTATGCCCTGTTGTTCTTTCCTAACCTGAGTATCATGTCACTAGACTGGAAGTTGTCACAGCTTCCAGGAATGGGAAGTCCTGGTAGCCAGGGTGCCTGGGGCTTTCACTGCCTGGGAATCAGTGGCTATGGCTATGAGAAATTCACCCTGATAGGCCAGAAAAAGCAAGAAAAAAAATAGGTCATCCAGGATTACACTTCAAGGGTCTTTTCCTATTCCTTTTGGTTTTCCTATAATATCACCCTTGCCATACACAGGTCTGTACCTGAAAGCAGTTACAGTGGTGTATATCAAGAACAACTCCATTAAAGTCAAAAGGGTATTGAGGTATAAAACTGGGGAGAACAAGCCTGTTGTCTAGTCTCTTTAGGTAGAATTGCAGGAATTAATTATGTCTTCAGATAGCCAATTCATCTGACATTTGACAATAAACAATATATTTAGAAGATATGAAATATTACCTTTCTTTTGTTTATTTTTGAGGAAATGTAACACAAAAAGAAAAAGCTTTAAGCTTTTCTTAAGCTTAGTGTCCAGCCTTATCTTGCAAATTTAGCCATGATTACATGTGAAAAAAAGTACAATTTATCTTTAGAATTTAGCTTTATTAAACTCACTGTCTCCTCCATCACTGCATCCATTAAATTATTGCTCTTCTCCTCCTCAGCTCCCCCCAAAATACTATTCATTAAAATGTAGAGAATAAAATCTCTCTATGTACTTTTTTGCTTATTAGCTGCACTCGGTGCCTCATCATTTGCCAAATTCATATTTGTTGAACAAGGAGGGCAGAAACATTGCAAAATCAATCTTTTTTGCTTGGCCAGATAAACATGAGACACAATAAGAGAAAGAAAGGCACAGAGAAAGTGAGATAGGGAGAGAGAAAATAAAGCAAGAAAACAGAAACACCATCCCAATGGTGATGGATAACTGAAGTGAACGTGTCAGGATGGTATTATGTAAATTACCAAAGCAGCTGAGCAGTGCACTGATGATTACAGAGGATGTGAACAATGTTGTGGTCCCCAGGTGCCACCATGCCTTGTTATTTTTTCTTCCCTCCAACTACCCTTGGGGTAGATTCTTCCTGACCTGAGTCCTTGAAAAAAATCATCCAAGAAATGCGTTCCTAAAAAAAAAAAAAAAAAAAGAAGGTTAGAGGACTTCTATGACATTTCTCTAAAGCAATAACTGCACTCTGTTGCCAGTTTAACATTCTAAAAAAAAAAAAAAAAGCCTTTTCCTTACACCACAGATGGATTTGGCTTATCAAACACCTTGATTACAGAATGGGCTCAAGGTCAACACATTTTTAAACAGAAAAGGGAAGCTGAGGGGTGTGGGTAGAATTTAGCATTTATTAAACTATATTTTAAAGTTACTCTGTGTTACTAGGAAACAATTTTTCTTCCTCTCATTAGACATTTTGTCTGTCTTTGAATTTGTGTGTTTGTGTCTATGTTAATCGGTCTGTATGCATTTTCTTTCTGCTTTCAGTGAAGGTTGTTTTAAAGAACTGTTAATGATGATTGCACAGTGATGATTTGCTAATTAGTTCTCATTTGAAATTAGTTCTTATTTGAGCTGAATGTAGACCCAAGGACCAAAGTCCCATAGTCCATTTTGTGATATGCTCACAAAATATTCAGACAAACATCTGGATCTTATGTAGTTTGCTCAGGACTGAATCTTAGAAAATAATAAACCTCCATTGGCTTGGATTATGCAAAACAACTTTTCAACCTGTCAAGAATTTTACCCAAATACTTCCTTGCAAACGATGTTAGAAATGAAATAAAACCTAAGAAAACATAAGAAAAATAGAGAAATCTTTTCAAAAAAATAAATTAAATTTCAACGTTATTTTAAAATGATATTATTTTTATCAGGCTCCTAATAAATTTGCAATCTCTTTTAATGAGTGAATGAAATTATGTTATTTTATTAACAAGGTGCTTAGAACATCATTCTACTTGATCTAGGTTAATCTGTACTGATTACACAAAGTGCTCATTACAATAATTAAAGTTGCATAGAGTTTAGGTAACCTAAGCCCCTGTAGGTTCTACCCACTGAAGAACAACACAGGAGAGGAGTTTCTTTGCTTTGTAGGCCACTCTAGATGACTAAAATTGTTCATCTTACGTTAAAATTCTGCAGAGACATGCAGCCCTGGTCGTTTTTTATGTTGGCACAACACCTATTAAATCAGGCCCAATCTCATGTCTGAGTTCACTGGACTCAGCACTATCAATAATGAATAAGAATCATTAGTTTTTATTCCTTCAATAGGAGTTTCTTGGTCTAAGTACAGTAATGTCTGCACAGCAGTGTACTTTCTAGCACTGCTGTGGGCAGCCTCATGGGACTAACAGAGGAACGTGATAACTGACACTTGTACAGGTTTACATATGAAATTGCATTTAATTTGTATGTCATTGTGTAATTGAGAACATGAGCCTTTAAGGCAAATATAGCAAGAAAAGGGGACCCTTAAAAAAATAAAATAAAATAAAATATGTGCAATACAACAACTAATTTAATGGGTTTCGTATCCCTGGAGACTGTTACAAAGGCCTTTTCATGGCAGATGCATTTGTTGTGTAAAAGGAGGACAGTTCACGCATGAGGGTACGTGCGAAGTGGTGGAAGTCTAGAAACTCTCAATTTTGGAGTGAGAATTCAGGGGACAGGGGCAGCATGAGCAATGTAGAGTTTCTCTTGGATTCAATGCTGCATGCAGCTCTTCCAGGAGTGGAATTTATCAGCAAGGTCAGTATGGCTTCTTTGGGGTCCTTTCTTGACTACCTTGATTGGAGCCTCTGTAGTTGGCACTGAATATATCATTCTGTTTAAATTCATGACAAGGAAAAATAAACAAATGTGGAGTTAAAAATAATAATAATAATAACTAAACTGGCTATGTAGAGAAATTTTATGTTGCCAACCTTATCTCTGGCCTCATTGTTGATATACAGCAGTTTGGTTTCCCAAAACATCTTAAAAATACCAGGTGATAGGAATATGATTTTAAAATTACATGTGACTTCAATTAGTTTGTATTTGGTCACATTGCCTAGCTTTCTGTCTGGCTAGGCTCCTTCTAAATTCTTGAACTCATTGGTGAACAGCAATACAAGCTATGGCATAACAATTGCTTCTTTCTTGGATCTCTACTACATGTAATTTGGGATTTATTTATTTATTTATTTTCATATGAAAATATGAAATATCTTGTATAAAAAGAACATGGAAACTCCATGTGACTTTCTCTGTGCTGTGTTGTATAAAATCTCCAAAAACCCTTAAGAGCACATGTCCTACTAATTTTTAATTGGGACATTCAATAGGACTTGAGCACCCACTTCACTTAATTGCTTTTGAGCAGCCAACACAGCTCTGAGAAGTGGCAGACATTTGTGACCAGATTTACTCCTATATCCTGGGTCCAATTTGTCAAGAGGGAAAGCATCACTTACATATGCCACTGACCCTCAATTGTTTGGCTTTTGCAGAACCTGGGCTACCTATTGTTGGAGTTCTGTTTCACTTGGCTTGTCTTTACAAAAATAAATAAATCTCTCTATCTATATTATATATAGATTAATTTTTGATTTCTTTCACCATAAAGCATTTATTTTAATGGGATTTTTTTACTGGTGAAAAAGATGGTACTTCTGGTAGTGTAATAATAACTAGCATTTGTACTGTACCTTTCATCTCAAGTGATCCCAAAGCACTTTACTAACTAACAAGCTGAAACACACTATATTAAATACTACACATAGGGATCACTTCACCCACCACTGCAACAACCACTTATGTGGTGAAACAAGCCAACTGTTTAAGGGCTCAGTTCTGCAAGGTGTTGAGCTCTATTAGCCTGGTACAATGCCCACTGAAGTCAATATAAAGACTCCTAAAGATTTCATTGGGCTCTGGATTAGGATTTATTACACTTTTCCATTTAGAAACATGCTTAACTTGAGCACTTGAGCAGTCCAATTGACATTAACAGAGTTTTAAGTTGCTTAAAGTTGAGCGTGTGAGTTTTTGAAGTAGGACTGTGTGTCTTACTGCTATGTAGTACAAATCACAGCAAGTACTTTAACACAACATAGAAAAACAGAAAATAAGAACTGATAAACACCTTAACTTATTAAATACACCACAGAAATTAGGTGGCAACATTTAAACACCCTTTCTGAACATACCATCAAAAACAACATGAAAGAAGAATAGTTAGTCCACTCCTTAAAACATTTATGTATTCACTACATGCCGGTAAGTTTATGTTTTTACCTCTGTGCTTTATTGGCAATGCTTTATTATGGAGAGTGTAAAACTATAAATCATGTTATGTTTGCAAATCATAGATTCCTCTCACTGTAATCCAGTAGTTTGTTACTTTTCTTCCTGCACTTGTAGTTGGATTAATAACTGGATGGGTTAATCCCCTACATTAATTTATTAATTAAAATACTGTAAGAATTAATAGGCCTAAGAGTAAAGTGACTGGAAAGGACTATAGCAAAGCAACTGGAGGAAAAAAAAAATGTGACAGCTATGTTTAGTGTCAGACAGATCCAAGGATGCTACTTCTAAATCCCAAAGACAGTAAGGTTTTGTGATACTAGAAAAGATAGTAAGTCCAGGTCAGAGCTGGGACAGTAATAACCCTTCTTCATAACCTGACTGCACCCTTCCATGTTAACATACTGTGAACTGAGCACAAGTGACAAAACCAATCCATCACTGCACCACCAACACAAAGAAGAATAGAGAGGTTAACAGAAATTGATGACATCCCCGCTCGAATTTTACACTGATTCGGCCAGCTCTACGATTGAAACAGACAAAGATTTATAGTCCGAGCTAGGACGCTGGCTCTCCTTGATTGCCTTGATTTTTTTTTTGATTTTTTTTATGTGCTTCTGCATATTTATTTCCAAGCTCATCACGGGCTTGTAGCATTAGAATGCTGATTTGATTTTACATTCCAAGAGGAGTAGACATTATGCAGCCATTTGCATGATGTGAGAGAAATCACCATAACGGTTTGTGATATCGGCAACCAAAATGATTGCTAATGTTCACCTGCATAAGCAGGATTGTGCAATATTTTTATTTTTTTTTGAAATTCAGATTTTTTTCTTTTGCGTCTGTCTCTGTGAAAAATAAAAAAAATAAAAAGAAGAAATTATTCCATATCCTGTGGATGAGAAATTGTGTTTTGTCATGCCTCCAAGGGCTACAGTGGTATTGAGCTTTTATGAATTCGTTTGATATCAGGGCTGAGCATTACGAGTTCCAACACAAATTTTTTTCCCCATGACATTATTACTGAAAGCTTTTATCAGTTCATTGTGACAAAAAATTGATTATTATCCTTGACATTTGATGGATAGCTTTCATAAAAGTACTTTTTGTGTGTGTGTGTGTGTATGTGTCTGTGTGTGTGTAAGTCTAAAGTTTTGTATGAAGGTTCTATTTTCTGGAGAGGGAAAAAAAAATTTCAAGCAGCAACCACTTACTCCATGAAGCATTCTTGTGCCACTGCTATCTGTGAAAAAGTTGGAAGTGAAGTGACAATCCTGTTTCCTTACAGCTTTTTCCACTGAAACACTGGGAAAATGTACATTCACCTATTAGTGATAAATTTGGATTAGTAATATAGCTCTTCCATTACCTGAAAAGGGGATTTTGGAGTAATTGTGGCATTAGTAGCCACTCTGTCATTAAAGTTAATTCAGATCTTTGTCTTTGCCAGATTCTAATGCTTCTTTGGAGTTATATGTTTTAAACAAACATTCAGCAGGTGTCTGACAGAAGAACAAAACTGTCTTTAAATAGTTTAACTCTTGCTTATTGCATTCTAGCAACAAGAGGCAATGGGATTCGACTCATTCTAAACAACGCCAGGAGCTGAAGCTAATGGTGATTCAATTACAGTCCCTCACAAATGGGAATATTCACCTCTGAGTGTGCATTAGTGTTGATGGGAGTTCTGTGCTTGCCTTGGGAGGAGAATATACTTTAAGAGGATGTGGCAGAACAGTTTGCTTCTGGAGGAGTGGGAAATGGCTGCTCTCCTCAGTTGCCATTCTCAGTGATAGATTTGTAGGAGTCTTCCTAGGGACCCCTGCTGAAATGAAAGGTGGGAGGATAGGGAATTTTAGAGAAATTTGTGAAGACAGAAAGTCAGCCAGAGGCCAGACCAGATATTCGCTAAAGAAAACGGGCTTTAGAGAAGATAAGATTAGTTACAGGAACAGATTTTAACCTTTGAAACAAATGCTGTTAAGTGTCAGATCAATTAAGAAATAAAAAATAAGAGTTTTCTGAACTGTGTGCCAGTTTCAGACATTTGGTGGTTCTTGAGATCAGGGAATTCAACCCTAAACAGAAAGACAATTCAGCCTTGCTGTTACTGTTGCTCAGATTATAAAGTGATTCTTGGTGATGGACCAGTCCAAGGACAGTTGCAACATGAGGGTGAAAGAGAGGAAGGAGGATACTGCACAGCTGGGCTGAGAGGCCTCAGTCCATCATATAACCTGTGATATATACCCTTTACTAAGAGCAGTGAATGAAGGGCTGCAGTCCATTTAATTCTATCACCAGACTTTGAACTTCTCTCCACTCCCAATAAGTTTGTCCTGGGGTTAGGTTCTGGGGCAAGTTAACAAAATAGGGACAATATAAATGTCAGTAAAGCTGTTGGAAGGAAGAATTCTCCAGTGTATACTCTGCATTTGTTGTTAGAAAGGAGGAGGACATTTATAAAAATAATGAAACAAGTTTTGTTCCTGTACTACTGAGAGGAAAAGAAAAAAATAACATTTTTAAGAAAAAATAGCTTAAGTTAATTATGATGACATACTTCAGGCATGAAAAATTGCAAAAATATCCAGAGGAATGTCAGACTAGAGGATAAATCTTAGAAGAGTGAAAAAATCTGACTGGAGAAAACTGTTGCATCACTGTTTAGGAAGGATGAATGTATTGGATTTAGTAAACTGTAGGGTGGGTAACTGGATACAGAGCAATTAAGTCATGGTGATATGGCATGAACTCAATGAAGAATTAAAATAATGATAATATATACACTATCAATCAGAATCACTTAATGGAGATAAATGTCGTCAAATAAACAGATTTTTTTGATCAAGTTTATGATTTCATTGACAAAGATTTCTGTAAGATCTTACATTTCATTAAGATTTAAAAATACTACAGATAGTGAATTCATTAAAACCTTTCTATGTGGTACTTTTTAAAAAGGAAATTAATGAAAAATTAATTTAAATGTTATGTTTTGTTTCTGTTTTTGTTTCCTAGTGGCTTCCTTATAGCCTGATTCAACTCACAATCTGTGAACAGCAATGCAGAAAAACAACATAAAATTATCGTTGTTTGAATTTGCAGGCAAAATATATCAGTATGGTTAAAAATGAGAAAGACATATCTGAAGAACAACCTGGGTATTACAGTAGACTGGACTTGAGTAAGATTTATTTTAACATTTGTAATGGCAGTATTACATACCTAGCAACCAAGATTGTGAATCACAATTTCTCGGTGCAGGAGAAATGCATTTTGAAAAGTATCTTTCTTAAAGATCTGAAAATTGCCAGGGATTCATAAGATCTGGCAAAACGTATGATCAGTAAGCTAAGAGAGCAAATATAGTCCTCAGATCTGTGGCCAGAAAGAGTAAGGAGTTGATAATTAACCAATGTAATAATTTATTTAAGGATCTCATGAATTCTCCAGCCCTTGGTGTTTAACACAAAAAGATTTGAAAGATATGTTCTGACTTACCAGCAGGCCTAATACAACAGATACTAAGGGTCATAACTGTTCCCAGTACTGCTGAGCTTAAATAACTTCTGAATTGTCAGCTTCATTGAAAGAAAATTTAAAATGTGTGTTTTTTGTTTATGAAACCCATGTAACTATGGGTCAAAAAGGACTGCATATACTGAGAGGCCCAAATTAGACACCGAAGGCACTGAAGTCCTATTAGAATACCTAAATGACAGTTTCAGGTCCAAATACAAAAGTTCTTCTGAACACTCCTGTCTGAAATGTTGTCACTTACGTGTGCTATTTTAGATTTTTCAGTTATTTTCTTTTGATGATAGAAAATTAGCACTTTGTATGCAGCTTTAAGAGGAGAAAAAAAAAAAAAAAAAAGTAGAAAAAAAAAAAGTTGGCCACTACTTTCCCTGTGTTAAAATGATTTCACACTCTGAAAACAGGAAGGTACTACTGTTGGAATCTTGGCTCCATTTGTCTGTGCACTTGCTACATGTGGCTTTTTTCAGTTGGATTGTATGTACCTGGTGGTTTGTCCTTGGCAAACAGCCCAGTTCCCACCCAGCTGCTCACTCAATCCCACTGCTTAGAAGGACGGGGGGGAATAGGATAAGCAAATTCTGAGGTTAAGATAAAAGCAGGGAGATTGCTTACCATTTACTGTCACAGGTAAAACAGACTCAACTTGCAGAAAAGTAATTTAATTAATTGTCAATTAAAAAATATTTGGGTACTGAGAAACAAAAGACAAACATTAAAACATCACCTTGTCTTCCCTACCTCCTGTCAGAAAGGCCACCTCTGCAGTGTCCCCACTACCAAAAGATTGCCATGGACACACAATACAATATAACAGAATATATACTAGTCTAACAAGTGTTCTAATATTTAAGTTGAATATTGCTGTTGCATTTATATTTTCTGTTAGTTTGTAGTAATTACCCTGGATAATTTTCAGTAGGAATAGAGAACACCTTTTAACCATGATTCTACCTGCAAAATTTGTTTGGATTGTTCATTTGAGCTTTCACAATGCAATGAGAGATCACACTTTTATTTCACTTTTCTCACAATGACAGCATTTGTAATAAAAACAATAAGACAAATAAAACTCAATCTTGGTTCTAGATATCATTTTATTTAAACTGCTAAATTGTTGCTCAATATATCAAAATGAATTTTGTAGAGCATAGTACTAGATACTTGGCTGGACCTTCCTGTCAGCAATCCATTAGCTGTAATGAATCTAGTAAGAAACTAATGTACTATCCATATTGGAAATGTGTGGAGACTAGAATATCTGCAGTATAAAAGCTTTTCAGGAATTTTAAATTTTGCCTGCCAGCAGGAGTGATTTCACAAAAAAGAAAAAGATGGTAGAGCACAGAGGGGAACTTTGGGTCATTCAGATGTCTTGTTTCAGAAAATTAGATGGATTTGTTTTGATTTCAATGTTTGAATCTTTGTTATATTAGAGCACTTGTTATTCTGTTATGATTATAATATGACAAATTATTTCTAATTGGAAAATCATTTTCCATGAAAAACTGAAATGTTTAAAATAATGTTAAAAACAGCCATTTCAAAATTGTTAGAAAATTTCCCTACATTTGCAAAAGAAATCCTAGAAATATAAATCCCATGTAACAAAGCATTTTTGTTTTGATAGGAATATTTTCCAGTGAATTGTAAATCCAACAAATTTTCTCTGAACACTTCTAGTCTTTTTCTCATAAATTTCCATGCTTTATTATCAGTTGTCAGTTTGATTAATTTGGGACACAAGGAACTAAGCTTAAAAAAAAAAAAAAAAAAAAAAAAAAAAAAAAAAAAAGTAGGTTTTAATATTAGTCCTAAACACAGAAGCAAACAAAATACATTCATTATTTCCAAATTAAAGGTTTTTAGTTCTGTTGGTTTTGAATTGGAAGACATTTAGCCATTTCAGGATAAATTAGCTAGTTAAATGAACTTAAAGCCATGCATTGACAAAATGACTTTGTTTTACACTTAGTTTTATATCCATGCAGATCAAGTGTGGAAACAGGTAGGAAGATGCTAACAGCCTGAAATGTTTTCAGTGAGAGGAATAATGAATTCATTCTCACAAATAAAAATAAATCAAGTTTAAACTGTGAAGTTGGAGTCTATCCTGAGAAAAAGAACAATAAACTAAAAAAATAAAAAGATTGTTCTCCATTGCTGTGAGTGAATTACACACATTACTCCAAAGAGATTTAGCTATAATCCACTTGTTTTGCACTTGCATGCCTAAATTTTATGCATCATACATACAAAGATGGATAAAATAATATTTCTGAGTTACAAATATGCATATGCAAAACCAAGTACTGTAAGATTGAATCCTTTCCATACATTCTGTAACAGGGAAATAAAAAGATGACAGTGAGCATCAAATTAACTTATTTTACTAGCTTCTCCCTCAAACACATTTTAAAATGTGCAAAACAATGTAATTTGTTGTGGCATGTTACTCCCTGTGTTACTATTAAGCTATCCAGGTGATGCTCTCTTGGGAATCCACTCCGAACAGAGGCCTAATTCAAGACTGGATCACAACATCTGCACTAGATAGAATTTGTCATCTTCTATCTTCAATCTCATTGGCTGTTGCTTAGCAACTGGTCAATCTCGCAGAGTATTTGCCATGACAAATTAGTAGCGTTGTTACCATGACAACCAGCTTTGTTACTTAATTAAATTGATTTGAATCAGAATTGGCTTTCAGGGAAACAAGTGTGTTGTGTGAAGTAGTAAACACAGGCTTGCAGCTAACCATTCATGCTTTGATGTAGTAGTCCCTAAAATCAACACCATCAGGACGAAATCCACAATCAAGTCCTGAAATCACTGAAGGCAGATTTGCTCAAGATTTCCATTTCCATTTCCAGATTTTGAGAGTACTCAGAACATATTTAGCAATGGATGAGTATATATATATATATAATAATAGAAATAAATACATACATACAAAAATAATAATTCTAAAAGACATCTCAGAAAAACAACAACAAACTCTCAGGTTGTTCCACTTTCAAGATTAATACTTTGGTAGTATTCATAGGGAATGTACTGCTCTTCACTAACTGATTGTGGAACCATGTTACAATATCATTGGAGAATGCAGTTTCAGAGAAAAAGGAAGAGAAATTGGATTATGTGGGAGATATGGATTATGAGAGATAGGAATGGAATTTTTTGACATTCTTCATTTTTCTGCCCAAGTGTCATTTTGACTACTACCTTGGGTGTGTCTTACCATAATATATAGCTATGCCTGGTTGCAGAAGTGAGGGAAATCCCATCTTCTGATACTTTTGGGCCCAGGCATCAGAGAATTAAAATATGGCAAGCTAGAAATTCAAATTTCACACTACTGGTAAATTTCTTTTTACAGAAACACCTACACACTTTTTAATTATGTTTTCTACCCTTCTTATCCTGTTTGCAGACTGACAGAGACACCAGATTAACATATTTATATCTTACATATATTTAATGAATGAAATCTACACATTAAGTAGGAATACAGCTACGGCAGATATGCAATCTCACCATTTTCCAGTTTATCTCTGTTTTACCATGGGTTGTGTATGGGTGGCTGCTGTTGCTGTCCTTCCCGATCTTCTTGTAAATTTAACAGCACAACTCAAGTTGTATTTTCCTTATAAAATATTAAATGTATTGCTTGGAATGATTTGAGATTTCTCATTATGTGTGACTGATTTAAAGCTTGAATGTGCTGTTTTGCATGGATGTTCCAAAGCTTAAGCCTATGTAAACAATAAATGGGAAACATCAACCAAGTGGTGACTCACATGGGAAACTGCAAAATGTTGACAAATTCTAAATTACAAGGTGCTGTGTGGCCTTGCTACATTGCTTGTGTGCTATCTGTAATTCACACTGCTATCGTTAGAATATGCAGACAGCCCACTGAATCTCTCTGAAGTAGATTTTTATTTCTTTAGACTTTATTAGCAGAGTCTCATTTTTTAATGCACTTGTTTTGAAAGTTTGTCTTTGTTCAGAAGCTTCTGGAAAAATAAATCATTTAAAGGAAAGAGGAAACATTTGCATACGTACCGCTAGCAAAAACAGCTAAGATGATCTGGCACACCTCTGAATGAATCCATACAATGCACTTTTCTCCTTAAATCTTTTTTATTATTATTATTATTTATTTATTTGTTTGTTTGTTTTACGGAACTTCATAATTGTGAAACATGATTTGCAGCAATGTAAAGGAAAGTTTCAAATACTTTCATACCTTCTCCCTGGTAAATATTACACATTATATGTTTTACCCTGGTACAATGATTTCATCTTCAAAAATCCAGTACAAATGTCATATTGTCCTTCTCTTTGTTACAGCAGAATTAATAATAGGAACTGACATCTTTATTATCCAGAGAGGGAAACTGTAAAGGGAAAATTAAGTCATTGTCACAAGTTCAGAACTCACAATCATTGTTCAGGTGTCTCCTATGCACATCAACCTTAGGTTTCTAGTTTGACCAGTTAAAATCTCCATACAGTAAGCTATTTCCAAAAGTTGATTTTCAAGGATTTTTTTCATTAAAAACTCCTTTATATTTTTGTATCACTAGAGGATAAAAATAGACATTTAGGAGAAAAGGGCAGCACTGATTAGTGTTTGCCTTTTGATATATCTCTTTTACTTTTCTAAGTCTGACTGCTGAAACAATAAATCATTGTAAATATTTTTTCTGAAGAATAGCACCAATGTTAGTAATTAATTTAGAAAAGTCTACAGAATTAAAATGGAGAGGAAGTGTGGAGTAAAAGTATATTCAAGGGATACATGCAAGTCTGAAACAGTGTAGTTGTACAGGTAAATGGGAAAAGCTGGTAAGCTATGCCAAAAAAAAAGTCAGAAACAGACCAATTTGGAAAAACAAGAAGAGATTATCATTTTTGCCACATCAGTGTAGCAAGCAGACTGGTTACGCCTCACCTGTTCCATGGTTTGCTACTTATTTATACAGTCATCAGTAGCAACCTGTATCATCCAACAAATGTATAGCTTTGATAAGATAGTAATTTCTCTCCAGATGAAAGGAGAAAAATTTTTAGCTATTCAAAAAAGAAAAAGACATCCATAGTGTAAATACTCTGACTCCTTCCTAGGTGCATTTGGCCTTCAGAGGTCATGAACTATAGAAAATATCAGGGGATTAGCAAGCAGAAAAAGTTAGTAACTGAGGAACCTGTATATACACCATTCACTGCAGCGTGAGGCTGTGAGATGCTGGTACAGAGTGGAGAATTATGCTGGGTTTAGACATACATTTTTAATACTGAATCTTCTACAATATAAATACAGGGGTATATACAGCATGCTTGATACATTCAGTGATAGTGTGGTCCCAGAAACAGGGCTTCCAGCAGAAAAGCATCTGGCTACATGGCTGGAACTGAATCCTTTACTTTGGTGGCCGGTTAAACAACATAAAGGGTTAGGTCAGCCCAAGTGTGACTCTTACCAGTAAAATATTTGTCCACCCAGACTGTTTAAATAATACTACTTACCTTCAGGCAAAATGGGGAGGTACTTACCAGACTCTGTCCATTACTATTTTAGAAGCTTTGTTAAATTGTCAATACAAATATTTTAACTTGACTTAGCCACAGCTAACGGATGTCACAGTTCTATAATGTTTTACTCTTTGTTCAGATATTTCAGCGATAAGTCAAAGCAAGAATTTATACATATGGCACATTGTTTTCAGTAGTGTGTCATCACTTATTACTGTTCTCTGTTCCTCCAAAGAAATACAAAATAGGGGCTTATTTTCCTCTTCAAGGTTAATGAGTGTTATTACACTGAAGACGAATGCCTTAAGATCCTTCTATGTTGATTAACTTCATATTCCAAGAAAGAAACTTCCTTTTGGAAGTGTTTTAATATTCTTCTGTAGCTGACCGTCCTCTTCTAATTCACTTTAGGAGATGATAGCTTACTGATACCCATGCCTTAAGATTAAAGGTACAATTGGGCTACTGAAAGCCTGTCCCTTCTTTTCTTCATGAGCAATGACACATCTGAACCACACGAACATCAATAGATGCAGCAGGACTAATTCTGATTTTTCTTAAAGCTAGGTAGCTCTGGTATAATTTCAGAGAATTAATGTTACAATGTATCAAGATTCTTATCATGAACTCTACTGTACTAGGCACTGTACAAACACAGAATAAACGTACGGTTACAAGTCAAAATTAAGATATTGGTCATATACATAAGGAAAAAAAAAAAGAGAAAACAAGATAATTATTAGTCAACATGTTATGCTTCAGTTATTGCACGTCACAGAATTAATGTTTGAAAAGTTAAGGCTTAAAGAGTAATAAATGTCATTAGGGGTTACTTAGAGATAATAAATAAGTAAGAATAAGTTTACACATAAGGATAACATAGTTAAAGGTATGGGCTCTAAAAACACTTGTTTTAACAGAATAGTCAGTTTTTTTCAGCAGGGTAAAATGGCAATTCTCAAAGCCAGAGGAAAGGATATAGTAGAAATTGGGATGAAACCTGACAACAGTTTTAACTGTGGATAGATAAGAAAGGTTGTGTATCAGATAAATTATGTAGAAAGTAATTGGATGTGAACATTGAAGATCTGTCAGAGATGAACCAGGTTATAAACCTGAGTGACATACAAGATGATGATGAGCTTGATCAAAAAGAAGACAGAACAGAGAATTTCTTTCTTACTGTTTTTTGAGGATGAGTAAACCTGAGGTGATAGTTACATCAGTCCAAGTGAATGAAGTGACCAAGACCTGTGACTTAGAGGAAAAGAAGGATATCAAAGAGTGAGACATATGGTACCACCATAGTAAGCTGAATAGAAGCATGAAACAATGGACTAGAGAACAGATGAAAGAGAGGATTACAGAGAGAAAGAGAGAAAAACAAGAGAGAGTCATGGAAGCCCACAAAATGCAAGATTTCAAGCATGGGACTGATTATGCTGACAGGATGAGGATGGAGTACTAACTCTGGTATTTGACTAAGAATCCTTAAAATCTTTGGTGACAACTGCTTCAGCTGGGAGGAAGAAAATTTTCCAGTGAAGGTAGAAGTAAGAATGAGAATAGAGGAACCCCAGAGGCATGCAGTGATAACTTCTTCAAAAAACTGAGAAGAAAGGGAAGGAAAGGGAAGGAAAGGGAAGGAAAGGGAAGGAAAGGGAAGGAAAGGGAAGGAAAGGGAAGGAAAGGGAAGGAAAGGGAAGGAAAGGGAAGGAAAGGGAAGGAAAGGGAAGGAAAGGAAAGGAAAGGAAAGGAAAGGAAAGGAAAGGAAAGGAAAGGAAAGGAAAGGAAAGGAAAGGAAAGGAAAGGAAAGGAAAGGAAAGGAAAGGAAAGGAAAGGAAAGGAAAGGAAAGGAAAGGAAAGGAAAGGAAAGGAAAGGAAAGGAAAGGAAAGGAAAGGAAAGGAAAGGACAAGAGCTGTGTACTGGAAAAGCAAGAGACATCATTCAAAGATATTTTAAGATGAGATAACAAAGTTATGTTTGCATACTAAGAAAAAATAATAATAAAAAAAAAAAAAACATGCAAAGGAGTGACAGAAATTCAATCAAGATTCACTGGGAAAAAATAATCAATAAATAATCATGAAAACAGGAGGAGAAAGTCAGTACTGTAAAATCATACAGTAATTCCAATATTAAACTGGAATATAATGGCAAGATTATTTCCTGATAGAAAACAGACAATCTCCTCCTGCCCCCCCCAAAAAAAATATATAAAAAATTAAAAGAACTTTTTTTTTAATTGCTTCTCAGTTTTCTAGATTGCACATGGAAAACCATGCCAGATTTGTATGCACCTGCCACGTTAGGAAGAAATTGCTAAGGTTTTATGTGGTATAATTCAGATCATAATTAATTGGATATTTAATAGAACAAGTTTATGAATGTAATAGTGTAAGAGAAAGCTCAGTTTAGCACAGGTCTAAGTCTTGGCTGGAGAATCAGTAAAAAACTGGAAAAGGTGACAATCCCTCTTGTAAAACTTCATCAATTAAGGATTTTTTTTTAATGCTATAATCCTTTAACACTAAAAAATGAAATAAAAAATAAAATAAAATAAAATAAAATAAAATAATAAAATAAATAAAATAAAATAAAATAGAATAAAATAAAATAAAATAAAATAAAATAAAATAAAATAAAATAAAATAAAATAAAATAAAATAAAATAAATAAAATAAAATAAAATAAAATGCCAATATCAAAATTCCACGTTGCTAGGTTACAAATTCAATTTCCTACTCCCATTGCCTATTTGTAATATAACCTTACAGTAACACACACACATGCATATATATGTAAATACATATGCATGTATATATACACAAACATCACTATAAAGATACCTTGCATATCTACAAATAGATATCATATTTATTAGGGTAGTAAATATATCAAGGCAGACCTATCACCCCATTTGTATTTATTAATTATAGCTTTTTCTCCATCATACTGTACAAATATATAGAAGCTTGAAATTTCTTAATGAACCTCAATACAATATATTTTTTCCACATTCTTTACAAAGCACTTAATAAATATTGCATTATATCAAGAGAATACGTCTAAGGGCATACTTTCCTAATAGAACAAAACAAAGGACAAAGTTAAGGTTGAATGCTTGACACTGAAAGGAAATGGTGTTGAGTGATGACGGATTGTATTGCAGTTAGGAGAGGATGCGTGTTTTCATTCACAGAATCACAAGGCTGAAAATGACCTCAAGAGGTCAGTTAGCCCATTCCTCTGCCCTAAGGCAGAATCAACTACACCTATGTCATTCTTGCAGTTGCTTGTCTAATCTGCTCGTAAAGACCTCTAATAATGGAGATTCTTCAGCTCCTAAATAATCTTTTCCCAGTGCTTCCCTAGGCTTCCTGTTAGAAGAAGTTTCATAATGTCTGACTGTTTTTTGCCCCAGTTAAAGCTAGTCTAGTCAGTGGGGGATATGTTCATTTCCATATTTTTTTAGAATTTTTTCCTCTACAAGATTTTTTTTTTTTTTAAGAATAAATTTGACACGGAGTATTAATTTTACATCAGGGCAGGACAGAAATGATCTATTAAAATGTTCTGTGTCTTTACAGTTATTTTAAGAAATTATCTGGAGTTGGGAGCATAAAGGTGAAGGATGATAGATTGATTTCTAGCACTTATTTTTTCTTTACTCTCATTGAAATAAACTTCTGATCAGTTGTGTGAATGTAGTTAGCATACATTCAAATGTGAGATAATTAGGAGAGGACAAGTTATATGAAATGTAACATTTCAAAGCATTCGGGACAACGGCTTCATTTTGCAGTGAGGTCTGTATCCATATCTCCAGCTGATACAGATCACTGCCCACTGGAAACCACAGAGAGCAAAGAGCACCCTGAGGAAGTGTTACACTTCACTGTCGCGGTCAACCAAAAGTCTAGAAGTGGTGACCTCATGTTTAACTTTTTAGGTTTCTGTGGCTGTAATTAACATCACAGAGCCTTTCAGGTTGCACAGTGCCTCTGAACAATTAATTGGGAAACAATAACTTATAAAACACAATGAGTTGGAAAAAGCAACTCTATGAAGACGATGAAACAGCCCAGACACATTTATTTCCCTGTATTTTGTTGTTGTTTTTGCTGTTTGCTTGCTTGTTTGTTTTTGTTTCATTAGGTGCTCAGTACCAAGTATCAAATTTTCACCTGATTCTTGACAGTTCTGAGAAATTATAAGAATTAAGGCAAGGAGTTTCAGAAATCACATTATTAAGAAGAAATCACACAACATGTGACTGCACTAGCAATAATAACTGTGTAAAACAAAACTATAAAAAGAGAAAATATTTCTAATTAACCCTTCCCCCTCCCATAAAGATACAAAAAATCCAATCGTTATCCAAAGAAAATTGTTTTTTCAATCATCTCTGCGTAAAATAGAGTTAGGAAGTTCTTACTGTACCCATTGTCTTTTTAAATGGCTAATCTGACCCTGTCCAAAGATTTTCTTTTTTTTTTTTTTTAATTGAAATATTTTTTTTATTTTTTTTTTTATTTTTCTATCAGTTCATTCATTTCTAATATGCAAAAGTCTATTTATTCCATGCAGTTATTGGTTTGCACCATTTATCAAGGAGGTTGCAAAAGCCAATATTCCCAAATGAACACTTTTGCTTTTAGGCCATATTTTTTTTCAGTTACTTTATACACTAAACTCCTGTGATCTACATGAAAATAATGTAAACAGTGAAGTAATAATGTATCACTTAATGAAAGTTAGGGTACAGTTTCAATTTGATGATATTTCGTTTACAAATGATGGAGACTGAATAAGTAGCAGAGAAAGATAAAGGAGCAATCAGAAAAATGGAGGGTGGCAGGGGAGTGAGATACTTTAGCTAGTGCCACTAATATTCATTCTCCAAACAAGCTGGGGGATTACTGATCTTAGACAGAGCAGTGAGAGCAGATTTCTTACAGCCCAGAGGGCACACAAACTACCTTGATTTTTCTTTTTGTTCCCTGCACAATCTGTATACCACAATCTAATCTGGTATAGCCAACAAGATTTACTGTCGTGTTTAAAATGCGTTTTAAACAGTGATTTACCATCTCTTAAAATAAATATCATTTGTAGAAGGCAGTCTCTGATTTAGTTCTGTTTTCCCTATCTGCCACGAGGATCCTATTTTCCCTTTAGTATGCTGACAACACAACTTCGTTAAGGCTGGTTGGTTCCATTTGCATTGGACATCTCTTCTGCATATAGATTGATGAGTTTAATCAGCGAATCAGGAGAAAGACTTGGACATCAATCAGTGTCAGTTTTCTTTCTTTCTAATTTCTGATTTGCTACTTCTAGTTATCAGTGTAATAAAATGATGCCAATTTAAGATAAAATCTTAGAAATAATGCAAAGTTAGTGTAAAACGTTCAACTGGCCCAGGAGCTCTACTGCATTATGATCACTGATATTTTGAATAAAAGACACCATATTTAACATCCAGGACAAATGATGAACCATGAACAGAGTTCAATAAAGAAAAGACAATCTAGTAGTGTACTGATTCAATCACATATCTTCTTTTGTCCCATCAGTAAAGGAAAAAATAATCTTATGCATGTCCATGGCCTCCTAAAGAATGGAAAAGTCAGTTCATGCATCAAAAAACAGCCTCTTTTTTTCTATGAAAGTAATATACTTGGTACAGTTTCATATGCCCAGTGTACATGAAATATCTTACAGTATTGTCTTATGTGTCTGTTTTCACAGGAAACTTTGGAAGTAGGAAATATGTTTCTTCATTTTTGAGGGGGGGGAGAGAAGGGGGGGGAGGTAAAGTAAGATATAGTAAGACTGAAGTCTGGACCCTCAAGATCTGAATGGTTGTATCATATATCTGGAAACTAATTCCAATCAAGTCAAATTAAGCTTCCCAAATTCCTTTAAGTATTGCTCAAGATCCTGTGAAGACAAAGAATCAAACTAGATCCCCCAGGCTAATTCCAAGCATTGCACTGTTCTTCTTTTGCTGGAAAATACTGTCTGGAAAATACTGTCTGATTTATAGACCTTTGCCAATAACAGATTATTTTCCTGACTGTGAAGAAGATGGAGCTAGTATTTCCTTATTATAGACCACCTTTATTGTCACACACTGTCATAAGGAGAAATGTATGGGGTACTCCTCCCATACCTACAGCTTAGAGATGGAGGGATAAGGAAACTGGGAGAGAGATCAGTCCTCCTCATGCCCTAGCATGGCCATGCAGTTTTGGTCCACAATGTCGGCCTAATTAAGGAATTAGACTAGCATCCTTTTTTACAGGGATATAAACTAAAAAAAAAAAAAAAAAAAAAAAAAAAAAAAAAAAAAACAAAAAAAAACAGTCTAGTTAGACCAATTATGCCTATACACCATAATATAGTTAAAAAAAAAAAAATCAGCTCAAAGGCCAGCCACCCAAGAAGATAAAATGTCTCATATAATTACACCTCTTGAAGTATGTTCCTGCTTTTATAAAAGCTACTACTTGTTAATGGAGATTCTTCGTTAGTTTACATGTTAGATGGCTGTGGTTTTGAAGCAGTAAATCCTGAGATTCCTCCTTCAGCACTGAATGTTTCTGATTTAGTTATTTACAACGTTTTCATTACAAGTGACAATCACACACATATTTGTAATATCAGTCTTATTTTGTTTTGTTTTTTGTCTATGGCTGAGTACTGTTGCCAGAAATATCTGAGGAAATATCCATTTGCTTGTATGTATATGCAGGCAATCACAGAATCGCAGAATAGAATCATAAAATCTTTCAGTCAGATAAGCTTAAAATGGAAACCATTTGCTTCACATTTTCATTCATATTATAGTATGCAATGTGGCACAGACTGAATGTGTGCTAGTGTACTTTGGAGAATAATTTTTCAAAATTTACTTTTTTTTTTTTTTTTTTTAATTCCAAGTGATTCATTCATTGAGAATAGCAAAGTCAATAATAGGTAACAATTATGTTCATGAAGTGATAGGAATATCTGGACAAAGGCAGATGTACTACCTTGTTGATTTCATATATTTAAATATATATACATACAAATGTGGACAGGTAAATGTGTGTATATGCATGTATATGTTCATATGCAATGTTTATATGCATGTATATAGAAATTCATATATGTGTATACAAAACAGTCTTAGTACTACATACACTTCAATACATATGTTTCATAGAGAGAGTGGGAGAGGATCCAACTGGTCCTTATTTAAAAGTTATGTGATCATCCTCGTCTGGAAGGAAAATTACATGATTATATAAACCAAAGAAGCAATAACAGAAGAACAAAAGCAACCCATCTCAAATGATAGAAATTAAGCTATTTACCCACAGTCATAATGGTTACTGAGGAATTCCTGTCTATCCAAATGACAGTGTAGCTATGCTTCAGTACAACAATATCTGGTATATACAGAAGGCCTGCAGATAGGATTTGTAGCCTTATATCCTCCCTGAAAAGGCCTGAAAAACATGCTGAAATGCAGGTCCATAGGACCAATGTTGTCTAGACAGGAAGATTTCCAGTAGTATCTGTTGTATTCCATGTGGGTTTATTTAGCACTTCTGCAGCCACAGAGGAGTAAAATTGGGAGTTCTGAATGCAAAATGATTTGATAGTGATTTTTAAATATATTCAATGTGGTGATACCATATCACCTAACGGAGCAATAGGTTTTCAGGTGCTCTGGATTCTACCTCCCAGCATCTGTCAAGGTTGCTTGATGCCTTTCAAGCTACCAAATGATATTATGTGTCTTATGTATGCAGACTGTGCTTTGCTATCTTCTCCTACTCCTTTTCTCATAGAAACAAAGTCAGATAGATGTTTAGGGCTCACTTCTACAGACATTGAGCATTGCAAAGGCACTTAGTGTCATTTGAACTGCCCTAGGATATTCCTGCCCAGCCTCAGCTGCCACTTCAGAAAGGCACAGGTCTCCTGTAGGTGCGGCATCCCATCTGACAGCTGTATGTGGATGCCTTGAGGTTTATCAAGCAATACTAGATGCTAGTCCATAGAAAAGTGAAACAAACCCTTCCGGAGATACGCTGCAACAAGTTCTGCAACCCTGGGCAGGCCCCTTAGGCAGCAGAATCCCAAAAGTTTCCCCTGGAGGGGCAGGGCAGGCTAGCTGGCTCCTGCAGAAGCTATGCTACGAGGTTTTTACCACTGCACGGGGGGGGGGAGTAGTGGTTAGGAAGTCAGTGAAGGAAGGCTGCCTGGGTCTGCAACTGCCATCTGAGCCCCCAGACTGCTGCTGCAAGCATTGTGTTGCAGTAGGCTTCGCAGAATGCCTTTGCAGTCAACTCATTGCTCAAGGGAAAGATTTTCCTTTTTCCCTCATAGCCTGCTTTGGAGACACTTATCACCCAGGCTATTCAAGCTGGCCCAGGGGTCCTGTTTAAAAACAATCAACTGCATAAAATATGGAGCTGACTGCACTTGTACCAACATCTAACTTTAAAAAAAGAAAGAAACAGAGATTTCAGAGGAAGCTAAACTCTTATTTTAGGGCAAATTCATATGGAGTAGGCATTACCCAAACTCATTGGCTTAAAAATCCTTACTCACAATTAGCTGTATTAATTGAGTAGACACAGTTGTT
This sequence comes from Aythya ferina, assembly GCF_964211825.1. NCBI lineage: Eukaryota > Metazoa > Chordata > Aves > Anseriformes > Anatidae > Aythya > Aythya ferina. The sequence continues at coordinate 51,972,856 of NC_140301.1, forward strand.
CTGGAACTGACTACACAAGAACACCTGATCATGTGAATGCAGAAGCTGAAGAAATCTCTAGGGATCTACACATGGTTTTCACACCTCCCCGATTAGTGGCTGAAGCCAGACCCTATCGCTTGTGATAGATTAATCAAACCTTCTCTCAGCCCCTAATTGGATGACAATCAGGTTCTCAGGGTATGCTGAATGGGGGAAAAAAATCTCCTTCCCTTATATTTTATGTGTCTTTCATTTCTGGCCTAGCTGTCTTTTTATACCTTTTTATGTGATTCATTTACTTTGTTACAGTTTCTTCTCCTTTAAATGAGCTGCATATTTTCACCCAGCATTACTAACTTCCATCAGTTTTCCACCGAAGACACAACCTTTTCTTCTTATTATAACAGCACAGCTTGCAAAGTGATAGTTAGGAATCAGATTGTGTCAGCACTCCCATTACAACCCCCCATTTTCAAGGAATCATTTTTAGTGTGGCCATGGAAATATACTTGAGAATTAACGCTGCTATCTAGGTCTTGTTCAAAGAGTGAATTTCTTTTTCCTCCACACAGCTGAAAAATAAAATATTTGACCACTTTTAAACTCTAGGAATATAAACAAATCAGCACAGGGGAGAATGTGACAGATTTATGAGGCCAAGGTTATTGCAGTGTTTGTCTGGCCAGTCCCTTTTCTGCCCCAGCACTTGCTAACATTAGATGCCTTATCTTCCCTCATGGTGGCTGTGCATCTAGACAAGGATGCATGAACTTCCCTATGAATGAATGTTCAAGCAACTTCTGAGTTCAGTTTGCTCCCATGAAGAACTGAAGTTCTTGAATGTTTATTCAAATTTTAGGCATTTCCATTTAGTATTCATCCTTGCTCACCAATGTCAAGTCAAGATGAAAGGAACATCAAGTTCTATTTCCCAGACTTTGCCTGTTTGTTTTTTTGTTTGTTTGTTTGTTTGTTTTCCTTGCATTGATTGCTGAGGATTTGGAGCTGGCTTGAAATTATTACCTGAATTTAATCATAAATAAATAAATAAATAAATAACCTTAAAAGCGGTCACCCTCCTCATTAACCAAGTTTTTAAAAATATGAGCACCCTTGATTCAAGAGGAATCAGAGTGAAGGTATCCCCCAAATGACTGTTACTGCTTTAGAAGTAGCAACTGCACTGAAGAAATTTACTGAATGAATTTTGATTTCACAGTCATGCAAAATCATTTCTACCCACTTTCACTTTCTATTGCAGCTGAGCAAACAGTATGAAGAAAAAGTGCCTCTAATTGTATGTGTTATTTATTCTGTTCTAATTTATCCCAGGAGAATTGAGACATGTAAACTACAGTGCCACTGACTACTGAAGTCTGCCTATACAGAACCTATCTGTGATACACAGTTCTGGCTCACATGCTAAACTCTAGGAATGTTCTTTGTCTGGTCAGCTTACATTTCATTTAGCAGAAGCCCCTTGTACCAACTCCTGACTCCCTCATGCGTGAAGCCTTAATACCTCACTCACACTGTCTGTCTCTCGTAGAGGTCTACCTAGGTCACCTCAGTCCTTTAATCCAAATCCTATTCTCTCTTCAACACCACTTTAAACACCACTTTAAATGTAAACATCATGTTCCTGTCTTTAAGGTTTCACCTAACCATGCTCTTTTTTTTTTTTTTTTTTTTTTTTTTTTTTTTTTTTTTTTGACCAGACTTTTACTTTTTAGGTTATTTTTACACTGATGCTTTAACTATACATGTTTCTGCACAATTACGAAGGAAAATCATCAAGCACCTTTTTCACCACTTTGAACTCATGTTCACTTACTTACTCTGAATTGATTCTTGTTAGAATTTCCCGGCTAACAAACAGACTGCAATGATCGATTGCCTCCTGACTACCTCCCACAATCTTCCCCCCAGAAACATGAGTCTTCTTATATGTTGGCTGTGAAAGAAGGCTGGTGTGTCAGACAAATGTTGCACCAGGAAAACTAAGCTCTTCAGCCTGTTTTTCTGCATCACTTCTACATTCTCTAATAAATTAAATGATTTTCTTAACTCAGTCTGTAACACCATTTCATCTGTGTGTATTCAAATCCATGTAAGAAGCAATTTCGTTTTTGCTGCCTGCAAGAACTAGTTCATAATTGTGTGAAGGTCATCCTACATGAAAATGTATTAATGAACCAATAGTGTTACTAAAAGTATACTTAACAAGTACAATAATTATCCTGACCACTGTGGCTCTATGTTGCACTCATCTAGACATCTTTACTCATTTAGGCTGTTGCTTCTATGATACAGAAATCTTTCTTTCAGATGTGATCAGTATATATCCAGAAGGCTGTAGGACATAGTTTACAAAGCTTTAATCATCATAGTTCATCTTGGTAGTAATAGGGAAATTGTCCTAAACTAAGATCTTATTCTCAACAGCCCAATAATTTTTTATCTGACCTCTACAATTGGTTTTATATCCAGTATTTGTCACCTTGGAAATCTCTTCTAAAAAGAAACAAGAAAAGTTAGTTTATATTCTGTAATTTTTAATTTTACTGCTAAATTTACATTTTAAATGTCTTAAATGTTATGTGGCATGCTGATCTCAATTAAATACCTAAATGCACCTGGACTTATTACTGACATTCTTTACAAAACTGTTTAAGAACATTTAGTAATTGTGTTATGGGGAGGGTTTTGTTTATTTGTTTACCTGTGGATATGACTCTATTTTAAAACAAAATCGGAAGTCTACTCTCAGACCTAATTTTTGAGACTGTTCATCTGCTGAGTGATGGAAAGTAAAAAAACAAAGTCGAGTGACAGGAAGATAAATGCAGTAATGTAAATTTACTTCAGTACCCAAGCTTTTTCCATGGAAAAAGCTCTGCTGTTGTATGCACAAGAGCAAATTTAAGAGGTGATGCTTATAAGTTTCATTATTTGGGGAAATGATAATGAATTTTTTATCACAAGTAAAAAGATAAGACTAGAGAAGAAATAAGCATATGGTTGACATAAGCGAAGTCTTTGTTCTTCAGTGACTAGTGGGTACTGGAGAGAAAATGTGGCAAATTACAGGTAGGAAAAATGACCACTGAGTGGCTCTTTCTTGAGACAATCTGCATTAGAGTGGCCAGAGAGGTCTTTTACATACCAGATGGTTAACTGAAAAGTGAATGGCCAGTTTCTGGCCTCCTGAGATACCACAGGTCACCTTCTTTTGCTGTCATATTTGCATAATATCATCTTTGACTCAGAGCTATCTAAAGACATAATTTGACTTCAGACTCCAACATTCCCAAGTGTAGCCTTCAGGGTATTTGCCATAGGTTATCCTCATATTATATTCCTGTGCTTCTGAAGTTGACCTTTTAGTCAATTTTTACTCCATCTTATTACCAGCTTTGCACATCTATAACACCTCTCCTCCAAAGGTCTCAAAGGGTATTACAGCCATCAATAAAATAAAGGTGAGATTTTCAAGGGCACAAAGGGCACTTACAATGACTCTTCCACCTGATTTTCAATGAGACCTACACATTTACCTTTCACTTTTATATCTTTGAATATTTCCATTTAACACACATGAGAAGGATGTGAAGAGGCTAAGTGTTATTATTCCCATTTTGCATAAGGGGAAACTGAGGCACCATAGTGGTTAGTGGGCTAGGTGAGGTTCACAGCTGCACTTTCTTGGAAGAGCACCTAAGGGAGCTGAGTACCAGTCTGCTATCCTAACTATTAGAGTACCTGTCTAGAGAAACCTTCCCTTTTCCTTCTGTTGCCTCAATTCAGATAACGTCCATGACCTGAAAATAAAGGACCCTTCTTTAAAACTATGCCTGTTTCTTCAAGTCCATTCTAGGCTCTCAGAGCTATTTTTAAAGCTAACTCCATGGAATGTACCCCCCAGAGCCTGGAGCAAGTTTTATTTCAGCTGTTCTAGACTATTGGGTTCATATGTATTCAGGGCTTCAGGCATTTTATGTAGCCAGTTGATTAAATATATATTTAGATTTTTTTTAATATGCATATTAATTACCCAATAGACTAGAATGACTCTTTAGGAGCAATTTCAGCCTATTGTGTAAAAGTATTATAAAAATCCTTATGAAAAATAGTAACTGCACATGCTGAAATGCTTCTCTTCTCCCTATGCCAGCCCCCTTCCCTTCTCCCTAACATACCAAAAACAAGTTGTATCATATCCTGGATTAATCACTGGATGAATTTCCACTATTGTATTGCATTGATGCAAAATTTCATCTTAAACTGGAATTTCTTCCCCTAGACTACAAACTAGTTAATGTCCACACGTGAAAATTGCTACAGGAGCGGGACCCTTATACAGGATCAGGACTCTTACAAAGTAGGAAATAAATCCATCTTTATTGCTGTTATTGTTCTAATATATATATATATATATATATATATAAAGGTGGTGTTTTTTTTTTGTTTGTTTGTTTGTTTGTTTTTTGTGGGGGCAGGGGGGTGTTGAGCACTTTTTTTATACATATTTCTCTTTCATTATAATTTGTACACACATATGAAGTGGTGGAGAGGGGAACAAGGGGGAACAGAACTGGACAACAGATACTGATAAGACTATAGGCATACCCAGACAAGAACAGCCAGGCAGAGAAAAAGTGGGGAGCCAAGGGGTGTTGGTGAAAAGATTAGAAGATTTTATGCCACCTGCCTCTTGCTGCAGATCTCTTACTCCTTCCCCAAATCTCTAGACTTTATGGTGCATGTTCCCACTTCACCCACCATGAACCTGTCTGACATGACTGCACTTGCAGCCTATCCTAACTACAAGAATACTCTTGATGTATCCTTCCTGGCTATACCTCCCAAATACTGTATTTTTATTGTTTTTTCACTTTTTTTTTTTTTTTTTTTCCACTTCTTATAGCCCTGTAAGTGGTTGAAGTTCCTTTAGGACAGTGTTTTACAGAGAACCAAGAGAGAACTCTACTGACAGAACTGGCAGAGGAGCTGGCCAAGCCAGTTCCTCTGCCAGCTGGTCAGTAGAGTCCCTTGGGAGGCGGTTCTGAAGGACAGAGGAGTCCAGGAAGGCTGGGCACTCTTCAAGAAGGATATCTTAATGGCACAGGAGCGGTCTGTCCCCACGTGCCCAAAGACGAGCCGGCATGGAAGAAGACCGGCCTGGCTCAAGAGAGAGTTGCAGCTTGAGTTTAGGAGAAAAAAGAGGGTTTATAATCTTTGGAAAAAAGGGCGGGCCACTGAGGAGGACTATAAGGATGTTGCAAGGCTGTGCAGGGACAAAATTAGAAAGGCCAAAACTCAACCGGAACTCAATCTGGCTACTGCCGTTAAAGACAACAAAAAATCTTTTTACAAATACATCAACGCAAAACGGAGGAATAAGGAGAATCTCCATCCTTTACTGGATGCGGGGGGTAACCTAGTTACAACAGATGAGGAAAAGGCGGAGGTGCTTAATGCCTTCTTTGCCTCAGTCTTTAGCGGCAATACTGGTTGTTCTCTGGATACCCAGTACCCTGAGCTGCTGGAAGGGGATGGGGAGCAGAACGTGACCCTCACTATCCACGAGGAAATGGTTGGTGACCTGCTATGGCACTTGGATGTGCAGAAGTCGATGGGGCCGGATGGGATCCACCCGAGGGTACTGAGAGAACTGGCAGAGGAGCTGGCCAAGCCACTTACCACCATTTATCAGCAGTCCTGGCTATTGGGAGAGGTCCCAGTTGACTGGCGGCTAGCAAACATGATGCCCATCTACAAGAAGGGCCAGAGGGCAGACCCAGGGAACTACAGGCCTGTCAGTTTGACCTCAGTGCCAGGAAAGCTCATGGAGCAGATTATCTTGAGAGTCATCACACGGCACTTGCAGGGCCACCAGGTGATCAGGCCCATTCAGCATGGGTTTATGAAAGGTAGGTCCTGCTTGACGAACCTGATCTCCTTCTATGACAAAGTGACGCACTTGGTGGATGAGGGAAAGGCTGTGGATGTGGTCTACCTTGACTTCAGCAAGGCTTTTGACACGGTTTCCCACAGCGTTCTCCTCGAGAAACTGGCTGCTCTTGGCTCGGACTGGCATATGCTTCATTGGGTTAGAAACTGGCTGGATAGCCGAGCCCAAAGAGTTGTGGTGAATGGAGTCAAATCCAGTGGCGTTCCCCAGGGCTCGGCGCTGCAGCCAGTCCTCTTTAATGTCTTCATTGATGATCTGGATGAGGGCATTGAGTGCACCCTCAGTAAGTTTGCAGATGACACCAAGTTAGGTGCATGTGTCGATCTGCTTGAGGGTAGGAAGGCTCTGCAGGAGGATCTGGATAGGCTGGACTGATGGCCTGAGGTCAACTGTATGAAGTTCAACAAGGCCAAGTGCCGGGTCCTGCACCTGGGGCGCAACAATCCCAAGCAGAGTTACAGGCTGGGAGATGAGTGGTTGGAGAGCTGCCAGGCAGAGAAGGACCTGGGAGTGATGGTTGATAGTCGGCTGAATATGAGCCAGCAGTGTGCTCAGGTGGCCAAGAAGGCCAACAGCATCCTGGCTTGTACAAGAAGCAGTGTGGCCAGCAGGGCTAGGGAAGTGATTGTCCCCCTGTACTCAGCTCTGGTGAGGCCGCACCTCGAGTACTGTGTTCAGTTTTGGGCCCCTCGCTACAAGAAGGACATCGAGGTGCTTGAGCAGGTGCAGAGAAGGGCGACGAAGCTGGTGAGGGGTCTGGAGTCTTATGAGGAGCGGCTGAGGGAGCTGGGCTTATTCAGCCTGGAGAAGAGGAGGCTCAGGGCCGACCTTATTGCTCTCTACAGGTACCTTAAAGGAGGCTGTAGTGAGGTGGGGGTTGGTCTGTTCTCCCACGTGCCTGGTGACAGGATGAGGGGGAATGGGCTAAAGTTGCACCAGGGGAGTTTTATGTTGGATGTTAGGAAGAACTTCTTTACCAAAAGGGTTGTTAGGCATTGGAACGGGCTGCCCAGGGAAGTGGTGGAGTCACCATCCCTGGAGGTCTTTAAAAGATGTTTAGATGTAGAGCTTAGTGATATGGTTTAGTGGAGGACTTGTTAGTGTTAGGTCAGAGTTTGGACTTGATGATCTTGAGGTCTCTTCCAACCTAGAAATTCTGTGATTCTGTGAAGAGATATAATATCAATTCTCAAATTATATTTTTCCATATGAAAGAAAATTGCTTGGATGATGTAAAAGTTACTCAGTCACTTTCAGCTGTAAAATGAGGTGCTGCGCAGCTCCTCTTGGAAATCTAGTGAAGCATGCTGAGTTTAGTCTCAAACCAGCCTCTTGACATTCAAGAGTTAAGTCCTGCCTGCTGGCTTACACAAGTTTACAGCAATTTCTCGACTGACTGATCTGTTGGAAAAGCTTCAAAATGAATCCTGTGTTGTTTTAAAGCCCCCCTGTCTTTTTCCTGAGGGCAATGGGCAGAGCAGCACACTGTTCCCTAATACTGACTGTAAAAGCTGCACCCCAGCAAGTCAACTATCAAGGAAGATAAATGCTCTGTTAACCTGCTCTGCTGTTATTAAAGGAACGCAGTTGAAGTGTGCACTGATGGACCATGAAATCTGAGGAGAGCCACAAGACATTCAAGGTGAGAAATATGTGCTGGGAGGTCACACACCATCTTTGATGTTTCTGTGAAATTATCACACCATAAACTGACAGACTAAAATATTAGATTTTGACCTTTTAAGTCAATCATATCACTTTTTATCTTGAAGATCTTTCATTTGCAACTTGGTCACATATCAGAAAGTTTAACGTCCTTTTCGTGGTAAAAAACAGGTGCAAGCAAACCCTCTGGGAAAGGGTGAGCTATGAAAGCCATTCGTAATCTTGTACTCTTGCCACACTGTCTCACTTCAAATGTGGTATATATGTGTTAAGTTAAAGCATAAATAATACCACTTGTACATCTGCCTGAAAAACTCAGAGAAGATAGTATGCACTGTTTTTTGCAGGCATGTTCCTTTCTGAAGTGCAAACTGAAGCCCACAGTGAAAGAGACTGAATACTCAGTAAATAATTACCAACACTACTTCTCAAATAAACATGAAATCCAAGAAGCCACTAATCTGAGTGCAGAATAAGAGTAGGCAAACACCTTATCTTTTATATGCCTGAATTTCAGTTAAGCTCATTGGTTGGAAAATACAGGAAACTGATTTACACTTCACTTTTTCTTTGACTAAAATTAAGATGGTTAAGCATCTCCTCCTATGTCCTTAAATAACAATCAGTTAAAAGTATCTTCAGCATGATTAATTCATATCTGTAATATTAGTATCATTGGCACCATGATGTTCTAAGATTAAAAAATAAAAAAATAAAAAAATAAAAAACTCTGTATTCTAAAATCATACATTTATAAGAAAAATAAATTAGTTCATTATACAGATGAGATATAGATATTAGACCTACATAAACTGATTGCTGCTAAATAAAAATTAATTTTGGGAAAATGAGTGTGAATCATTATTATGTTGTCTTATAAGAAATTGGCACTTTCTTTTCCTGTGAATATCCAGGAAGAGGAAAGTGATCAGCAGGTGGTGATGATACCCCTGTGTGATCATTACTCTGACCACTGATCTGCTATGTAACTCTCACCAGCTTTCTTCCCCCCTCCATGATAGGGTAAAATGGAAATTCTTTGATCATGAAACCAACCAGAGGTCACTGGCTTAGAATTCACTTAGTTTATGATGGGTCAGTGACTCCATAGACAAGGAACATTTATCTCAAAACAAAGCCTGTATTCACAGTCTGTATCATGATGCTACGATGTAATGTCAGAATAGGAAGAACTATGTTATATATGTTGTGTTTTTTGTTGTTGTTGTTGTTTGCTTGTTTGTTTTCTTTTTTTTTTCCTTAGATATCATACCATTTTAAGGATCCTTTAGCCTCTGACTGAATTCCATCTGAAATTACACAATTTCAGACTTGGAATGAAATCTTGAATTTAGAGGGAAAAGGGGGGACATTTTTTATTTTTGTTGATGTTTTTTGAGTAACTAAAACCAAAAAGTTACAAATTTGATGGTTACAGTATAATTAAAAACACTGGGGAGAGGAGAGGAGAGGAGAGGAGAGGAGAGGAGAGGAGAGGAGAGGAGAGGAGAGGAGAGGAGAGGAGAGGAGAGGAGAGGAGAGGAGAGGAGAGGAGAGGAGAGGAGAGGAGAGGAGAGGAGAGGAGAGGAGAGGAGAGGAGAGGAGAGGAGAGGAGAGGAGAGGAGAGGAGAGGAGAGGAGATAATAGCTATTCCACAACTTAGATTTCATTTGAGTGGGGACAAATGATCAACATATTTATAGGTCCATCAGTCTCTCTGTTGGATAGAATGACATACAGGACCCACCATGAATATTTGGCAGATGCCACCACTAACTATTATGTGCCTCCCCATAGGAGTCAGAGACATGCATTATATGTAGGAATCCTACAGCACTGCTCTATCAGCAGTTAAGATTCAGCAGATCAGTTCAGAATCCAAAATAATGTAGTTCTGTTTATTTTGGGGTTAGCAGCACTGTATATACTTTGTAAACTTGTGATCTAATTAGGTGTGCTTTATTGTTAAACCATTTAAATTGGCATTATTTGATCAGCCAATTGGTATTCACTTTTCATCATTCTTTCTTCATTTCTCATGTTTAACTCTCCTTCAGTTTCTGTGGCTTGTGGGCTGAAAAAAAAAAATCATTTAGACAAATATCTGCTTTTCATAAGCTTCACAAGAGTTTGTTTTCCATCCTCATTTTAATTTTCCTTCATGGCTTACAGCATTAAATGCCTTCTATCTCATATTAATAGCTGATTCATAGCTGCCCACAGGACACTCTTGAGTTTTCCCAACTCCTACTGAGTGATTGCCAGTGTCCTGGGACAGCGTGACAACACAAAGCAGTAGATTTGTCCTTTCCCAGCAGGTCTGCAGCCTACACTCAGCAGCAGTACAAATGGTGACAGAACCTAAGTTAGAGAAGTCATGGAAGGAGGAGATGAGGCACCAAGTTAGGCACAGGAAAAACAGGCAGGAAGGAGGAAGGTGGAAGAGAAGATATGAAGAAGGAAGGGGACATCACAGCCCTTGAATATTCAGGGATATTTAAAGGAACTGACAGAGAATGAACTGACAGAGAGATGACCAAAATATTTGTTGGCTTGAATTTCAGGCCCTATAAAACCTTAGGGTAGCCTTGTTGGCTTGTAAGTTCATAATGCACATGCATTGTGGAATAATTCTTTAAAGCAATTAAAGTTGTCTAAAAGTTGTGTACTTTTGAAAACTGTTATCAGTGAAGTCATTGCTTTGTTGTATCAGGCTTGACATTGAGACAAGGTGCTTGGGAATTCAGGCCGTGGTGTCTTCCCTATACAATGAATGCACACAGGCCTTGTCAGTCTGACTCAGAATGGGATGAGCTTTGTCATGAGTGAGGAATGTTGGATGTTCATTTCACAGGTGCAAACCCAGGTGTGAAATTAAGTTAATAATGCACTTCATCACTTTGAGATACCAGCTTTAGGCCTCAAGTGTAGTTCCATGATTTACAGTGGAGGCTCAACTCCACTGACCACAACAATATTCATATAGATCTTGCTATTAAATTAAAAAAATAAAATAAAATAAAATAAAATACAGAGGACAAAAAAATCAGCTTTCACCAGCAATTTCCTTTCAGTAGATGAAGAGAAAATTCTTTTTCTCTCCCGATCCAATCCATAGGTACTGTGTGGATGGAAGTAGACAAAAATGGTGGATGGCATTGTATTCTCCACCTGATGTGAGTTCAGGGACAGGAAGTGTGAGTCCTTTTTGTTTTGAGTTTGCTATTACATCTTTAGAATAGGATCTTAGGTGCTGCAGCCATAGATCCTGGGAAATAAAGCTAGTGATGAAGAAACCTGAAAGCCCATCTGTTACATACAGATGTCACATATTGTACAGAGATGAGAGGCTTTGCAGGGTGTACGTCTTTCCTTTAAACTAGCGGGAGGAGTTTCTTATAATTGAGAACAGATGGGAAAAAGAAGGGAAAAGCACCCAAATCATCCTCTTTACTGTCATTCTTCAAGAAACATGGTTTGTAGTTTGCATTTTATTCATGTACTTAGGCCTCTACCTGACAGCATGTTGTCCACTGTTTAATAACAACAGATTTTTACAGAAACTCCCTATTTTAAGACACATGAGAAACTACTAACACAGTGTAAGGTGCATAAGTGTGGTTTCACAGGAAGTGAACTCTAGTACAAACTAGGATGTGGTTTATCCACCCTAAGCAGGGAAACCTTACAAATTATTACTGTATTTCTATAAAATAAACTATATGAGCTTCTTGTAGCCTCTCTAATATGACCGTGATTGGTGCAGACAGCATTAATAATGGATTTAAATTGTAGGAGAGAATTTCTATTTTTTTCAATCTGTTTCCTGGTGGTCTTCTGTCCCCATTGTAAAACCACAGAAGCCACAATCTCATTTAACAATACTGTGCAAATAATTGTTATTGCACCTGTGGCTTGTTTCTCAGAGATTATTGCAGACAGTAGAGCAACTTCTGACTATAATCTCTTCTGTTCAAACATTTGGGTTTCAGCAAAACTAACCCAAGTTATTATGTACTACATCAAGTACAAAAGCTGTCATTCTGTAGAGCTAGAATAGATATCTGCATTAAGAGTCAAATGCATCTAGCTCAAGGGCTGGGTTAATAGATGGGTGAGCCACTTACAGTGTGCAGTAATTAAGGAATGTGCAAACTCAAAAAGATTCTCTCCCTCTCTTCCTCATTTATTATTTAAGCACACTTTTCTGCCCTCTTCAGTGCAAAATAGCCAAAGCAAACCTATGCTGCCCAAGTGAAATCCACATGTGAAAACCAAACTGTTGTGTAGCTTTTCAACATATTACCCAGGTGTTCACAGTGATGTACACACACAAAAACAAAGAGCAATGGGTTCATGAAAATATTATGTAGTTAGCTGGTGGAAGGTAGGACACTGGAATGAACTATCATTAGCTCCTGCCATCAGTGACACCTTCTCAAGCTGCACCAGGGCCAAGCTCTGCATGGATCTTCATGTTTGAAGACATCATGGTATGCGCTGGTGAGCATGGAGAGTAACCCTTCACAGCCATACCACAAGGAGCCGTGCTAGATTCGCTGCTGGAAGTTTCCCTTCACACTGCTTACATCAGCTGAAAATAATCATACTTAATCCAAACAGGAAATGGTTTGCTCACACCACCACAGCCAGCATGCAGGGCAGGGCGTTCCTGTTAGCGCGGAGTTCAACAACAAGGTTCAAAATAAAGATAGAGGAAAAGATATGGTGCATCACCTCAGGTGCAAATATATGTGTAAAAAGAAAGCAAACAATGATACAAGTCCATTGCAAAGTCTACCTGTGCAAATGTGGCCACAGCCACTCATGCTCCTTTCTTTCATGTGTTGTAAGCCAGGTTTTGTACTCTGCTTCTGCAGTAGGGAGCATCCTGCTACAGGATGGGTTTTGAGACAGATACCATGGGGTGAGGTGGGTAAACAACTGTTTGCAAAGTAATCAAGATTTAATTACTAAAAAATAACCCTTAAACAGTGTATCTGGAGTGAGGACAGATCCAGAAATTTTCAATAGTTATCTGCATTTCCAAATCACCAAGTCACCAACTACAGCCACTTTTCAGGAGACTTACTATGCACACTACTAAACCTGTCTTATGTAGACATGTCCCTGTCATGACACAGGCTTACTGGGAAGATGAAGGTCCTAACTCTCAGTTCATTCTCATTTCATTTCAGGTTTTAGTTACTCAAAAAACATCAACAAAAATAAAAATGATTAGATGTTAAGAGGAAATTCTTCACTCAGAGGATGGTGAGGCACTGGCACAGGTTGCCCAGAAAACCTGTAGATGCCCATCCCTGGAGGTGTTCAAGGCCAGGTTGGATGGAACTTTGGGCAACCTAGTAGGAGGTATCCTTGCCCATGTTAGAGGGCTGGAAATACATGATCCCTAAGGTTGCTTCCAACTCAAATCATTCTATGATTTCATGATTAATTGAATATATTTGTCTGATTTTATTGCCTGTGCTTCAAGGGAACTATATTTCTTGGCATTTTCATTCTGAAGAATTTTAACCCTCTAATAACTCACTCAGTTCTGTATCCCAGATAAAGCCCCCTTGAAATCATTGAATCCCTGGTTTGATACTGGTGAACATGGACCAAACTGCAAAATTCTTATTTACAGTTTTTATTTACAATGAAAAAATTTCTATTTAGGATCTTTATTTTATAAGCTTTCTCATTGAATAGTTTGATCTAATTTAATTGTTGATTTTTTTTATGTATATCATTTGTGATTTTTTCATTTCTAATGAGAAATTTTATATTTTATATTTAATGATGAAATTTCAATATGTGGATGGCAACATTGTTTAATTATTTTATGATTATTTTAACTGTATAATTTGGACAAAGCAAAAATAGTTTTGTCTTAATTCTTTCATTTTTTTTTCCTTTATCCAAAGGGTCATTTATAGATATCACAGAAGTGTTAAGTTATGCCCTATGTGAATTTTGCATTTTAAATGGAATTTTAAATACAAAAATACAGTCACACAGCTGCAGAGGTGGCTGAAAATAATATATCTTTTTGTAATTTTTCAAAAAATTCATCTCATAGTTTTCATCCATGTTGTTATTTCAATTACACTTTCCAAACATTTTCAAAATTCATAAAACTCCATTCAGCTTTTGTATTAGCTGACATTAAAAAAGAATAGTTCCATTGTTCTAGTTTTTGGCTATATGTCTCTATATTGTACATATAAATATGTAAAAGATATGCATATTTTAAATAGAATTTAGCGTAATCATATTTTTAAACCAATATTTTGAAATTGTTCGCTATTCTGTTTAGTAACATCACATGTCTTTGAAGGTGTGATTTTTCAGGTGTATCCAGTACCATAAGGTCCTGATTTGAGAAATCCAAAGCTGTGAGATATTTGGGCAGATCTTAGCTGAGCCACTAACCTCTTTCAAGTCAAAAAAGAAACATCCTGTAGTGACATCACTTGTCAGAGCTCTTCTGTACTCAGTGAATAACATTTTGTGCATTTTACTGCAGACTATTCGCCCAGGAAATATCTTTGTCAGAATATCCTCTTCTCTGTATGTGCACAGATTTTCTTAGAGCTGACTATTGTTTAAATGTGGAACACTAAATGCAATGCAATTTAAAGCCCAGAAAGACATTGAACAGAATATGACTGAGCATCTTGTGATGCAAGAAGCAGAGGCACCAGAATGATATATTACCAGTGCAAGCTTTAGACATAGACAAAATAGTTGTTTTTTCTCTTCCCAAGCAGAAAAAGCTGGGTGTTGGCTTTTCTGGAGCAGTGTGGCCCCATTCCTACACCTCTCTGCTCAGAGTATGCTGGAGGACAGAAACCAGTGGGGCAGGCAGAGTGGAGTTCCACTTTGGAAAGGGTGCAAAAAACTGACTTGTGAGGGGGGAAGGAAGCTGGAGAGAATGTTTGCTGAAAAGCAAAGGTACATAGCTCTGCAGGGTGAGGAAATGAAGGGAAAAGGGTGAAGGAAGAAGAATCCTGTGCTCTAAAATGTTCTGAGGAAGAGAAGACTGCTGAGAGATGTGAACCTGAAAGAGGTGAAGAAAGAGGTGAAGAGAGTGATAAACCCTTGCTGGCACACACATACCTCCAAAACTTCCATAGCTCTCTACAGTAATTAGCACTATTTTATCAATTTCTAAAACTTTACTCAGGTACGACAACAAAATTACTTTTGCAGTCTGAACAGAAAGAAAACATGCTCTTTTGTCTGAGTCTTTGTTATGACAGACCTCAGCTTAGCCTGTACTATGAACAACCTGGGAACTCTGCTGCAGGTCAATGCCTCATTTCTCAGCCAACCCTCGGTGCACTCACAGAAGCAAAACAATACTTAGTGAATAAGGAAAAGTTCAAGAAGAGAAATCACTGCCAGAAGAATCTGAGAGGGAACAATCTGCAGTCCTCCAGAAGAAATACTGTGTGATTTTCTGGGTGGGAACATGCTTTCACCTCAAGTGCCTATATTCCCATCTAAATTCCTAAGATCTCACCCATGGATTTAAAGACATAGGCATTTATGTGATAAACAGAAGGACATTTGTCTGATAAAATGACAGATCAGATAACAGTTTCAGAACCCTATTCTATAATGTTGCATTCACTGATGGATAAACTGTGAGGTATTGAACAAGACAATAAAATAATTAAAGTCCAAATGGACTGAGATTAAGAAAAATAAGATAGTAATTTGAGAGTCTTGTTTTCCATCTGCTCATACCAGAAGAATAAAAAGGGGTACACTAAACAGTCAAGCAAAGGGTCAACTTACTCATATTAATGCATCTGAGATAAAAAAAAAAAAAAAAAAAAAAAAAAAAAAAAAAGTATGGCTATCTTCCTTTGTTTTTAAAACCAAAAAAGGCAGATCTGTTTGAATAAATAACTGGTAAGTAAAAATCTACTATGTTTTTTGTTGTTGTTGTGTTTGTTTGTTTTTTATCAGAACAAATGTGGTTTTGCAAAGGCATATCCAGTAGCAGTTAAAAATTTTTAAAGAGAGGAAAAAAAAAAAACAACATTTTTAGCCTAAAAATAATATTTTTACCCAGAACCTTGTATTTAGTTTAACAAAGCATCAAAAATTGTAAGAACAGATTTTTGGTGAGGACCTTTATATTTTGGTTATACATGGTAGAAAGCAGAAATGTTTGTTTGTTAGATTAGCAGAGGGAGTGCAATTTTACCATACCTAAGAGCTTGGTAGTTTGTACATTAGGGGGGGGGGTTGATGTCCTAAGTTCTGAGGTAGCTTAGGGAGATATTTTTTAACAGAGCCCATAGGACTTGAAAAACAGGGGGTCTTGAGATCAGAAACATGAAAATGGCTTTAAAAATATCAAATATTTACCACGAGATTTTATTTTTTTTTTCCTTTAAGCTCAAACAATGAAAATATTTAGAGTGGGTATATGTGTTATGATGATGACCCCAAACCTCCATTCTGGTAAAATTACATGAAGTTTACATTTAAACTGAGTCTTCCTCTTTTGCAAAATTGTTCAGCATGAATCTAGCTGGGATAAGCAGTGTCTTATCACCAGTTTGACTTGAAATGGGAAAACATGTGAAAGGACCTAATTTTGCCACTCCTTAATAACGATGCAGTTTAGCTCTGTCAGCTGAAGAAGATATTCCAGTAAAACAGGATTAGTAAAAGGAAATTAGCATTTTTGTTTCTATTAACACATTGCATTTTGGGTTAGACCCAAACAAACAGCAGAACTCTTTCCCAATTGTCCTAGGTTGTACAGATTTGATGTTCATGGTTTTGAAACCAGACAAAGCAGTTTTAAAGTTCAGCATGCACTCTTTTCACTGTATCAAATATATTCATAAACTGAAAAGATCTGTGAGAAATGCGCAAACTTAATGATATAATACTTTCCAGCAGCTTGAGGTCAAGAAGACAATGGACATAGTTGATATAAGTAGCTTCATTACTTTCTCATAGATGGCTGTTATCAGATATGGGTCTGATAATAATTATGAGATTTATCAAAGAGCAGATTGACATCCTAACAGTCATTATTTTCATTTCATGTTCAGCTGGGAGCCTCTGGAATACATATTGTTAACCTTTTTTTTTTTTTTTTTCCTTCTTTTTTTTCCATCTCTCTCAACTCTATTCTCAAATTATTCAGCCCCTATGTATGCTTTTGTGGGAAAATCTTAACTTCATCTGTATAACAGATGATGCAGACAATTCTTTTGTGTGTGTGTGTGTGTTTTAACTGGTTTTAATCCAAACAAATCACACAATTATTATCTATCATCAGCAGTTGGGATGGAAGCACAGAAAACAGATGCATACTATTAGTTTGTGTTACTTAGCATAAGCTGGGCAATGATCTAAAGTAAACCTTCTTATCATGAAAATAAATGTACTTTTCTGTTCTGCATAGCAGTAAGCACTATGTCTCTTCTTGAAATACTGCAAAGTATAAAACCAAGTGTGGGTTTGACAAAAACTCTATCACTTTTCTCCTGGGCCTCAGATGGCTGAAATGAGTTTGGATTGTTTACCAGAATACAGTGTTTTTTTACAGTTACAGGGACATCTACTTTCTCAAGTACATCCCTGGTGTTGGTTGGAAGGCAATCTGGATTGTTTTTCTTTCTGCTATTTTTTCATTTGTACTAGACTTTACAGATAGGTGTACATGGCCCATAGTATAGATCATTTGTTAATGTAAGCCTCAAGTACCTGCTCCAGGCTAACAGGCCTCTATTTCCTCCAACATGACCACTATTTTCTCAATCATGTGCTGATTCTACCCTAAGGCTGAGTTAAAACAAACAAATAAAAACTTATTTTTTACAACAGGGATCTCTAGGTTTAGGCCAGAAGAGTGTACAACCTTTGTCTAAGACAAAATCCTCCTACCTAACATGGCTGGGGATGTTTTACTTCTGTAAAATAAATTTTATATCTGATAAAGGGTGTGGGATAGGTTGATTGCTTTGGAATTTAAATTAGGAGTTTCTGTGAAGCCTGGGACTTTGCTTTATGAGTGTTCACTGAGGTTTACAAACCCATTCAGCAAAAGTTGTGGCTGGTGAGTGAAACTGTGCCCCTCAGAGCTTCAACCCACTGCTGAGACATGAGGAGCTCTATGAGGCACACAGAAGCATTTAGTAGAAATGTTGCTGGTATTAATTACTAGAAGAAAACCAACTTGCATTTTTTAGGTTAGATCGTAAACCCTCCAGCTGCTAAACACATCTATAGGTATCTTCCTACTGCATTTATTTGCCTCCTAAAGTAGCACAATGCTGAGAAAATGGCAAGAATTAAAATGAAGTAAAGTAAATTCTTGCATCTGGATGGCAACTGAGAGTCCAGATAAATAAAGTCATGAAGAGTTTTTTAAAGATTCAGCTTCTGCGGTTGTTTATTCAGCAGCAGTTTAGGCACCAGGCAAACTAATTGTTTCTCTCTAATGCCTTAAATTAAACTACAGACATCAGTGACCTCAGGGTAAGGAATAGACTTTTACCAAACTTACAGTCTCCAGAAGTGAATAGAATTCCTTGCTGCTGCTGTGAAAGAAGCTGTATGCCAGAGTGCCATGCTCAAGAGGAGTTTCGGGAGGGGAGGGGAGGGGAGGAAAAAAAAATGCTAAAAAAAATCCCTAAATAAGGATTAATTCTGGTTTATTAGAAGTAGGTTCAGAACAAAGAAGAAGGGAAAAGAAGGGAAAAGAAGGGAAAGAAAGAAAGAAAGAAAGAAAGAAAGAAAGAAAGAAAGAAAGAAAGAAAGAAAGAAAGAAAGAAAGAAAGAAAGAAAGAAAGAAAGAAAGAAAGAAAGAAAGAAAGAAAGAGAAAGAAAGAAAGAAAGAAAGAAAGAAAAGGAAAAGAAAATAAAAAAAAAAGAGAGAGAGAAAAATGGAAAGAACAAAAGTTTGTTAGAGATTCAGATCTGTCCTCTCACTCCCACCCTGCAGTGAATTTTTTAGTCCTTTCCATTCAGCTTTAAAGCAATACAAATGAAAAATCTATTCATTTTCACAAAGCAAAACTGTCTTCCTGCATTCCCAGTTATGGCTGATATATGTAGTAAAGGACACCAGAAACCCTGCTACTCAGTGAGGGGTAGAGTTTCTGGGTCTCCCCAGCGTGTCCCCATCCTCCTCTGATGAAAACGCAGGAGCAGCTGAGTGGGATCTGCTGCCTTTGTGTGAGTGAGGCCGAACATCTGCTTCAACTAGGCGGTTTCCTGTGCCATCCTGCAAGCACTCTGTAAAAGAAGCCCCTAGAAAGGGAGTCAGGCCCAGATTCTAGATGGAAGATAAGATGCTTAGATAAGAGCATAACCTCCTTGTTTCTGCTGCCCACTTGATGATCTTACATAAGGCTGATTCTCTCACTTAACAGTGATGAAAATTTCATCAACAAAATTTGCTTTTGCTTTGCCAAGTCATGACAACCTCAATTAGAGCAGAGCTACAGAGGCTTTTGGGTGATTACATCAGTCCAACTGGATGTCCTCTTCTCCCTGTGATGGCTCGTTCTATGACATTCTCTGGGTATTTGATCTTCCTATCTGGTTTAGGGCAGCTGAGGAGTGAGAGGAAATACAGAGTAGCTAAAACATTTCAAAAGAATCTGCCCACAATCATGACTTTCATTCTTCGTTCATTTTTTAAGCTGTAAGTAAAACATGCTCTAAACCACATGGCAGTCAGATCCAATTTTGCTAGGTCTTTGTTGAAAGCTTGATAATTCTGACGAATGCAACAAAGAAAATGCATTATATAAAGCCTACCTTCCTCAGAAAGGTCTGCAGAGATGGTCAAGTGATCTTATTTTTCTTTTCACTGCTATCAACAGTGTTTCCTTAATCTTTTCTTGTACTTAGATATTATGCTTTGTTAATTTATTTTAGAAGTTTCATTCCACAAAACATTTAACATTACTGAATATTTAGCTTTTAATCAACGGTTTATATGAGGGTCTAGTGAAATACTGACACATGGAACATAAGGTAACAGAAGGATTTGAACCATTAATATTTCTTTCCTGCAAACAAACCAGAGAAATAATGATTTGTAATGAAAAATGAATGAAGTGATAGTCATCAACATATATTTTAATTTAGTGTTCATCTTTAAAATTGTAATTATCTTAAAACTGAGTGAACATCAAACTCATGAGAAGGTATAAATGGCAAATGAGAGAAAGAGAATGAAAGAGAGAAACTGAAGAAATTTGCTTTAGATATCTTTGCATTATTCTTGCTTTATTTTTCATTTTAGGTCTGCTTTCTTAGAGACATGAGACTAATATGGTCAGCCTTATGTCTGTTCCTGCACAATAACCTTAAATTAAACAATTGAGAATTTCAAATAAATTTGAAAGATGAGGTGAAATTTGAAAGATAATTAAATCCCTACAACTTTTGTGAAAATTCACAAATAGCTAGGGGAAAAAAAATACACAAAGAAATGCCTCTAGTGAAGTAAATATGGATACAATTCTGTCACCTTCTGTCAGCAACAATTAGCCAGCCAAAGAGTAGAAAAAAAATAGGCTTATCAGTCAGGGCATGTATGTTCATACTACTGCAGTTACTGCATTGTCACAGTACACAGGTGCATTTGTTGCAGGTAGAACAAGGAACATTTTTAGAGTACAAGTGACATGCATTCTTAGGAAAACAGGTTTTAGTAGTTCAGATGCTCGCAAAGTTAGTCTTCTGTCTTCACAGCAGCACCTCTGAACATTCTTCTATGTTGATAGAAATTTGATTTTTCTTTTACCACAGTGCTTAGGTTTTCATTTGAGTCTCTGTGAGGAAAATAGCCATTTGTAAACTTGCATCCCCAAATCTGTGCTTCTGTTCTTACAGATAATTCTTTTTTTCCTAGATTTGATTGTAACATGAGTAGCTCTTATAAGCTCTTCTCATTACAAAGCCAAATTAAAAAGTGCTGTGTCTTACAAATCATTTGTCACTGTAGACATCTGGATGGGGTAAAGAAAATCTAGTTCTATAACCACATTTTCAGAAAATATTTTCCTCAGGCAAAGGTTTTTTGGAGCTCAGATCTGTACAAATCACAGTAACTGCAGTAGAAACTTGTACCCACTCTTAAGCTCCAGAGTTTGATGGACTTATATTTACAGTTATCTTACACAGTTGTTTGAAATAGCCATTGACTGGGCTAGGTGACTAATTAGGTTCATTTTAGATAAGTTAGAGAGGCTGAATGAAAAGCTGAGGTAATGGTTAAAGTATTAAAGAATGGGTCTTACAGTGAAAGGTTCAAGAAGCTCAGTCTGTTCCATTTATAAAAGGTTAAAGGGCCTTTTGTTCACAATCAATCATTTCTTTACATAGGAAAAATAATAACAAATTACTTTAATCTTAAAAAAAAAAAAAAAAAGAGAGAGAGAGAGAGAGAAAATGATCTAAAGGTTGAATATTGTAGTTATGTTACTGAGGTCAGAAATAAAGAATGTTTTTAATGCTGAGATGATTATTCACTTCACCAAAGACTACTGCTGAGGCACCAGATACTGACCTGCACCCAAATTAACAGAACTGCCTGACAGTCAGCTTTGTTGAACTCATGCAGTAAAACACTATAGGTTTAGCCTCACTTTATCAACAAATTCAAGAATATTATAAGACCTGAATTTAAACGTTCACATTACCACTCTCTTCACAGGCTGTCCACAGGAATATTTTTGCATTCACTTTGGATTCACACTTTACAAAAGACACATAGCTGATCAACTAAAAGTTTTACCCTTACTTGCTTCTGTCAGATAATCACTAATTTATTCCCCCCACTCATTTTCCCAGCCTTCCATCCCCTGAGCAATAGAACACCACAATAGTCTAGGAACTTCATGCATATCCACATCCTCTGTAGGTGAACTGTTACTACTTAAATTCCGTTTCCTGTCCTCATGAGCAAAAAGTGTAATAGTCTCCTGAACACTAGTTGGCTGAGACATAAAAGCCCAAAGGTGTGTCCACCTTATAATTCATTCAGTGTTTTTCTTTTTTCTTTTTTTTTCTTTTTTTTAATGCATTGATGACCCCAAGTCAGACAACTGAAAAAAAAATCTACTATTGCCTCTGCAAATTCACCTTCATGAGACAAAATAAAAGCTAGAATTAATGTGGTTGTTGCCTCTACACCTGGTCTCCTTTGAAAAGACCTTTGGGTTGATTGCTTATAGCTTCTAGACAAAATCTTTTCCCCTCATCCTAACCCTTGAGATATTCCTATATTTAGGAATAAATCCTGCTTGGCGAAGCACGGGTCCAGCACAGAAAGAAAGCAAGAAAGGACAGAAGCATCTCCCCTTCTTTCTGAAGGCAAAATACTCTAAATAGAAGACTCTAAGTGCAAGGAACAGGCTATAAGTAGTATTGCTGGTGGCTTCCTCTGGTCAAAATGAGATTGCTAGGGGACTGAGATCCTAGTTATTAGAAGCAGTACCTAAATTCTTAGATAGCATATATTTATTTTGCCATCATCAGGCATCTTCTCCATTCCCACTCCTGCCTCTACAGGTAAGAGACATGTTTCTGCAAGAACAATTCTGCTACAGGTATAAACATTTTGGCCTGCAGTCCTTTAAGCTTTTGCCACATAACAAAATTCCCTGAGATGATGCAGAAAACCAGCACTACCGCTTTGCTCCTGCCACTAGCAGGATTAGGAAAAGGACACAATTTTCCCTAAGGGTTAATAATCATCCTACAGTATAGCTTATTTGTCCTTCTCTGAAGCTGCCATTGCTAGATAAGCAGAAGCAATAGCTTCTGTTTGCACTGAAATTCTGCATTTCTGTAGCTGTACAATATCAACAGCAAATGAGAGGCTGTGCAAGGACCAGTGTGTGCAAGCGTGACTGTCTTCCTCCACTCTGCATCTCTCTTCAATCTCTCCTTTGTCTCCATTAAGGGAAATATGTGTCCTGCAGTCAACATAACCTATAAAGCAACTTTTACTTTCAGTTTTTAAAACCAGAAGTCGAAGCCACGACCAACTCCCATTTTGAGTGTTTGTATCAAACAGAAATATTATACTAGACTGGAGGCTTGCACGTGTTTTTAAAGTCATAATGACTGCCATTATCACTGACACTAGGCATCCTAATGTAGAATCATAGAATCACAAGAGTGCCTACAAAAAAAAAAAAAAAAAAAAAAAAGGGCAACAGATCTCTGGCTGTCCTCTACTTGTTAAGCCACCTACTTCCTCTGTTAAAAGACAGCCTACTTGCCTACTTCGTAATGCCTAATCAGCTCTGACCCCAAATCTTTTACAGTTTAAAGGTCCTATACCTGTAAAATGTGCTAGCCACCACCCTTCCTGATAAGAGCCCCCAGCCAGATGCTTGCCAGATGTCAGTCCCTCAGTACAATAAAAAGGACCCTGAATTACTCTACTTTCATTCTCTTTCATGAGCCAAAAAAAAAAAAAAAAAAAAAAAAAACCAGAAAGAAATGTGTTTTATAGGTACAGAAGTCCAGCTGTGAGGAAGTGGCTATCAGTCTCCGACAATGCTGTTGAAGTTGAAAGACCAGCTTCCCTGTATAGCCAGGGGAAGAAGGACTGGCCAAATGGAGAAATATTCCTACATGGTAGTTGGGAATGTGATGAGACAGCGCAGAAGGAGAATGGCACTCGCATACACCCAGGAAGGATACAGGTGCTCGTTAATGCACAGGAGCCATCTCTAGAATTTTTAGTCTTGCAATTAGGAATGAGTGAGTCCCCATGGAAATATTTAAAAAAAGAATTGAAACTGGTTTTAAAACTATGAATAACATGCTTCTTGTCAGGCCCCTGAAGAATGATTTCTGTGTGTTTTTCTTTATAATCTAAAGTTACAAGCATAGATACATTATTTTTAGGCTCTAGACTGTATTACAGATCCCACTATGGCCTAGGACTTGTGAAGGTTGGACCCCTAAAAGGTCCAAAATATATTTTTTGTACTCCATGAAGTTTCACTAAAGCCACTCTGGTAGCGCAGGTAATGTCATGCTTGAATTTAAGGAGGTTTGATACTTTTTTTCCCAATGGTAACTATGCATGATGTAATAGTTTAATGCTAAGTAAACTAAATGTGTCATCTTTTTCAATCAAGAGATTTTTAAGGTCATATATTTTTTTCTTTTCTTTTTTTTTCTTTTTTCTTTTTTTTTTTTTTTTTCTGTTATATGTAACTTAAAGACTCTAACAAGAAAGTCTGCATTTCATTTGAGAAATCCTTCCTTCCTATAGCATGAACAGATGATGAGAATAAATTTCTGACAAATCTAGATTTCATTATATTCACATTTTTAACACTAACATTGTTGACATTCTTCAGACTATCATATTAATTATTTGTAAAAGTTAGTAAATATTAAAAGTCCTCTTCTACAACTGTCTGTTAAGTTCAGAAAATCACATCTTAGAAAAAGAACAGGTTCATTTCTATCAGTTTTACACCTATTTAAAGACTGTCAAATGAGTTTCTAGAGAAATAGAAGAAATATTTTTGATTGTATTAATAAAGTAATTTCGAAGTGTAGACTTGATAAAGTAATTTCCATTTAAAATGCATTTGTGCCACAAGGTAAACTCAGGATGGGAAAAGATTTTATATTCCTGGTTTACCCACAGGTATAACTAAGGCTCTAATGCATCAATACAGAGCTTAGAAAATGCTTAATAGTGTCATGGATTTACTGCTCTGCTTACAGTCTGGCTTCAACCATGTTCACTTTTTCAAGGTCTTCATTCTCTGAGCATAAGTACAAAGAGCAGACCTGTTTTGTTCAACTCAAGCAGGGCTTCTGCAGAGATAAAAACTACCATTAGACATCTTAATGCATATAGTTTAAATGACAAAACCAAAAAACTCAGTTCAGCACAACTGTGTAAACTGATGTCCTTTATTAAAATACAGGCATGGGAGGACTCTGAAATGGGTAAAGACTAAATTAGTCTTCTCACCAGATGAGTGATCCTTTCAAGTCTAGGTTTAAGTTCACCAGTGCCACAATGGGAGTGAGCCATCCCTGTACAGTACCTCATCTAAAGACAGATAAATCTTCAGAGCTCTGCAGGGAGACCAGGTGCCATGGTATATTTTATCATCACTCTATAAACTATGCTCTGCGTCCATGCCTTTATAATGAGCACAAGGACATGAAGACGAAGAGACTTGCTGCATATGCATCATGTAAATCTATCAGTTTCATTCCTAATTTTGAGCAATTCTGCTAAGGTCAGTCTGTGTATCAGCATCTCCATCTTCCTCTGTGTTTACAGAGATTGAGATTCCTCTTTCTCTTTCTCTATCTTTCTTTCTCTTTCTCTTTCTATCTTTTTCCTCTCTCTTTTTCTTTCTCTCTTTCTCTTTCTGCCTTTCTCTCTTTCTCTCTTTCTCTCTCTCTCTTTCTTTCTTATGTTCATTCATTCTTTTGTTCTTTCTCTCTCTTTTGTTCTCTCTCCCTCCCTCTCTTTCTTTCTCTTTCCTTCTTTCCTTCTTCCTTTCCTCCTTCCTTTCCTCCTTCCTTCCTTCCTTCCTTCCTTCCTTCCTTCCTTCCTTCCTTCCTTCCTTCCTTCCTTCCTTCCTTCCTTCCTTCCTTCCTTCCTTCCTTTCTTTCTTCCCTCCCTCCCTCTCTCCCTCCCTCCCTCCCTCCCTCCCTCCCTCTTTCTTTTTAAGTGGTAGAAAATGTTACATACTGTATGTCAGAGCACAAAATGTCTAAATATCTCCTGAGCCTGAATATTGCCTCAGCCTTGTCTCTCCTTTACATGGCCCAATCCCAAAAGTGATCCCAGACTGATCAGAGAGTGAGAAAATAGCTTACAAAGCAGAGGCATTAGCAGAAAGATACCAGGGAGGATGAGTTAACAAGTCAGTCTAATCTGAGAGGGAAAAGTCATAATGAAAAAGATACTATGCCTCTTTGAAAAGATGTGTCACCCGGCCTCCCGCACCAGGGCCGACAGCCTGCCGTACTCCACACCGTGTGCTCTGACACCACCTCCGACTGCTGCTGACATCCGTAATGTCAAAACTTTTTTAGACTGAATGTGGAAAGCAGTTGATAATTGGAGTTTCTATGAACCTAATGCTAAAAAAACAAAAAAAAACAAACAAAAAAAAAACAAAAACAAACAAACAAACAAACAAAAAAAAAAAACACCGCAGGAAAGATTGTTGTCAAGATCCTTTTTTTTTTTTTCTTTTCTTTCTTTTCTTTTTTTTTTTTTTAATGATTAATATTAGTAGTATGACTTGTATGACAGATGTTACCACAGCTCCCAGTCAGCTCCCAGTTATAGCAGGCCAAATAGCATAATTTGTTCATGGGAGACTTAACAGTTATTGAGATAGATAGATAGATTAGATAGATAGATAGATAGATAGATAGATAGATAGATAGAAAGAAAGAAAGAAAGAAATAATCTCTCTCCCCACAGCTATTAGGATTTATTTTCATTCCACATTTGACAAAAAATGATCCTTTTCAAAATCTCTCATGATAATCTTCTTGTGTTTGAAGACCCACACTTGGGTTTCCAGGGGCTTTGTTTGCAGCACCATGCTCAGGTACTGGGATGGATACTAGGACAGGGGCATGAGCAGGGGCTGCTTCCCTAGGTACTTAGCCCTGGATGGGGCCATAACCCCAGCAGCCCAGGCTGGCACCTCTGCAGCATCGTTCTGAGCACTGTCAGGTTAGGGTAACCATATAAAAAGAACTTCATGAGGCACTTCTGCACCCAGAATTTAGATTCTAGCCATAGAAAACTAAATCTAACTGCAAAACTCTAATCTAGACTCTTTTCAAACTGTATGTTTATTTTTTAAGGGGTGTGTGGTGGGATGTCTCTTCCCTTTACATGTTTCTTTTAATGAGATAGATGAACACCAGAGACCTCGATAGAAACAGCTTCCTTAGGGTAGCAAGAAATCTTACACTGAAGCTACATTGTATTTTGTTATCAGACACAAGATTTTAATTTATTTTACTGTTGCTTAAGTGCCCAGGGTCCCATTCTCAAGGGATTTACTTATTTATTCTAGTCAAGGATAACTGAATTCTTTGGTGGTATCTTTGCCCTGTGCCCCCTCAGTTAAGTCAAGGTGTTTACTTTCCTTTGTTTGCTTGTGTATCAGCTGAATACTTTTTAATCTCCATCATCTTAGGGCTTTTTGTTCAAATCTTCCTGAAGTATGACTGTCTTCCTGCTATCTCTGTCAGGAAATAATGGCTACAAGGCCATGCAAGGTAGCCATGTTGAGAGACTTGGTAAGTGCTCTGCACCACTGCAAGGATAAAGCAGACTGAAGGAAAACATCAGAGCAGGAAAGAAATGGCTCCTCACCCAGATTTAAAGGGGTGAGCAGCTGCCAAAGCCCAGATGGGCAGGATGCTTCTTGCCCTGGCCACGGTAATCCAACTCCTGGGAAAAGATAGGAGTCAGGAAGATGAGATAAAAGAGTCACGAGGATTTTGGGTGGAAAAAAGAACAGTATTTTGGATTCCATTCAAGAGATAAGTAGTACCAAAGCACGTGACTGGACCCCCTTTTCTTTATCTGAAGTGGCAAGAAGAGACAGAGCCTTGAAAATAAGGAATAGTTTTGAGTAGGTGACAGCCTGAGTTAAGATCCGTTTGCTGATTATAATGAGCCTGTGAAGTACACCTAAAAGAGCCTTGAGTGTACTCCTTAGTTATATTGGCTCTCTGCAGTGATTATCTGTTTGTCATCTGTGTCTATTTTGGAAAATTATATTTTAGTTACTTCAAGTTAGTCAGCAGCTTGCACAATAAACAGCTAGTCACAATGAGAGTGTCAGACTCCTACTGGGTCCAGTTACAGAAATGTTTCCACCAACAGGATTTATAAATGAAGCACACAGAAATCCAGCCTTTTAAACACAGTGTTGTGGTAAGTCTGTTCAGTGCAGCAGTGGAAGGAGCAATTGTTTGGAAAAGGCTAGACAGAGAGTTGAACTGGACTTTTCTCAAAAACTGTTTGGATTCTGGAAGTCTGGGACAGGGGGGAGGTGGCAGGAGAGGGACCATCAGTTCAGGAACAACAGGAAGGATTAGTTTTGCATAACACTGCTTGAGGGAAAGAGAGTAACAAAATAGCAGGGAGGTGGCAATACGATCCAGCGCTGTTTCCAGGGAAAGCAAGATCTGTATTTCTCTTCCATGTGCTCCCAGTACCTATCACCAGTACGGTTTTGATCCATGAATCAGTCTTTTGGGAACTGCTGCAATACAAATGAATCATTGCAATCTATTCTGGACAAAAGATGTCAATAAAGTCCCTGTAATATGACTGTTATCTGCTTATTTTGGCCTGTCACATATTGCATTGACTACTTTGGAAGTGATTCATCCAATTCAGAAGCCAGTGGCACTAACTTGAGATTGAAGCATTTTCCAAGGACTGTGAGGAGATGGAGGAAGCAAGACTGTGCCTATGTGTGCTCATGGACTCTAGATGAGGGAGAAAAATCCTACTGAAAATAGGTGACCTGAAATAATTTTCAAGCAGTTATTTTGTTAACATCCCTCAAAAGTGCAACGTCTTTCTTAAAGATTTCATCTGTGCCACATCCTGTTAATAACACATCTCATTACCACAATGGTAACAGCCACTTGATGCTCATTTAACAGAAATCTTTCAAAACAACAGTATTCAATTTTCACAGTTGGCTCTGTATGATACACGTTAGCAGCTTCTTAGCTCTGCTTTCTTAGCATAATTACATAATTTAGAATTAGTCACTTGTGTTGACCTTTAATATAATCAAGTATTCAACATTCATTTTAGATAGTTTTGTTGTCGTTGTTGTTGTTTGTTATCATTAGCAAACAGTGATCTGCCGTGAACATTTCTACCACTGGCTGACAGTATCATAGTGGCCATGTAAGAGTCGAGGTGAGGTGCAACATCTGTACTAGTTATGCCCATCCTTTGAACGACCTGGGTTCTCACCAGCACTCACATCTGTTAAAGTCCAGTCTTATCCTCTGAAAGAAGTGGTTTTCATCCTTTCATCAGAAGCAGAATCGACATGTTTACAAACATCATGATTTTACATACAGCAGATGAAGGGATAAATTCGACCCTGGAATACGTCTTGCCAAGCTCCTGCAGTTACAGTTTGTATATATATGGAGGATGGTAAATCTGAGCTGTGCATATTGAAGTTCTTTTATCTCAAAAGTTTCCACAGGCAGAAACCACTCTGACCACCAAGAAAGTTGCCCCACATCTGTGATGGAATTCAGCAGCTGTTTGCATTTTTGTGCTTAGTTACCTGGCTGCACCCTCTTGGAAATCAAAAAGGTTGTTCTGGGGTAACAGAAAGCAGAATGTTGCCTGTAGCTTTTAGCTACTCCAATCCACAGTGCAAATATCCCACACACAGTGGTTTGAGAAAAACAGGAAGAAGCAAGATAAGCCAAAGCCTCTGTGACTGTAAAATACACCTTAGTAAGTCCCTAACTGATACTGCCTCTTATCAGATGAAATGCCTTAGTATTAATTCCCTTTAATTAAATTCATACTTGATTCTATTTCGTGTATATTTAAAGGTACTCTTCACTGTGGTGTGGTGAACTGTGAGCTACAGAACTGCTTAGAGCTTTGAGATGGGCATTGAAATGCGTGTTACAAAAACATGAATAGGGGTGTATGTATCTAAGTGTACACAAACACATTTGCATCCATACAAACATATCAGCATCACATGCAATACAAGACTAGACACTGTGTAGATTTACTGACTGCTAATTTTACTCTCTCAGGACACTTTCTGTCTCTTTTAGTATTTAATGTGTTCTTTTATGGATGAGGTCAAATTGCATAATAGCCTGCTGATAAATTATAAGGTGACTGTGAGGAAGACAATCTTTACCAATAATTATCAACTTTTGACACACAGCAAATATTAAAAGATCATGAGGCTAAGGAATTACATGACAATGCTGAAAGAACCATAGCAAAAGCAAAACACATACAAAATTTGGATTTTTTTTTTTTATTCTTATTTTGTGCAGTGAGATTTTGTGAAGCATTGACTGTTTCTTTTTGTCTTCCAGTCACAATGTAACTTTGTCTTAAGAAAAAAAAAAAAAAAAAAGAAAGAAAGATGCAGGAAATTTGTTTGCAGATCTGATACCTGTCACTGACAGATCAAAATGTGCTTAAGATCTTTTTATAAATATACTAAATATTTTTTTAGTGTGTGAAGGAATAATTATTTATTTTATCTTGTTAAGATGCATCCTATGCACATAACACCACATGTAACAGCACACTATGTTTTCCTGTTCGGTTGCTAAAGCAAGTGAGTTACAAAACTCACATTTTACTCATCCTCACCTTAGCAAGGTATGTTCTGTTGTCTAGATGGACTAGTGGTCCTGATCCTGGCAAATTTTCAGAGAACTATCATCTCTAGATCAAAATTTCTAAATGTACCATCTACTGCTACAACTACAAAAGTCTTGTTTAATGTTATTACAAGTAATAGAAAAGAAATTATACCACACATATTGCTGACCAGCAATATGATAAGCAAACCAATTCCACTTCTAATAGCCTCCACAATGAGTCAGTGTTATGTAGAAAGGTTAATCATGGTTAAGCACTATTATTCTGTGGCCAGAAGACCATACTTATCCCCATCATTTGTGGCTGTTTTTAAAAGGGACTCTATGATGGTCCTGGCTAAAGCCTTATCATTGTGGTTTGTGGTCAGATGGGCCGGCTGGAGCACTGACCAGAATGTATTCTGGTGAGGTTTCCTACAAAAAAAAAAAAAAAAAAAAAAAAAAAAAAAAAAAAACAGTTAAACCAGCTGTTAAAGAAGCAAATAATTCCTAAGGTTAAAAAAAAAATATTTGTGAAAATAACGCTGTCCCTGTTTGGGAATGGGAACAATCTGGATCAAATATGCAAAATATAAAAATATGATCCAACTCCATTATTCCTTAGCACACTATCAATTTGCTGTGGCAAAGGAATAAATTAGAAACGTAAAATTAGAAATGTGCAGCCAGCCTACAACCCATCCTTTTTTTTTTTTTACAAAATACTTTTTTGTTCCAGAAAATGCCACTTTACAAAACTCAGATCTTTCCTCAGTAGTTTATCAATTTCAGTAGAACTTCCACACAAAAAAAAAAAAAAAAAAAAAAAAAAAAAAAAAAAAAAAAAAAAAGAGGGTCTCAGGACCAAAAATGGGACTGTAAAACCTGCCTTACAGAAATGTAAGTATGAGATCTTTCACCTTGTGTATTGGTGCTGTGGATTGGAATTCCAAATGAGGGAATGCAGAAATTCATAGTACGGATGTAGACAAAAGGTGAAGGGTGAAGTAACCATTACTAAAAAATCCCACAAATTCTTTAGTATTCACTCTGTTGAAATACAAAACCAAAATAAGTTGTCCCAACTTGAGATTCCAGTTTTCTAGTCATCTTTAGCATGCACCTCCCAGTAGAGATTTATCTTAATGCCAAACTGCTACTTTTGAGAAACCTGCCTGCAACCTGAAGAGGAACTTGCTTTCTCATTGTGCGGGCAATCAAGTCTGTACCTCAGCATCTGCAATTCAGCTTTCTAGAGGAATGCTGAAAAGTATTAGTCATCTTTGGTGGCTCTTACCAGGCTGGATATTTTAATTTGTTTTGAGCTCGTAAACTTGCCTCATATTTAGGTGAACACAAATTGCAAAATAAATATATATAGAAACAAAGAGCTCCTGTCACCTTGACTTAGTGTAGTTTAAGTTATCAGAGGAACTTTCTCTGTGTGTGAATGTTCTGAAGGCACAGATTTTGGAGAACTGAGGCAATTTCTACCTATGAAGAAAGCTCATCCATTTTAGATACCACTGGCGCTCATTCTGGAGAATTTCTGAAATAAATCAAGGCTTTCTGTAAGTCCATCAAAACAAACTGAAGCAGTAAACACTGAAGCAGATATTTCAGAACACCTATGTTCAACACTGAGGGCAGTCAAAGCAGTTTCAGGCAGCAGTGTATTCCCAGGGGCCAACATAGTTAAAAGAAAGCAAGTCTTACTGCCAGCATGCCCCAGTTGGCTGATTAGCAACCACATAGTCTGCTTTTGTGCTTATATCATTTCATCTCACAGTGCGTTTTCTGAGGATGCTGGTCAGTGTTTAATGTACACTGTGACACCTGGAAAACATTTCTTTTGCAGGGAGATAATTGTCTATAAATCCCAGCTAAATAGTGGGCAAAGAGATTTCTGATGAGTACCCAACAAATTATTTAAGGGATTCCTAGGACCATGTTTAAAAATTCGAAGACTAATGCATCTATACATGTTTCACATGGCCAGACACTTTTTGGTGTAATAGTGCAACTCTGAAAATCTCATCTTTACCTGACAGAATTCAATACAACTCTGTAAGTATTATGATTACCTTTTACAAAATACCTTGGGTATATTTACTATATTCATACATATCTGTGAAGGAGAGAAGCATGTCTATGATCCATAGAAATTATATTCTGTGAAGGAGAAGCAAGCCTTTTGTTTCAGACTTGTGTAAGTATTGGCATGTAGCATCTGTGCTCTGGGAGAAGCCCTGAAGGAATGGTGATGCGACAGTGAGTCAGAGAATTCCCATCTCCTCTCTCATCTCCTAAGGGAGTCATTTGTTTTAGTTCTTTGCTGATTGCAATTAATTTGTCTCTTCCACCCACTTCCTGCCAACCTGCCTGCCCTTTACACAGAAATCTAAAGACTGGGCTCCCCATCCATTCCCACTGCCTGCTACTCACCTGTGGATGTTCTCACATATATGCCTGGTATCCTTTATGGGCAATGGCAGCAAAAGATGGTAGAGACTACCAGTGCAGATAAGAAAATAGGAGATGTTTATGACAAGAAAGGACATATTTTGCATTTAAAGAATCAGCACTCCAGATGTTCACATCAGCTCAAGCAACAATACTTACAGAAGGTATCCTTTCATAGAAGGAAAGAAATGTCCCTAATGAGATGTTATTATACCCATTTTATAGATGTATTTCAGTTGCCTGAAATTCCAGGACACCTGAGGGTATATGAAAAATCATAGAGTTTAACAATTTGTCTCACCTTTTTCTTGGTTGGAAACATAGATACAGTGCATGTAAAATAAAGATGTAGTTGTTCACATGCAGTGTGGTGGTTCTTGATAGGTTACCTTTTGAAAAGCTGCCAAAGGACACAGAAATTTTGCCAAAGCTACTGATAATATTAGGTCCAGGAATCCTTAATCCCAGTCCCCCTAATATTAACTACTACCTCATACTCCCTCTTGTGTTCATTTATACGTTGCTCATGGTTATGTAGGAGAGAGATTTTTCCTGAAAAACTTCCAAAACTTCTGCATTTCAGTAAAATCAGAAGAGGTCACTCATTTATTAAAGGGATTAAAATGACCCATCCCCAAACCCTTTGGTTAACTTTAGAATCATGGGAAAGTCAGTAAAAGGGCTGGTTCCCTACTTTTGGGCACAGCTAAGGAGACAATATAATAATGACTCTGGGGTCGTTATAAGAATGGCGTCCAAAAACTAAAAATACATGAATGACAGCACAGGAAGAGGATACGGTTTGCAAGGCTAACTTTTATTCTCTAAATTAGCACAGTAAAGGAAAGAGAATTCAGCATTTTAGGAAATTATTTATGAAATGTAGATGGGCCTTCAGTTGGGAATAGGGCTGGGCAAAATGTTAGTGGTTCTTTGTTCTTGCAGCTGGCCTGTCGAATTACACAGAGCCAGCACAGTAAATAATACTACTATTGTCTGCCTGTGTCAGAGACAGACAGAAGGTACATTTGGACTTGGTCCAAACACCACAAGGGCCACTCATAGCCACAGTGTCCAATTACTGCTTGCTTGACTATAAAATGCACTTTTTTGCTGAGCTAATTTAAGAATGGAAGCTTTTAATGGGGTTTGTTTTAAAAGGGGACTGCTGCTCTGGCTTTTGCCTGCAAAAAAAGTTATACACTGTACAGGAAGCATGAAACATATATACGGTGAAAATAATCAGAGTATGATAACATTTGAATAGCAATAACAACAGTGATAGCAATGTCAGTGCTTTGCAAATAAATAAATAAATTAATTAATTAATAAAAAAGATCGAGCCCTTCTTGAAAGAGCCCTATGCAAAACATTAAAAAAAAAAGCACTATCTAGAATGATGAAACAAGTGCAACCACCCTAGTTCTTTGCAGATGCACACATATTGCATAACTTCTTTCAGTCTGTCAAAGAATAATTGACCACAGATTTCACAGTCTTTGCACAGATACTTTTCTTCAAATTTCAGTTGCACTCATTTTTGCTCTCATTGCCAAATGGTTTGGAGATCAGTAAACTGCACGATCCATTTGTCAAATGGCCAAAAATTATTTGTATTAGGAATAAAATATTTTAAATATATTTATAGAAGATTATTTCTACAGGAGAAAGATCCCATGAGATTAGTGATTCAGAAGCTCTCCGCTCCACAGAAAGTGCATATCAGGGCTTTGATTTTCTTTGCCTATCTATTAGCTAGAGATAAATTTAGGTCTCCTGTTTAGAGCAATCTGCCTACAGTGCACAAAAGATCAGTAGTTGTCAATGATCTATGAAGACTTACTGTGTTTCTCTCCTCTGCCATGCTGACAAGGTGTTAATTTCTTTCTTGGAATAGCAAGTAAAAAAAAAAAAAAAAAAAAAAAAAAAAAAAAAAAAAAAAACAGCAAACTAAATAAATTTAGGCTAAGCTCAGGCAAAGACCACATCACTTTTTAAGGCTTCAAGGCTTCTTGCTACCATAATGGGAGTTTTACAAGTCTTGCATAAGAATCAATAACAGAATATGATTATTCTCTAACTTTAAAATCTTGTTCATTTCTGTGTTTTTTGTTTTTTTGTTTTGTTTTGTTTTGTTTTTTGTTTTTTGTTTTTTTTTAATATATACACACTTGCACATGCACACATGCTATAAGTGTTCACAAAGGTATTTTCACTCTCAATTGCAGAAGGGTTTTAAAATATATGCCACAGGTACAGAAATATTATCAATCAAAATGTTAAAGCCTTCATAAAGTTCTATGTAGGTGAGTTCATTCTCCTTCTCTTTTATCTATGGATGTCTTGCAGAGTACTTCATTTGGAGAAAGACCTAAAAGCCACACTGGGTAACAAGAAGGGATAAAAGGGTAAACCTGTCTGTTCATATTTGCCAGTCTTCAACATGGAGAACACAGCAAGCATTCTGTCAAGGAAAATGAGGATATTCTTTTTTGCTTCTTTGAATCCTCAAAAGATGCATCTTCTTTGTAATAGAAAAGAAGTATCTCAATACTTAAGTCAAAATAGCAAACTTTTCAAAGGCCAGAAACTTAGAGCTGGTCATGCAACTTGTGAATTGCATACTGTAGGTTTGTTTGATATGGCATAAAACAGAGAGAACCAGAAAAATTTCATCTTCAAAATGATGGATATGGACAGTCCTTTCTCCACAAAGCAACCTTCAATTATTAACAGCAGGACTTGTGCTGAGTAAAAAAAGTCTTCCCACTATCTAGAGTGAAGCTCCCTCCAACAGTCATGGTTGATTCTCTTTCTCTTATCTTATACAGAGACATTAATTCTTCCCTAGCACATAAAACTACTCACATAGAGAGAACGCTTCACCTACAGAGAAATATTCACATACACACTGTTAAAGTCAGGTTAAGGATGTCACTTTCCCAGATACACTCACATACAAAAACAGAGAGGTTCAGTGTTACAGCACCTGCTTGTTCCTTAATTCATGCTTTTGCAGGAAAACATATTGGTCTGTGGGTTACATAAGCTGACTTATAACACCAAGACATTTGTGGTGCTGTGAGAGAGCATGAAGACTAAGGATAGTATCCTCATAAATTAGGTTAAAGGAATTACTCCCATGCAACTAGCTGTGAATCCAGCCATTAGGATTATATGACAAGTTAGTTTGTCCTCATATTTTATTTATTTATGGGCTTAAGAAATAAAGGAAGATTTTTATTTATTTATTTATTTAGTCTGTGTTAATCTTTTTAATTAAATCTCAGGTGGAGTTCTTATTCTTTTCAGAT
Source organism: Aythya ferina (assembly GCF_964211825.1). Lineage (NCBI taxonomy): Eukaryota > Metazoa > Chordata > Aves > Anseriformes > Anatidae > Aythya > Aythya ferina. The sequence goes on from NC_140301.1 coordinate 52,008,661, forward strand.
ACAATATTCAACAATTCCTGTGTATGGACTATCTAATAATGTAAATGCCACTCAATATATACCAAGTCCATGTTCTGTAATGTCAAGGACTATGGTACCACGGGGGCCCCTTAGTATGCAAATTATTGACACAATAGAACATAACAACTCTTTTGAAGTCCTTATGTTTTATTGTGTCAGAGTCTAGTTGAGGACTCTTTAATCTAAGGATTCTTGAGAAGATAAAATCTAATAGTTCCTCTGGAGCTATAAAGGTCTCTGATGTCATAGGCTATTTGGACACTCCTTATTACAGTATAAAGATTATAAATACACTGTGTATAATGACTTTGTGACTCCTTTGTGGTCTATTGTGTCAATCTAGAGTTTTATAAGGCTAGTCAACACCATAGTATGTGAGTCTTCACCGGTCTTCACCACAAATTTAAAACCAAAAAATCTTCCTCTTTCTTTCCCTTTGCCATCCACCTTGTATGGATACAGTAACATTTTGCTGGTCCATAGATTTAAAAGCAAAGAAATGTAAACATCATTATTGGAAAAAACAAACAAACAAACAAACAAACAACAGATATAGCAAAGTGTATAAAGTAGTGTTTTGAAATACTTTACAAGAAATTTGAGTCAAACAGATTCACTTTGCATTTAGCTTTGAGAGACTGTGGTGGCCAAACATATTTCATCTGATGGTGTCAGTGGAAACTTGCCCAGTGTAACACTCTTCCCAGGCAAAGCAACTTCACTCTCTAATTCTTTTTATGGAAATTACTTGCAGTATTGTCCGGGTGTCTGTGTCTGTGCATGTCAACATGAATGTTTTACTACTATTAACTGCAAGTTTCCCTCCAGATCAGACACTGAGGAGAGTAATAACTAAAAAAGGAAAACCAAATACAGCAATTTGCATTTCACACTGATGATCTGCCTCAAAACCAGAAGCTCTGAACTCTGTTCCATCTCATAAGCTCTAGGAGCTCTTGCTGCGTTTCCCCAGTGAATCTGGAATTTGCATAGCTATGGACTCACAACCCTTGGCTTACCCTATCCTAAATCTCTTTGGGACTGATACTCAGCTGAGAGCCAGGATTACTAGGATTTAAATATATATAAAATGCAAAAGTGAGGAGGTGCAGCAATTTCTACAGCAGCTACACTGAGTGAACTTTCATGATGTGTGACAACAGAGCCTCTGCCATTTCTCAGCTGGAGAAATATAGGGTAGGATTTTTTCTTTAGCCAATAAGTGGACCAGTATGTGTATAAAACTGTTTTGTTTGTTTGTTTTCCCTTTTCATTATTGTTGTTCTTTACTCAGCTTGCACTCTGAATATATACAATTTTAAAATTTTAATGTCTACAAAATATATTCAATTTTGTGCTGATTTTTTAATTATTTTACCCAGGATGAAGTCTAAAAACACACAGGCATTACTAAAAATTTATTATTTACGTACTACCATGTGAACCCATTGTTCTATGTGCTTCACAAACAGACAATCAAAAAGACAGTCTCAGAGATCAACAACAACAGGACAAAGAGAAGTGGTAATACTAGCCAGCAAGACAAGAGATACCCGGTATGCACCAGCATCTTCCTTGGCTTTATGTTTTCAGTAGACATTAAAGCAAGTGCCTTCAAGAAAAGACTTGAAAGAGCACTATGTGAACACCTGAAACACATTAACCAGGCAGGAAAGGCAGAAGGAAGGACATGTGTTCCACTTTAAGTAGCAACTGATGGGCATGACTTTCTGGGCCAGGGACAACATCCCAGAAGAGAAACCCAGGAGGTAAAGGCACCTGGGAGGATTTTTGGAAGTCATGAGAAAGAGCTTACATTTGACTGAGCATAGAGTCAAAATTATTGGCAGGATCCAAAGAAAGTGGGGACATGAACAGTGCATTCATTTAAAAAAACAATCTCCAAGAGGCATTTTACATGAATATTGTCCTTGCAAGATTATATTTGTCAAAGACAGAAACACATATGCTGCATTAAAACAGAATGCAAAATAATAAGAACATCAATGAGAGCTTCACTGTTTGAATAGCAAGGAGCAGTAATAGTCTTAAGATATTATGAAAAAGTGTATGTAAGATTTGAACCAGATTTAAAAGATTTTACACAGATTTTAATGATTTAATACAGCTAGAGAATGAGGTGGTCAATTCTTTTTCTGTGTAAGCCTTTTTTGTTTTGCAGAGTTTGGATAGGGTGCTAAACTGAGTCCTTTTTTTGTGACCTGCAAAGACAGCACTTTCAAACTGCTGAATCTTTGTGTAGTACTGAGAATCCAAGGTGACAGTTCCAGCTTCTTTTCAAGAAGAGCTGTGCACAGTTGCTTCGGGAAGCAAGGAGTGTGTGTGTCCATTGTGATTTCAAACTTAAGACACTTTTCAGCTGGTAGCTGAAGCATACCAGCAAACTACTGTCTTATCAATATACGATAGGAACCGTCAATGTCTTTTGCAAACATTCCTCAACATAACCACTTCCACTTGTATTATATCCACTTGAATACGCACTTTACATATATTAGGAAGTTAGTTTTCAGTCACAGAGCAAAATTGTCATATTATGAAGAAAATGAATAAAATCCCTTTGAATATTTTTCAAGCCATTTAGTGGCACTCATAGCATTGTATATTTGGAAAACTTCCAAAGCAGCAGCATGCACATACTGCATGTGCTTTAGTGTCAATATAATCCTTATTTCTTGTGCAAAGGTCAACAGATATCTTAATGTTGATAAAATTCAACATATATTATATGCATATATATTTAGGTTCTTACCTGCTCTATATGCTGGCTTTAAAAGTTTTCTAGTTTTTAAATATTACCAAATTTATGATGCATCACTGAAGTTAACATCAGTTTTACCTGTCCCTTCTTTGTCAGAGAAGCAGCTGTCCTTGAGACCAGTTCTGTATAAACTCAAATTCTATCTGTTCATATACTGTCAGAGCCATCAGAATCAGTAAATAAAATAAAATAAAATAAAATAAAATAAATAAATAAAATGAAATAAATTGTATCTTTCTTTCATGACCAGTTCCAGATAAATAGGTTCAGCATTTCTTCAAACTACTTAATTTTGGATTATGCAGACATTTTGATAATGGGTGGGAGGGGGTGGGGGGTGGGGGTTGTTTGTTTGTTTTCCCCCAGCTGGAATATGCAATACTTCATTTTTCAAGATCTCTAGATTCAGTGTGTGATAAACTTACATTTTCTATCATGAAAAATTATCCTCTGGTTGAGTTAACAGCATTTGCTTCCTCTCAAGCTGTGCTTATTTTGATTAAAAGTATTTTTCAATGGTAGACCAAGAACTAAAAGTGAACTTGTATAACCAATATATAATTCAGGTGATGCACAGAAGTTAAACTTGCAACTCTTTGTCCCTGAGATGAGGACGATTGTCTTTTAGTAGTTTTGTTTCAAGTTGTTTAGTATTTTCTGCTCCAATATTTAATTTCTTAGGTTTAATCTGGGTGACATGGATCATGTCACTACTCAAGGTAATAACTTAAATGAAGGCTGGATGAACCAACAACAACCAAGACAAACCATTTCAATTCCTGGCTCCTTTCTTTTCTGCTTCTCCTTAACTTATAAGTAATAACACATGAGTGGAGGATATTTTGTTTGTTTCCAGATCCGATACTCTAGAAAAAAATATTTCCATTTATATTTTCTAGTTTCTCATACAGAAAAAGAATATATAGAACTGATAGTCTAAATTATTTTCCATTCCAAACAGAGGCCGAACCTCTTCTAGACACTGAAAGACAGATTGTTGAAGACTCCACCACAGTCTTCAACATATCACCATAAATTCAAGGGGTTGAGACATTATATGAGGTGCTCTCTCTGAATCAAACCTGTTTCTAATAATTTTAAACTAGCCATCTCAGACCTGAGAAATGATACCATATAGATACACCCTTCTCTTTGGTAAGTGTAAGAGGCACTGGAGTCCAGATTTGGATAGTCCAAATTTGTGTACCCACTTTTTAGAAAATTGAACCAGATGAAAAACGCTTCACTTCATACCTTGTGTGCAAGGTAAGGTCAATTCACAGAATCACAGAATCACAGAATTTTCTAGGTTGGAAGAGACCTCAAGATCATCGAGTCCAACCTCTGACCTAACGCTAACAGTCCCCACTAAACCATTTCCCTAAGCTCTACATCTAAACGTCTTTTGAAGACTTCCAGGGATGGTGACTCCACCACTTCCCTGGGCAGCCTGTTCCAATGCCTCACAACCCTTTCAGTGAAGAAGTTCTTCCTAACATCCAACATAAAACTCCCCTGGCTCAACTTAAGCCCATTCCCCCTCATCCTGTCACCAGGCACGTGGGAGAACAGACCAACCCCCACCTCGCTACAGCCTCCCTTGAGGTACCCATAGAGAGCGATAAGGTCACCCCTGAGCCTCCCCTTCTCCAGGCTGAATAAGCCCAGCTCCCTCAGCCGCTCCTCGTAGGACTTGTTCTCCAGGCCCCTCACCAGCTTCGTTGCCCTTCTCTGTACCCGCTCAAGCACCTCCATGTCCTTCTTGTAGCGAGGGGCCCAAAACTGAACACAGTACTCGAGGTGTGGCCTCACCAGAGCTGAGTACAGGGGGACTAACACCTCCCTAGCCCTGCTGGTCACACTGTTCCTGATAGAAGCCAGGATGCCGTTGGCCTTCTTGGCCACCTGAGCACACTGCTGGCTCATATTCAGCCGACTATCAACCATCACTCCCAGGTCCTTCTCTGCCTGGCAGCTCTCCAACCATTCCTCTCCCAGCCTGTAGCTCTGCTTGGGGTTATTGCGCCCCAGGTGCAGGACCCGGCACTTGGCCTTGTTGAACTTCATGCAGTTGACCTCAGCCCATCGGTGCAGCCTATCCAGATCCTCCTGCAGAGCTTTCCTACCCTCAAGCAGATCGACACACGCACCTAACTTGGTGTCATCTGCAAACTTACTGAGGGTGCACTCGATGCCCTCGTCCAGATCATCGATGAAGATATTAAAGAGGACCGGCCCCAGCACCGAGCCCTGGGGTACGCCACTAGTGACCGGCCTCCAACTGGACTTGACTCCATTCACCACGACTCTTTGGGCCCGGCTATCCAGCCAGTTTCTAACCCAACGAAGCGTGCGCCAGTCCAAGCCAAGAGCAGCCAGTTTCTTGAGGAGAATGCTGTGGGAGACGGTGTCAAAAGCCTTGCTGAAGTCAAGGTAGACCACATCCACGGCCTTTCCCTCGTCCACCCAGCGCGTCACTTTGTCATAGAAGGAGATCAGGTTCATCAGGCATGACCTACCTTTCATAAAGCCATGCTGACTGGGCCTGATCGCCTGCTTCCCCTGCAAGTGCTGCATGATGACTCTCAGGAGGATCTGCTCCATGAGCTTTCCTGGCACTGAGGTCAAACTGACAGGCCTGTAGTTTCCCGGGTCTGCCCTCCGGCCCTTCTTGTAGATGGGCGTCACGTTTGCTAGCCGCCAGTCGATTGGGACCTCCCCCGATAGCCAGGACTGCTGATAAATGATGGATAGTGGCTTGGCCAGCTCCTCTGCCAGTTCCCTCAGTACCCTTGGGTGGATCCCATCCGGCCCCATCGACTTCTGCACATCCAAGTGCCGTAGCAGGTCACCAACCAGTTCTTCATGGATAATGAGGGCCACATCCTGCTCCCCGTCCCCTTCCACCAGCTCAGGGTACTGAGTATCCAGAGAACAACCGGTATTGCCGCTAAAGACTGAGGCAAAGAAGGCATTGAGCACCTCCGCCTTTTCCTCATCTCTTGTAACTAAGTTTCCCCCCGCATCCAGTAAAGGATGGAGATTCTCCTTAGTCCTCCTTTTTGTGTTGATGTATTTATAGAAACGTTTTTTGTTATCTTTAACGGCAGTAGCCAGATTGAGCTCCAGATGAGCTTTGGCCTTCCTAATTTTGTCCCTGCACAGCCTCGCTACTTCTTTAAAGTCCTCCTTAGTGGCCTGCCCACTTTTCCAAAGCTTATAAACCCTCTTTTTCCTCCTAAGATCAAGCCACAATTCTCTGTTGAGCCAGGCCGGTCTTCTTCCCCGCCAGCTCGTCTTTGGGCACGTGGGGACAGACCGTTCCTGCGCCATTAAGACTTCCCTCTTGAAATTCAAAACCAATTAAAATCAAGCCTTATGTGCTGCTTGAGGAGAGGAGAGGAGAGGAGAGGAGAGGAGAGGAGAGGAGAGGAGAGGAGAGGAGAGGAGAGGAGAGGAGAGGAGAGGAGAGGAGAGGAGAGGAGAGGAGAGGAGAGGAGAGGAGAGGAGAGGAGAGGAGAGGAGAGGAGAGGAGAGGAGAGGAGAGGAGAGGAGAGGAGAGGAGAGGAGAGGAGAGGAGAGGAGGGGAGGTGAATACCCTGCAAAATCATGCATTGCAGGAGGTGTGGCATAAATAAAAACAAATTATCAATAAGTCTTCTTTTCTGGCAATGATAGCAAGTGGCCCAGAGGAGACCAACCAGTTAAAAGAAAACTGATAAAATAGTTTTATTGTATACAATCACCTACATCTTAAAATTAAACTTTTAAAATTAGTACACTGATGTGTTAATAAATAAATATAAATATTAATTAAATTAATTGTGGATAATTAAATTGGAATAAAATAATAGTCAAAATAATAGAAGATATATGCAAGCAAATGAAAAACATCCATTCTTACTGCATTACAAACACTGCATTTGCAGGAAAAAAGAAAAACGCTAATGCTATAAAAACAAAAACTAATATTTAAGAGAAGAAAAACTGACTGTGTAGAGCAGTGCATGCACTGGAAGAATTAAACATGAATAAGGGTGCTGGCAGCTATAAGTCTTCACAAATTTGTGGGAAAAGGCATGCTTTTATAACATTGCATGTTTAAAACAGAATATCAGGAACAAACAGAAAACATAGATTTTTTTTTTTATTTTTTTTTTTGATTGAAAACGTCCCAGTGTTGTGGGCTTTTAACACCAATGAATATATTTTCATCACGTAACCCATGAAATCAAGAAAAACATTAACAATTTTCAATCGAATCTACTGTAGACACAAACTTATCCATAGAAGAATGACACAATAAAGCAACCACACAATACACAATTTTAGGGTTGAAGAAATGTAAACTTCTGAATCCTTAAATAAAACTTCAAAACTATAAAGTATCCCAGAGACACAGTTCTGCATGTGTTGTAGACTTTGGTAAATCATGTGGCAATGTAGTACTCTGTCCCTTCTTCACTGAACAAGGGTAGCAATACATAAATATTAGATTAAGAGAAAAAGACCCTCAGTTATCTTGGAAAATAAAATTTAAAAAAATGGGGGGGGGAAATTGATATTGTGCAGCAACTTATTCAGTCTTTGAAAGTAAAGAAATATTCTTTCCTTTGTCAGTTTTGAATGCAATTATTCTTTTTCTTTTTTTTTTTTTTTTTTTTTTATTTCAACTGTGCCTTGGGGTCCTAAGTGAGATCAGATCCCCTTTGCAAACACAGTCAGAAAGTTCTTGTCTCAAAGATTTTTCAGTCTAAATAGACTATGAAAAGAACAGAGGCATTGTGGTGTGCTACAGCAGAGCTGCCAACAGATTTAAGGTTTCTGTCCCTATATTTGCAACTTTGACCAGGTTGTCTCAAGAATAATGTTCTCTCACATTGAACTGCAAATATACATAGCAGTATAATACTGAAATTTAATGTGAACCATGCCTCTGGTAAGAGCCCATATTCATACACATGAGCAATGTAAGTTTCACGTGTTCATAAGCATTTTCAATTTAGGAAAAAAAAATAGTGTTACAGACTTTATCCTTTTAGCATTCAGCCCTTATAGCTTGTTTATAAAGTGGCTGCTGAATCTCAAAATGACACTTGGAGCTCAGAGTACCAGTAGCAAGCAGAGATTTGCTTGCAAATAAAGCCAATTGATTCCTAGGGGGTTCTCTTTGAGCACTGTATAAGTCAGTCTTGTTATGTGGCAAAAAGCTTGCACATTTACTTACAAATGGTTAACTCCATAAGTTCACACTTGATCACAATGCAGTTTGAAGAGATCATAAATGTAAGTTTTCTTATAAGCCACAGCTATATCAGATAATTTTTCTTTTGTTCTTCATAAAACAAATGACAATGAGTGACAGATTTTTCAAATTTTGTACAGAAAATGCTTCATACATTATTAAGAACCAAATATCGACACTTCTCTCACTCTGGGGCCTGTGGCCTCACTGAAAAAAATCCTCAAGTTAAATTCAGTAGACTGTTTTTTTTTTTTTTTTTTGAATATGACTTTATATGAAGCAAGTGTATTATAACCTAAATTTGTAGTAGTGCTTTACAATTAGTGTTATCCTTTCCATATTAGGAAGACTGGCAAGATGCATTTCTGTAAAGTATTTGTGTTATATAGTACCTTAAGAACAAAGCCTATAAAGTTCTAAAAAGGACCCAAGGAAAGGATTTGCAAGCTGAGAAAATAGCCAATCAGCAGTTAGAAAGTTAAAGGCTGAAAACACAAACTACATAGGGCGGCATGCCTTGCAAGAAAAGCTTTTTTTTTTTTTTTTTTTGACTTGCCTCCTTAGATTATTGGGTTTAATGATTATTGGGTTTAAAATTTACTAGATTTCATTAAGGAAGTCCCAAAATAACCCAAAAACACAAAAAAGGGAAAGGCATATCTCTGTGCCTGAGCTGTGCACTGTCAGCTCCCACTGGTTCCAGGAGGTGCTCAGAATCAGGAAAAAGATAATCATCACCTTGCAGGAATGGGACTTTTCACTGGAATGCTGAGGCTGGCTCTCAAGGAGTCAAAATCTCCACCCAGGTTACTCCCTGAATTCAGCCTACAGCTTTATCTAGAACTGGTTATTCCAAACTCAGCACTGGAGGATAAAGCCTCCCTTTTTCTTATTTCCCCTATTAAGTACTCCTGTGTACTTTTCCCAGACTAAACAAGCAACCCTGACCTGCAGCCATTTACTCTAATACAAACAATTAACTTAAAGCATTTGTCCTAACATGAATTCTGGCTCCACAACAACCCAGCATTCCTATGGGAAACAGCCCAAATTAATAACAGCCTTCTTTCTGCAATACCTGGAGTGCCCTCTCTTAAAAGAAAAAGATAAGAACACTTTTTTTTTTTTTTTTTTTTTTTCTTTCATTTCTCTTTCTCCTTTGGATTAAACAATTGTTTTTAGACCTAGAATGGCCTCCTACAGAACACTTGTGATATCACTGTATTGAATACAGCCATCATTTATGTCCCTGTATCACATTGCTGTTTTCCCTAAGAAAACATGAGACTTAAGGTATTCATTTGATTTCCAATATAAGAACCCATTTCCACATGCTCTCACTTGTCATTACATTGTTTATGTGGACTCTATCCAAAAGAGATGTAAATGTGATGGGTTTGTTTCCCCCCACCTCCTTCAAAATTTGAGACAGGTCCTTTTGGCATTTCAAAGCATATCATAGCAGATGATAACAGCCATGTATTTGTTCCCATAATTTTAAAAACAATTTCAAAATTGTTCTATTTCTCTAAATAAGTCTGCTTGCCTAAACACATCAGTAGCATCTGCCAGGCCCCATGAGATGAGCACAAAGCCAATGTATCTCTGAGGTGCTGATGTTACTGAGAGAGGTCTTCTCCTTCTGAGCACTCCTTGGGTGCACATGAACTCACAGTTCAATTGTAGGCTCATGAACATTGCAGGAGCATGGGTGTCAGAGAAAGTGGCTGATTTTCACTTCCCCACTGTAAGCTATAAACTCTCTGTCTTCCCATTAAAGCACATTATAAAACTACAGATATGAGAATCCTCTGCCTTCAGCTATCTTCAAATCCCTTAGTGCAGCATCAGCACTTTCTTCTTCTGTGCTTCTACTGAAAAATGATATGTCCTCTGCACTCACCACAGACAAATTCAGATTTGTACCATTCTTTTCCCTCTCTTAGTAAAGCCTAGGAATGACCCTGAGCATAGGGCAATAATAACAGGTAATTTCCTGCTTCTTAGTAGATAGAATATGCTTATCTTGCTCTTTTTATTCAGCTGCTGCCAATGAACCTCTTCTGGCTCTCAGTCTGTTGAGGTAAGGAGTGCTTAAAAGTCTAGGACATGATTGTGTGAACTTTAGACTGGATTATTCTTACTACTGCTCTGAGTTCTGCTGATTTCAAAACCTCACAATGGCCACATAACATGTGTTGCAGCTTTTACACCAATACCTGCCATTGTGGTCCACCATGAATGGTGAAAAGAGCTGAGAAAGAACCCGGAGTTCCCCATTATGTGCTGGGATGTATGCAGGCTTCCTTTCCTGCAGAAGGCACCATTTGCCATCATACTATCACTCAGCCATGACAAAAAACATAGTGTCATAAAGGGCAAATCTCCCTCCTCAGGTGGAGGGCCAAGAACTAGACACTGGGGATGGGATCTGGGAGCAGTTCTTATTATCTGTACCTTCCTTCCAAGACCACAGATTAACAGGGAAGAGAACTCACTTGTGAACCAAGACCTTGTTGTTCAGGGTACGCAACACAGGCGATGAAAACTTTAACAATATGCATCAAGAAGGTTTAAAATGAGATGGTTTGCATAACTCAGTCACAAAACAAATGGAAAAATTAGAAAATTAATCTTCAGTTCCTTGTTCAGAGTTACTTAGGTAAATTCCAGGAAACATCAGAGGTGCTTCTGGAGGTAAAAGTTTCCAGTTTGTCCGTTTGTTGTAATTGCTACTGCTACAGAATTACAATAAAAATGTAAAATAATATGACTACTTTGGTGGTGTTAATTCAGATGCCTGAGCTTCTAGAAAGTTTTTTCCTCGTTTTCAAAAATCCCACTATACATACTCTATATAATACAGAATGTTTCCATATGCCAACTAAATACTGCTTTGCCAGACTTTGCTTTTGTGTCTCCTAATACCTTTAATTTATCTATATAACCTTAAGTTTGCATTCCCATATATATGTGTGTGTGTGTATATATATAGTTTTTTAATTCAACATATTAAAATCCTGCTCCAGGCTTCTCCTGTGATCATCCTCTTCCCATTTATCTTTCAGACAGCAATAAAAATATGTAAATATTAGCCACAAAAAACTGTATTAGTGTAATGTTAAGGATGTGACTAACACCCACAAAACGCCAGAGGTTTCAAAGTCAAGGCTGCATATCGAGCCTGACTCTTTCAACACTCATGTTAAGTAAAATTCAATTAAAAAAGCTCTGATGAGTTGCAGATAAGATTATTTTACTACCACTATTACTTGTAATAGTTGAATTATGTGAATGCTTATAACATTAGTAACGTCCATGTACCATCGATCAGAATCACAGCTTCAGCTGAAATGAAAACAGACTAGACTTGAGGGAAACTGCAAAAAATGAATAAGTAGCCATCACCCCATGCCTTTGTGATTCTACTGAGCACAGGGTCAGCAGAAAACAGCTTTTATTTCCACCAATTTTCAAAAACCTCAGAAAAATGTAAGGATCAGTAGTGGATGGGTGAAAGCTAGCAACATCTTTTTACAAATTGAGGGTCTGCACCACTAGGAGGTATTCACTGGACACGAGAACAGCGTTCATTTAATGGACAGGATAGCTTGATAGGGAAACTTCCCCAATACATTGTACTGAAGCTTTACATACAGGCAGTGAGAAGAAATTAGAAGCACTGGACTCTTCTGCATGGAAAAGACTTAGAACTTGCACACCTGAGTGTTCATTTACACCCATGCAAAGTAAGCCCATATAAAAGGTCTTAATGCTAATAAGTGTGAGTGGTAAAGTGCAATACTCTATATAGCTATCTTATATGCTTTACAATATTAACTGATTAAGCTTCCCACAGAACATTTGCAAGGATATGTTATTATCTGCAATTTACAAAGATGGTTTTAAGTGACTTGCCCAAGGCTGCAAAACTAGATTGGCTCAATCAAATATTCTATCCCAGACAGTATATGACAGTACCTTGCTGGGTAGAGTAGATGTAATGAGAAAAAAAAATTTGCTATGCTCCTTTCTATTTTGAACCATCTCCAAATCCCTCTGTGGAAAATAATGGGATTGCTTAAGGAATGATATGTAAGAAACTTTCCAGAAGAAAACTAAAGGAGAATCTTTCCCAAAACAGTAACATTTGAGACTAGGTTGATAACTAAAATCAGATTTTCCAAAGTATGTTACAGATCTAGCAGACCTATTACGGAATTTTGTTCAGGTTTAAGTAGGTGAGCAGAATTCTTCTTGATGAGGTGAGCCATATGAATTTTAATTTTCCTAAGTGGCTTATAGGTAGATTGAAAAACACACTTCCTTCTTCCCTGGAAAGCAACTGTAATCAACACAGAAAAATTGCTGAAAATATCTGTAGATAATTAAAAATATAAAGCTAGTGAAAATGCATTGTTCCATTTACTCTTAAAGGAATTACCAATATAAGAGGTTAACACTTAATCTGTTGTTTGCAATTTACTACAAACTGCCCTCTTCATTGGAGGGAAAGCTTTGCAGAATCAAGCTGAAGATAATAATTTATTGCTTTTTATCAGCCATCTTTGAAAACCAGGCCCCAAAGTCCTAATTAACTAACATTAGTGGTTTAGTACCTCTTGGAGCAAACAATATCAGATCTGAATTACAAATGGATATACCTCTGCCCCAAACCTATGTTCGATCTCTGATAAAGAGTGAAGTTGTAAAGATAATAATGAATTAAATTAAGGTGTTTTCTTTATAGAGTTCTCTTGTGCTATGAGTTCTTAGTGAGAAACAGACTTCTCTTCTCTTCTCTTCTCTTCTCTTCTCTTCTCTTCTCTTCTCTTCTCTTCTCTTCTCTTCTCTTCTCTTCTCTTCTCTTCTCTTCTCTTCTCTTCTCTTCTCTTCTCTTCTCTTCTCTTCTCTTCTCTTCTCTTCTCTTCCCTTCCCTTCCCTTCCCTTCCCTTCCCTTCCCTTCCCTTCCCTTCCCTTCCCTTCCCTTCCCTTCCCTTCCCTTCCCTTCCCTTCCCTTCCCTTCCCTTCCCTTCCCTTCCCTTCCCTTCCCTTCCCTTCCCTTCCCTTCCCTTCCCTTCCCTTCCCTTCCCTTCCCTTCCCTTCCCTTCCCTTCCCTTCCCTTCCCTTCCCTTCCCTTCCCTTCCCTTCCCTTCCCTTCCCTTCCCTTCCCTTCCCTTCCCTTCCCTTCCCTTCCCTTCCCTTCCCTTTCCTTTCCTTTCCTTTCCTTTCCTTTCCTTTCCTTTCCTTTCCTTTCCTCCAAAGGCAAATGTAAAAAGGTAGCAAAAAGCAAGGAAAATTGGATTTCAAGTAGTAATAATTATTCCTCTATATTCTTTATGTTGCTTTTGATATTTGCACTGTGGAAACACTTCTAGTGTAAAGGAAAGCTGAACAATGATATGTGAAGCAAACAACTAATTCAAAGCAGTCACATGGAAGTCTGTGTCTAAGAGTCAGCAAATTGTAGGCACTACTATTTTCTGCTGTCAGATGCAGAGAATAGCAACATGTTCTTGAAAACTGCTTTATCTACAGAAGGAAAAGAGGCAGCAACACAGATTGGTCCATAGGTATTAGTGTTCCGCCATTCTCTGCTACCCCTCCACCTAAGAAACCCCCCATTAGCTGAGCCCAATAGCCTTACAGGCAGAACAGTGACATACAGTCTCTATCTATCTACTTATAATTTGTTTATTTATTTTTATACTGCCTCATTTTCAGCAGGAAAACTGGCATGCAAATTCTCATTTTGATAGGTGATTAACATTTAACTGTGGAGACATATGTAGTAGCAACCAGGTATGGACCAGTAGCTATGCAATCACTCATCTCACAAAAGAATATTATTACAAGAGGACTTCTTTTATCAGTGCTCAGATGATACAGCTATAGACCTGTAAGCTATATCAAACAGAAGAGTTATTCCATCAGTTACAAAACAGTGTGTTAATTTGCCTTGAAATATAAACAAAATATATGAGGGAGGAGTCAGTTTGCAATGACTCCTTTTAAATTCCTTCCCCAACAATCCCACACAATGCACAGTTATTGGCATTGTAGTGGATTAATCTTGTCTGTTCTCAAACCACAATAAATATCTTGTTCCTGACCTTAATGAAGTACATAGTTCTGATTTTGATCTTATATTAACTTTTCACAAATCAGGAGTTCCTCTTGTTTTAAGCTAGTATGTAGGGAGATCAGAGTCAGACATTTATCTAGAAATCTGTTATAGATCTCTCTGGGCATAATTCAACACTGCACAAAGATATACATGTTGTTGGGGGGAGTGGGGGAGACGTTTTTGAGTTTTTTGTTGTTGTTGTTGTTGTTTTTCTGGCAACCATTGTGGTCTCCTTCATAAAAGGTTGTGAGAGGACATAGATTCAGACATGCTGGAATGTAGTCTAATCTCTTCATTTTGATCTTTAGAAAATAGAGATGTCTTTATTTACTTTTCTTTTTTATATACATTGTCATTCAAAATATAAATACTTTAAAAGAAGCAGAGAGAGGTCGGAAATCTACAAAAAAAAAAAAAAAAAAAAAAAGAAGAAGAAAAAAGACATTGTTTTAATTGTCTAATCAGCTCAACCTTTGGGAGAACAACCCTAACCCTTGGACAGATGCCAACAACTGCCATTTAGGTATTTACATATGTTTATCCTCTCAGTCAAATGTCTTTTATCTTAGGTTTGACATGGGAGTACAAATGTTCTGACCCCTACAAGCGATTCTCAAACATTGGATAAAAGACTTCTTTTCCCCTTTTCTAAAAGGATGAACACATACTTTTACCCTCCCTAATTCTTCTTTACCAGTTCTGTTTACGTGTGTGACTAGAATTTCTCAAAGGCTGGACTTTGCAACTAGGCAAAGTTAACCCTCTACAAGTCTATCTGTAGTCTTCAACTATGCTTTGACTTTCAAAATCACATCATTGTGTTAATATTTCCATATATAATATACAAAACTTAGGTCCCTCTTAGAATTTGGGGAAAATGGTTGTGAGATCTAGAAGTATATCTGGAAAGAAATTCCACATAAGTACATATCCAGGGGCTTTCTTCTTAAAAAATATATTATATATAAATAAATCACTTTTGTTCACTGTGCCTGTCTTTTTCTGTCCACATGTAATTCAATAGATAGTTAAGGCAGTAAAAAATAATTATCGGAAATGGCAGCCTTTGTGATCCCTCTATTCCCTGGCATAAAAACTGGATTTTTCTGCTTAGGTACACCACCTTGCCACTAAAAAAGCCATCATTTAAGTAAGTAAATAATCATAACTCTATTGTGGTTTTAAAGAACTCAGTGAATATCATGTTTCAGCAATCACTGATGTTTTCTTCAGGTTAGGTATGAAACACAGCAATAAAGTTATCTCTCAGCTTTATAGAACCCAAACTATTTGATGGTGTCTCTGTAAGATCAAATGGAAATTAAAATCTGCGGAGGAAGTTCAAATGAAGCTTCCAGCTAGAACTGCAACATAAAAAGCTCAAAGTTAATTGATAAACTCCAGGCAGAGAAAGAAGCCTCTAGGCTTGGCTTGGCTGTTCTCTCAAACTACAGTAGTTCCAATGACTGCTTGGCTTTAATCATACATCTAGTCGGAAGGAGGACCAGGAGGTCTACCTGAGCTCTGCACCTACAGGCTGCCTACAGAGCCTGACAGAAGGTAATTTTGGTAAGGTTTTCAGGGCTACCCTCTACAGTCAGTAGGTCTCTCCTTTCTGTCTAGGGAGGAAAGAAAAATGTTTCTTACATTGGTAACATCAGTGCAAACTCTTTGCAAACTCTTTGCAAACTTTGCCAAAGTTTTCACAGGAAAAGCTACCACAATTCACGATTTAATTTTAATAAACAATCAGCATGGAAATTTATTCCTGGATAAGATTTTTTTTTTAATCAAGAATTTAGAGACTATAGTCCACAGCAAAATAAACCATCTTTTTTTTTTTTATTATTATTATTTTATTTTTTTTATTATAAGGTCCTAGCAAGAAACTTAACTGACAGAGTTCTTGATTTTTTTGTTTTGTTTTGTTTTGTATTTTTTCCAACTCAAATGTTGCTCATGTAGATATATAAAAATTTTCATTTCTGATTTCATATTTACCATGATGTTGAAGACATCAGTGACAAATGCTGGCCAGACAAAACCCATAAAATTGGTTTTATAGTGGAAATGTGGTTTCTTACTACAAGATCCCATCAGTTGCACTGGCTATCTTTGAACTCAGAGAAAGCAAAAAGTGCAGTTAGCAGGGTATTCACCCTATACAAACCAGCGTCCTAGGATCTCTCTGTGGTCCAAAATAACATGAATTTTCATTTTCCTAGTTGAGAGTCACACTCCTCACCAGACCATTATAAAAAATAGAGTTCTCAGAAGAGTCTATACTCCAGCAATATGCTGGAGTTCAGTTTGTGGTGGTTTGGTGTTTTTCTGTCTGTGTGTGTGTTTGTATGTAAGTACCGGTTTTATTTTTTTATTATTTTTTGAAAATTTTGCCAGGAGAGGAAAGTTAATTGAAATGTGGAGTTACTTCTGTCATTTAATAATTAGCAAGCACTCAGAAAATATATTATTCATTTTTTTAAAACATAAATAATTAAGATGTAATAATGACACTTTTATAATATTTCATTCTCTGTGAATACTCTCCAGGATTTCCTTACATGCTAAACCTACACTTTGCTCCCAGCTAGTAAATGTCTTTTCTGCAACATTCACTTAAAGCAAATGGGTCAAAGGGATCTCAACTTCCTTCCCATTTAAATATCTGTGAGAACATCTTTAAGAGCTCCCCCTTCTCACCCCCCCATACCTAGAAAATTAGTCCTTTTTAAGTATCCAGACTTTTAGGCATTCTTATTATGCAACTAGAATGAGTTACAACCAGAATGCATCTGAAAGTGTGGTGGTTTTTTTGTTTGTTTGTTTTGTTTTGTTTTGTTTTTAGCATGTTAAAGCACGTAAGCATTACACACCTAGAATTTTGGAAGCCCAGAGTTTAAGACTAATGAAATGGGTTATGACTAAAAGTGACAGGTCCATGTTTCAGTTAAAGACTCTGTAGTTTGTTTGGCTTATTTAGAAATTAATATTATATAAAGACACAGCTAGGCCAAATTCCAGGAAAGCATGTTCTCTTACTTTATGATCAAAGATCCGAGTCCTGCAGACAGCTGGGTAGAGTTCCGGCATGTTCCAGTCTCCTCTCTCTTCCACACATGTAAGGCCATTGAACCTGAAACTATGGCCTTCTTCATGCTGCAGTGGCAGTATGAATATACAGTGCTTCAGAGCAGTACAATAAAGCTACAGAATAAATGAAAATAATCCCAACCACTTAGTATTTTTTTTCCTGATTTATACTGTTGTAAATACAAGGAAATCAGGCCTAGTTACTTTCTGGGAATATTTGTGGTTGTAAACCCTCTAGAATTTATTCTTCTCTTTTCTGATAGTATAAAGCAGAGTTAAAGCCAATGCAAATGTAATTTACATTAAGAAACTTTCCTCTGTCAGTCTTATGTAAGCATATATTAGCATAAATGGGAAGCACAAAAACTGCAAGTTCAAGCTTTACTGTACTATGTCATGAATCAACTGTATATTTTTGTTAAGTTCTCTTATTCTTATTTTAAAATAACTTTTTAGTATCTAAACTGAAACAATTAAAATCAGTGGGTAGATTTGCCCACTAACCAAAGTGCTTGAAACTCTCCAGTGAATGCTGAAAAACACCAGTAAGGATTCATGAAAACTCCCCCAGAGGAAAAATAATAATAATAATAATAATAAAAATGTTAGGAGAGGAGAGATTACAGGGTCTGCTGCTGCAAGGCACAAAGAGCGTAGGAAA
Organism: Aythya ferina; assembly: GCF_964211825.1. NCBI lineage: Eukaryota > Metazoa > Chordata > Aves > Anseriformes > Anatidae > Aythya > Aythya ferina. The sequence goes on from NC_140301.1 coordinate 52,026,590, forward strand.
TCTGACAAGGACATGCCCAAGTTGAATCAGTGAACCATGAGTGTTAAGGTTAACAAGAACCAAAACCAGAGGATCAGACCACCATGGCCAATAGCCAAATCAATGCCTTGCAGAAAACAACAAAAGAAGGCAGAGGAAAAGTTTGCCAATAATCAACTGAATGATGACTGCAGTCTTGGTGAAGCTCTGTCTAGCCCATCCAAATGGATTGCTTCACTGATGCCAGCTATTTTATCAGGTATATCAGTAACCATATCAGTTGTAACATGTACAGAATTGCTGAGATCAACAGAAACCCAGCTCTTGGAAAGAGTTAAAACACATGATTAGACACAGGGCCAAAATCAAAGGGCCTTCTCCCATCCTACGGGTGGTGCTATCTCAAAGTATAATCTCACGCTGGGGTGGCATAATGTTATTTATCAACTAACTTGCCTATATTTGAGATGGGCAAGACAGAGACTTCTGTTTAGCATGCATTTAAATGCTGCCAAGCAAGAACTGTGGCTGTGACAACCGTCTTGTAAAGTTCTCAATAGGAAAACAAGAAAGGAATGAAACAATGAATATAAGGTGTGTGAATATGTGGACACATGGTGTAATATACCCCTGTCATAAACACTCAGCACTGAATGAGAGTAGGAACAGAGAGAAGAAACAAGAGGAGTTGTAGAACTGGGTGATCTAAAGCTTTTACCCACTTTTCTACACCTGTGCTACCTCCCCAGCAACTAGTGGTCTACTAGTTAGTGATACATAAATATGCCAGCCACGACTGAGTTACAGAAAAGAACATAGTTCATTCTCCTCTTCTTCTGGTCTGATCTGCAGTGACAAACGGGAAAGGAAACTGTAAGAAATCCTTTGCCTTCGCATGCTACCATGAGATGTGCCTCATGTTACCAGTTATATTAACTTTACAGTCAGGTTCAGCACAAAGCTCTCAGAATATCTCCTTTAAAGGTGTGTGTTGAGAAATAATCATAGAATCATAGAATCATAGAATATCCTGAGTTGGAAGGGACCCTTAAGGATCATCAAGTCCAACTCTTGACACCGCACAGGTCTACCCAAAAGTTCAGACCATGTGCCTAAGTTCACAGTCCAATCTCTTCTTAAATTCAGACAGGCTCGGTGCAGTGACCACTTCCCTGGGGAGCCTGTTCCAGTGTGCAACCACCCTCTCTGTGAAGAACCCCCTCCTGACGTCCAGCCTAAATTTCCCCTGCCTCAGCTTAACCCCGTTCCCGCGGGTCCTGTCACTAGTGTTAATGGAGAAAAGGTCTCCTGCCTCTTGACAACCCCTTACGAGGAAGTTGTAGACTGTGATGAGGTCTCCCCTCAGCCTCCTCTTCCCCAGGCTGAACAGGCCCAGTGACCTCAGCCGTTCCTCTTGCTAAATAAGTAGCAAGACTCCAAACCTTTCAACAACCCCTTCAGAATTTTGCCTGAAGAAGACAATGAGTGGAGTGGGCAAAGCTGAAAAATCAAAATGATGAAAGGTATTAGTATAAACAGCACCTGCCTCACAAAAAAAGAGAAAGAGACAATAAAATATATAATAATAATAGTAATAATAATAATAAAAATAAACAACTTTAATTTTCAAAGTGCGTTGGCATATTGTGTAATTTGATGCCATAATAGGTCACTAAGTAAGTACCATAACTGGATTTTTTTAAAGGGTTGTATGTTTCATGACAACTAGCAACATTTGAAGCTATCTGAACTAAAATAATGAGGATAATCAAATCTCATGCTTCAGTCTACAAAATGACCACCTATAGTAGTTGAACAAGGATTTTTCTTCCATGTGCTAAGTGCATAGTGGTTAGGTTGATTTATTTCCTTGCAAAGAGGAAGGTTTCCTTTTCCTCTGCCGCACTGGATATTTCCTGTGATGAGAAGAGGATACCAGCTCACTGTGCCAGGTATGCCAAAGATTATTTAGAAATCTAACTTGTAAGGAAAATCCACTGTATGTGAATTTAAGCTAATACATTTTTTCTTGCAAATTGGGCAGAATAAGAGAGCGTACACAGTTGGTTACAGCAAGTCAGCTGACAGGCACTAACTTGTTAAGCTGCCGTAATGCAATCATATATCACACTGTGCCTGTATCCTGAGGAGAAGTGGGACAAATAGCTGAGCATGCTAAGATGCCATGAAGTAAAGCCAGTTTTTTGCTTTATAGGTTTTGTCTTTTTTTTTTTTTTTTTGTCTTTTTTTTTTTTTCTTTTTCCACACACTTTTTGGATTTTCACAAACTGCCTGCAATGTACAAACAAGTGCTTTTGCCATTACTTTTTAAAAGCTAACTGCTATGTAATTTTGGAGTCTTCCTGTTCTTCTTCTCCATTTCTTCTTATAAAAATATACACAAACAAACACACTTTTATGAAGATAAATCCCAAATAGCTGTATATCTTTCTCTAAACTGTCTGATGAGGTGAATATTAAAACTCAGATGGAAATTCTCCTTTTGGTGAATTCTGCACAAGTGTTGGAAATTCTTTGCACACATGTCCACAACATCCACAGCTCCACTGACAGACCCAGGTAGGCTGAAAGAGCAATCAGGATACCATCTGTGTTTGGCAGAAGATTTCTAACCACTTTGCTGCTTTCTCTCTCTCATCTCCCTTAGTGTGAAGAGACGGAGGAACCCATGGAGATTCGGTGAGAATTTAAACAGAACATATTGAAGGCTGCACTGACAACTGTGGATTCAAAGCAGATGAAATATGAGTGCTGGAGCAGCAATGGTGCTATGGATTCAAAAGATATCTCAGAAGTGGCTAGCACAGACACCAGCTATAAGGGCTCAGCATGCTCTCCTTGTGCTCCCACATCCCCAGATCTACTTTTGTATGCAAGGTTTTACTGTTCATAGAAGCTTATTGCTGTTGATACTAACATGAGCAACTCCCTAAAGTACACGATGAAGCAAACATCATGTACATTGAATGAAGAATGTTGAATTCATTCACTTTCTGAAAATATACATATTTGTCTACCTATTTTCATTTACCTTTAAAAAGGTGCCATCAATTTAAATAATACAGAATGTGGTTTTTTTGTTTGTTTTTTTTTTTTTTTTTCTTTTTTGCCTGTTGTCTGTCATGCTAGTGTCATGCACATATAATCCTCACATTTTCCATAGCTGTGCACAATTACTTTATTTTGCATAACTAAAAACTGGGTCGTGTTTTTGAGTTTCTTCTGGACAGACTTGATCTAGATGGACACAGATCCACTGTTGTCACTGGAATGATGATCTCTGCTACCCCAGACATAAATGTAATACTCTACCTAGGAAAATACCTGCAGAACTATAGAAAAGAGGAGAAGGACAATAAACAGATGGAAAACCTTATCTTCTTTGTAGCTTTCTAGACGCAAACTTTTATGTCATGCCAGTAGGACATTGGTGTTGAATTCAAAATAGATATTTATTTTTTTAAGGGGGGGGGGAGGAGGAGGAGGAAGAACAAACTTATTTTTGTAATAGTGAATTACTTTTCAATACATCTGCCAGCCTCAGAGTATCATACCACATGCAAGTTAACATTACTGCATTACTTGGCAAATATATGCACATAGCTTGTATGTGTGGTGTTTTGCCAAGGCTTTTAGGGTTGAAGAAGACCAGAAATTTAAACAAAATGTCCTGCAACCCAAATCAGTCATGATATGTCCATTAATTTAGAGTCTTTTGAATTATATGATTCCATTTGTTGTTCTGTTGGGAAACACATACGGTTTGTGTGATTATAGCTGGAAATGTGACTGTGTAAAAGGGGCCAGAAAACAGTAAGATCAAGCCAGTTCTTGTTCTGCTTCCTCAGCAAAAATGTCAAACTCTGATTGCAAAATTTTTATGGGGCGTTGTTTTCTTATTTATTTATTAAAATATTATAGGTCAAATTGAGATGGGCTGTAAAGAGATCAGCAAGGCTCACCAAACTAATAATAAAAAAGTCAAAAAATGTACTAGGGATATGGCCTATCTAGCCCAAAGTAATGTTTTTCTTTCCAAATAATTATTTTAATAACCTGCAATATCAAAACTCCTTACTACCCTTAAGGTAGGAGGAGAGGGGTAAAAGACAGAGAACAGTTTTATTTTTGAGATACCTGCCTGAATTTGCAGAATGGATGACTTGAGAACATATCAGTTTGCTACAGTGCATAGTTTATCCAGACATCTTAACACTTAGGATGCTGTTATGTATTTTATAGGGAGTCAAAAAGATACAATACTGTCCCAAAGATGCTAATGTTTCCATGAAATGAGAAAACCAATCTGAAAATTACTGAAAGTAATAACAACCTTCCAAACATCATTTTCAGAGTTTTTTGTTTTTGTTGTTTTTTTGTTGTTGTTGTGTTTTTATTTTCCTTCTGAGATAAATTAAAACACTATAGCCTGCTTACCTCATACTCATATTAAAAACAAAATTTTGAGGTTGCAGCATCCACAAGGCTGAACAGGTTTTAAACCCCATTCCATTTTAAATTTATTTATATATAGATGGGAGACTGTTTAATGATGTTGCACTTATTTGAAAAATTGGCCCAGAGTGCTATAATCAGAAATTACTGAGAACTAAGTACCTTTGAAAATCTGCTCTTTATTTAAGTACCTATGTGGGAGTTGAGCTTGTTAAAAATCATTTTGGTTGCTTAGCAGATGCAAAGGCCAAAAATTTCACTGAGATTTTACAAAATACACGCTATCAAAATTTCCCAAATTGGTGTCTTTGAGTTTGTTTGTTTGTTTGTTTTTTTATTTATTTAAGAACCCCTTACAAATCTTCCAAAATAAATGGAACACCATTGGGAAATTAAGTTTATGTGCAACAAGTGGTTTTTTGTTTGTTTGTTTGCTTGTTTGTTTGTTTTTGTTTCTTAAACTCCTAAGAGTCTAAGAAAAACACAAAAAGTATTTGGACTACATACTGAAACAGGTATAAAACAGAAGTTAGGAGTTAATGTTCTTGCAAAGGAAGAGATCAACTGTGAAATTCTGCAGAAATCAGCACATCTCAATGCATTCAATGATAACATGGCAAAAGGGGTAAATGCTGGGGTGATGAAATGTGCTATATGTAGATACATATAAAATGAAACGTTGAGAAAAACATTCTTACATACAATACTTTACTACTCAATGGATAAAGCTTGCATTTAAAATAGAAAATTCTAAGAAAAATATCAGCTCACTAGTTATTATGAAAGAAAATCAAGTATTCAGTATCTTTAGGAAGAGACTGGAGAACAAAAAGGAAACCTCATCATACCACAGTATAAATCCAGGATTGGCCAATTCCTTGAGTTTTCAGGGTTCAGTTTCCAACCCATAAAAATAATATGTTAAAATGGTAAAAGATTATGACACAAATCAGAAGGATTTCAGCATGGAATAGCTTTTCTATAGGAATGCCTGAGGATGTAAGAACTATTCTGCCTGGAAATTGGGTAACATAGGGAGGACAGGTAGAGGTTTACAAAATCCCAGTTGTCCTGGAGATGTTGGGTAATGATCAGCTATTTCCTATTATCTTCCTGTTCAAAGGGCCTTTAAAGAAACCACCCTCTAAACAAACAGAAAGTATTTCCTTATGCAGCAGATAGCAGCTTTGTGGAGTTCCTTGCCAAAGAAGGCTGAAAAGCATTTACATGGGTTCAAGGGATAGAAGAAAGATCTGCCAGCTACTAGACAGAGATCAGGCTCAGGAAATCCTTTAACATAAGAAGGATCTTAATTTGAACATAAGAGGATTCTTGAGGCATATGACAGTGGAAGATTATATATGTTTCCCATGTCTTATGATACGTTCTTATATTTGCACTTACATCTACTGTTTGATAAAGCATACTGTGTTGAATAGACCCTTAGAATGACCCACTATGGATTTATTTATTTATTTACAGTCTATAAATGCAACAAGTCTCTACTTAAGACTCTCATGACTGGTCATTTGGTGTATACAGTGTGATGCCCAGAAGAGTGTTGAGAGTATTGTGAAATGTCTTGTGTCACATACCAAAATGAAAGCAATTGCAGTATCGAGCTTTTGTTTAAGCATAATTTCTTTGAACATAAAGGAAGAGTACAGAAAAGAGTGAGAAGTGTCTATTGTTAAGATAAAGCATGCTTTATTGGAACTCCCATGGTAAGATACCGTAGCAGTACAATTCATCTCACAGACTATGATGGAAAGAGCTAATACACTATACAGAAGAACAATTAGTGAACTAACCAAAAGGTGTATATTACAATGTTTTTGTGCAAAACGTGGAACTTGGCACTTCACAGGGAGGTAAGAATGTCTCTTTGTATTTATTAGGTGCATTAAAAAAGTCAGTCTCAAAAAAAAATTAGGTTTTTCTGTGACCAGTATAGTAGTCAATCAGATGGAATACAGCAGAAACGTTTCTAAATAATATAGTTGTTTCTGAATAATTTCTCCAATTTACCCACTTTTCAATGAATTTCAGAATACCTACCAAAGTTGAATAGCTATGGGTTTCATGTCATCCTTGTATTGATGCAATGGCAGCTGCATAATACTGCCTGGTGCTGCAATATGTAATTTAAATTAGTTCTTAAGAATTTACTAATATAACCCTTTGTTTAAGTTCATGGGCTAGCTTCACCCCTGATGGCAACCCAATGAAAGCACTGAATTTGAATAATGTTAACATTATGCGTTGATTTAAAGATGTTGACAGGATAGCATTTCTGACATCAAAATCACAGAAGTTGGAGAAAGAGTTCTGGAAATGTCAAAAATGGAGAACTGCCAGTGTTCATTGGATTAGCAGCATTTGCAAACTACTACCCGGCCAACAAGAGGCATTATGAAGAAATTTGTGATCAAAAGTAATCTCCTGGCTTAATCAGGTAAAATCCTATATGACTAATGGCAAAAGTTCTTTCTCATGCATTCAAAAATATTGATAGTTCCATGATTGAAAATAAGTTTGATTTTTTTTCATTTCATTCACATTGTGACTTGAACAATTCTGAATTGTAAGCAGGCTGGGACAACAACGATAGAGAGAGAAAATCAAATAAAATTCAACTTTGAAATATAAATAAATGTCTGAGCTAACACACCTGAGAATGATATGGGAATGCTTTTTGCCTATTCCCTTGCCATCTCAGAAACATGAGGTTACAGATTTACAAAGGAACTTGAAAAGTTTGAGGTTAAGTTTTCAGCTGTCTCTGATGTTCAAGTTCAAAACTTCTGGCACTTCTCCCTTGTCCTCATTAGATCTCACTGATCTAGATAGCAAAAAAAAAAAAAAAGTTATATTACCACACTTGAACACACTGGAAATTTGAATTAACCTTCCTTTGAAAAACACTAGTAAAAATTTAGAGAATAATCATCTTAAAAAAACACCAAATTATTAATGTTAACAAGGTTACATCAATCTCCAAATACCATCACATTTTCCCATAAATGATAATGTCTTACTTCATTTCATCATGTTGCTAAAGCATTCTGAACTTGGAATTAATTGTAATCTAGTTCCTTGTTAGCTCAGCATCAGTTACTGGAAAAAGGGAAGGGAAGGGAAGGGAAGGGAAGGGAAGGGAAGGGAAGGGAAGGGAAGGGAAGGGAAGGGAAGGGAAGGGAAGGGAAGGGAAGGGAAGGGAAGGGAAGGGAAGGGAAGGGAAGGGAAGGGAAGGGAAGGGAAGGGAAGGGAAGGGAAGGGAAGGGAAGGGAAGGGAAGGGAAGGATATTTTCAGTGCTGCAAAGTTGTGTTTTATCACAACTTTGTTGAAAGTGAGACAGTCATAACACACACACAGATATAATGTATATATATGTGTTTGAATTGTCATAATATATATATTATATACATGTGTGTATTTGAATTGCCTCTGTGAGGAAGAATAACATGGTGTGCAGAGAAAAGGGAAGTAACAAACATGGTGGTTAACCCACACACTAAGAATACTCTGAGTGTTCTGGTTAATTACAGAGAAGCCAATTGTTTCATCTGAAAGATGACTCCTTATTTAAGTATACTCAGAAAATGGTTAATTAGTTTACTTAACCAACTGTACTTTTACTTCACCTTATTCTTTGTGCTCTGAATGACGTTAAATGTATTTTACTTAATCCATGTAATTTGATTAATTTCCCTTTAATTTTGTTACAAAGTATCAATGTGAATCATTGAAACATCTAACTACAGATCTCTCTTTGGGGTGAAAAATAAGCAAAGGAAAGAAAAGTAATTTAATTTAGCCTTAATAAGCTGCAGACTGATGTTTACAATAAATCAGTCACTATTACCATCCTTAATAGTTGTGAATGAGACAGAGCAGATGTGGATATTTCTTTTCTCTTCTTTTTCTTATTCTTAGGGGCTGAATCTTACTTACATTCTTCTAAAATGAGCACATGTGTTACTCAAGCTGGTGTAGAACAGGACTATTTTATAAAATAAGTATCAAGGCCAACAGTCTTTTAGTTCTTCAGGTTTGTTTTCTTAAAAAGAAGATGGATGTTCAGTTTCCTTGCAACATTTAAACAGACGTGACAGTCTATAAACAGCAGGAAAAGTGAAGAAAAGATCCTTACAGGTTAAGTGTTTTCATTCAACTTGTGTGTAATATCCTTATACAATAAGACAGTTCCTTAGAACAGAATTGTAGCTATACAAACTCTATTGGTTTCATTTTACAAATCTATTTGTTCTTGATTTTCTGCAGATATTGGAAATAATAATAATAATAGTAATAATAATAATAATAATAATAATAATAATAATAATAATAATAATAAGGCTTTTCTGGAAAATCTTTCCAGAAAAAAAAAAATAAATGAAAAATAAATAATAAAATAAAAATCCAAGTAAGACAATAACAGTTAATACTCTGGTCATACTACAGACACAGTTTGCATTAGCCAATGTGTCTGTACTGCAGGTGTCAGTCATGAAAAATATAGGAACTAAATGAGGAAAAATTATTTTTCAAAATTTCTTACTCTAACCAGCCTACGAATATTTAGAACTCACCTTATGTTTCTACAAGATTACTTCCTTAGTAGTTTTATCTCTGGAATTACACCCAGGATGAGATACACTCTCAGCATATTTTTAGAAAGTTTATGAGAGCTAAGAAAGGCAGAGAGGAGGAGTACACAGGAAAAACAAAAATATTTTATGCTTTTGCAAGCAATTAATTCCACAGTATAAATGTCTGAAAAGGGAAAGGTGCTGGATAGCAAACCTGCACGCTAATGCATACCAATATTTAAAAACTACACAATGTGCTTCTTTATCCAAGGATCTTTACAAAAATGAGTATTTGTTATTCCTCTTTAGAGATATTGTGTTTTGCTAAAGGTCACTCAGCAAGCTGAAACATGAGCAGAAGTGAGGTGTTCAGTCTCCTGTGTCTGTATCCTATCCACCACAAGGAATCATGGTCCTGCTAAGATGAACAGCTATGAAGAGAGGCTTTTGTCTGATTAATCTTTTGTCCTGTCAGGTTCACGACACCCTTTGCAAAATTGTAGTTCAAGGTTTTGTGATGTTTACCTTACATATCACCACTTTTTTTTTTTTTTTTTTTTTTTTCCCTGAGATTTTTATAACTCAGGCATGAAAAATTTGCTCCAGGGTGAAAGTTGGCATGAAAGTGTCTCCAGTCAGGACCACAGTTTTTTTGTTGTTGTTGTTTTTGTTTTGTTTTTATTTGTTTTTGTGTTGTTTTTTGTGTGTGTGTGTGTGTGTGTTGGTGTTTGTTTGTTTGTTTTCTAATTTATTTATTATTTATTTGTTATTATTGTTGTTATTTGGGGGTTTTCTTTGGTGAATACTAACTTTGGGGAAAAAAAAAAGAAAAAGTGAAAATATTTCCAAGTGCAACAAGATCATTTTCTCAAAACATTACACAGGCAGAAATGTAATAAAAATGCCATGCCTTAATTCAAAATTAACCCATTCTTAGTCACTCTGTCCTCTTTTCCACCTGAGTTAAGCAGGATTGGAAGTAGGATTTATTTATTTTTTTTATAATGCTGTTTGTTTTTTGTTTGGTTGTTTGGTTGGTTTTGGTTTTAGTTGTTGCCTTTTGTCTATTTTTTTGTGTTTGTTTTTTGGTGGTTGTGTTTTTCTTTGTTTGTTTTAAAGTAGTCTACTGCGGTAAAACAGCAATGGCAGGAGAGCTGTGAGATCTTTTTACTCTAGTGAGTAAAGTCACTAGAACTCTCAGTTTACGATGATTTGGCTGAAGTTCTGCAAAAAAGGACAAACATTCCACTTCCCTCAAATTAACAGTCAAGTTCACCTTCAAGTGGTGGGCCCCATCATAGCATTAAGGAGGGTACTAAAATTTGCCCTTGCTCCAAATTGGCTGTGGGTATCCCAGAGCATGACTGGGTATACTTGGGAAAGCTACTCAGCTCAGCCATGGGAGATGTGCTTTGCCCAGGGTTGGGATAGAAATAAGTTCTATTCTGATTTAATATTTTGTGTGTTTTTCACTGGGTTGGTGCCCAAGCTGCCTCAAATTCACAACCAGTATTACAAGTTTCAGATACTCTTTCCAAACCTCATACCCCACCTCTCTTGCAGACATGGTGTGAATGATAAGAGACAGGCTTCAGTTTTTCCATTGAGGCAAAGGGCCTTTTATTAAAGCTTCTAATATGGAAAATATCTTACATGCAATGCTTTAGATCACATATTAAACATGCTTTATATGATTACTTACTCCATCAAGAAAAGTAAAGCACACACTACCGGAAGAAAAACCTGTACCTGTACCTTTTCTGTACCAAAGAGGTTAAAATCTGACCTTACACAATTGCAGTACTGGCAGCACATGATTGTCTTTTGGTCCACGTCTCAACTGCATAAGCAAGAAATATACTCCCACACCTTTTTACACACAAAAGGCATATTTTTCAATGTAACAAATGTATCTTTAAATAAACAGCTATCGGACTTCCAAATTCAGGACTTCATACAAGGGAAGTCTGGCTTCAATAATGATAATTTTGGAAAGAATTTGGGGTAATGTTAGGGAATATGGATATTTAGGACTTCAGGAGAACAGGGATGTGTATCCGCATTTCTGAGACATTTATTTTGCATTATGTTGTCCTATTCAACTGTTGTGTAGATTTAAGATTACGAAGGTATCAAATCCCCCCCAAAGTATTTTTTTTCCTCATAAAAATTATATTTCTGCCCTCAACGAGATGAAAGACAAATCTCTCTCTTAATTTTAGTGCCCTGAATAAGAGTCTAAAAATCTCCCATTCTTAAACTGTCTTTTGAAAGATCATGTGGTGACAGGCCACACCAAAATGCCTACAGGGAGAGCCAAATCTTCTACCTTTTCTTTGCCCAAAGATTACTGCTTTTCCTCATCTCGTCTTTCTTCATTCCAATGCCATAGGACTTATTCGTCCTTACTTTGTCACAATGGCTCTTGCAAATCCTTCCTGGGACCAGCGTTTGCCAAGTTAAAGTCTGTTTAATCACTGCTAGAGTACGTACAGAGGGAAATGTTCAAGTAACTTGATATTTACAGGGCTGGAGCACCTTCCAGTGACAATTGGTTAAAACTGTATGATTGTATAGTGGTCTGAAAAAAGATAAATAGTTTATTACAGATAAAAACATAGTAAGTTGTACAGTTTTAACTTTATAACCAGTGTTAGAGTTACAACAAAATTTCCAACTGTGAAAAGTTGCAAGGCAGGAAGGATATGTAGGCCCATAAGAGAGAAGAAATGGAAATTTTGATTGTAAGAGATATCCTTATCCCTTTCCAAAGCTGGTAAAGTTATTGCATTGCTAATTGGGACAGATTTAGGGTAGCCAATAAGCATTTTGAGATCAGCTTCAGTGAAATAAGGATTCACCTAGGTTCTTATTCTTCTCAGCAGGGAGTTCTGTAGCTGCTCATGCTTTCACAGATTACAAAAACAAAGCTTTTTAATATGTGTATTTATCATCCTCAACATCAAGAAACAACATGAAAAAATCCTTGAGATGCTGATAGCTTTGCAGTGTAAAAGCTTACTGGCTTCTTTATATTTTTCCTGCCTAATAACTTTGGATAACTTCCTGTTTATTGTCAGTGCATCTAATGCATATGTCAGCCTGGTGCAGCACTGACATGATATATGCATTAGACCACACATTGATAGCAAAGAGAAAGTTACTTGATTCTGACAGGACAAGAAAATTACCCACAAGCAGTAAAATATGGGGTTGCCATGTGACTATGTTCTGCTTCAAAACCATGTATCACATGGCGATAACATAAGAATTAGGAAAATGTCAGAGATATTGAAACTGCAAAACCAGTTATCTGGTCCCTTTGCCTGTATGTGCCCTGCATTAACACACATAACTAGTTTAAGTCCACTTACATCCTGTTGAGCTACTGATTTTTATTTTATGTTACTGTGCATTGTTTTCCACCACAGTCAGCCTGATTGCTACACCCCTTGTGCATTGTCTTGTTTCCCTTGAAGCACTAGGTGACTGCACCTTTGATGCAATTACTTCTGTTTGCAATGGTTTTGCTGTTCACCTACCCACACACACCTTCTGGTCACAGTGCCTGCACTGCCCTAAATTTACTTGCCAGACTGAAAGAGGTAATACAGTCCAGAGGAAAAAAAAAGCAAGGTTGCAACAAATAACTTACTCTCAAGAATAACAGTTTAGTGTCCTCCCCAGAAAAATGCAGGATTGCAGTGAATTAAGACTGAAATTCCTTGCAAAATTGTTGAGGTTTTAATTGGATCTGAAGTATCCAAATCATCAACTCAATGAAATTAAGGAAGAACAAAATTTATTAGCTACAAATAAAACAATACGGTTAAGGTATTCCACAAGGAATCCACTAAGCAAATTCTGGCATTTTATGTAGTTAATGTGAGGTACTGAAAGATAAGTCGTTGGTTAAAAGTCCTGTACATGTATTTTTGCCTTTACTGTGATTTGCATAAATGCCGACTGTGCTACCTGAAAGCGTTCCTGTCCTGATTTATGGGTGTGTTTGTATTGCTCATATCATAAATCTTCTCCTCTAGGACACTTCTGTTCTAGTATTTATTGACCAAAGACAATTTGCGTTAAGAATGTTTTGAGATCTTGCCAGATATGCACTAGGGGATATTTGAGAAAGCATTCAGTACTCAAGTGAATGAATCTAGGCAAGTGAATGATCTCACTACCCAGATAAACATTTTGCCATAATATTTTAGTACCCTATTTTATTAAGAGAAACCTATGTCTCCATATGCATCTATTTACCATAGAGTCAATTCATTTAGGCCAAATCAAAATAAGTGCTGTAAGAAGATAATTTAGGCTACCAGCCTCAGGTTGGAGATTACAGTTCACTGAGAAAATCTTCAGCAGAGTCAGATCTTTTTCCACTAAATCTAGGTTGAGCCTAAGTACCACCCCACACTGAAACAAAGTGCCCAGGCATGCCCTCTATGCCCTATTTCTATTTTAAGAATTTTGTTTAGATATAACTTTTTTTTTTTTTTTTAAACCAATTATTATTATCAAACCTGAAATTACCTGGAAAGCTTTGATTGAAAGGGGCACTTTGCACTGTTTGTTGTTTCCTCAGAGTAAAGAGTTAATGAACAAAATAAACAGTCCATACAAACAGGGGGGGGAATTATGTTAATAAAAACCAAGGCACAGGGAGATTAAGGGATGCATGTGCAGGGGAAAGCAACTACGCAGCACTGGGTGGCACAGGAGCTCATTTCTCCATGCCTGTCCCATGGACGGCCCTCATCAGATGTCCCCTCCTGGGACTTGGGGAGGGCAGCCCAGTGCTAGAAGCATAAACCTCTGCTGTGCGGTCTCTTGTGGCTCAGTGGGGGCTGAAGACCCCCTTTCCCTCAGGACTAGGCACCTTTCCTTTGGAAGGCAGAGAGAGAGGGCAGAGATTCCCTCTGCTGTCCCCTCCTGCCCACCCTGCCTCAGGCAGGGTCTTCCAGAGTCTGCTTAAGTCCCAAGTGTAGCTCTGCCCACCCACCGCTCGATGCTGAAGTTCTCAGTCCCTCCTGCTAAAGCTGTTTCACTTTGCAAGAAACATTTAGAGATTCATTTGGCCAAAGAGAAAAAGCAAGACCGAGCATGAATCTCTATCCTGCTGGTTAGGGCACTCACCTGGAAGGGAGGAGACCTGGGCTCCAGTTTCTCATTTCAGTGAATGTTTATGTGGTTCATATCAAACAGCCATTGGATAAAATACTTAAGTAGTCATTAGAACAGGGACTGCAGCCCAGGTTTGCCCCCTCCCCTTCCAGGTGAGGGCCCCTAACCACCAGAGAGTCATGCTCAGTCTTGTTGTCTCCCTATCTCCCTATCTCCCTCTAATGAATCTGTAATTATTTGATGCAAAGTATAACAGCTTCCACAGCAAAGATGGGAGAGCACCCCTCCCTTGCTCCCCTCCCCCTATTTGCTGGGGAGATGGCAGAAGTGGGTTCAAAGGCTCTTGGGCAGAGCAGGAAACTACACTGAGGTCTCCCTGTCCCGGCTGGCAGTGGGAGAGGTGGCACTGCTCCTCCAGCGGCTGTGCTTTGAGTGAAGCTGTGAGGCATGCTCTGAGATCACCTGGCAGACCAAGCCCCTGAGGGGACCACACACAAAATAATACCTCATCTGTAGATCCCCATTCAGCCAGGCATGAATTAGGTGCTGAGCTACCCAGGACTAAGACGCTTTGTGGCAGGCCCACCAGCAGAGCTGAAGGCACGGGGGCTTCTCCACAGTCAGGTGTGGGGGGCACTGGGATGGTGGCAGAGGAGCAGGGGTTGGAAGGGACTCTGCCAGGACAAAAGTGCCCACATCCTTGCCTGAAAGCAATCCCCAGTCATTTGCCAAAGACCACACAGGGAGACTGGGAAAGGAGCAAGAGCTGAAGAACGATCTCCTGAGGCACAGCCTGGGCCGGGGCAGGCAGGCACCTCTTTGTTCTCAGGCACTCCTGTGCAGTCACTCAAAGACTACCGGTAGCAAGAGTGGACAAGGCAAGCTGTTCATCACCCAAAAGATTGCATCTAGCAGCCACTGCTATTTCCAGTGGATATATGTAATTAGCAAAGCATTCAGTAGATACTCCTGAATGAAAAGCACAAGTAAAGCTGGTGAGTTCCTGGTGGAAAGATTGTGTTATCTTTCCAGAGGAAAACAATGTGTCTATGTGTAACCTTTTAACTCTTTTTCTTTTTCCTCCTCTCACTCTTATGCTGGATAATTATTTATTTTGTAGCTTAATTAGCTAATTATACATGTGTTATGGTGCTTTTAAGCAGAAAGTCACTTTGTTTAGTTGTTGGTGGCATGTGGCTTTTGTTCAGCTTCTGTGATGTCAGTTTATAACATAATCATCACTACTTGCAATGGTCTGAGGTGATGAAGTCTGTTGCTGATGCTAATATTTTAATTATCAGAGTAATGTTTGAAAAAGCACCATAACTGACAAGGAATGGCTTCACGTGGGTCGAGGGCAACCAATGAGTTTGCATAAGCCCCTGACTGCCTGTCTGTGAGGTGCAGTCACACTGCACCTCTAGAAGAGTGCATTTTGAAGCTTTACAGAAAGGACTAAAAGGCACTGACAAGAGTTCACCAAATCCACTCATGAATTATTTTTTCTGGCAATCATTGTTTGTTTGTTTGTTTAATAAAATGTTTTTATTATTTTTATGTTTTTTTGTTGTTTGTTTGTTTAAAAATAATTTGTTGTTGTTGTTTTGTTTTGTTTTAAATAAAAGGACTTGAACTGGATCCCCATCCCATCAGCTCAGCAATAATGGGGTCTAGGCAGGACTGTTTTTTGGAAGGATATGCAAGTCGAAGCATATTGCAGGCAGCAGAGGCAGCTTACCTTGCAGCCTGCTACATCCTCACACAACAGCACAAGTTCCACCTGCCTTCAAATAAGCACTTGTAACTTACCCTTGTAAGTGCAGGCCAGATGGAGAAGGCTATTGCAGGGGTTAGTGACTCAATACCTTACCAAATGTCCATCCAAAAAGGCAGCTACAGTATGTATCAGTGGTCATTCTCCACACCTATCCAGCCCTTTAGTTTGTCTTATTCAGAGCATGGTGCCTAGTGCCAGCTCTAAACCCTGACAAACGTCTCTTGTTTGAATTCAGTTGTCAGACATAATGTATGCAGTCACAGACCTGCAGTAACATTTATTCCTCCTTCTACTGAAAAGATGAGTAAGGATCTTAGGCTCATTTCACCAGTGGTAAATTCTAGCCATCTCAGTTAGGACACTAGTCTTCCCCAATTCCTTATCTAGTCAGCTGAGCTGCTCACAAGCACTATTCTGAACATGTGAATTAGGTTCTCCTGAGAATTGCCCTTTAAAAAGTCCATCTCATGCAACAACTCTACAGCCACTATCTTACTTTCCCTTTAACAGTGTTTAAAACTCTTTTTTATACTCACAGATTAATACTCTACACATTTCTATATGTTAATATGTTAAGAAACACACTTTCCTGTGAATCTATTAATTTGTCCACCACAAACTACTCTTGCTACCTAATGAGTACAGAAGGGAAAAAAGTATAGCTTTTGAATAAGTCCCTTAGAAACCATAACATGTACAACAGTTCCTACATGATCGGCTTTGAGACTGAAATGTTGCTTATGTTTTTAAGCTCACTGACAGTTTTATGATTTAAAGGCATTTTTTCTGCCTCTTTCCCACCCTCCCATTCACGTATTCTTCATGGTGGTGCCTGTGCAACAACACTCAGTAATAACCTTTTTCCCTAAGGGATCAAGGAAGGAAATTCGACAAGTCACTGCCTCTCCCCCCCGCTTTTTTTTCCTCTCTCTCTCTCTTTTTTTTTTTTTTTTTTTTTTTTTTTTTTTTTTTTTTTTTTTTCTGTGCGTGTGTGTGTGTTTCATTTGGATGGTCTCTGAAATGGGCTGGAATGCAAATGGAAGATATTTGGCAGGTTGACATTTGTCTGCAAAGCTAGGCACTGAGCCAGAAGCATGGAGCAAGCTGGAGTGGGTTTACATAAAGTGGGAGCAATGGTGCCAGAGCACTCCAATACGTTTTCTCCTGAGACTCATAGGCAACCCACTCAGTACTTCATTAAGGGTGAAATCCAGCACTATTTGAAGGGCCTATGCACCAATTAAGTTCTCAAGGCCTCTGCACTGGTCTGAATTCCACCCAAAATAAGAACTCTTAGCTGAGGAAAAGATGCTATTACCCAGATTACTGTGTGCTCCTGTGAGGAAAAGACTGTTGGCATATGGTTGGAAGCAGCACAGTCCTTCTGTACAGTCCTTCATAGCTGCATCTTTGCAGCATGTTTGGTGCAGACTCTTCTTTGTCCGTGAACTTTTACAGTGGGAGAGGGTTCAGGAAAGCAAGAGGGCAGGATATCTCCAGGAAAGACCTTAGAATATGATCATTGTTAAAATGGGAATACAGGAGTCACTCCTACAGTGAGGGGATACAATGAATACAAGTAGAGGGCTGACTATGGTGATGTGGCTCAGAACAGCACCCCAGAATCATTTCTTCATCTATAGATATGATGCAAAAATACACGATAAAAGAAAATGGATGGCCATAATACTGCATTTACAAAATCACAGAATCACAGAATTTCTAGGTTGGAAGAGACCTCAAGATCATTGAGTCCAACCTCTGACCTAACGCTAACAGTCCCCACTAAACCATATCCCTAAGCTCTACATCTAAACATCTTTTGAAGACTTCCAGGGATTTACTACAGACAAGAATTATCTGCTCTCCCTTCAGTAGGCTTGTGGTGGTTTTACCATGCTGGGCAGCTAAACACCACAACCGCTCTCTCACTCCCCCTCCTTTAGATGAGGAGGGGGAGAAGTAAAGCAAAGAACAACTCACGGGTTGAGATAAGGATAATTTAATTAAAGGGAAATAATTATAATAATTAAATAAAAACTACCATGAACTAAACAATTTAACTAAGGGGAAATAAAAAGGGAAAGGGGGAAAGGGAGGGGAAAAGGACAACAAACAAACAAAATAAATGAAGGCTATATGGAAGTGCAGAGGAAAGAAATTACTCTCTACTTCCCACAAATGAGCGATGATTGACCATGTCCTTGAAGCAAGGCCTCAACGCACGCAGCCGGTGTTCGAGAGGACGACCGACGTTTTCCCAACGAGAGCCCACCCCTCCCCTCTTCTTCCTGTTTCCACCTTTTATTGCTGAGTGTGACACCACATGGTATGGAATATCCCTTTGATTGGTTTAGGTCAGCTGCCCTAGTGATGTTTCTCTCCTCACTTTTTGCCCACCCCCTAGGAGGGTTAGAGAAAGGCCCAATGCTGTGCCACTGCTGCTCAGCAGTAGACACAACACTGGTATGATAACACTGCTGTTCCAGCTACAAGTACAGAGTACGGCACTGTATAGGCAGCTGCCGGGAAAGGTAACATTCCAGCCAGACCCAGTACAAGGCTGGAATATAGTTTCTACTAGAGAAGAGGTTAAACTAAATTGTTCTCTTTTCCTTTTTTTTTTTTTCCCCATATATATATGTGTATATATATATATATAAGGCAAACAGGCATTTAGTAGCTCTCTATTGCAGTAGGCAGTTAGTCTTAGATGGAGGAAATCTTTCTATTAACAAGGTCATTGCCATTATTTTGCATGGGTTACATGAACGCTCATTTGTTTGCATGCAGTGCAGAGAACACTGCATATTTTAACTTCTAAACAATGGGGTGGCAAAATGTCAAAGAGACACAGAGGGACGGGGGGAGCATGGCGAATGCTTGTAATGCCCCAGAGTCTTTTCACAGCAAAACAGTGATAATACAAGCTAATGGTTTCTGTAATATGAACCAGCATAAGGTCAGTTTAAGACTTTTTTTAGCTTCCATCAGAGGGCATCTGCTCCATAGATAAATCTCTTTACAAAGTGCATTAAATTGAAATGTAGAGTTGAGTACTGAATGCTGAAAATACGTTTTTCAATTAAAAACCTCTTCACACTACATAGAGATGCCAGAGAAGCTGAGTGCAGGGATAGGGATTCACCAAACAATTTGTGAGATCAACCCATCAATTGAATATTAGCCCCTTGATGCACATGCTTAACTCCCATTAGTGGCACTGGGAGTAACAAGACTGCACCAATGGAGAGAATCGACCTCATAGTCTTTACACAAATGCAGATGCTTCCCATTGAAATTAAGGTGCTTTTAAGAATGTGGGGTTAACAAAAATACAGTCTACACAATGCAAGTGAATCAAATGTTTACATTATATAATTGCTTTTGCCTGCTTTGACAAGGAAAATTAGCTCTGTAAAGTGCCAGTTCTAAAATGCATACTTGAATACACTTGATGAGCATAAGATCCCTGCACACCTAAGGCTAGATTGATAAAAAAACCTCACATATGCAATTGAGATAATTTTTTTTTTCCCTTGCAGTTTCTGTCAGGAGCCTGTGAATTGAGGCAGTAACTCTGTAATTTGCAAAAGTGTCAAATGAAAGGAAATATGCTTTAGCATGTGGGCAGGATACATCCAGCAACAGACTGATTGGAGAAGAGAATGCCTTGCCGCAGGTCAGCAGTTGCATGGTCTTCAATCAGGACTTTGGATTTCAAGGTCAGAAAGAGTTATTGCTATCATCTAAGATACATTGCAGGACTTAGGTCTTTCTCAATTTAAATACTTGAAAACACACACAAAAAAAATGTTTTCTTGTATGGAGAATCTACTGCAGAACATTATAATTACTCTCCCTATCCAAACAATAAACAAACAGTCCCACAAAATGTGTACCTTTAAAAGTTTTCATCTGAATTTGTCAGCTTTTAAGAGCTGGATTTTAACATAACGTGGGTCTGCTGAACCAAAGAACTCCTCTCCTCATGAGAAATGATTGGGATTTATTATTATTATTATTATTATTATTATTATTGTTCTCTAGTCAACAGCAGAGGGAGAGAGAGGACATTCTTTTGCAAGGTGGGACACCCAAGGTCACTTCCCAGTTTTGCCTGAATTGGAGTGGTGGAATTTGCGTTACATTCCCACCACAAGCCAGTGGATCACACTGGAGGCCAGAGTAGCCTCTAAGCTGAGCTAGTTGTGTCAGCTGATAAAGGCATTTTCCAGTGAAGGTTCGAAGACTTTCTACCTGGATGGCCCGTAAAGTTTGCATACAACTCATGTGAAGTTGTAGGTTAAGTGGACAGCAGTAGAATTGAACTCACCATCACAGGGTTTTGAAAGCAAGTAAAGTCAAGGAGAGGAAGTAGAGTAGTGAGCTCTATAATAGTTTTAGTATCAAGGCTACGTTTCACAGGGAGGCAAATGGCTTGTTTTCTAGGGCTGCCTACAAACACTGACACAAATGGTGCAAATTGCAAACAATGAGTGGGAGAAGTGTATGTACAACCTACTGTATTTTCTTCACAGGTTTTGTGTGTGCCTATTTCCTCCATGATGTTTTGTGAAAGCTCTCTCCAAGGTGCCACAACCTGATTATTATTTGTAGCTTTACTTGTAATGCAATTCCTCAGAAAGTAACAAAATGAGGAGAAAACAAAAACAAAGGCTAACAGGTCCCAGAACATCAGGAAACTGTATTATTTTTATGAATTAGAATGCAGGCTGAGCCAGATATCTTTCAAATCTGGGGGACTCACAGAGCCAAACACTGGTCTGACACACCTATGTAAACCCATTGCCCTCAGTGGGATCACACAAACATGTATAGAGAGACACAATCCATGGAAGGATTAATTAAGCAGATGGCTAAATTTTGGGGGTGTACTGTTTGCCTAGCACATTATAATTCTAGCAAATGGGATTTGTGTTACTTTTTTTATCAAGTTATGACCTGTATTTTCAAATGTGGGTGCTTACACTTAGGAATTAAATAAGTGCCCTGTTTTCCAGAGACACTGAGTACTTAACAATTCCACTGCCTGTTCTGTTCTTGTTTTTTTGTTGTTGTTTTGTTGTTGTTTTGTTTTCATTCATTTGTTTTTGTTTGTTTGTCAAAGTGTTTAAAATATTACTTGGTTCTGCAGAGATTTATGAAGCATCAGGGATCTGAAAGATCACTTCCTTAACCAAAACAGCTGTTTAAGGTTCATCTTCAGAGATACAATTAGGAGTTGATGAACTCGGTAACTTTCCCACTTACCACTTAGGTTCATGGAACAACAATGATGTAATATGCTGGTGGAAAGAAGAAGATCTACACCTTTACATTTGTCCTTCCAGAATCCCTCCTATTTTCCCTCCACTCTGATTATGTCTACTAACCTTATTGAAAGTCTTATGGTCACAGAGCACAGCACAAAACTCCAAGAAATCTGAAACTTACTTACAAAACTGAAGCTTACTAACAAAATACCAGTCGAAGATTAACTCACATTTGACCGGTGTTTTGGACTAGATAGCCTCCTGATGTCCTTTCCAATCTACATTGCTTTTTTTGATTCTAGTTAAATCATACGCACTATGGTTATGAAGATGACTTGGGGGGAAAGTCAGAAATGTTTGCTGAATAATGACACCTCCTAAGCTACTAAGAATTTTTTTGCAAGTCCCGAGTAGACATTTAACTTTGTAAGGCCAAGAGAGTCAACCTAAGGGTACCCAAGGCCTCCAGAGAACTATTAATAAAAAAGTGAGATAGATTAAATCATTCATAGGGGAAGGTGGGTAGGAAGAGGAGATGTGAGAAATCTTCCAAGTCATGGCTGTGGCAGCAAGAGCTTCTATGAAAGATGACACAAGACGTTGATCAAGGCAAAACATACCAAGGCACAATGAGCTGAACTTCAAAGGTATCAATTGCTTTTGAGCTTGGAAGGGAAAACCTTGAGACCACTGCACTGGCCTGAAATCAAACTGGAAGAAAAATGCAGTAAGGAATGGTGAGTACTATCATTTATTAGTAGATTTATTATATATCATTTATTATATGTATCATTTATTAGTAGATGTAGATGACTGAAGAAAGTAAAGGTCACCGCGCTTCTCCAAAGCACTCAGCAGTATCTGAGGCCAGGACAACCAGCTCTGAAACATAAACCTCTATACAGGAGAAACAAGGTTATTAAGATCTTCTGGATGCAGTGTAGATAAGTGTAGATAGAGAGGCAGCTGCAAGTGTTCAGATGGACTCTTTGTTCCCATATACAGATAAGATGGGGCAGTTCAGGTTATAAAAATATATGAAGTCAGCATCAAAGCATGAAGCTGGAAAAAGAGAGATTTGCAATGTGTTCACTACTCCGTATGGTCACGTGAATTTAGGCTCCATGCTCAGTTTCCATGCTCCATGTTTATGCTACTTAATGTGATGTTTTTCATTAATGGAAGGCCAATTCTCATTCATTTTATTTGAGTTAACAGAGATTGTTCTATTAACAGATGCAAATTTTTGTGTGGCCTCATAATTTAGCAGAAAAGAAATCAACAGCTCTATATTATGCCTTCTGCAGCTTCTTCTAGAAAAACACCTGCTCCAGAACTGATGGTCATTACTGATGAGGGAAGGGAATCTCACAGATTTTCCTTCAGAAAGAAAACACAAATATTTGCCTTTGGGGAAAAAAAAAAAAAAAAAAAAAAAAAAAAGTGATGTGAATGCTAGGATTTCCGTAATTCTCTTTTCCATCAAGTATTTTACCATTCATACTGATAAGCTATGTTAACTGAATCTAAGCATGGTACCTAATATATTTTTTTCTCTTTGTATAGTTCTACTCTATGAAACATTCTATTAACAGAGATGCAGCTTCTGTCTGAGAATCATATGACAATTAAAACACTACAGATCAGGTTTATACTGTTGAAATATATAAACTCAACCCTACATTAACCTAGAGCATTTACAAAGTCCTAGAAGTCATGGCAGGAATCAGACAGATGTAACCTGACTCCTCTTTACTTAGATTTCCATGGAAACCACTTTTCATTATTAGACCAGGTCCCAGATTCTTTTTTTTTTTTTCTTCCTAAGATACCAAGGTCAAACCATAATTAATGTTTAATCATCAGTACTGTTTTTATTTTTTAAATAAAAACACAATATTCCCTCTAGGGAAAAAAAAAAGTAAGAGAGTAAGGAGAGTAAGATGTTGACTAACATGTATTTAATACCTTCAGATCTAATAAAATAATGATAATTTCTGCTAGGCAATGTTATGCATGCTAAGTACCGTTACTGATCCAGTCCATGTTGAGACAGCTGACATGTCACAATTATTTCTATATCTAAGCATATTTGAAATTTAAACTCAGAAGAATTGGAAATATTAAGCATGCATAATCAAGGTTTAAATGTACAAGGCATAAGTGGTGGAAGCATATATCTCCCCCCCCCAATAGTCTCGTAGTATTCTTAAATAAATCTTTTACTCAATATATCTGTTTGGTGACACACAATTGATGAATATAGTAAAGTCCTATACACATTTGATTCATATATACATTTTGTTATCTTTCCCTTACAGGTAAGTAGTGCTTGTGTCCATCTTTTCATAATAATAATAATAATAATAATAATGATAATGATAATGATAATACAATAGACATCATTAAATCCACATTTATTTTTTTGTGCTGGTTCAAAACATGGTTAGATATGCCTTCTAAAAGAAATAACTCAGTGACAAATATAAATAGGTTTGGCCTGTTCTCTTCTGAAGAATCAATTAAAAGTTTAATTAAACATACTGTAATCAAAGAGGGAAGATGTCATCTCTCTTCAAGGACTTAAGTGGGAATTTTTTGTTTGCTTCTTTTTCTCTTTATTAGAAATCTAACTATCAGAGGCATCTGACTTTTAAAATAAGACATTTTCTTTGTCAGATTAAAAAAAAATGAAATAGCATGAGGCAATGACAATATTGTCAATAGGTGTAAATTAGCTATGTTTATTTAAAGGTGATGCAGAAATATTAATTTATATCAGTGGGGAATCTGACACAAACACTGTATACTTTATCTGGGAAACATTCTTGATTTTACAAGTTATTTAGTCTTATAAGTAGTGTTTTACACAATTAACAGACTTGTTTCATACAGTAGATGCTGTTGTTTTTCTTATTGGAAAATGTATTGGTTGTCATTGTTTTGTCATATATTGAAATTCATCATAAGGAAAAAAACAGTATCTTGATATAAAGAAGTTTACTTTATTTCTTTCACAGCTATAAAAGAATCCAACAGTGATAAGGTATTTGAAAACCACACTGTCCAAATAATATTAATATGCAGAGGTGGGAAATGAACATCAAGTTACTCAAAATCAACACTGTCCAGGCAGAAAGTTGCATCTCACAAAATAAATTACTTGTAAAACTAAATGTCTATATGAAATATTAAAGTTTAAAACCATTCTGTATTACCCATTTTAAATACAGTCACCCAACTTATGCTGCTTCTTCTCCAACCATATCTGAAAGTGAGCAGGCACACTGCATCAATCAAAAGAAGACTGCAGTGAGAAAAATAATCCCCCATCAAAGCAAAATACATAAATACATAAATAAGGCCAGTATTACATAAAATATCAGCAGTACTGAAAAGTATTTAAATGAGTGTTTAAAAACTTAGGGGTGTTTTTCTCTCCCTCATTCTGCTTCCCCTCCATCACACACACACACACACACACATGCAGCCTGCGCTTGCTTTATTTGGCACCTAGAGTCTGGTATATTAGGCAAATATTTATGAACTTGACTTTAACCAAAATCCTGTTCACAGCTGCACCTGAGAGTTACTCCAGTCTTGGATTGGAGCAACTCTTGGGGATCAGCAAATTGTTTGCACAGCCACGGAGGGAGAATTAAAAATCTTGTTGAATCAGGATTAGCAGTCCACACGAGGAGGAGGAAGAGAGCTTATTTCCATAAGCTCTTCATCTCCCAGGCTGCTTCTCAACTCTCTGTGGCCTGCAGACATGTGTGACCCAAAAAAGAAAAGAGGAAGAAAAAAAGAAAAAGAAAACAAGGAAGACAGGAAAAATAAAGGGGGGGGGGACACTTTTGCAATAAGTTATTCACCTTATCTGCTGGGCAGGGTCCGAGCTAGCCTTCCTGCCCCTTCAGTGGGACTTATTACCACCTCCCACACTTGGAAATGCATACCAGTGTAAAGACAGATCCCAACAGTATGTCTAAGCCTTTGTTCCTGCCTCAAGCAACATTGCCAAGCAGGTTAAACTTTGTGGGGCCATGTTTATTTCTGCCTTCTGATTAATGGTAGAAGAGCTGTGTATGCTGTCTGAAGCATACATCACTCTCATCTGTCAAGCTGCCTACTTACCTATGCCTCCCAAAGTCTGGACAAGAGCATGCTCTCTAATCATTTGGGATCCATTAGCTGCTTGCTATTTGCATGCACATCAACAGTGTTTAAACCCACAACACAGTGCACAAATAGAGCAGGCATCAGTGTCTTCCATGCTAGATGAATTGATAAAGCTGGATGGGGTTAACAGCCTTATATTTAGCCTTAATCTGAAACTATGCAATAATTTACAGCTTCGTTAAATTTGTTGTACTGTGAACTCTCCTGAATATCCATGAAGAGAGGTTTCAAAGCAGCTGCAGTGAAAGACAGCTACCAGAGCAGGGACATGAACTTCATTTCCACACTAGGAACAAAAAAAGTACCACATTGTCCCTTACTGAAAAGGGAGAACAATACCAAAGTCCAACCAAGGTATTCTGGAAAAAAAAAAAAAAAAGAGGTTGGGATGCTTGTAGAATCTCCATCACCCACTCAAGCTCCTTCGTGACCATGGGCACCATTGGCACAGCCTCCTCTCTTGAGTGCAGCTATGATGTTTGAAGTGCACCAAGATTATTTCTAGACAAATCAAACCACAGCCAAACAGAAAGTATACATATGTAAGTTCTATTGATTATAAAAAATAAATAAAAATAAAAATAAAATAAAAATAAAAATAAAAATAAAAATAAAAATAAAAATAAAAATAAAAATAAAAATAAAAATAAAAATAAAAATAAATAAAAAAGAGGTATTATGCAGAAAGAAAAAGAAAAGAAAAAAAAAGCTGCATAGTTCTGCATAGCAGAGTCAGATTCAAAATGACTGGGGATGTCTATGTGAAACCAAACAGAAGCAAGCCCTTCTTTATACATATACATTTCTTCTATTTGTATTTGCTGTCCCAGGAGAGCCAAATGAACAATTCTTTCAGTATTAATTGGAGGTTATATAGCTCAATCTCTAATATACAGTGTGCCCCAAACCATATCCTTCCCTGTGATACTTTGTCTATCAGCAGGTCTTCTAATAGCTGCAATTAAGTAGAAACAAAAGCAGAAATCAATTTGTGAAGTGCTCGAAAGAAGAGAAAAATCACACATGTCCTAGCTATGTGGTCATTTCAATCAACCATCCTTTTAAGAAGCTACATTTGTGACTCAAACTGAAGTTTGAACAGCTCAGGTTTGTTGACTTTGGCAGTCTCGGTTGTATTCACTAGAGTAGCTTGAAATTTTTTAATGAAAAATGTGTGTGCAAATGTGGCCCATTTTCAAAACTTTCAAAACTGGATTTTTTTTTAATATTGCTAAAGCACATTAAGGTACTTATGATTTTAAAGACAGGGTTGATTTTTTGTTTGTATGTTTTTCTTTTTTTTCCTTTTGTACAAGCTTTTCTTTTCTCTCTCCTACCTCAGAGAAGCTGCTTTTGCTTGTTCCTACGTTGCTCATTTGACGTGATCTCTTCCATCACAGCCTCTACTGCTGCCAGCACTTACACATTGGAACTCCACTGGAAGGTCTTGTCTGTGACTGTGGGCCATTTTAACCACTACAGAAATCTTACTGCTCCTAGACCGCCTCAGGGATGGAGATCCTTAAAGTCACGTAGGCAACCTTTCACACCTTCGACATTTCAATTGCTCAGCCAGGCTCTCTCACAGGTGACTGTGGCTGTGTTACACTTGCCTAAGCTACCACCCTCCTAGAACAGCATGAATCTGCGTGCTCCTACTGTTGCTTCCCCAAATCTGGTGGCTCCTACTAACAGGAAACATTAAGGCCCTTCTGGGAGGTGCTTGTGACATTTTGTCCTTTTACTTGGCATAAAGCACCTGGTCTGCAAGACCTCTCTCTCTTTTTTTTTTTTTTTTTTTAAATGTCCTTCACATCCCACATCTCCTAATTTCCTCCTGAAATTTCACTTCTTCAAACTTAGTAACCAACAACAAGCAACCTTCCCCATCACCCCTCCAGTTTCTTATCTGCCCTTCACAGTGAGAAAGGCAATGGGAATCACCTCTTCCCCTCATTCTCTGCAGAGTAACTTCAGTTTCCAACACCAGCATTTGCCTGCAGCTCAGGGAACCTCCACAGACTTGGTCACCCCTTCTCCAGCTTGCACAGCTGATGTTCCTCCAAACTCAACTACATTCAGCAAAGCAGCCAAGACTTGCTGTCAGTGTGTGAAATGAACCCTAAAAGACAATAAACCCCAAAGTTATTCAGCTGCCCATATTGTTTCCTTGGCAGTAGCACCAAGGTGACAAGGAGGTTGCTCTCCTAGTCACACCTAAAAGAGATAAATTGATGGATAATGCAGGGTGGGTAAGATCCACTTCCCAGAGATGTCTTCAGTACATTTTTGCAGATTTTTTTTTTTTTTTTTTTTTTTTGCTTTTGCTTTTGTTGTCTTTTAGACTGGTGCAGTGGCACATTGCATTAGTACAAACTGGTGCTGATGCTCAAAGGCTGTGCCCACTCTGTCAGGATTCAAAATATTACCACAATCTGCAAGTAAGCAATAAGATATGACAAGGAGTGTGATACTGTAACATAACAATGTACCTCGAGGGACACCTGTGAGGGAGGAGGTGAAACTGAGTGTATTCAACTGCCCAAGGTGTGATTTTTATCTCAAACTATAATGTAATAAGATGTGATAATAAAAAGGCACAAGACTGAAACAAACCATGTCTTTTTTAGAATGTCAACCTGTTTATGTGGCATACTGTAAAAAGAATGTTGTGCAGTTTCCTGCCTTCTAAACAGACTACTTATAAAATTACCTGATATAATTTACATCAACAAGTTTCTTTAAAAATAAAATAAAGCCATTAGCCCTGGTAGCCCTAGATTATAATTTCCTCATGTGGGTTCTTCAAAAACCCCTTATGCACTCAAAACTGTTTTGCAATTATCAAAGACACGCTAGAACTGGGCTCAGTCATTTGTCTCACTTTATATATCAGGGATATAGCAGCACCATAAAAGATATATAATATACAATCAGTTCTCCCTTTTCCTAATAAGCCCTCTCCTCAATATTCCACAAGTGTGTTCCCAACACAGATACTACATAAGCTTCAAACCCTCTCACAGCATTAAAAAAAAATAAATAAATAAACTCACTTAAGCAAAACTAAAGCACAGTAACTTACAAACTCTTTGGGTATAATTTCAAGGGAAAGCATGCTCCATAATTTTAAGTTTTTATGCATCTACAACACAAACAATATGTACAAAATATTTTTACAATATGGCACACCCAAAAGATGCTCTCAAAAGACTTAAAAGGTAGAATACTCATTCTGACCTGCTACCAAGCAACCTCAGCTCTCAGTGATTCCAGTCTCAGAAGAGGTGTCATGTTATTACGTGATCAGGTCACTGAAGATCAGAATACCTTGGACAACAGATGGTCACTCCTGCTATCAGAGGTCTCCTAACAAATCTCAGGGTTCTGTTCATGTTCAAATATTAATTCAAGATTTCTCAGTGTAATCAAATTGTATCTTAGAAAATATGCTCAAATCAAATAAATAAACGTCATACTGACAATGTTAGAAATATCTGTACAGAACAAGCTTCATTTATGGACATTTTGTGTAGGCTGTATATAAATAAACCCTTGATTTCTGTTTTACCAATATGACAAGCCTTGGTATTTGTTTTCTCCAAAAGATGTCATTGACTGTGTTTCATGAAAAGAGGAAGAGTCTCAATGATTTGGACAAATAAATTCCAGTTACCACCAAATGGAAAAAAATACAATAAAATATACAATAAAATAAAGTAAAATAAAAAAGATAAAATAATAAAATTAAAAAAATAATAATAAAATAAATATAAAATACACCCACAACTAACCAAACAAAAAGCATAGAGATCAAACTGAAGTATAGTAAATAACTACTGTAGGCCTTGCTATGATTATATGCAGTACTTATTTAAGCATTGAGATCCCATTGAATTGAAAATCTTAGCTCCACAAATATCTGTTCCTGTTATTAGCCATCCCTCAAGCCATTTTTTAAGCATGCGCATAGATGTAACCCCATGAACAGTTAAGACCCATTTATCTCAGTCAGAGCACTCACAGCCATAAAGTTCGCAATGGTGTCTTGCATTGGGGCTGTAGTTAATTCATCTTGCTAGTATTTAATGATTCTGGCCTATGTAGTTTAATTTGTGACTGACTCTTCAGCTCAGCAGGAGAGAATCTACTGTTCTTATTTGCGCTCTTCACAAACTTCAACATGAAATACTCCCCTTGCTCTCTAGCTCAAGTAAATCTTGGTGTACCTGCACCAAGTAAAACTTTATTTCTCCATTTTTCTTTCACTTGCAGGGAGGGAGCCTGTTTTCATGACTCACAAGTTCAGCAAAGCAGGATTATATCAGTCCTTAGATGGGAGACCTACCTGGGGAAAAGCAGGCAGAAAGTGTGTCTTGGTGAAAGGTACCATTACTTCAAGACAATACTAAAGTTGTGTTTCCACCTGGCACCACTTCCGTCAGTTGATTGTGGTATAGGACATGTCAAAAGGAGAAATGAAACTGAGGTTTCGGCTATTTTCCACCATTAAAAACCTCATAGAAATTTTCACAATAACATCTCCAGCGTTATGTCTGGTTTCAAATTGGGATAATTGCATTCTGCCTACCTCAATTTCTTTTCTGGGGTACATTTGGATAAACTAACACTTTTTTGCTGCCAGAATTCAAATGCTGTTTAGGGGTGCAATCCACTTTTAAATAATTATAGTTCTCCTCTCCAGAGCGAGGTTCGTGTCAATTCAGATACTGCAAAGGTAAATATTAGAACAGTACATATAAATAAATAAAGGAATTTCAGGAGTGGTTGAAGTTAATCCTATACACACGCTCCCACACAAGCACATGACCCTTCAAAATGAGAGGCAGTATATGAGACACTATGTTGTAAGACATTGCAATGTTATTATGCTTTGTATGAAGGATGCTATATAAAATATTAATGCATTTCATTAAAATGACTCTTAATGTCAATATGTAGTGTGACTGCACCATGATTTCTTACGTTAGTAGGTGCTTTACTAGAAGTTATAACTTTACATTATTCAACCACAATAGTCTCTGTAGTAAATGTATTGCCTCTGTTATCAACTTACTTATGCCCCATGAAAACCATTGCTATGGTGATGAGTATTTTATGCTACAGTATTCACCTAATTATAAAACTGTTTTCTAGCAGAGGCACTAACGTTATTTTCAACAGCAAAATCCATTTTCAAAATTAAAATATATGCAAATAATTGAGCCATAACCTTCAGCAAACATTATTTTTG
The DNA here is from genome assembly GCF_964211825.1 of Aythya ferina. Lineage (NCBI taxonomy): Eukaryota > Metazoa > Chordata > Aves > Anseriformes > Anatidae > Aythya > Aythya ferina. The sequence continues at coordinate 52,057,260 of NC_140301.1, forward strand.
ATTGATAATTATTTCTGCGTATTAAAAACATTGAGGTAAATGTAAAAGTTATTGCAATGGGTGTTTATGAGGGCTTATTTTTGTAACACTATGGCAAAGTGTACCATTGTTATTTGCTGATGGACTACATGTTGTTAAAGTGGAAAAGTTACAATAGAAATAAAATTATCCTATTTCTATGTGAAGCATAAGATCGTGCAAAAGAAAATTGCAAGGTCTAGGTTTATTAAGCATTTATTTGTAAATAGAATCATCCCTTGAAAAATGACATATTTAGTTCTCTGATTTTATTGCCACTTCCATGGAGCTCAGTGTTTTTCTTCAAATCATTATGATTATTATACTCGGTCTGAGAATTTGATAGCTACTGTTTCAAAACTTGATCACAAATGTTTCAGGATATATATCAGATTGTACAGAAGAGATGAATAAGATTCAGACTACAATAATGTAGGAAGATTTAAAAAAAAAAGAAAAAAAAAGTGAAAAAGTGAAGAAAAATGTTCTTGCCAGTAAGTAAAATCAGTCAAAACAGAATCGAGAATCTGGAGTTAAATTAGTGTTATGAAATTTTTAATGGAATGCTAAAACACACACACACGCACACAAAACCACCACCAACAAAAAAGCAACCCTACTAGGAGAGGAAGCAATATTGGTTGAATCCTATATAAAAAACTGTCAGTAGGAAAGCAACAAGACTAACAGTAATACAACTGATAGTGAGATGGCTAAACACATAATACCAGAAATGCCTGAATGAAAAAGAATGGAACATCATTAGATAAGAAAGGGTAAGAACAATGTGTGTAATGTTGTGCTTTATTTTTATTTATTAAGTGGGAAAAAGACAGAGCATCTGATATAATTTAATATCTACTGTTATAATGAATGTGATAGTGATATTTAAAGTTATCTGAAAGTCTCTTTTATTTCGCTACTTCTTAGTTTGTTTTTCTTTTCCTCTCATTTATAAGTGCGTTTTAATATTGCACCATTCATTTTGTACAGTATTTTTGAGATGCATGTTTATAAGAAAAGCTGCAACATATCAATCAAGTAATAGAGAGTATTGTACTGACGATTATTCAAATAGCATCATCTGTTATTAGCCTGTGCTTCCTGTAGGTTAAGCAGGGTTTCAGTTTAATAAATCATTTAGACATAATCTTAACTTTAAGCATGTGCTGAAGTCTGTCTGCAGTCATCCAAATATTTAGGCATATGCTTTAATTGGAATGAAGTGTGCATGGAGGTTTAAGCAGATGCTTTGCTGAACTGAGTCACAGATCCTAAAACTGTGAGCCTGATCCTTGGTCTATTGAAGGCTTTCAACTCTGCTGGATGTTAGTTCTTTTATTATGTGCAAAGCTGTCCAGGAAGGATGAGATACTGACCCCAAAATGAATAACAGTACATTCAGCCAATGTTTTTGCTCATGCCTGCTTTGAATAGAAATAGGATAAAATTAATGTATAAAATCTGCCATATTTTGGGAAAAAGTAAAAAAGGTCAAAACTAGGAGGACCTGCATTTGGACATTGTACCGGTTTCTGTCTTTTGTTTGAACATTACTGGTGTCAGTTTATGATAGGTAAGGACTAATTCCAGACTGCTTTGTTTTCTATTTACTTAGGATTTTTATCCAATGCGTTGTATTTCTGAAGCACAAATACTGGCATTTGCATCATTTCTTTAGGAAATAGAGGTAGGAAGGAACTCATGTAATGATGTCCAGTCCACTGTGAATGGAAACAGCCAGGTCACATAAGTCTGTTAATAAATTTATCAAACTGTTGGTTTAAACATGGTTGTTTTTTTTTGTTGTTGTTTTTGGTTTTTTGTTTTGTTTTGTTTTGTTTGTTTGTTTGTTTTTTTCCTTCATTGCCCCTACTGCTCCAGAACTTCAGTCTTCTGCTAGTTATAAATCTTCTCATTTCTGTCCTAGATGTGTTTACAACCAGTTTTTACCCACTTGATCTTATGCCAACACTGTCTTGGATTTTAACCCCTCTCTAGTTGAAGAAACAAAGTAAGAATTTTTAAAGGAGACAAAGGGATCGAAAATGTAAAAATATGTTATATTGAAAATATGTTATATTGACACTTGTAAGAATTTAGAAAACAGAATAATCCTGCATCCTGACTTTTGGGAACACTGTGCAATTTTTGCTAGGACCCATTGAAATATAAAGCAAATATGGTTTTACCATTGTCTTGAAAAATATATTGAGAAGTCTTGAGCACACTGGCAAGAACAAGAAAACAACCGAGAATTTACCCAAAGAATTAATTGCACTTAAACCAAGAGGCAACTTTGACACCTTTCTGGTCTGCTTAACAGTTATTTTGAAAAGCCACTGGTCAGAACACCCTCTCTGGTGGTACATTTTGGTTCTGAAAGTCAGAAAACTAAGGAAATCATCCTCCAAAATCTTCAAGGTTTCTGGATTGCACCACTTTAAGCCTATATATACAAAAGAGTTCTGTGAGGACAAACTCTATCTTGCTCCTATCACTGAACTGGTCACTTAACGGGGATTCTCAACTACACCATCCATTGGTCTTATCCCAAGCCTGTAGCTCTCCTGCCTTATAGTGTCAGCAAGAATTCAAAGAAAAAAAAGAAAAAAAGTACAGAAGTTCAGTTCAGTTCCTGGTAGAAAAGGAAATATTTTCCAAAAGAGAAGGGTGAACACATTACCTTCATCTGATCATCTCTCTTTTGGTCACAGAAACATACAAACATACATGCATTCCTACATATATGGATAATTTTCAATACACTACATATGCAGTAATAGCAGATTTTTGTTTAAGACAATGAAAATGTATAATGAATTTTCAAGATATGTAAAGGAATACAGTATTGTAAATGTTTCCTTAAATTGTAACTCAGATTTATAGGTTTTGATTTAAAAAATATAAATCTTGTAGAAAGATTAAGACCTTTGAAAAATAAAGTAAAAGAAAGCCTCAGAAAGCTTGAACACTGGTGGTAGAGAGTAGCATAAAAACTGGAATATTTGCATTTCACTGGTCCTGTACCAAAACAAATAGGGTCATGAAGAAAGACAATACAACATGGCAGCTTGAGACACTCGCTAAGAACTTTGCCTTTTTGGACTACCAATCCTATTGCTTCCTGTAAGTGAAGATTTAATGTTGGAAATACATCCAATTTTGTTGGAGTAAGGATCATAGGACACAACTGTTCCAAATGTTTAAAGCCTCTGATAGGACATTACAAATCTCTAACGATATCTTCCAGATAAATAAGCTTGTCACATTGAACTCTTATCCTCCTTTTCAGGCTGACAATGAATCATGTAAAGTTAGTTCTACTTTCAAAGCATAGGGAATAAACTAAAAATATCCCATAAATATTAAGAATTAAAAATGCTAGTGCCCAATCCTATTGATTTCACTTAGAGTTGAGGGCACTCAGCACCTTGCAGGAGGCTCTTGCAGCATCAGACGATCAGGTCCTTATGCAAAAGGAAATCTTTCATTGATTGCTCTTAACTATAAGCAGTGTCATTTCAGAGGAAATAGCACAGAATGTCAAATACATTACACTTTAGGCCCACTCTTGCAAACATTTATGCACAGGGGAGCATTTACACAGGTGAGCCGATTTGGTGCAGTCTTCCAGGCACTGGGAGCTCCTCTCACCTAACTGCCCATGGAGAACTGGGCTGCCAATAGACAGATTTTCTCCACTTCCTCATTTTTCATTCCAAGGCACTTTGAAGCACATGAACCGGATGCACAGTTACTCCCTTACAAGCAATCTCATAAATGATTCCTCTCCCTCACTTTCTAAGTCATTTTATGCACTTACTTTCCCTTTATTAGCATGAACTTTCCAGTGCACCCAGCACCTGTCCCTTTAATATAGCACACAGGGTTCTTTCCCTCCATACTGTACGTTATTCTCATTAACACATATCAGTCAAAAGCACTGTTAATTAAACTGGCAAGATGATTACACACGCCTCCATGTGCCCCCTCAGAGCATCTGCTTGCCAAGACTTTTTCCTCCCTCATCTGAAGTGGGTGGAGAAGGCCTTGAGTAAACCAGAAACTAATTCTTAAAAAAAAAAAAAATCCCAGTGCATTGTTCTTTTTGAGCAAAATGGCTTACACATCATCACCACTGTCCCAAATAAATACATGCAACACTGACACCAGTCTGTAAAACTAACACATGCATATCTGACCCATACAATGCATACAATGACATTTCCTTTCAAAGCTCCTTTCCAAATAGAAGACTTAATGCATTGACCTTGAAATCTGGATTAATGGGGACATCATAAATAATTGATTAAAGCAGGGCAAAACCCAACAGGTTAGGTGGGGCTGGGGTGTTTATTTTTCCTTTTATTTTTATTTTTAAATCTGCATGACTTCCCAGATTTTCTATTCACTTCCACTTGTTTGTGACATTCCTGATAGGAAATTCATTGGCTTCCAGCAAACATTTCCACAGCATTTCAAAAGTTATAACCATTTTTGCCACATTGCCACAGAACTCTTAAGAGAGTTTGCAATTCTGTAATGTGCTTTGGATCAAGCTCTCTTCAAGAATACTATTGGAATGACAGGGCTGGAGGGTACAGCAGTGTAGTATAAATAAAGGGAGGCAGTGGTGATCCCTGAAGCAAAGATAATGTACTTTTCTAGTACACAGACAGGCCTGATAGCTGCAACATAAACCATCCAACCATCTTGCTAGCAGAATACAATTCTAAGAAGCTGTAAGAAAAACTGTCTTGCAAGGAAGGAGGTGAATTTACAGAAACCCATCACTGAGGTTAAAAATAGTTACTCCATAATAGAATATGAATACTCAAGCTCCTGGCAAATAGGACTGGAACTCAGCTGACCACTAATAACTTATTCTCCAACACAAGAGATGTCCTTGAATGCTAAAGAAACAAATTAGATGTAGATCAGGATAGTAAAGTTATGCCTTGAGAATTTTTCACCTGAATTTTATCTTCCCATCCTGAATTAGAACAAATCAAAGTTTTGAAAATGTTTTTGAGCTGATGCAAAATTAAGGAAAAGGGAAGAACAAAAGAGAAGTTTTAGCTGAAATGATTTTGCAGTGTTTAGTTCCAAATTGTCCCTTGGAAGCCAAAAAGTGATTTACCATAAGTTGAATATATGCTTCCAGCTTAATATATATAGATACATATACATACACACACACATACATATATTTGATTTCATTTCTTTTTCTGTTAAGAAATTGTCAAAAAATACCATCTTCAAAAAATATTTCTTAGTTTCAGTAGTCTGTATTTTCCATTAGAAATGGTCTTTTTTTCTTTTTTTTTTTCAAGCAGACCATACATAGGTCAGTAAATGTTCGTTTCTTCTCTTTGAACTTCAGACTTCAGGCTGAAGAGAACAAGACTCTTTATATGACATAAACCAGTATTCTCATCCAAAATGCCAACATACACAGTCCAGAAGCATCCTGCGTGCTGGTACAGATGCTAATAGCAGTGCTTTTGAATCTGAGGTTGTACTGTGACAGACTTTCAGCAACTGTAAATAACTGATTATCAATTTTAAATGGAAAATATTCATTAAAATATTTTCTACTTTAAAGCATTATTAAAATTAAATAGTTTATTTATTATCTAAAACATTGCATTCTGATAACTTAATTTCAAATTTGGTTGCTAGCACTACTTGGTAGCTATGTTCCAAGCTCTGAAATGAAGCCACCTTTGAGTAATCCAGTTTCAGTAGGAGAGAAGAGAAACACTGTGTGCCCATAGAGACATACACACACACACTCACACACTCATAGTATAGGGCTTCATCATATGCAAAGAAGGTAAAGGAAAACTTCCCACAAGATAGATTAGAGCTTTGCATCAGTGCATAATTTACAGCTTGAATTTTTTTGGTACTTTAAACCTAGATGCCTGATTCAAAGGCTTAGTTACTGAGGACACTTTCTCAAAGTGACCTTGGGTTATTTTTGGAGTACAGGCAGAGTTTGCTAACCATTGCTTCCAGTACTGTCCTTGAAGTTCCAGTCTTGATATTTTCAGCCTATTTGCAAGCAGTAAGCGTACTCTGAAACCACTGCTGGACCTGATTCCATCCACTTTGAAGTCAATAGCAATTTTTACACTGAGTTTCAATAGACACCTATGATGGAATGGGGGCTGATGTTGCAGTTTAGTTAGCACTGCCACTTGTTGCAGTATCTGAGTTAAAATTCAACAACTGAACTCTATTCTTCTATATGATCCCCTCACATCTTGTCTGAAAAATTGAATGTTACATATATTATTCTATGGACCGCTGAAGATCCACACAATTGGCAGAAAAGCATATAGATGTCGCTAGTATCATTTTTTAATGCATTTTAAGAACTTGGAATGAAAGGAGTGAGAAACAAAGAATACATTGTGGTTCTTTATGTTATCAAAAATTAAATTTGTTCTCTAATTGTGTTTTTGCAGAAGTCAAAATTAGGCATTAGACATTATTTAGAAAAGAATATTAATCCAAATCTGTCATTCTTTCTTTTTTCCTGCCACCACAAATGTTCACATTTTTACATGTTTTTTCTCTAGTTAAGCAAACACAATACTTGTCCACACAGCAGAATTTTTTAGTCGTTGGGATTTTTTTTATAGTTACCATTTAAGAAAGTGAGTCAGTTTCAAGAGTATCTAAAAATATCTATATTTGTTCCTGTACTTATTAGCCTCAATAATACGCATGTAAATATTAACTGGTTCTATAAATGGACAAATAATATATTCCCCAATTATCCCCAATATGAGTACAAAGTACAGGTAAATTTATTCAGATGTGTCTATGTACCTAAAAAAGCCTATGATATTGATTAGCTATTACTTGATCATAGACTGAGGCTGCTGCTCTTTGGAGGAATAAAGCATAGAGGAATAAAATAATCCATATGCCAGGGAAGTTTTCAAAAATATCTTCAGTACAGTTTTGTGTTTGCATGTTGCAAGGACAAAAAAATATGTCCTTCAGGAAGATATTTATGATTTTGGTTATCAGGAGCAAGAAAAAGCAGACTCCAAAGTTGAATAGCTCTTGCTTCCTCAACAGTTAATTCTAGAATTAACTAGAATTTTGCTACAAGCAATCTTCATAGTGACTTCCCTAATGTTTAAGCATGCCTGGGCTTTATTGTACTTTGGTATTGTTTAATACATAAGAGTTTCTACTTATGATGTTGTAAGAAATACTCTGCTGTGTCCAGACAAAGCATACTTTCACAGGATACCAACAAAACCATTTAGAAACTCTTGGCATTTAAAGTTTGGATGGAAACACAGATCTGAACTGCCCAACTGTTTATACAATCATCAGTACTCACTAGTAATCAAAATACTTTCTCTGGCTGAAGGTATCCTCCTTCAAATGGACTTCACTGTGACACATCAGTATACAGCACTCATACAACAGTATTGTAATTTTTACTCATATGGAGTGACCCATTGTATCTCTGCATTTATATTGCAGCCTGTATATATGCAACCTGCTGGTCATGAGGAAGATAATTAAAGAAAGTGATGCCCTAAAAAATTAAATGCCTATGTTGATGAAATATCTTTGTGCCTAGTACAAAAAGGACCAATTCTGGTCATGTACAATGAGTAGAAAAATCAGCTTGCTGAGGACAACTTAAGGCTTGGGTGAACACTCCTAGAAGTGATCCAGCGAGTAATGAATATATCAGAATTAGAGAGTAACTGACCTCTGCTTTATAAATCTTCCTTTATAAATCCTTTATAAATCTCTAAGTTTAATGTCCATGTCACACAACAACTCAGGAGTATAGGAGAGGTGATAGAGTGCTCACACCATTGGGATAAAATCACAGAAGAGTTTTAGGTTAGAAGGAACTTTAAATCATCTAGTTATAACACCCCTGACATGTGGAACACCTTCCACTACACCAGGTTGAGGAACACCACTTGTTACTGATCTCCGCCTGGACATTGAGCCATTGACAACTCTTTGAATGTGACCATCCACCCAATGAGTGGTCCATCCAAAAAATCCATTTCTCTCCAATTTAGAGACAGGAATGTAATGGCGGACAGTGTCAAATGCTTTATACAGGTCCAGGTAGATGATGTCAGTTGCTCTTCCACTATCCACCAATGCTGTAACCCCATTGTAGGCCACCAGATTTGTCAGGCATGATCTACCCTTAGTGAAGCCATGCTGACTGTTACTAATCACCTCCTTATTTTCTATGTGCCTTAGAAAAGTTTCCAGAAGGATCTTCTCCATGATCATGCCAGACACAGAGGTGAGACTGACTGGTCTGTAGTTCCCTGGGTCTTTCTTTTTTCCCTTTTTAAATACGGCAGCTATGTTTCCCCTCTTCCAGTCAGTAGGAAGATGGCAGTCACCAGACTGCCATGACTTCTCAAATATGATGGAGAATGGCTTATCAACTACATCTGTCAATTCCCTCAGTACCTGTGGATATATCTCATCAGGTCCCATGGACTTGTGCACCCTCAGGTTCCTTCAATGGTTTCAGATCTGATCTCCTACAGTTGGCAGTTCATTGTTCTCTCAGTCCCTTCCTTTGGCTTCTGAGGTCCAGGCTATGTGAGTCCCAAGCTGATGCAAACAGATGTATCTCCCTTCTATGGGTATTTTAAACAAGTTTTTAAACTGTTTTTTATTTCATTTTATTTTTCTGACCCAAGCGTGCAGAAGAAACCCTTCTGATTATCACCAGTAGGTGATGGTTGTGTTTGTAATGACTACATTTTACTATATTTGATTGTTGGTAATACACCACAGGTTCAAAACACATAACAAGAACAGGAAAAACAAGCTAAACTATGTAGTGGTAGCCTGTGGGAAGCAATAGAAGCAGCAGGTTTGGTATAAACCCAGATCCAACTGAAAGTGATTTATAGTTCCCTGAAGTATACAGCAGGAGGTGTAAGTCAGCCTGACCAATTAGTCTTCCCTCAAAATCTACCATAAATGTGTTTACATGATGGCAAAAGCCTCTAATTTTTTCTGAATTACAGTTGGGAAAAAACAAAGGGGGAAGGAGAGGAAGGAAGGAGAAGAGGGGGAAGAAGATAGAAAAGGAAATGTAATAATCCCACCCAACAGGAACATTCCAATGACTTCCATGGGAAAGCACACTGGAAAGTAGTTTTGGAAACATGACAGAGGGATATGAAGGGACTTCAGGCATATAGGCCATATCTACCATCTGCTAGATTTTCCGTTTTTACAGGGCTTGAAAAAGGCACTCGCCCACTTGCAGTAATGAGTGAGAAAGTCTCTGAAGAGTGCAGGAAGCAGCAGAGTGAACTTTACAAGACTGTGTCTATTTCCTTGAAATGTTCAGAGGCTACTCTGAAGACAGCTCAAGTCTAGGTTGGTAGAAGAGACTTCCCACCACTCTAAGTATGAATTTCATGTTACTAGTAGAAAAGTGACTGTGCAAATAAGCCAACAGATGGAGTTTAAGTAAGAGTACTTTTCATTCTTTTTTCTGGAGCGTCTGGTCCTAAGTGATTTAATGACAGGACACTAGAATTACTGGGTCACTGCTCTGATTTATTTCAGCAGTCACATTAATCCAAGCAGTTTGAAGACTTATTAATACGACAGTCGCTGTGATAGCAACTGTGTTCAGGTTCTGAGTGAGCCAGCAGCAAACTAAATGTTTCTAGAGACACAGGTTAAGTTGAATCCCATCAGTGTAAAAAGGTAATAGGATAAAAGCACTTTTCTCTTGCTTTTGATAAATCTCAAAAACTCCTGCAATATTGGTCACGCACCCTAAGCCAGAATTTAGTGAGAAAATTGTACCATTTGAAGAGAGAAAAAGATATACACCATTTTCTTCCCCAACTAATTTTTATTCGGGCACTGAGTAAACAGTGCCAAACAAGAACTGTGTGATACCTTCCCTATAATAATAGTACAGAGGGGGAGGGAAAGTAGAGGGGCCAAAAGAGGTTTCTCATAGAACTGGTAATCTGTAATGCAGATTACCAGTTAAGAATACTAATTTTCTTTGATCTTTCCATTAAGGATCAGTTGACAGTCAGTTGGCTGACTATATTTAAACTATACAGACTGTGCTCTCCAAGTATGTATGATCTTTTCAGCCACAGTCAGGCACATGGTTTGAACAGTGAATTAACCATTGGAAAATGGGAGATGGAGCTGATTTTCCATCACATGAAATTCTTCCATTATTGTAGACAGTATTTCCCCTGCCTTCTCCTCTGTTAAAAAAAAAATATAAAATAAAATAAAATAAAATAAAATAAAATAAAATAAAATAAAATAAAATAAAATAAAATAAAATAAATAAAAAAAATAAAAAAGATGCAGGTTTTGATGCAGAATAATCCTTTGGTGAAATATTCTGTCTTTTGTAAGATCTTCATGGTTCTTCTGGTCTTGCAGCCCAAGCCCTGTCTTGCACACTGAATTACTTACTAAAAGGTATGTTGAGGTCTACCAGGCTGTATAAGAAGTGCCTCTCATACTCTTGTGTCCCATTTTATGGACAATTATTTGGTACATGTATTAAAACTGAAAAGGACAGGTGCATAGTCAGTCCAAAAGGAATACATCAAAATAGAATGGTTGGAAATTCACCAAAATTTTATGAAACACACACAGCTTTCATAAATATTCAGAAAAGCATGAGTTTTGACCCCTACAAGACTTGAACTCATCAGCGTTGTTGATTCTTCCTATGTACTTCATCCATATTGAAGAGAAATGGGAAATTATGCAATCCCACCATGTTGTTCAATAAGTAGAAATATTGTCATTCTCTACCAGTCTTCAAGTAAAGTTTCTTATTCTATGTTCTCCTGACTCTAAGAATGGTTCTTACAATTCTTAAAAACAAAAGTAATGCAATGTCATCACGCTGAATTAATTTCTATGTCCTCTGCAATTTAAATGGCTGAACCACATCCAGTACACTGGCTAGGAAAATTCACTCCTTAGCGAACCTGCCAAGTCTCAATCCTATGCATTTATCTGTTATGAAGACAGAGGCATCTATAGACACTGATTTTTTTTTTCCAGTGTATGCACACAGACAATTTTACTCTAGAGTGACTAATATCTCTGGATCATTAAAATATTTTTCAGTCAGTATATTTATAACTATAACTAAATTTGTGCATTAAATTATATTGAGTTGCTCCAGAAAGCAGCCTAGCAGTTTCATGACAGACAGAAATAAAAGGCAATGAAATTATGCTGATTTTTAAACATAATTTTCCAGTAGTTTAAGAAGAATAAGTTTTTCATTTAAAAAAGCCAGCAGGATCAGCAGGCAACTAAGTTCTGTTTTAGTTGAAAATCAGTGGGAGGGAATATAAAGCCTTTTTTTTTTTTTTTTTTTTTTTTTTTTGTAAACGGAACTGGAGCAGCAGCAAAGCTAACAAGTTGTAATCAGCCAAGATTTTTTTAACATATCGCAAAAGAGGTACTTTTTAAAAATCCATAGCGCCCTAGTGCAACACTACATAGCACATTTGCTTCAAGTAGTTATTCTTGCAGTAGAAAGTATAAAAAAATAAATATCTCAGTGAAGATAGAAAATAGGATTGTTATAGCCATATGCAAGTATAATTTAGGTTGTTAGCTTATATTTGTAAAACCTTTAATAACCAACTACCTTATGGCGTACTCCTTCCAAAATTTAAAATAAAATAAAATAAAATAAAATATATCCTTCTGATGATATGTAAATACTCACCAGCCTAATGTCAGGAAAACAACCAAAAATCCTTCCAGCTCTCAGCTCAGCATTTCTCAGTAGAGTGGAAGTAGTGAAATGGACTTTTCAGCTTACTACAAAGGTTAAAAAAACAGATCAATGGTAAACCAACTGTAAGAGAGAGCTCTGGAGAAATCATTACTAAAGATTGTCCTCCTAACCTCCCTTCCACAAATGCCTCCACTGACTTTACTGGGCTTTGGATCACACCCAGAGTGATTTGTTTCCCATTGCTCTGTTAGCTGAAGAGACAAAATCTCTCAAACAGGCAAATCCTTGGTCACTAGGACTCTGAGGACTAATGCCAGTAGAGTAAACTATCCAGAAATTTGCTGTCTGCCAGGACACATCCAATGAATAGCTACGTTCAAGCAGATAGCAAAATTTTGTGCTGAACATTTGGTTCAATTTCCAAATGGCTTCAAGGGCCTACAGAACTTTATATTTTAAAGGAATTAGAAGCTATACTAACAAGCTGAAAGGGTGGTTGTCATAGAGTAAGGCTTCAGGCTTTGCTGTTTGCTGGACTGTACAATCTTTGTAAAGATTTGGATTTTTATATGCTGTTTAAAAGGTTAACAAATCTGCTATGCCATAAATGAACACCTCTCCTGAAAAGACTTTGTCCCTTTCTATCACAACAATTTTAAAGTAATACATATATATGTATAAAACATCAATATAAGGGGAAAGTTACATATATGGTCACAAAACAAATGGCTAGATATTTCTATGTGTATTTAAAATATATATTGGATGAAAACAAATTGTAGGATGAAACCTTTTCCTAACAGAGGAAGGTAAGAACCAGGAAAAATGAAAAGCATTCATTGATATTTTATCAGTAAAATTAAAGGGCTAAAAAAACACAAATAGGACATTAAGTTACAAGATAATGAACAATTGTTTCAGCCTCTTTTATAAATCCCTTGGAAAACCTATTTATAAGCTTTAACTTTGGGTTATATTACATACTACTTACAGCAGTATCCATGCTACAAAAGGTGGGAGGTTCCTGAAAGATGCCCGATTTGCATACAGCAGCATGATACGAACACACTAAATGGTTGTCACATTCTGCTTCATTCCATTATTGGCAGTACTATGATAACACTGGTCAGATTCTGATCAAGACCAGAGTTTTAGCATCTCTGTCTCCTTCTGGAAAAACTGACCCATCTTCTTGCACAACCTTCACATATCCAAAACTATTTGATCTAGATTATGCATTTCTGTTCAGGTCCTTCTGACCACGCTTTTTGCTCTGTTCCCAAATTTGTCTGTGCTGAAATATGACCTGGCTTTTTGGGGCATCACCTGTACAGTTTAGAACACAATTTCTTTCATAGGAAAAGCAAGATTATCAAAGATATCTATTGTTAAGTTTCAGTCACAGAGAGGTCAAGAAGCAGACAGATGACCTCCAGATTTTGATGTTTGATTGACTGCAGCTGTTCTATAGTCTGGAGAATAATTGGCATGTAAAAGAGCATTAAACTATGGGTACTCTGACTCCCTCACCCTGACAATAGCATTTCACATCATTAAGGTGGAAGAATGACCTGCATGGCTGACCAAACCAAACCTCAGGTCACTTTAATAATTAAAAAGACAGGTAAGATCAATAACAGCAAACTGTAGCACTTCATAACACAATAGCTGGTAACATGTAGCATAAGTGGCAGTAATAACCTCATATTTATTAAGGGTTGGTGAGATTAGGAAGAACAAGAAAAAGCAGAGTGAAGTGCAATTGCACACATTTGTTTTCCAGTCATCAATATTTAGCTTGTTATGGAATTTCAGTGACTCATTGATTGAATGTGTAGATGTGTAATCAGCACACAGATTTTATTTAAACATTGATCTTTCAGTCAAAAGCCCCATAGCCCATCTCCTTGAGAATTTCTGGCTTGTAAAGGCAAGGCAAGAAGTGCCATAACTACCGATAGACTGTGCTCTTTTCTATTCTGCTCACAGGTAATGATGACTCCACAGACATTGAGACTTCTTGCCAAGCAATGTATTGCCAGGATATCCAAAAGCAAAATGGGAATCTAGTACTCAAGTAGCAATAGTAGGTATGCCTCTACTTCTGAAAAAAAAAAAAAAAAAACGGAAAATAAAACATAACAAAAAAAAAAAAAAAACGGTTCAAAACACAAAACCTTTTTCAGATTATTAACTACTGTAACTACTGGACCTTTATTAGCTGTGAACCGCTTTTCTACTTCAAGTGTCATGCAGTCACCTGATCATAGACACAGTGATGTGTTCATAAAAAACTTACCAAAAATCAACTGGTCTTCCTTGATAATGCAAAAAATGCAGTCATCCTAATAGAATGGAAGGCATCTCTTATGACATAATTGGGTTTAAAAACAAATCCAAATTTAAAATCTCTTAAGGAAGTTTTTTTTTAATTTTAAATCGAAATAACTTATAAGTAATAAAAATGACGATACTGAAAATGTTTAGAAGATATTAAAAGAATATCTTCTTTTAAAATGTATTATAAATATCTTCTTCTAAAAAATAAAAGATATTAAAAGAGCAAACACAAATTTTACATTCCTGACATTTGGCTCTTCAATGTATACATCCACTGGTTATGCATATCATTTCATCCACAACATTTGGCATAGATTCCACTACTGTGGTTATTCTGATTTAAACCATCTTCTCTCCTGTGCTTGTAGAAGGTAAGTCAGAATTGCGCTCAGCAATGCCAAGAAAGTAGAGTCACTAGGAGAGCCAGGAACCTGCTTGTTTTCGGCAAAGAATTCCACCTGTTACCCTGATCTTATATTCTGTGTTTAGCCTGCTGGAGTTGTCATGACAATAACCTCTTGCCATCAATTTAACCTTGGTTTTAAGTTGCTTGTTGTTGAGCAAAAAAAAAATAAAATCATTGTAGGCCTGTAAATGATACCCCTCAAACTTTAGCCTTTGTTGGCTGACAGACCTCTTGAAACACAGAACACAGCAAAACTGCATCAAGATTAGAGAGCCGAAGTGGTGATAACTTTCAGCCTTATTATCTTAATAAACTTTCTGTACTTGATTAGGCTGGATAAAGAAGATATAGATCAGTCATGATAGCTGGAAAACTATAGATAAGCTGGTCATCCTTTCAAGATAAAAATGCCCATCTGTTCTAAGATTGTAATCAAGAACCCTGTGCTGATATTTAGTCTATTCTTACATGGCCTCTAGCTAATTAAATACTAAGATGAAATCCACTGTTAATGCTTTTTCTTTTCATTTAACTCACTTTATTGTATCTCGTCCCTGCCCTGAAAATATCACAGCATACTAAAAACCTTATGGAAGGTTATAAAAGCCACTTACACCTCATCGTCTCATACAGTGGAAGGGCTAAGGCATAGCAAGGTTTATAACTCACTGTTCTTCAGTGAGAACAAGAAATATGTCTGTACTGCAAATCCAAATTCAGGGGAATTCATACTTCAGAGGGTTGTATCTAACGTACAAAATTTTATCTTTTTTATTTTTTTTCCAGTACTGCTCTTAATATTCCCACTGTGGATTCTTTTCTGTTTTACTTTGTAGGGCTTTGTTTTAGAAATATAGGGGTTGGAGGTTTTGTTTGTTTATTTGCAAAGTTGTAAAAGACAGATTAGCATTACATTACTCATGCAGGAGTGCGAATGAATAAGAGTTAGGACTGAAAAGGACTAGGTGTGGAGGTGATTCTCTGCCAACCTTCTCTACATTGCACAGATACATTTGAACGGATTATGGAAAAGGACCATAATCCAACCTTTCCTAACTAAGGTTGCTGGTAGTACAGTATTGCTGACCCTCAGTTCTTCTGTCACAGGGTTACTTCTGAATACAGCTGGATATATAATTATTTCCCTGTTATTCTCTTAGAATACAAATTATATAAATTTTATAATTGATTATCTAAAGTGACTTC
Source organism: Aythya ferina (assembly GCF_964211825.1). Classification (NCBI taxonomy): domain Eukaryota; kingdom Metazoa; phylum Chordata; class Aves; order Anseriformes; family Anatidae; genus Aythya; species Aythya ferina. The sequence goes on from NC_140301.1 coordinate 52,073,012, forward strand.
TAAACTTGAAGCACACAAAGCTGTTTATAGTCTACATACCTGTGGTGGTTTTATTCATCTGGGCAGCAGAGCTCCACAACTGCTCTCTCACTCCCCCTCCTCAAAGGGAAAGAGGGAGAAAATACAATAAATAGGGCTCAAGAGCTGAGATAAGGACAGGGAGATCACTCAACAACAACCATCCAGGTCAAAACAGACTCAGCATTGGGAGATTAATGTCATTTATTGTCTATTAATAACAAGCAAAAACTGTGAGAAACTAAAAGCAAACTAAAAACACCTCCTCCCCCCCCCCCCCCATCCATCCTCTTCCACCTCCTCCCCCGAGCAGTGCTGGAGATCAGAAAATGGGGGCTGCGGTTATTCCCTAATGCTTCATCTCCGCTGCTCCTTCAGGGTCACTCTTAGCCACTGTTCCATGTGGGGTCCCTCCCATGGAATGCCGTCCTTCCCAAACTGATCCTGCAGGGGCTACCCACAGGCAGCAGCTCCTCAAGAACTGCTCCCACATGGCTCCATACCATGGGGTCCATCCCCCAGGAGCAAACTGCTCCAGCACAGGTTCCACACAGGCAGCAGCTCCCCCCAGACCCCCTGCTCCTGCGTGGGCTCCTCTCCACGGGCTGCAGCTCCGGCCTAGGGCCTGCTCCTGTGGGGGCTCTCCATGGGCCGCAGCCTCCTCCAGGCCACATCCACCTGCTCCACCAGGGGCTCCTCCATGGGCTGCAGCGTGGAGATCTGCTCCGTGTGGGATGCATGGGCTGCAGGGGAACAGCCTGCTCCATCAAGGGCCTTTCTTTGAGTCGCAGAGGAACTTGTGCTGCATGACTACAGCACCTCCTGCCCTCCTTTTGCACTGACCTTGGGGTCTGCGAGGCTGGTTCTCACTCTTCTCTCTCCCAACTGCTGTTGTGCAGAAGTTTTTGTTTTGTTTTGTTTTTTTCCCCTTTCTTAAATCTTCTCTCAGAGGTGCCAACAACACCACTTACTGACTTGGCTCCAGCTAGTGGCCGGTTCCTTTGGAGCCAGCTGAAACTAGCTCTTATCTAACACGGGGCAGCTTCTGGATTCTTCTCACAGAGGTCACCCCTGTGGCCCCCTACTACTAAAACCTTGCCACATAAATTCAATACAGTACCTCTATTTGATCAGTTGGTATCTATGTTGTGTGTTGAACTCAGAAATATTATGAGGTATATATTTATTATATAAAATATTATGAATTTTTCTCTTCACAGTCTATATTCATGCAAGAGCTCGGTGTTACCTGTTTAACCATCTATTAATAGATCACTTCAGGCCCACATTTTTACCCTTAAAATATTTGGTCGACACGTCAGTTCCATGTTCCAATAAAGAGATTAAAACCTCATTTTTTTCTGTAAGAGAAAAGTGAATTTGAAACATGTATTCTATATCACTTACATTGTTTACTTGTGTCGTGACTACTACCTCTGCCGCTAGTACAAATTCCACTTCATTGTATGCTACCATCTATTTCTGGATTACCCTCTGATTTTGCTGTCTGATGGTTTTGTCAAGGCTACCCTGAGTGATCAAGCACCTCTGATCTTGTACATGTAATGTTCTGGCTCTTCTAGTTTCTCTGTTGCAAACATAATGTTTATTAATTCCTCTCCTCAAAATTACACTAAGACCTTAAGCATTTGCTCCACAAGGTTTGTTTCAACCACTAATGTCATCATGAACAAATTTTATATCCATTTTATCACCCCCACATTACAGTTGTTTATCAGGTCATACTTTCAAACAGCTGTCTCTACCATGTATTCCAACTTAACTTCTAGCTGTGCTTAACTACACGATTTCTCTCTCTCTCTCTCAGTTCCTGTGGCCTTTCTTTATCTTAGCCCCTGCTATGCCAGGTGTTCTCCCCACATTAGTTCCAGACCTTCTAGGCATACATGTTTCTGTGTCCCCATCATCCTTTCAGGAGGAGAAATAAAAAGGAAAAAAAAAAAAAAAAAAAAAAAAAAAAGCAATTTGCATGCAAGTCTTTGTACCCTATTTTATCTTAGCCCTACAGGCAAGCAGACTTCTAACATAGCTTTAGGAGCTTCTTGCATGCACCTTCTCTCAAGAACTTCTCCTGCTCCCTCAGCAGTGAACCCAAGCCCAAGATAAGCCTGCCTGCTTTGTTCACTCCTGATTTCCCCCACTGTGTATTTTCTTTCATGCTTCTTTTCTTCTTGTACCAATTTTACTTCTAATTTTAATCCACTGTCTCAAACCCACCAACAAATTTCACACACTTCAGATTAATTCATTAGTATCTGTGCAAGCATACTAACATAAATTTATCTTAAAACATCAGAACTGTCTACATAATAGAAACCTTAGTCATTTATGAGTTCTAATACAGCATTTATTATCACATCATTCATGAGGTTTATCTTGACAGAAAAAAAGAATGAAGTAATGACCATACATCATTGTAAATTGCTGTGGTTTGGTAGAGCTAGATTTTATAAGTATCAAGAAGTACACATAGAAACAGAAGATTCTGGCAGAATGTGGCAATATTTCAAGTGCATAAAAGATGATTAGCAAATTGCACTGCCAGTTGTGTTCAGTTGCCACTGAGCAACTTAGTTTATTTCAGGCAGTGGGTTTTAGGTCAGATATCAGAGCACAGAAGACAATGGGACCAGCTATTTCTATTTCTATCACTCTCATTGTTGTTCTGGGATCAGTATAGAAATATTCCTCCATGGACTTTTCTTCTGCAGAGATCAAAGTCCATCCCTTCTTTCCTAAACATGCTCACAGACAGCTCTTTTCCATTGCCTGACAAAAGCCATCACTGGCACCAGTGCCAAGCATTTGTGAGTAATCCTGTCTGCAGATACCCAATGTACAAATTCTTACTCCTGCTTTTTATAAACACTGCTTCAGCTACACCATATGAGCACAAGAAATTAGTTTCAGTATAAGAGTGGGGGTTGCTCAGTTGGACATACATTCACCAAATTTTTTGAAGATTAGATTTAACTTCATCTTTACTTTTCTAACATTTTTCTTGAGGAGCGTGGTGGACAGAGGGAAGACAGAGTGGGGACAAATTGTTCTCAACCTACAATTAGGACCCACAGGAAAAAAATAGGCTGTCCTATGTAACTTAATATTTGCTTCCCACAAATAAATTCAAATGCACTGGAAAGATGCAGATGACATGCCACTTTCATTCATCTTAAGGTGTCAAGTCAGACAACTCCATGCCTGCTGATGAAACTTTTATCTCACAAACAGCCTCTCTATTATTTCTTGAATGTCTTAGTCTGATTTATTTTTTTAATGCAGATTCTTCTTGGGTGTCTTTTGTTCATTTGTGGGCTTTTTTGTCACAGCCTACCCTTAGTGTGAATAGTTTCTACAGAAACTGTAGTTTCTACAGAATGCCTTCTTCTTGCAATCTTTATACGTACGCTTTCTTTGCAAAGGTCTAAAGCAATTCTGGGTGCTTTAGTAAAAGTAGCAAGCAAGACTCCAATCTCAAAAAGCTTTCAGCTTCATAGGACAGATGATAAAATGAAAAATTGTACTGGCAATAAGACCGAACTGACTAGGGAAAGACCACAGCAAAAGCATTGCCATTTCAGTAAAGTACCTAGTTACATACTTATCTGTGAGCATAAGCTCCAGTGTTTTGACACACATGTTTTTCAGCTATTCAGTTCAGACATGCAACTTTTAGACACTAGCATGGATCTTTTACTAAGCAGTCACAGAAATTTTAAAGGCTTTTGGAGAATTCTCTTCACCAAGAGAACTGGTGATAGAAATTGAGTGTAAACACTGATCCCTTGATTTCTCTCATCTAATTTCAATTTTGCAATGCTAGAATTTAATAATATGTCTGTCTAGGCTTCTCTGTAACAGGTCAGAGAGAGGGACAGTTCAGAGGGAAATTCATCATATTGTAAGGCCGCATGTGCAGAGATTGTTTAAATGATTCACCTTTTAGAGCTTATAGGCTCTCCGCTGATTATAAAAAAAAAAAAAAAAGCTCAGAAGATATCTAACTTGTCACTGCTAAAGTAATCCTTTATGTATGACTCATATGATACATGCATATCTTCTAGAACCTAAGGAAAGTATACTGACGCCTGTCCTGAAACTTCATTCTGTCTATCCCCACACAATTCACTAGAAGTTTTTCTGCTAATAGCCTCAACTCTAGTTAGAAATAACAGGAAAAGAACAAACATTCTCAAAAGCTATTTGCATATACAAATTAACGGTACAAATTTTTCTTTCAAGACTTGCACACAAAGAAGAACATTATTATTATTCTTATTGAATGATGGTGCTGTGGGTTAATATTTGCTATAACTATATGTGTTAGTTTTCATTCACGTGGTGTCAAATTATTACTCCTTGTAATGCTCTAAGTGATGGGCACTATGAAAGTGTGCTGCTCCTTGAATGAGTGCACAAGGCACACGAAGGGCACATCACCTGAATGATCTGATGATATGAAGGTCCACCTCCTACCTGGGTCCCATGGGCTCTGGGAGAGCTTCTGAGGATATTCCCATCAACTGTAAACAGAACAAGGTCATTTACAGGGTATGCAAAGCAGAGGAATCCTCGCACAAAGAATACAGTCCCTCTTTAGGTTTTAGAAAAACAGATTACTTTTAAATGATGAAAGAGCAAAATCTTGGCTAATGAAAGAAATATAGAGTAATGTAGGAATATGAGATACAAGGCACAGAGACACTTGCAAAGAATGAGGTATCAGACCTGGTATTACAAGGACAATACAGAGGGCAGGTAGAAAGACATGACAATTGACAAGTGTAAGCCATAAGGGTGTTTTTAGATACCAGAATGTAGAAGCTAATCAAAGGTTTTTTCTTACCAGAGCAGACTTCAGCCCTGCCTAGTCTATTGTGCTACAGCTGTCAGTGCCCAGCTGTAAGATGATTAAGTCCTTTTTAAATATAATTTTAGTCACTGTGCACTTTTTTTTTTTTTTTTTTTTTTTTTTGGACAGAAGGTAAAATTTCTTCCTGACCATTGCTGGTACTATAATCAGTTTATGTCCTCAAACTTATGATTTGATTATACTTATTATCTTGGCTTTCGTAGCTATAAAAATGTTATTAGTGATCATAAAAGTATCTGCCCCTTTTTACTCAAGTCAAATTATTTTACTTGGCTACCTCCTGTGGCAATGTAGTAAGCAGGTCAAATATATAGTGCATATCCAAGCTTGTGCAAAACTTTATGGTCCACAAATGAGGCTTAAAATTTTACAAATCTCATCAGAGCAAGGCTTCCAGTGATTTGATAAGCAGTTCCTGCTCATTTGAGGATTATTAAGGTAGTGCAAGAATGTTTCATGATGCTGTAGTTATTTCACTGTCAGGTTTAGGTGAAACCTTGAGATACTGAGGTAGGTCATGTGTTTGTTTAAACTGCTGGAGGGTAAATCCCCCCACCCCCCAAAAAAAAAAATCAAACTATCCACAAGCAACTTTGATAACACTCTTCATTTTACAAGCCTGCAGATATAAAGGCATGTTGTAGTTGTGGGCAAATGCTGCTCCTGACAATGCATGGGGTGAACTCACTGACTTGGGCCACTGTGGGTGTCAGACTAGGCACCCCAAACCTGAACTTCACTGGTACTTGCAGCCCTCCTGGCTATAGAAATTTCTGCAGAGCTACAGGAAGTGCCTCCCATTTGGACTGAGAAAAAAATAAAACCTGACAGAGGAACTGAAATATCAAAACAAGACTTCTATGGGGCGACTGAGAAGGTATCCTCCTGGCATGCCCAAGCCCCAGCTGAGGCTGCACAGGGGCTGGCAGGGAAGGGTTAAACACAGCGACAGAGGAGAATTAATGGTCAGTGTCAGAAGCATCCAAGAGGCCAACACCCCGCTGGGCATAAACTTGACCTTGCACCAACCCCGGCTGCTGTTGAGCCCTGGGAGTCATGGCCAGGTCCGAGGCGAAGTAAGGCGAACCGGGGGCGCCGAGCTGCTGTGGCAGTGACCTCCGGCTATGATGGATCGACCGGCATCTCTGCACGCTCCACTAGGGCTGTGGTCGCCGGTAAAAGATGTATTGATTACACATTAGTCTGTGAGGACAGGCTGGCATCGCTGGCTCCGGAGCAGCACAGACCTACTCTCACATGTTATTAGGTTTGGCATAACTTTAAGAGGACACAAAAGATGGTTTTATTTTACCTGGCAGCCATGACATTCACTGATATAAAGGATATAATCACAGAAACTGAGTAAGATATTAATGTGGAATTTTGTACAATAACTCTGGGAGCTCCAGGCTGGAAATATATATGCTGCTTTCTAACATGTCACCATTTAATTTAGCATCTGAAACACTCTATCCATGCATATTTTCTCAATTTCTGTCAGCTGAAACTCTGAAATAAGGGAATTAAAAAATTCTGAGTACAGTGACCAAAAATACCAGAAAGAAACAAGATTTTTAACTGCTTTGTTAACTTTGCCTTATGTTTATGCAAAACAAGAGGGTTTTTTGAATTAAAAAAAAAAAAAACAAAAAAAAAAAACAAATGCATGGACAAAAGGAGCTTAATTATCCCTTTTCTGTAATGTTTATTGTGACTCTGCTTTATTTACATATTTCCTTTCAATTATGAAGCCATTAGTTAAGAAAAACTTGTTAAGCATCTACAGAATTGAATGTGGGTGAATGTTAACAATGACAGTCTTCTGCATACTTGCTGAGTTCCAGAAAAAAAAATGTGGGTTTGGAAATAAAATATATGATCTCTGTTCCAAATCATAACTCCCTTGGCATCAATTTAGGTCTTAATATCAGCCTGAACTCCTACATGATTTTAGAGAAACACCATTTAGGTGAAAAAATCATTTAAGAAATTGCCATCATTATTTCAGAATAGCAACAAACATCATTCATGCTGTTTACTTTATCACTCAGTTCTCTGTGCGGCTTGTCAGTGCTGGCCAAGGCAAGGAAAACATTTAGTTAAAGAAAAGTCAATTTTTGAAACTTTGTAAAGGCACGCAAACAGCACAGATGCCTGTAGAGCTTCTGATCGGGGCTGGTCAAACTGTGGCTCTTGGGCTGCACCCACCTGTGAGAGGTTGGAGTGCATGTCCTGTGCCTCCATAGCACCACACTCAACAGCCCACTGCTCCAGCCAGGGCAGTGTGCCCCGCCTTGTCTCACCTTAAAAACACCTTCCCACAGCTAGAAGCTGGTTCCTGAGCTTCCTGTGCTGGGAGACACAGATCTGACTCCCAGCCATATGGGAAGATTGAACTGCAGCCACCAGGGGATAAGGCACCCCAAATAAAGATCCTTACAGGGCACAGAATGAGCAGGGGTATCTTTTCTGCAGCTGATTTTTGTTCTATTTCTCATGTGATATGATATGCAGGAACCATTTAGAGGAGGCCAAAATAATGCAAGTTAGATAAAAATATTCTGATCAGATTCTGTTCTACCTTACAGTCACTCACAGTGATTTAGTGAAAACAGCAAATAAAGAACCAGATTTGCAGAAAGTTTGAATTATAGCTAATTGTGTTAAGTTAATTTTGGTCTTATTGAGCCTGTAGCACATTTTATTGATTGTAAACAGAGTAAATTTAAAAGCTAAACCATAAAAGCCTCAAGTCTACAGAAAGAAACATGATATGTATGCTTACTAGCAGCATATCACTCATTCTAATTAAAACAAAAATACTGTGCTAATGACACAGGGGCCTGAGATGGTATTGTTCAGAGATGGTGAGATGTTTGCTTTTGGCTGAATAACACATCTGAACTACATCATCAGCAAATGCTAAGAGAAATCTGGATTTGCTGGAAGGAGCATCCAGTTGTGTCTCATAAGGATCTAAGCCACGATAGCATTAGCATGAAGGAAAGGCTCCCCACACTCTGATCCTTCTCAGTGTGGGAGATAATAACTGTAGCCTGCTCTTGAATAAGAAATCTCATGATTGACTCCAAGTTTCCTACATGTTTCAAAGCAACAATTCACTTAAAGGCTATTATTTATTCAAAACCCATTTTTGTTTTGTGCTTATGACATAACTGTAACACTACAAGGAGGAAGCTCATTTTCATCCTAATGATAACTTTTGCAGAGACTAAACTTGTGGGAACCCATCAATTTCAATAGGTAACCCAATCGGCACTGAATCTGATCATATGGAGTACACAGAGATGACAATTATATGACTGAGAATGAGCTAATCACATTCAGACTGCAACAGATAAACTGGCCTAATGGATCACAGGCTGATTTGAGAGCTATTGATAACATTGAGCATGCTACACTATGCAAAATAAAAGGAAAGTAGGAATCACTTCTCCCAGTACATATAATAACTTTAATCCTTGTAAAACAGACACATGAAAGTGTTATCAACCACTTCTATTTAGGGCATTATATACCACATAAGTGGAATATGTGCCAAAATTTCAAAAATAATAATAATGTCTGGTGACACTAATTTTTAATTTAAAAAATAATAATCGCAATGGCTCACAACAACAAAAAAAGGGGACTTATGCAAACATGGAAACTGACAATGTGTTTTGTATAATATCTGGTTATGCACTAAACTTTTGTTTCATTCCTGTGTTGTGATCTACCACCTTGTTTCAGACAAATGGCACAAAAAATCTCATCTACTGGTGGAAATGTTATTTTTCTGAGACAAAGAAAAAGTTCCTCTTCTGAGGTCCAAGATTGTTGTACCACACACACAGCAACAATCTACCTAGGTCATTTCTCTTGTTGGTGGGAGAATGGAACATATTTGTGAATGCTTGCACTGAAGCAAAACAAATTGAAATGATACTGCAGCGATCAAGCTAACAGCACCACAAAACTCAGATTTCAATGGAAGTTTCCCCTTGTAAAAATGGGAAACACATATGAAAGGCATAATATAAATAAGAACCTCCCCCAGCCTCCAAAAAGTAAATATACTACAGCAAGCAATAACAAACCAAGACGATGTCTATCACTCAATTCTACTGGAGCTCCAAAACAGGAAAAATAATTCTATGTAAATTTCTCTGTGTGAATGATAAACCATGCTAAAAATTGCCAATGTATAGAAATCAGCAAGCAGGCACTGACTTCAGTGTTCACACTGAGCCATGCTGAGAAGCACACAGTCTAACCCTGCACAACAGAGAAATTTCCCAGGTAGCATTTCCTGTTGTCCCACACATGTGACACGTGCAGGGTACCCATCTGAACATAAAATAGAAAATAAAATAAAACAAAATAAAACAAAATAAAACAAAACAAAACAAAACAAAATAAAATAAAATATGATCAATCCTAGCAAGCCAGTCTGAGCTCAAGAAAAATGAGGAAAAGATGCCTAGGGAAATTTGCATGTCCAACTACCAGATGCACTGAGCTGAAAATAAAATTCCCAGTGGAATTCTGCAAAGGCAAGCAAAGTGTGACCCATCTGCCCCTAGTTTGCAAGCATGACTTTGACCTGAATCAGAGCTGGTTAGATCTTTCTGCTGTCTATATTTTTATAATATTTTAAAGAAAACTCCTCAAAGCCTTAGATGTCAACAAACAGTCCAGATATTTAACAGGTTCTTCCACAATGTCTGTCATGCTAGATTGCAACATATGACAGTTAGCCACAAATGGCCGTAATTAATATATATATATATATATATATAAGCACGCATTATAATATATATTTATATATAACCCAAGAACGAAATGCCCAAATGCCCAGTCTCCCACACCTTGTATCCACATCGTTACATTATCAAGTGATTTTGGGAATACATCGGAAGTACAGACTAATTAGGAATGAATACTTTTTTATTATGCTTTATTTATAAATTTGTTTATAATAATGTAGAAGTTTTAAACAAGTTCCTAGTCATAGGTGAAAAAGAAGCTCTGAGAGATGGAGGGGTTTTGGAGAGTGAACAAGTGAATTATGTCCATAGAGGACAGAGGCATACTGCCTTTAGTAATGCTGAGGGAACAGCAGTCAGAAATATTTTCAAACAAGACCATGCTCTCCATGGTACCAGGATGCTGAGACTGAGTCGAAATCAAGGCTAAAAATAAATAAAATAAAATAAAAATACAACACAACTTTTTATTTTATTTTTTTTTCTTGACAAATAACTATGCAGTGTGAGGAAACTTCTATTTGCAGGTTACAAACATAAAAGTTTCTGTTAGAGTACAACCGAGAGCTCCGTATTTAACTCCTTCAGATGTTAAGTGTTGTTCTCATCCTTTAAAATATAAATGTCAGTAGCTAACCTGAAGGCTATCTATAAATCAAACCTGCACTGTATAAAAACTGTTACTAGTGTCCTAATGGGTCAACCAGAAGAGATGCCCTCTCTAAAAGAGCTGGATACCAGATTCCCCTTTCATTGATCGAGGTTTCAACTCTGGGTGCTTGAGTTTATGACAAAAGAGTTCACAACACTGCTGGCAGGAAGTCGATAGTTTGATAGATACCCTTTGCAGTTGGTCCTGTCTCTAGCACTTTAACCATGCTTTCACTCTGACAGTTATTACTGCTGCAATAAATTCTTCAGTAAAACAAATAGGCTCTCTGAAAATGTATTAGCCCAGGCACACTATTTTACTTAATATAACTACAAGTCTTAAACAGGTAACTGCCACAGTAAATAGGCCAATATATTTAGAAAGAACTGTGTGTGTGTACTTACAGTAAGTTACCTAAAGTTCTCTTCAGATCAGGTTGCACGGTATTTATTACACCTTCAGGTTATACTTTTAAAATTCACAAAGTAACTGACAGTAGCAAACACTTTAAAAATATATTTTATATAATGCTGTAAGAATTCTCCCACAGCTTTCAAAATTGCATGGGTGAATTCGAAGCCTACAGTGTCCCCTAGACCCTTCTGTGCTGTTGAAATATAGTCTGCATTTTACTCTTGTTTGACCTTAATTTCTGCTTATCTCACAAGAAATCTCAATGCTATTACCATTTTCGTACAGAATGTTTAATAGTGAATAGCATCAGGTTCTGTCTGAATTGGGTGGTGAAACAGATAGGGTCAGGAAGGCCTCACTGGGGTCCATCAGAAGCAGAAATTCACTGGCATACTCTCTCTGTTTAGTAATGTTACACCATCTCGTTTAGCAATGTTAGTCCCAAAGAAAATTTCTGTACAGTTTGGAATCCAGTTCTCATCAGGTCATTGCATAGGTTCATCCAAATTGTTTTGTGCATTTCCATTAATAACAATGAGCAAAATGAGAGAGTTTTCTTTACTGTATTTTTGGTTTTCTTCTATGTTGTCAGGTTTCATGTTTTTCTGTGTGCATTAATTAGGCATTTTCACTAGACATAAGGACAAGATTAATATCAAAGGTAAATTATCAACTTCTATCCATATTCACTTCACTTACCCCACTTTCACAGAGAAACTGTCTACATACAGAACCCTTCAGCACTCCTTTCTACATCCAGAGACTTTGTGTCACTTAGGCAAGATGTCTTGAGACATCTATCCTTCAAGATTAAATGCATCCCTTCTGAGTGGCAGTTGCCACAATTGAAGTAAGCATTTACTGCTAGTGCTCAGCCATGCAGCTAACTGCTCTGTAGCTGGCTGTGGCCTCTTGAGGTGTAGGACATTCATGGGGGAACACTGGTAATTTTGTTTTACCCTGCAGGCATGCAGTTTCTGGCTACATTGCGAGGAAATATCGTTGAGTCCATGCTGAGATTGCTGTGCCTGCTGCTCAGAGCTCTCATGAAATGAACTGAAAGGATAAGAGCTCTCTTGACCTTTAAAGTCTACTTGTTTGAGGTGATAGATCTCCCAGACATTTGCAAAATAATAATAATAATAATTAAAAAATAAATAAATAAAATCTAAAGACCATTAAACAACAAAAAAAGATAGGGTGAAAAAAAAAAAAAAAAAAAAGTGATCAAAATTCCAGCTATTAAGACAAAGAGAAAATCTGTGTTTTAGCAAAAGCATAAGTGAGTTGGGAAATAAACTTCATTTCCAGTATTTTATCAATAAAAGCTCTTAAGGATCTCCTTCTCATTCTATACCTTTCCCATCAAAAAGTTACATTCTTTTTATTTTTTTAATCCCCATTCTGTTTTTTCAGACCTGCCCCCTCTTCTTAACAGGGATCAAATCAGCCAAAACATTGACTTGGTAGCATAAGCAAGTGAAATGATGCAGAAAAACACAGATCCAGTCAAGATCAGGTATAATCCCTAGGACAATATGACCAGAAATAAAGACAAAATATTATAAATTATTATAAACAAAAATATATATATTTAAAAATCTCTCAGTGTCCAGGGTTCAATCAGTTAATCAGATGCAGGCTGGCTAAATGGTTTCCTAAGAACAATCTTAATTTCGCAAACACTGCTTCCCCTCTGTATCACCAACACTTTGTCATTCCCCCACACCCCATATCTCTGCAAAGATAGGCATGATCCACCTCCCATGCGGTTAAATCCTTATATACCAAAGCAGAAGAATGTTTAGCCAGTTTAAACGCTTCTGCATCTGTGCAGTGACTCAAACCCTGAAATTATTTAGTTATTTATTTGTGAACTTTTTGAAAGAGATGTGCATGTAAGAAGTTCTTTGAGAATGTAATGCACAGGTCCAGCTGGTTGAACATCTTGTTGCTCTTGAGAGAGATGCACAGTGAGGAACAAAAGGATATGGCCCTGGAGGGAGAGGAAACAGTGTGTGCTTTTTTGTTTGTTTTCCTTGTTTGTTTGTTTTTGTTTTTAATATATCAAACAATAAAATCTGCAACAGTGACATGGAAAGGTCTACAACACTAATATATTTCTTTTTTTTTCTAACAGCAGCATTTACAGTTACTGTATTTCACAAGTGGTAATCCATTTGGATTCAGCAAGGTAGGATTTGTCTTTTTCAATCTTGGCATAGGACAGTACAGACCTGAACAGAACTACAAATATTTTGCCCCCTTTTATGTTTACATAAATAATGCTATTGTTTCTCACAGTCTGTAACATGCACACTGCCATGACAGAGTACATCAAACAGAAAGAGTGGAAAGCACAATGGAAATCCATTTTATAATAATAAACTGGTTGAGTCAGGGATAATCACGCTTTGGTCCTTTGGTAGGACCAAAGACCTATCAGATAATGCTGCCTTTTTATCATTCCAGTGGGCGCAAGTCTTCTTGAAATCATTAGGTTCCCCCTTCCTCGTTCTCAGCTCTGAATTATTCCAAAAGGAGGAAGAATGACACATAACAGAACCTGGTTAAGAAATCACACAGAGAATAGAAATTATAGACTCCACCAGGGGAGAAGAAAATAAAAATGCCTGATAGCACTGAACTAAGAAAACAGATTTTCTCTAGTCAAGCTCAAGGTCAAGACCCATAGTAAAGGTTGGTCCCACTCTAGAACTGGTGATTCTTAAACCTGTGAACCTGTAGCAGAATTAGAGGAAGACTGGAACAATCTCCACTGCCCCCAAAACAGCATTTTTGAAGAATAAGCTCCTGTGCAGCCTATGATGCTGTCTTCTGGTGTTTAAAAAAAAAAAAAAAAAAAAAAAAAAAAAAGGGGGGGGGGGATAACCTAGAATAGTCCTAGAATAGTGCCAAAAACATTTGCTTCATAGCAAGGGAAGGAATGTGACTGTACAAAGAGGAAAGGGTATCTGAATCACCCCATGATTTCAACTTGGGAAAAAAAAAAAATAAAAAAAAAAAATCTAGCCATTACCAGATGGCTAAGGAAGACAAACAGCAGGGCAAACAAACTTACATGATAGTTCCAGCTAATACTTTCCCAGACACCAACTGTTGTCAACATGGGGACTTTCAGAGCTGGATGTGGTTTCTACATATTTAGCAATCTTCAAAGGATGTCTCTTCCATAAACTTGTCCAGTCTCTCTTGAACCCGTCTCTATTTTTGCTATTTAGGAAAAGAAACGAAGAACAAAGGACAACTGTTCGTATGCCTAAGACTGGGACAAAGGCAACCTGGGTTTGACTTTGCATACTTCCTCCAGTTTACCTGTAGTTTTGATGTGGAGATCCAAATTCACCTCACTGAAATCAGGACAACAGTAACCCTATAATCCCTTCATAACATACTAGTGAGAGAAATCTATTGTCAAAAGTGGTTTGGACCTTGAAGATGACTACAGGCCATAAACCGCCATATAACCTTCAGAAGAACTCCTAGAAGTTCTCTCCCATCTCTTTACACATAGACTACCCATCAGACAGGCATCTATAAAAGACCAATACATTACTCTCATTTCAACTGCATGCTGAAATCACTGTGCCAGCAAGCTATGATTAAAGGGATTCAGACAAATTGACTGGGGAAGCAGAAAACCTCAGAAGAACTCCAGTTAAAGGCAAAAGGGGAACTTCCCAGTGCAGGTGAACAGTAATGACACCTACTCCAAGGCTGAGGACAGACCACATTATGGTAGCTCCAGACACATCTCAGCCCCTCACTAGAGCACCGATACACTGGTTCACACTTTTGTCTCCAGAGAAGAGGGTACTTTCACAGTACCTACTACCACACACAACAGCGTGGGCAACAGGAATTTGAACTGAACGGATGCAGTAAGGAGAGAGTGTGCTTTGCTTATCCATCACTAAAAATGGAAGAGTAAGTCTTCAGTAATGCTGCCATTATTTTTCTTGTCTTCTTATACAAGAGGTGTATAATCCACCAAGATTTAGACATGGCTCTAGTTTTGCATGTTGATATTAAGTTCCTTGGAAGTGTGTACTGTGTGTATGAGAAAGCATGAGTAGTCTTACATTTCCGTCTAATACCATGCAAGATCTGCACCTTAGAGTGTGAGGCCTTTTGGACCAATTCTATAATTTGTTTTTCCATATTCATTTTGCTTGAAACAATGGATTCCTAATGTTTATCACAATTGCTACAATATATCAAAAGAATGATACTGCATCCAAAAGACTTTTAGCTGCAAAGTAATGGCACTGGAAATTCAATCATATCGCATGAATGGTTATATTCTTCACAAAATGGTCATGGTTTCCTTAACTAGTCCCCCCCCCCCCAAAACAAACAAACAAACAAACAAATAAACAAAAACATTTCATAACACAGAGCAATACTTGGTTATTCTTTTCATAATAACCCTTCTTTGCTTAGAACTTAAACTTGAAGCTGTTCCTGATGGATTCAATCTTAAGGGCTTGATATATAGGTTTAGTATTTTACTTATTCAGCTCTGTTTATTCATACATGCAGAGCCAAGTTGGAAGAAGACAAGAGGACAACTACTGAACTGATTTTCCTGTCACTACTTCCTCTTGTTCTTGTCTGCATCTTGTCCTTCTTGCAGAAGGCCCATACTCCCCTCCATGCACTTGCCCAGGCTTGCTAGAAGGAAACAAGCTTTGCTGTTCACATCAAACATCAGCCTATTGATTTTTCTTCTATTTCTACAAAGATTTCTATATTCACAGCACTTAGCTGAAGAAAACCGGACCTTGGCTCTTTCCCTAGCCACACTGGACACATATTTGCTGACATGTCTTTTCAATTAGACTACCCAGAGCTGCACAGAAACAGGAAACCACTCTCAACCTCAAACCAATCCAGACACCGGAAACCAGGGATAGACAGAAGCAAGCTGCAGCTTCATTAACAACAGTCAGAGCAGAAAAAAGCAGTACTTGCAGGACAACCGACCGTCTGTTGATATATGCTGTACTGAAAGGCATAAACCCATCATTTATCCTTCTCACTTTGCTGTCTTAAGATTTGTTTCAACACACACAGGTAGCATTAGCCAACTGTGAGCTAAGACTATGTCTTTACTGAAGTCACATGCAGTGAAAAGTTTACTGCAATGAAGGGATGTGCAAACCCCTTCAGATTCTCCTAGCCGTGTAGCCAGGACGTTAGGGAACTCTGTGTGGAAAAAAGATATCCTGACACCAAGGAATATACAGCTGTGGCTGGGCAGCTGTAAAATAAACTAGAATGTCTCATACCTAAGTTCACATAAAAGTAGCAGAGAACACATTACATTGTCTTCTGGTATGTAAGTATATGCTGTGAGATGAACAGAAATATTTGGGGAAAAATCTTTAATGGGTTCTTCAATCCAGAAACTGAAGTTGGCGTTATAACACTTCAAGATACTTCCTTTTTAAATAATGTTCACTTGCAAGCTAACAAACCACCTTATTAAAAAAAAAAAAAAAAAAAAAAAAAGTCAAAATCACTACACTGCTCTTTGCTGAAACAATATTTTTAGAGGAAAAAATTATTTATATATGTAAAAATAAAATAAAAATATAAAATAAAATAAAATAATTAGTGTTCCTGGTGGACTGTAGATCTGGCAAGATGACTATGTTGAAGTCTAAAAACAACAGATGTCAGTGATGATACCACAAAGTAACAGAGCATGAGAAACAAGTTTCTAAAGAAAAGCAAAATCTACATAATGGGAATAATATCATCAGTAACAACATCCTTACAGTTGACATTCTTCACACCCACTGCAAAAGAGCGTCATTTATCAAGATATCAGGAGTGTCACAGCACAGCTAGCCCCTGTCTTTGGCTCTGGGATCTGGATGTCTGATCCCTGATTGCCTTTCCAGTTATGCTGCTCTGCAAGATAAAAATCAACTATTCTCTTACTGACAAACATCCAGTCAAGCAATCAAATATTTTTCTACTTGTAAAGCAATGAATGCTATCCTTTGCTTGCTGATAGGTGCTCTTTTGTAAAGTAATACAAACCTGGTACTGAAAGCAGAGAAGGTTGAAAGAATATCCTTTTCTTCAATGTCAGCCATCAATTCCGTGACACACCCTATACAAGACACTGAAAATAGCACACGTATCTCCCAGAAGTCTCCACCATTCTGCGATAAGAATTTCTCTGTCATCAGCAGCTATAGGGAGTTTTAGCTGTTCCGCAGGACCTGGATCTAGGCCCAATTTCATCATTTGGATCAAGATCTCACAGGTATTAGAGATTAGAGACCATTCATAAGGACCACATTTTTTCTGAGATACGTAGTCAGACTGGCATCTAGTGGGATTTTGAAATGTGCCCAGGAGCCTAACAATTTCTGACACCCCCCCCTTCATTGTTGATCGACAGTTTTTGGTGGCTAAAAACTTCCAGGCAAGCACGTGGTTTTGATTTGTAGTCAATCTTCTGCTAGCAGAGCAATTCTAAACTAAAGATTCAGTTCTTGTTTCTCCCTTGACTTATTTTTTTATTTGGAAAAAAAAAAAAAAAAAAAAAAAAAAAAGGCTGTTTTGCACTTGGACAGAGCTAGGAGTGGCAGCTGAATGTGGTAAACAGGAGACAAATGCATCAACTAGCAGGGTGGGTTTTTTATAGAAACTTCAAGTATCACTTGCAAGAAGATTTGGCACAACATGTTTTTATACAAGTACCACGTGTTGGACAGTTTGGTGCAAATATGTTCTCAGCAGACACACAGAGTGACACTAAAATGCTTTACCTCTCATTTCATTAGGAAAGTAGCCCTCTAGATAACATAATAGCACTGATGTTGTTGATTATCCGACACCAGAATTTTAATTTCCATAAAGACTTTTATTGAGATGACCTGTGTCAAAGAATGACATTAAATCCTATTGGTTATCACTGGTTCAGTGAAGAGACTTAGCCTGCAGGTGTGTCAATTTTGTTGAGTTTAAGTAAAAACGTTGAGTATTTTGATGACGGTTCATCTACAGAAGCAAATCAAATAGGAAAGAGGGAACATGTTCGTAACTAGAAGCACGTTTAGATCAGAACATAGATGTTAGGCACATATACAGATAGCATCAATTTTCACATTACATATTTCTTCTAAGTCCTTTATTCAATTAAACATCTTTCAATTGCCAAGAGACAATTCATAGGATGCTTATGTTGAGAAATAAATGCAGTAAAATAGTTTTATTTTCATTTTATATTTATTCATAACACTTTAAGTTGCTTTTGATTAGAAAAAAAGTTCATTCAATGTTTTTTTTTTTTTAAAAAAAAAGTACCAGTTTGTGTTTGCATCTCTTGACGTGGGATGTTATATTAAATTATTCATTTTTACAGAATTGAAATTAATTATTGTGTATGAAATCCCAAACACATATGGTCACAGTGTTGGTTAGATCTGCCTCCTGCTATGCTTTAGAGATTCAAATTTGGAGGTAGCATGTTATTTTCCATGCCAAGACCACCTATGGTTTTCAAGATATAAGTATCTGAAAATTAGCATTTTCACACTGAGCACTTGTTCCAGCTTCAGTATACATTGATGACTACCATCTTGTAACTACATGTACTAGAAAGGATGTTAGCAATCTATAAATGTAATTTAAGTTCTGAAATTCACTGACTGACTGCATTTTCTACATCTACCTTTAGTACTATGTAACATCAATCTCTTCTTTTGAAATCCTTCAGAATGTCTCTTGACTGATAGCAGTGATTGGCATTAATTAATTTCAAGGGTCAGTTGTGAATGATTGGTTTGTCATGGTCAAGGACTGAATTATATACGATCAGGAGAGCGTGCTGAAATGGTCAGTCATTCAGTGAAAATCAAAGAACATAAGTTCAGATGGAAAAAAATTCATGACTCTGTTTATGAATGCAGCCAAGCTACTTTACATCTGAAATTAAGGGGTTTTGAAAAAATTATATTTCTTTCTGCAAATATCAGGGAAAGACCTACTCAGAAGATTCAGAAAAACTATTATTTATTATCTCTCTATATATAGGAAAATCAGATTGATTTATGTTACTATATAACTTTTTATTTCTTAACTCTTCATTAATACATCTGTAAAATATTCTATCAAAATTTAGGAAAGGAGAGAGATTCCAGTCTAACAGCAAAAGATAACGATCACTGCTTTTTACTTTTATTTTTTTCTTTTTTTCTTTTTAATGCTTGCTTATGTTGATTCAACTTTGCATTCTGTTTTGTTTCTCCTGCAGTGTGTAACTAAAATGGAAGTGAAAAGCAAATAATAGAGTCAGGGGAACAATACCTTCTTCCAAGAAAGGAAGAATCGCCCATGATTTTTGGTTAACTTACATACTGATAAAGATCAAGATTGAAAGCATTCTAAACAAACACATCAATGAATGTTCATTGCTTGAAGCTTTTGTAATAGTATAGTAAATATCTAATCTCCTACGTCAGCACCTAAGGAACATATGGAGTAGCCATATTGGGGAATATCATTGTAGAGAAGTATTTAGAAACCTGCTAGATATTGATAGCAAAAATGGTAACCCAGTTTACTCACCCTAACATCTGAATTGGTGGTGGTGCAAGCTAGCAAGTATTCAGTAAAAACATAAATATATATATTTTTAAATATAGTTATGGAATTTTCTTATTTCATGAACCTCTTGAGTTTTCCAGGCATAGAAAGATATAACAATATTTATCAATCTGTATAAGCACTCAGTTCATTACCAGAGAATATCATTTAGTGCAATATTAAATTTTTAATATATAGCTATCATACATGGACCAAGCATCAGACCAAAAATCAAACTGGGTAAATTAATTCTCTACAACTCTTTTGTATTCAAATTAGAATATATTTCTAAGAAAACTAAAGCCATGACAGTACAGAAAGTCTTGATATTCCAGTCATCTGGAATAGTACATTATTTGTTCTTGTTGTATCCTAAACATGAAAGATGGCAGATAGAAAATAGGATTAAAATTTATTTTATAAGATGAAACTAAACCTTTGGCAGACAATAACGGACTGATGGGCTAGAATAGACTTTGGTCTAGACATCTTGGCTAAATATTTCAGGGCTTCTCAGGGCAGTAGCTCATTAGACAGGAAATATTTATTTTAGTGACTTGAGATTTAACTGTAAACTAAGGTGTAACTATACCTGTTATTTCCAACCAATCCACTGGAAACATAGAAAGCAGGCAGAGATGAAAAGATGGAGTGCAGCTGTGCAGAAGGAACATACAAACCATAGTTATGGACAGTCCCATTAAGTACACTCCCAGAGCTAACTGTGCAAATTAACACAGTCTACATCTCTATGGGTTCATCAGCAGGACTGTAAAAGCAGGACTAGTTGATGAAAGAGTAATCATTTTCATCAAATGTAATAGTCTGTCATACATGAGCATACTAGCTTGTGAAATACAGAAGGGAAGAAAAGAAAGAAAATCCATCATGAGTGTTCTGCTCAGAAAAAAAAAAAAAAAAAAAAAAAAAAAAAAAAAAAAGAAAAAAGGCTATTTTGCATCTGGTACATATCATCTAATCACTCAGGCAGATAGATCCACAGTACCAGCCAAGCATCACTGGCAGTAGGCATCACTACTTTTTGGCATTGTGCTGTGACTTTATGAACTCCATTAAAGTACGTCCCAGGATCCAGGGCTCGCCTCTGCCACTGCAGCTGCAGGAAACGTATTATGGTGGCAGCAAGGACTGGAAGACCAGGAACTATGGAACATGACTGTGTAGAGCATGCACATCAGAAAGCAGCACCAGTTCTGCTTCCTGTCAGCAACACAGTTACCTTACCAGGTTACTTTGCACTTGTACCATTACCAAAAACACCACAGAGAAACAAGTATTAAAGATAAAGTTGCTTGGCTCCGGTATTATTTTTTTTATTATTATTATTAATTTTTTTTTTAATCAAGGGCAGCTATTGGGCTAGCTATTGGGCAGCTATTGGGCAGCTATTTAGCTATTTGTAAGAGCTTTTTCAGGATCATGAAAGATGTGACTATGGATCTACTGAGGTAAAGTGATTTTTCACAGTCCATTATTAATACTGAACTCATCACTACTGGCTGCCCTGATATTATTCAAATTATTATGATATCAGTGCTTTCTTTTCAGATGTAGATGAAAAATTCAAGAGGATTCCAATTTACAAATCTCACTAATCTCTATTTAAATGGGCTTTGTTTGTTTAATAGCAATTCTAGCCTTCATTGTTTCTGAGAAAACTCTGAAGATAAGGTCTAAGTGCAGTCTAAGTCTAAAATCAAGTCTAAAACCAATCTAAAACAAAGGATCTTGTTGACTATAAGACAGTCTTATAAATTTGGAACTTTGGGGCATAGTAATGCCACCACTAACTTATCACAGAGATTAGAGTAGTCCAGTGAAGTGCAAAATTTCTCAATGCATCTCTCTCAGGAAGCCACAAGAATGGGGCCTCTGACAGTGAGTGGCACATCAGTTTTCTCAGGAATGCCATGGTACACATATCTAGCATTGTTTGTAAATAAATAAATAAACATTATAAGTATGCTGAATGCCAGCTCTTCCCATCTGCTCTTCAAATCTAACAAGATCCAATTTCTTAAAGTTGTCGAGGCAAAAGTGGACCTTTTGTATTTGTAAACTAAAAGGTAAATTAATGGATTTCATTTTATTAAATTGTAATTTTAAATTAGGTCTTTTTTGTACATTATTATTAATGCAATAGCACCTAAAGTCCTAGCCATGCTAGGTTCTTAAACAGGCTAGGTTCTGTACTAATATAATACTTCCAATCTGTGTATGGAAACCATGCCATCAGTAATCCCACACATGCAGAATATTCAAAAAATTCTGTTAAAGACTTAAAGGTGAACAGTAATGCTAGCAAATACTAAATGAAGAGAATTGGTAATATTGATTGCAAATCATCTTGGCCATCAGTGATAAGCCAAGTAAAGAAAAAATAAAATAAGCAGCGCTTTGTCCATAATAAAGAACTTGCTTTCAAAAAATGTTTGGATATCATCCACTGCTATGACATCACATTAGACAATTTTACTCTTTATAGCTCTTAAATATGATCTAACAACTAAAACTGACAGTAAAGTTACTGCAGAATGATCTGGTATCCTTTAAAATGTACAGGAATGCTTCCACTGCCTTTAACGGAGGCCTTAAAGCAAGGAAGATTTGATCAAAACACAGGAAAGTTAAAAGTTAGGCTTGCTAAACAGTTAAAGGTAGATACTAAGGCTTATGAGAAACCCTGGTGATGGACATATTAAAAATACCTCAAATGGAGATACATAAATAGGCTGTAGATGAGTAACAAGGTCACGTGGCATCAGTCCTCAGGTGATGCTATTAGGAGACAGCTGGTGCCTGGAAGCATGTACTAGATCATATGTTTTTAGTTGTGGGTTTTTTTCTTTTTGTTTGTTTGTTGCTTTGTTTTGTCTTTCAGGAAATTTGGTATATTTCCAAACATTGGTGGAAAGCAGAAACAGAGAGAGTAGGCCAACTATCCACACTTCTTGTCTGACCCCTTAATATTAGGATTAACTACGATTACCAATTAGGATTAATTATGCTTACCAATATGATTACAATTATTATTATTAATTTGGTATGTGTACATGGACATAAGTTTACCAAGGAGAGTACACTTTCTGCTACAGTAGATATATCCCTGATCTTTTTTCCTTTCCTCAAGAGAAGATAACCCAGCTTCAGAGACTTACGATACTAGAGAAGCAGTTTAATAAAACAGCAAGCTCTACAGGAAGAATGATCAGACATTAGGTAGTGATCAAACTAATGATCACACAATGCAGGTAAGTGCAGAACTATCAGTACACAGCTGATGCAAGTGTTGCAAAGAGTCTAGCCATCACTCTATACATTTGGGGGAAGAAAAAAAGAAAAAAAAAAAAAAGAAAAAATAATATAGATGGTGCAGACCAGTGCTACCATATCAGCAAACTTAGGGGGGTGATAGCCTGTGTTGAAAAGTAAAATAACCTACAATTTGCTCTGTTAGTACTTTGTCAGCCAAATAGAGAGCAGAGTGTGCAGACAGTTTCTAATTCCAATACCAGCAGGTTATGGCTAGCAATCAGTCAGGAAAAGACCAGGGTTGAGTCTACCTTCCTTTACCCGGGTTACTACAGTTCCAGGACAGGGAATATGAACTTGTATTAGAAATGATTTTATTGGAACTTTTTTCCTTCTGTATTTTTATAGTGATTGTGCTGCCTTGAATAAAATAGTCTGTTTATTAATATGCTCACTAAAAGGAAGATTTCTCCTAACATACAACGTACAGTCATTGGGCCCTTAGTATATTTTCTATGATTTTTATATTATTACTACCTTCAATGTACTGTGCATTATAAGTTTGGGTTTGCTTGCTTTTAAATCATGACCAACTGACTTTCATTTTCTGATGAGAAGAGCTTTAAAAGAAGAGGAGGAAAATTGTCTTAAAACCTTCAGTGGCCAAACTAGACTATAAACTTAAAATGAAAGAAATCTCTTGCAACTCTTAAAGGCATCCATATTTTCTCCACATTCAAGAAAAGATGCAAACTATTTCTGTGGACACCGACAGCATATCCTAACAGATAACAACAATAACCAAACTGCCTGAGTGCATATGCTGCCAATAGGACCCAGGTTTATTACCATCTATGAGTACTACCGCTGGGATTCAGCACAATCATTTGGATGTTAAACTTCACTAGATTTGCTTGTTGAAAACTGGTACTCACAATAGAATCATAGAATAGTTTGGGTTGGAAAGAACCTAAGGTCATCATTAGGTCATCTAATTCTAAACCTGCTGCCATGGGCAGAGACACCTCCCACCAGACCAGGTTGCTCAAAGCCCCGTCCTGCTTGGCCTTAAATACTTCCAGGGCATCCACAGTTTCTCTGGGCAACTTATTCCAATGCCTCACCACCCTCACAGTAAAAAATTTCTTTCTAATATCTAGTCTAAACCTACCATTTTTGTTGGTTGGTGTTTGTTTTGTTTAAAGCCATTATTCCTTATCCTATCACTCCACTCCCTAACAAAGAGTCCCTCCCCAGCTCTTCTGTAGCCCCTGTTAGGTACTGAAAGGCCACTATAAGGTTTCACCGGAGCCTTCTCTTCTCCATAAACCCCAACTCCCTCAGCCTGTCTTCATAAGACAGATGCTGCAGCCCTTTGATCATCCTTGTGGCACTTGTCTGGGCTCATTTTAATATGCCCATGTCCTTCTTGCACTGGGGGCCCATACCTGAATGCAGTACTCTAGGTGGGGTCTCACAAGAGCAAGCAGAGGGGTAGACAATCACCTCCTTCACCCTGCTGGCCATGCTGCATTTGATGCAGTGAAGAATATGGATGGCTTTCTGGGCTGCAAGCACACATTGCTGGCTCATGTCGAGCTTCTCATCAACCAACACCCCGAGGTGGTCCTTCTCCTCAAGGCTGTTTTTAATCCATTCTCCCCAAAGCCTGTATTTGTGCTTGGGATTGCCCTGGCCCAGATGCATGGCCTTGCATTTGGCCTTGTTGAATCTCATGAGGTTTGCACAGGCCAACCTCTCAGTCCCGTTCATGTCCCTCTGGATGACATCCCTTCCCTCCAGTGTGTCAGAAAAAAATAAGTAAAAGCTCTGACTGGTGAACTATGAATGTATTATAGTTCTAGTTATGTTGGTTCCCTGCCATCTAAAAAATACCATTATTTTAAAGTTCTATAAGAAGGTAGAAAAAAAAATGGAGAAACAATGCAAGAGATTAATGGATCATTTTAAGCATTTAATAAGAATGAGGGTACATTTTGGATACAGGTCATAAAACTGGCTCAAGACTGACAACAATGTGTAATGACTGTGCAAAGGAATCCCCATTATCAACCTAATAGGCAGGAAAAGATAGATTAGGATGGCACAGTGTTCACATGTGGCCTCTTGGGGATCGTTTCTTAAATGAATTCTTAACATGCAATGCTGTAAAAAGATGATTTGTTGAGACTCGAGGACAATTTCTTTCCCAGATATTTCAATGGTTTTAGCATAGCTGATGACATTTTCTCCTTAGGTTGTGTATCAGAAAAAAACACTAGGAATATATTAAACGGTACAAGAGCGTAGTTTAACAAATTGAGCATTCTACGCTGTATTCATCAAACTTCATATACTGCAGGGCAAAAATATATATTGCATTAAAGCTTTGAGAATCACAAAGAGAAATGTTGAGAAGAGAAATGTTGAGAAAGAGAAACTGTTGTTCCCTATTGGATCCATTGGACCTACAAGAATCAGAATCATAAAATTTGGCTGTGAACTCATGACTGGAACCAGTCTCCTTAAATCCCAATGGCAGCCATTAATCATGTGAAAATCCATAGTGCATTTTGTCCATATTAAAATATGGGGGCTTTACATGGAGAACCAATGACAGACACTGAAGACATTATATTAAATTACAGATTTGGACAAGTTATCCTAGTATTGAAAAAAAAAAAATCCTTCTATCCATATCTGCCAAAAGAGTAACAAAAAGACAGCATACCATATCTAACTTAATGAGGGCTTTTCACTGAAGGAAAAAGATAGCAGGTTCTAAGCCACCTCTCCTTATGCAGGAATGTATAGCAGAACATAAAGTTGTTAATCCCTGTCATGGTATGGGAAACAATGGACAAAAAAAAAAAAATCTTCTGTATTAATTCCTCTATGAAAAGGTCAATAATTACCTGTCCCACCAATGGCACAGAGAATTAAAATATTTAGAAGAAACCAGTCTTATGTAACCACACATTTATCCTCTTCATAATGACTGTCTACTGAGTTTCTTTGCCTTCATCACCCAGTGACTTTGAGCCTTCAGTGATGAATTTCTACCTAGTCTGACATACTTGTAACAACCTAGTTCAAGATAGGAGTCTAAATGTTAATTCAGTTTCATAAGTGTTTTTGAAAATCAGCACCTGATTAGATACTAGTTCTCCATAGAGAGAATTCCTCACGTAGCTTTGCACCAGATATTGTTGTCCCCTGGTCAACTAACAGGTCAAAAAAAAAAAGATCAGTAGGAAGCCAAAGTGACAGGAATCTTATGAGAGGGAGCTAAAGATACTGCTGCAAAAGGTGTTATAAGAGGCACAAAGAATTTTGCAGTGGGTAAATTAGGCAGCACTTTGACATACTACATACATCTGTAAGGAACCAGGCTCCATTAAGTATGCTGCTAGCAGAACTTTTATTTTTCTTGTTCAATAGAAGGAGCAGCCTTTTATGTACACAAGTAAGGATGTGAAGAGACCTCCAAAACATTTTTTCTTCAGTATGACAGCAAACTGTTATACTTGTAACTTAGCTGAACTGGGATGCATTATACAGGGGATCAGAATTTGGTGTTGTATATATGATGCTCTGAGTCAAAGTCAGCTAATGTCAATGGGGCCCCATCTGCTGCCTTCAGCAGACTTTGAATCAGGCTTGTTGCATACTGATAAAGGTAAAGCAGAAGGGGGCCTTGAATTCTCATTCTGATTTATGCTGAGTAATTGAATACAAATATAAAGACAATATAAATAACTTCAGAAAGGTCACTTGGCTAGTGAGGCTAGGAAATAAATTTAGAAGCCTTAGGTACATGCCTAGACTATCAGAGAAAATACTTCATCTGAACATATAATTATTTTTTTTTTTTTCTTTTTGTTGGTTGGTTGGTTTTGTTTTGTTTTTCTTTCCTAGAATACTAAGCATCATTCAGAATAGGGTTTTTCTTTGTTTTATTATTTCATTTTTCCTCCCATTCTTAATGTAGTAAATCAATAGGGCTTTTCAGCTCTTTTCTTAAAGCCCAATCCTACTATTGATCTCAACTCAAAGATCCCATTTTACTTCAGTAAGTCTCAAATACATATGGACAGCCAGACTTAGCCTTAATAAGTTTCTGTATCAGCATCATACATGATATATGCAAGTTTATGTACAGATCTGAGAATAGCGCAGCAGCACAACTGCTAGATACACCAAATACAAGAGTGCTGCTTATCATTGTGACCCACTAAATGTTCTTTGACAGTAACATATG
Organism: Aythya ferina; assembly: GCF_964211825.1. NCBI lineage: Eukaryota > Metazoa > Chordata > Aves > Anseriformes > Anatidae > Aythya > Aythya ferina. Next base: position 52,099,921 of record NC_140301.1, read on the forward strand.
AACCAGTCTGCTAGGTAGTCTAAGGAATAGGGTGCTTAAGTGTGGATATCATTTCCAGAGTGAAGAGAGAGTTAAACATGTGTGTTTTCTTTGTCATTGACTTAGATGTTTGTCTTCTGAGAGTCATGAGGTTTTCTCCAATCTGGACAGTTCATCCATTTTGGTCCTGTATATGCTTGAAGATGATCTATTGCCCCATTCTCAAACCCAAATCCTACATATGTAGAAATCTACTTTGTACTTCCTGACCTGAGATAAAGAAAGTTTTGAGGTAAACCATTCTCAGGCTCCTGAATGGTTTAAGCAATCTGCAGGTTGTATCAAAAGAAACTGATGTGTCCTCCCCTCCCTCCAGATATCCTGAGATGGTAAAATAGTAATAAAGCTTTCAAATACCATTTTAAAGTTGTGTTTGCCTTTTAGTCTCTAAGCTTCTTGAATGCACAGGGGTTATAACTAAACCTAGCCATAACTTAGGAAAGGGAGAATCTGACCAGAAAAATACGAAATTTGGGATTGTTGAATATTCATGTAGCCTGAAGATGAAGTTTATAATCTGTCAGGAGAGCTGGCAAGACAGGCAAGTCTACTTGCACCAAGGCCATCACATCAGCTGTAGAAGCATCAGATCTATCCTACAGAACTTGTAAAAAAGGAGTAGTGCCAGAAGCACAATAACAACAGAGTCCTAAGGCTAACTTACCCTGCTGAAAAGGATGCACTGGGACTCCAGGGCAACTAGTCTACATATAGATTGGGTTATTTATATTGATTAAATACCCACTTTACAATGGAGAAGCTGTAGTAAAAAAAATTCATGAATGAAAGCTATACAGGAAGGCAGTAGTGATCTTGGACCAGGCCAAAGCAAATTTTCCAGTTTCTATTCCAGTGTTCTAACTACTAGACAGTCACTCACCTATTCAGGTTTATATAGTATTCTGTGCTGCTTACAGCAATGAAATCCAAGCATGTATTACTAGCAGAACTACAGCTTAATGATCCTACCCTTAATAGGGAAATGTTTGAAATGCAAGTCCCCAGTCTTGGTCACAAATTTAATGTTAACCATATGACAGTCCTGTCTAGGAAATGGCACTTTCAAGATTAAAGCTAAGAATGTTTGTTTACAAGATTTACTTATGACTTTGCAACCAATACAGATCACCTACAAAGTCCAAGAGCCAATTTAGACCATCATTCTTTCTATCCCACCTGCAGAGAACTTGTTCTTACATGTCAAAATGCACAATGCACATCTAAATGGTCCCTGATTGAAATAATGTATGAAATTATTAATAAAAGATTTTTGTGCAGACAGTGCACACTCTTAGAAGGAACACAGCATTTTATTATCCCACCAAATTCATTTTACCTCACACTATGTTCCTGGACACTTAGCAATTGGCCAGGACAGAATCTGAAAGTCTTCTGAGGAAGGAATCTGCTGCTTGGGTCTGGCGTTGTTCACAGTGCACTGTAGAAAGGAGAGTTGCTTTGCTTGACTGCACTTCTTGTGCCATGCACAGAAAAGTTACAGCACATCCAAGATCACTGGGGAAGGACAAGTGAAGCAACCATGGGAATCTAGTGACTTATTTGCCCTGCCCCTTAAGGTATAAACTGTTTGGTTAAAGGAAAAGGTGAAATTTTCTAAGAGCTGCAAAGGACTGGGAAACTGCCTGGGGGCAAATGAAAGCAGTAGGAAGAGAAGAGATGGTGTTTGGGGCTGGACAGGAAATAGAAAGAATCCATGATACTTAGTCAGGAGCCAAACAGTCTTTGGCAGAAAAGTGTTTTATTTCTACTGTATGTTCTGTAATTAAAATGGATCAGGAAAACAGAAATAACTACTGTTATTTCTGAAATACTAATACTACTTCAGTTCACCTAACTCATTCTCATTTGTGGCACAGCAAAGAAGGCAAGGGTGATGTTATAGACTCAATTTATATGAATGCATCTCATTTTAATTGTCTATAACGGATGTAAAAAGAACAGCATGCAAACTGGGATAAAAGTCACTACCACATTACATTCTGTTGTTCTGTTTCACCTTATCTACTTACAAATCCAAATAACCCAACTATCCAAGTCTTTTTAAACCATTGTATTTCACCAGTGTGTAAAGGAATGGGGATAGAAACCTATGCAGACTCCTCAGGGAATAAAGCTCATTCTGTTTCTGCTAATTAAAGTATCATTTTCAATGTAAGTGATTATTTATATTACAGCACTTCACAAATGCAAACATATTTACCTCCTTAACAGCTCAGTGACATAGGCAGTGTTCAGTCAAGTTCAGCATTACCCTCAGTACTTATATGGAGGGTGAACTTGATCACTTCCCTCCACCTTATATGTGGTAAAACTAAAGAAAAAACAAGTGACTGCACTGGAAGGAAAGCTGCAATAAAACAGAAGCAAGTAGTTTTTCCCTTTATCCTCCCCTCCTCTTTACAATGAGCTGCTTTTCTCTCATTCCTGCTTTGTTAGAGCAATATTAAAGGTTTAATACCATAACCCTGGCTCACCCAAGAAGTGCTTCTGCAAGCAGAAGCATCCCATGAGTTATGTGAAATTAGTGAGTGCTGCTATATGATGGGACTTTTAAAAAAAGGGCCCCAGGTGGAAGTTGCTCCAGTGCAACTGGTGGAAATCCTTTATGCCATTTTCCATGTTATCGAAAACCATCTGTGAAATTAAGATTTGGAACCCACAACACTAGTTGGTATTAGAAGCTCCCCACAATACTTCAGGCTCCATCTTGTACTCTGCTCTCATGTATTCTGCTCACCTTGTGTTCAGCTCTGGTGAGGCCACACCTTGAGTACTGTGTTCAGCTTTGGACCCCTCAGCACAAGAAGGGCATTGAGGCCCTGGAACATGTACAGAGAGGGGCTACAAAGGTGGCAAAGGACCTGGAACAAGTCCTATGAGGAGCAGCTAAGGGAACTGGGGTTGTTTATTCTGCAGAAGAGGCTCGGGGAGACCTTATTGCTCTCTACAGCTACATGAAAGGAAGCGGTGAGGAGTTGGGGGTCAGCCTCTTTTCACAGGTAACTAGTGATAGGACTAGAGGGAATGTCCTGAAGTTGTGCCAGGGGAGGCTCAGGTTAGAAATTAGGAGACATTTCTTCTCAGAAATAGTCAGGCATTGGAACAGGTTACCCAGGGAGGCGGTGGAGTCACCGTCTCTGGGGTGTTTAAAGAAAAGTTGGATGTGGTGCTTAGGGACATGGTTTAGTTAGTGGGTGATATTGGTGGTAGGGTGATGGTTGGATCAGATGATCTTGGAGGTCTGTTCTAATCCTAATGATTCTATGATCTATGATAGTGCACTGATTCTTACCTATAATGGCACACTCACTGCTTGCTATAACATGCATCCAAAATCATTTGCTCTGTTCTTTGGGATTCCATCCTCTCATATGGTTGGGCCAGTACACTATGAACTCTTCAATGCATATATTTAAGTAAAATATCCTGTTTCTGTAAATGAAGAATACTTGTTTTCTCCCTCATAGATGTGCAGGCATGCCTCACTAACAATTACTGAGGGTCATGGGCAAACAATTTCTACACCTACTGTACATAGTAATTGTCATGAGAAATTATCTTCACAGCCTTCTAAGCTTCCCATTTGCAAACAATGAACTGCCTGATAATTCTATAGTTTACAATTCATACACATTAGCCTGGCGTATACACAGCAGAACTTTCCAATAGAAGTCAGCATTGATCATCAAAAGTTTATTCCATACTTCATAGCTGGGAATAAAATGCTTGGCATATTTTTATGAACAAAATAGTCATTTTCAGTGCTTCTGGCTGTATATTATTCCTGACTAAATGGACATGCTGCAAACCTCCTACATTCTAGCATATGGCTTTCTTACATGCTTCAGAAAGAGAAATTAAACACTCATTAATAGTCTCTATAGTGCTAAATCAAGAAGAGATTTGGGAGTATTATATCTCATAATATGGTTGCTTCAAGAGACGCCTCTTTAAAAAAAAAAAAAAATATTTTTACATTCAGAAGTATTTTCTTCCCATTTCTTTTAATCCTTTAATATGGCAGATGTGCACTTGATCATGCTGTTTCCCACACAGCAAAGCATGTTTGTCTACTGCTAAATGCTAATGCATTTCATGTACACAATACCTGTCCTGCCAAGTTGTCTTTTTCCACGCATGCTGTAAGAACATTTTAAATACAATATTTTTTCATTAAAAACACTTTCAAATGTGTATGCTAACAAAAAAAAAAAAAAAAAAAAAAACTTCTGCTTTGGACTAAACTTGATTTTAAATAACAAGCAGCACTATTTAACTTACTTCCCTCCCCTGGCACATGTGCACACACACACAGCAACATAGTTCCTTTTCCTCTGAGAATCCCATGTCCCCAGTAGCCTTTTAATGCTTAAGGCTAAAATGCTAAAATACTGAAAACAGGTGTACCTTGACCCTCTGAAGATCTGATAGGATCTGACTGGATCAAAGGCCAAGGTCACTTGAGTCATGAGATTGGCTGAGTGATATTATTTTTGTCATGGTTCCAAACTGTTGAGAGGTAGGACTCCAGTTCTGGCACATGAGAATCAAATGATATGATAGTCTAGTTATTAAATATGACAGATAGAAAAAGCTGTATGTTGCACAGCTACTCTGTGATTAGTACCCTATATTTTACAATGTCACTGTTCTGAATGCTGTAATGCTTCCAAGACTTTTTCAAGAACTAAGGCTTTTGAATTTAAAAACAAACAGTAAAAGAAGATACAGATGAAATCTGTTAAGAGCTCTGTAAAATTTCACAGCTTATTTTCCCAAATGGCATTCTAGTTCAGAAATTCAACTGTAAAACTAGTTCTCTACTACCAGTTTTTCCTTAGGACCACCTTTGCAAACTGATAGATGAATAAACTGCTGTGAAGCATCAGAGGAAAGCAAACAAGAAAAGTCACCTGTCACCTCATTTTCATTTTATGCTTGCATGTAAATGCAGCGTTTTAAATCCAGCTCTATTCCCTTACAGGAAACCTATCCTGAGAATTAGGGAGGAACACCACCTATAAAAATAGCCATCTCACCCAAGTATTTCAAGCACCAACCTTTTAATATAATCAAATGTAGAGTAGCTGAATATTTAGCATAGCATATCATAACTTAAACGGTTTATCAGTTCACACATCTGTAAACTGGATATGCCCTTCTCTCCCTGATGCTTTGCAAATGCTTTTTTAAAATGCTTTGAGATCCACTGATGAAAGACATTCTAGTAGCATGCTGTATCACCTACATGGGCATCTTCAGCGCCTACTTGCATTTTGAATACAGTTTCTTTAGGAGGCCTGAAACCCTAATTAAATCAAAAGATTTCTTGTGGGCTGAGGGATTGTACAGTATTAGATAAATTAGCAACAAATCCATCAAGTAGTCTGGGGGGGGGGGGGGGGGGGGAAGGTGGGTTTGGAAATAAAATGCAATCAGGTAATCTTACAATCAACAGATAAAAGCTAAATAGAAACATATTACATAGCCTGTAACTATAAAATAGGTTAACATTGCATTATTTTCAAGACATAACTGCTGCATACAGTCAAAATGAAGAACCCTGAGAAGTGCAGTGAAAATGGTAGAGGAACAGAGAACTTGCATTTAAAACTTAGAATTTTCTATTGTTTCTTCTTAGAGAAAGAATGATTGCTTGTTACAGGTAATAAAAATGATCACATTAAGACATGTCTGCACAGGCAACTCTAGGTACCATGCTCAAGACCGGAGCTGGGAGGAATGACTGTTTCTGTTTTGAGTAGAAGTGGGCCCCCTGGTCTCTAAGAATGTGTGCATGATGTATAATAGATACCTGTCTGATATAATTAATTATATTTTTCCTAAATTTAACATTGCCTGAAGGGTAAAATCATTTTGCTTGGTGAAATCCCTCATGCCACACAAAGTCTGTGCAAAAGCCAGATTTAATTGCTGTGATAAAACCACAAGAAAGACCAGGTTTGCATTAAATCTATAACCACATCTAGTGAAGAATAGCTTTAATCACCTTTGAAATGGTGACCACAAAATAATTAAAGGGAAAGTGTTCTCATTAGTAATTATCCCAGAATATCAAATCTCAGTTTATCATAAGTCCAATTTAAAATGGCTTGGCATGGTTTTAATTTTTTCTTCTACTTCTGAGGTTATGAATCTCCTAGAATTACTTCCATGAGGGTGGGAATAAAATTAAGTTTGCCCCGTGCCATTTCATAATCCACTGTCGTGCTCTACTTCCTTTGCCAGTGCTGGTCAGAGTGAAGATATCAGGTAACAACAGTGACTTCTCATTGGCACCTTTGCCATGTGCACATTCAAGACAAACTGAAAAATGAAATTTCATTGTTCTTACTGAAGACACTAATGCTGGTGTTGCTCTGCGATATTACCTTCTTGCTCCTATCACTAGCTGTTTCCTGTTGAAGGAGTTTCTGTGGATGTGGTGGCAAGTATTTTTGTCTTGCAGATATGCTTCCAATGCAAAAGGTAAAGAGTCTAAACTGAATCTAAGCAGTAACTTCCTTTAATTTGTGTGTAAATCAGCTCTGCAACAGTTTTTGGTTTTGTTTGTTTTTTCAAACAGCATGCAGGACCACCCCTATTCTGCAGAATCAAAGCACACTACTGATTCTAGGCTTTGACGAGTCACCTGTGTTATGAACTGGCCCTGATCAAATACCAGGGCAGAGAGCAAATCCTCCTGCTGCTCACATTGTTTCCTCTGACTGACCTGTTTAACAAACCTAATACATACCACATTTTATTAGGCTCAGCATTTGCCTGCTTGTAAAGAAAATGAATTTGGAATACTATTCGAGACCCTCAGATAGACATAGCAGCACAACGTGGCATGTGTAGTAGCATAAGTTTGACTCTTTTACAGGAAATATTTCCCTGTTTCCTTTTGCTCCTCCTTTCCTCTTTACACACCTAAGCAATTTCGCCAGGAGGGGATATTCTGGTCTGGTCTGAACTGCTGCCTATGAAATTTCAGACAGCTTGATTTTTGGCTTGGCAAAGTTTGGTGGGGGTTGCTTTCAATATTAGACTTGTAATGAAAGGCTTATTGTAACCTTATCTATGTTATGTGGAAGAGATCAGCATCATTCAATCATAGAAAAAAGGCAGAAGGCTTCTTTCTTTAAATGTAATTTAGTTTTCCTTTCCCCCAAGTCTCATTGTGGGTTCACTGAGCTATGCTCCCCTTCAGGCAGAAATGGAAACCAGAGGAGTTGCATTCTTTCAGTCCTATTCTGACAGCGAGTGTGGCTGCATCAAGCTTAGCAACTAAAGCCATGCCCATTACTCTATAGTGCAGCTGTGCAGAACTTGGCTTTTTTGGATCAGTGTTTTTATAGAAACTTTCCTGAAAATTTCACTAGGTTTGTTGCTGCTGAATTGCACTTTGAGACCAAAAAAATGCACAAAAATAAAAATGCCAAAAAACTCAGTGAAAAGACTTGCATTTCATCTGGTTTTGTGTTGAAATTGCATGATGTGTTGAAGTTTCATCATACTATGAAGTTTGCATGATATAGAGGAATAAAAATTATTTGAACCTGGCCCAGGTTTGCACTGAAACATTCATGAACCATAGCAAAACTTTCAAGTGATGTAAAGTGAGATTTGAGTTTGTAATGAAACCAGGCCATTTTACATGGATTCAGGTTTCATAATGCAGGTCTCTTACAGCTGTACTCTCAAAGGAACATATTCCTATCTCAAGATGGGATTTACATACTGTATGTAACTCCCCACATATCCCAGCAAGATTATTACTTTCTTATATAGCTGTAAATCCTAGAGCTTTATGTTATGTCAAGGGAACGGATAATCAGCTCACGAAGGGCCAAATCCTACCCCCTGAACAGGCACATCAGGGCCCAAGAGGTAAAAGAAACTCTGTTCTTTGAGGAGGTAGATTAGCAAGGTACACCCTCCACTGCAGCACAGAAGACACTCAGCTCATACCAGACAAAATGCAGTCAGCCCCTACATACAGAGCATCACATCACTTGGTGCCCACACCAAACAGGTCAGGCATGTCAAATGGTCTCTGACACAAATTATTCTTTTTCCTAGACACAGTTCCCTTACCTAAAATTCAGAGGATACTGTCCAGCTAACATGGGTAATGTTAAATTATGATGAGGCTAAACAGAAAGCATCTGGTTCTCAGCTCCACTTCTATTCCATAGCATTAAGTGGGAGGGAAAAAAATCAAAACAGAATAAAAGCTATAGGCCTGCACCCTATCTGATATTATTGAGACCAGAACAGGGCTTTTTTTCTTTCAGAAATTGAATACTCTTTACTACCACTTTCCTAACATCATCAAATAGCCTCATGAAGAACCCAAGCCTCTGCATCCCTCATTGTCTACCTAATTAATTCCCCTAATTTGGGATCCCTCCTGTCCTGGCCACACACAGATACTCTGAAGTAACAGTATCTATTGACACACCAACAAAAAGAGGTAAGACTGAATCTCAACATATTGAACATCATCACTCTGAGAAGAAAGTCAGTCAGGAAGGATGCCCCATTTCAAAGGCCACAAACAAGAAATTTCCCTCCTCATCAGCAGCCCTCATGTAAAAATGGCTTGTTTCTACCCAACTTAAGTAGTACTCACATCAGGAAAGCACCAGAGAGCAGGACTTTGATCAGACCTGATCTCAAATACTAGACTCAGCTTCCTTCCTATCTCATCCTCCTTGCCAAACCAGAGCCCTCCCAACACACCCCTTTTATGCTGTGCATGGAGGGGTGTGTATAGGAAGCAATTAACTCCCCACAGCTGGCCTTATTTCTACAGGATGGAAAGACAACTGTGGTCCCTTTTCTAGCCAGCTTAAGGATTAACCCCTTCTTCCCTACCTGTGTCTTAAGAGGATGTACGCACCCTTGCACAGCTTTGAATTTATTTCATAGCTGACTTTCATCAGCAGTCCCGCATCTGAATGACAATGGGCTATCCAGCTTTAAACAAAACACAATATCAAAAATAGATTAAAAACTGAGTTCTGTATTTACACTCAGTATCATAGACCTGGTCCAAACAAATATAATCATGTCCAGTAGAGATTATCCAAAAGCATGGGGAGGGAAGTCAGAACCATACAGAAAAATCTCCTTTCATTCATGCAAGTGATTAATACATAATTGAATGCTAATATTATAAATAATGATACATGGCACTTATATAGCACCTGCCATCTGAGGATCTCAGCACTTTGCAAAAAGCTACAAAATCTCACACATGCTAACAACATGGCTTATGATCTTTTCAGGCTAACCTTTCAAAACTTTACATGCCATATGAGCGTGTTAAAACCAGGAAATGAATATGCCTGTGACTTCACAGAATTAGACATGCTTTTAGTTCAAAATCTGGTGCAAATATGTGCCCACGCTACGTGAAGCTGGCCCCAGAGCAACTACAGTTAGGATATTATTGGAGTGAGGTATATATGTGTGTGTGTGTGTGTGCATGCTTGTGTGTGAGAGAGCATGTGTGCATACAAATTTAATTATTATCTGAATTTTCATTCACTTAGGGTGTGTCTTGGTTCAAGGAAAGAGAGAGAACTTGTAATAAAAATTTAAAAAAATAAAATTAAAAAAAAAGGCCAGATTTGACAGAAAAGTCATTAATTTACCCTTGATGAAGTCTCTACCACAGGTGCTTACATAAAGCCCAGCCAGATGTAAAATCTAGATCAGAAGTTAAATTTCCTCCTGCAGGTATGCTGGCAAATTCACTCACTGCAAAGAGCCCCACACATGTACACCTGATTGGTGACCGTGAGGAGTGGTGGGTGAATGATGAAGGTACATAAAATAAAGGCTAACAGACTCAACCCATGTGCTTGGCAGATACATAAAAGTGTGTGGATTGTCATTATGTTCTAGATTTGGAGAATGCAACAGCAGTTCCTTTCCAGAGGCATCGAATATTAAATGGGTCAGACCTGGTCCCCAGCTTCTCTATGAACTTGAATGGGAATGGTAGCGGCTTGTGGACATGGCACCAAGTTAAGAACCTGGGAGGCTGGGACTTATCTGTTGTATGGCCATTGATCCAGTCTGTCACCTCAGTTAAATAATTTAACTCTATAATTCTGCTTTTTTTCCATTTCAGGATAAATTCTCTCTAGTTTTTAAAATCGTGTAGGATTTTTTAAGGCATTGTTTAGTTCCATTAGTTTCTAACTCTCTGTGAGATTTTCTGTGTCTGTGTGATACAGGGAGACCCAACTACGTGAGCACAATGGCTCTGCATGAATCTCTTAATTGTTCTTGGCATAACCAGTATTATTGATTGGGTATCATCCTGGATGAGGCCTCAAAAACCTATTGTAATTTTAATATGCCTTAATATCAATATTATGAAGTACTACTGAGCACGGTAACTCATTAACTGAAACTTTTTTTTTTTCAGATCTATGTATCTCAAGAAAAAATTCTTTTAAGGATAAGAGAGGACAATTTTTCTCTCCTTCTTTCTCTCCTTTCTTTCCTTCCCTCTTTCCTTCTGAGAACTGTATTTCCCCATCTTTCTTCTTGAGACATTCAGTCCTCTCCACACTAAGAACTTAAGTGAGGAATCTGTCTAAAGCACCTATTCCTCGAAGCCAGCCTACCCAATCAGGAACCAGAACTAAAACCATGTGAAACAGGTGAACAGTCATGCACAAGGAATGACTTAAAGCAAATAGTCATAGTGTTCAAATTACAGATAATTCATAGGGTACAGTTTATTGACAAAAATAACTCAGCAGACAATTACAAATAATGAACAAATTTGGGGAAATCACAATCAGCTTGTATGCATTACATTTACAGAAGAGCTGAATCTGCTGGATGAGTTATTTGTTATGAAGAGTTCAACCAGCACCACTGTTTACTTCATAGAGTAACTAAATCCAAAGAGCACACAGTGGAAACCACTGCAGAATGGAAGTATTTACATATTATCTATGCTTGAAGTGTGCAATGGAAGTTGGAGAGAATACACAGCTCAAAAGGCATGCTAATCATCCTGGAAATCATGATGTAAAATTAGCATGCAATCAGTATAAAATGGCAAGCAAATAAATGCAGACACGTGACAAACTGGGACAGAAAAGTCCAGATCGGTATCGAACTTTCCCACTGATTACATTTATTTCACAGATCAGGGAATGAAATGAGGTTGTTACTGTTATTGCAGGGCATAGACCAGAATTTCAAACTCATTTGACTTACATGCACAGAAAAGCTTCCTAATTTCCACCCTGTAGATATGGACTGATATTTGCAGGTTTGTACTAGAATTTAATGGATTATGAGGTGTTTGGAGTTTGTTATGCAAAAATCTGTGAACTGTCTTCTTGAAATTTTGTAAATTAGCAAAACTGGAATATAATTGAATTTCACAGCAATTCTGTTATAGTTTTGGTTCTTCCAGAAGACAAGGCAAGAAACTGAGAATGACGCACATATACTGGAAGGAACAAAGGCTCAGTGCCCTGCTCTGGGCTAATCTCTTCTGGCTGCATTTTGGGATCTTTCTTTGAAGGCATTTGTATTGACTTATCTCAGCTATGGGATTTTTTTGTAAAAGTACACCTTTAATATTAGAGCATTCAATTCTGACCTATCTTAGGCCAAATTTTAGAGCAGGGAATATTTATTAACTTCATGATTCTAAACACGTTTACAATGTTCAACGGCTTTAAATAAGGAATTTGTCATGAATGATATCTTCTCTCAATTTCACAGTCCCTATTATGGACTCTGTTTATAAACCTTTGTGGAAAAATATTGTTAAGGCAATATTCAAGAAGGGAGCTTAAAATGATCATATGTTATTCTGGTAAAGTTAATAAATTTTCTTGTTCTCTGTTCTCTCCCCTCTTTCCTCCCCTTGTTTTGAGTCAGACCAGCCCCTCCCCCCCCCAAAAAAAAAAAAAAAAAAAAGTTTAGGAGGCAGTTTGGGATCAATCCCTTTTTAATAGGGTTGTTCTTATCATACCAGAACGTTAATATATTTTTGTTGTTTTCTTTATTTGAATGTTGGCCGTCATTTCAGACTGCATGCTCTGCTGCACAAAACATGAATTCAGCCTGTAAGTTGCAGAAGTGTACCAGATTTGATCTTGACCAAAAATCAAGTTTCCTCATCTTTCTATACCCTGAGCACTTCTAATATTCCCTGCTATGCCATATGGCACTGGAATTTGCCTCAGTGGGAGTTTGGGCAGTAGAAAAATCCTGGGTGAGGCTACATGAAGCTACAAACACCATTTGAAAACTAAAGTTGTCTCGCCACTCTGACCAGAAAGTCTCCACAAACCACTAATAAATGTACTCCAGACCACAGTCGGGGAAAGGCTGAGATAGACAAATCATTTAATAACCAGAACATGCTCTTCATTCACAGTGCTTTCTTTAAAGGGGAATGAAAAAGGGGCACAGTGTCTGACAAAGTATTTCCTTTAGGCAATACAATACTTACTTTTAATTTATAATCCAGTTTACTTGGCAAAAATGACTTTTCCTTCTCATCTCACTGCTATGTACTTTGCTGGGAGCCAGCTGGTCACCACTTTCTGCCCTAGAGGTAGCTGCTTTTCGCTGGTGCTTTATATTGTTGTGAAGTGCTTAGGGATTTACAAGATGGAAGACACTATAAATGTGAGAAATTGTGGAGCTCGTTAAAGTTATTACGAAACTTCCACTTTGTATTAGTCAGATCTTTTCACAGCCACTTTACCACTGAAGTCATCAAAATGTCATCCGTCCTTTCTACTAGAAGAGGGCTCACCAGATTCATTTAAATGGCATTAGCCATCCCCAAATCTCGTACAATTTGTATGACTGAGAACTGTTCCCAATTAATCCTTAGTTTTGTAAAAATAAAATGGGTTTACACTCTGCAAACTTCAAACTATGTGGAGTTTGAACTCTTCCTTAACTTTGGTTAGGCAGACAAATGCAAGTGTCCCATCTGAAAAAAAAAAAAAAAAAAAATAGTTGTTAGACAAACACAAATCTTAATTATATCTACTTGTATACCAAAACTCTACTTGTAGTAAGAGTAGTTCTTGCATGTGGCAAATCATGAATGGAGAAGAGATCTCATTTACAGCTTAGGACATCATAGACACAAACAAGCATGCATGTACACAAATACACAAATCTTCATCAATTTAGGTTAGTCCAAATGGTCCTGCAAGGAAACAAAGAAGTAACTAATTCATTGTGTGAGCAGCCTGGTTGTTAGCAGCTTTACAGAGAGAGACTGCAGCTTAACTAAAACATTGTTGAAGTGGAAAAAAAAACAAAACACACACACACACACAAAAAAAAAAAACAATTATGGCATTCAATTATTCTATTAAGTGAAATTAACTATTCTTGTTCTTTGAAAAGAACAAGATAAAGCACAGGATCCAAATAATGTCAGCAGCAATGAATTCTGAAGAAAAGCTGTCTAGACTTCTATTTTCGTTTTCAAATTTGAGCGGTTGGGTTTTGTGTGCTTGTATGTTTGCTCCTTTGAATTCTCAGGGTGGTCATGTTAATATGTTTGCCCCGGCAGGTAAAGTGAAGTCTGGATCAAGGTGTGGCATTCTCGCTTTGATGTCGGCTGTCATGCTCGACTGCCTCTGGATCTCTTTGGCTGCCATCAAGTCTGTTGTCGTGGGAGACCAGGTAAACCAGGGCTGTTCTGCTGTTTGGCACAATTCAAAGGAGTTAGTTCAGATCTGCTGTGAGGTATTGTGGTCCTTACCAGCTAAATATGCAAGGACAACATAACTTGTAACAAACCTTTAACTAAGAAGGCATTGATTCTCACTGGATGTTTAGCGGAGGCCGTAGTTTGTTAGTGCCATACGAATTATAGAGGAGTTTGTTTTGGTCTTGTGAAGGGTAGCCATACAATGGAAAGGAAATAGTGGAACAAGATAAATAGTGAGTTGGCATGTAGACAGTTAGAGAACAATTCACAAAAACCTTATAGAAGAAAGGTGGTGTGTAGAGGTAAAATGAGGCATTCTTCAAGTGGGATTTGCTGGACAAGGAAAGAGTACACTTAAATAGCAGTATTTTCCCAACTTTTCAATTTGTACAAACACTACTAACTACTATAATCTGTCTGCAAAGCACGATGAAAAACAGAATGAGCAATTTAAAAGGAAGAATCCAATGCTAGATTTTCCTTCATCACACAGAGGTCTGTTTCAAAGGGAAGCTCAGTATGTACAGTCTATTATTTATTAGTATGACTAATTCGAGGAACTCCCATGGTTCACATGAGGAAGTTCTTCCCTGCTTATCTCAACATTCTGTAGTATAAAGCCTTTCATGCATGTTGTCCTCAAATGTCAGAAATGTTTTCATTTGAAAAAGAGGGTAGAAAAAAAGTGGACTGATCCCAGAAGCTGAATCATCACACTCTATTTCTAAGATGATGCTATGATGTAAGCTGTAACAGCTCATGGCAGTGCTGAAAACTGGAGATTTTAAATATTAAATATTTTAATAGAAATGTAAAAGCTTTTGTTTAGAAAAGACTCTAACTCTATCTGCTGATCTTATTTTCTAATATTCACCCAGGCTGGTAAATGGTCTCAAATTCATAGAAGGCTTAGAGTAACAACTGAATGAACATGGGACCTCTGAATTTGGTCTATTTGATATTGAACAAAGAGTATGAAGATAGAAAAACAGCCATTAGCTTCAAGCTTTTCTGAAACTGAATACCAGAACAATGCTCATGCATTTCTTCTAGTCTTTTAAAGTTACCACACTGAGACAAAGATACAGCTAGGGTCAAAAACATCCTGTCAAGGCCACCTTAAACTGAAGTGAGCACATTAATACAATGTCAATAACTTCTGAGGATTTGTGGAGAAGTATGAGCAGACACATACAATCTGAACAAGCTGAACTATTGGAAGTCATCTTGCTGCATGGCTTTTTTGACAGCATAATGAACAATGCCACTGTCATCACAATAAACCCTACAATTTGAAAACAAGACTGAAAACACTGCAAACATCAGTGAATTTGTGAATAACTTCCAAGGCTAAACAAGATAAACTAAGGAAAACTAAGTCTACTGCCTGGCCTTAAAGTCCTCCACATGGAAGCTCCCACAATTCCTTGTCATCTCACACCCCTTCCTGTAGCACCTATGTTTTCTCCTTCTCCTACTCTGTGGCCCATACAGACTGGAATGCCATTTACTCATTTTATGTTTACTCATTTACAATCACAAGAGAGATTTAATCAATTTTTCAAGAAACTACGAAGGTATTGGGGGGAGGGGGGCCAGCAGGTTCATCAGGAATAGCCTTAGACACACTGTTCAAAAGAACATTAATGTGTAGACAAATATTAAGATGTAGACAATCAATTTCTAACATTATGGAGAGAGAATAAGACAGACCATAGACTTAGGAATTGCTTGGCCAGCAGCAGAGGCTTCTAGAAAATGATCCCAAGCTTCAGCATAAGATGAGAAAACATTACAAACATTACAGAACACCACAAATCACTGTATCACCAGTTTAGTCATTTGTTATTTGATGTATATTTGGACTAGAGTGCCAGGACCTCTTAGGTCAGTTTCAGCCACAAGATCTGTGGAGTTATTTCTGTGCCCAGCTCAGTTCTGGAAGTCCATAAGTAATCTTTTTTTTTTTTTTTTTTTTTTTTTTTTCCCTTGTGGACTGTAAGTGTTCATTATTTTATCAATGTTAACAATGGAGTATATGAGTAAAATTTCCAGAGGCATCTAAGTCACTTAAGGACAATAAATCCCATTGGCTTTGGATTCTAAGTCAATTAGATGCATTTGAAAATTTTACCTTTTATCTGCATGCTTCATTAGTCAGATTTATTAACCAATCATTTAGGAAAGAAGAGGCCAGACCAAAAAGATCCCCAAAGTGTAAAATTTACAACACTGCTATCTATCCTCACCAATTGCCCAAGTTTAATTCTCTGATTTAATTCATTAATTAAAGAATATGCTAATTGACTGAAAAATTCAGGCAGAGTTTTCTCTCTGAGTTCTCCCCTGTTGAGAAAAATGGATCCAAGGTCCTAGCAAAATATACATATCAAGCATAATACCACTGAAATTCTTTTCAGTTCTATGCTCCTGTTAGCATAGAAGGACTTTTCCCTGTTTTTCACCAAAATTTTTCACCAAAAATTTTCACCAAAATTTTCCTAAGAAATGGGATTTTCTTAGCTTGTACTTCTCATCAGTGCTCTGGCACATTCCATTCCATTGTCAGCAATTTCATCCCAAATACTTCACCTTCAGTTATTCTCCACTCTTTTAGTGCCCCTCATTTTGCTTCATCTCTAGTCCTACCTCAGATAATTCCCCTCTGTTTTTACCAAGATGGAGCCAAATGGACAAAAAGCCTAAAGGACTTAGAAAAGCATCTCTGCAGAGCAGAATGTTTGTGTTTCACTGTAATTTCTTTTTTCCTTACTGCTGACATCTCTGCAGGTAGCTTTTTTGCCTCTGGGCAATAGGGTCATTGGTTCATACTACAGCAAAGGGGGAAGGCTGCAGAACTTCCTTTCCTCTTGGCCCAACACGGCATGTGTTCTATGCCCTGTATTTCTCCACTGTTCCCATCTGCTACATAAACATTTAATAGCCCACAACTGTGTTGAAAAGCTGATAAATTCTGACACATTGGCCCATTTTCTCACTTAAGCCTACAGTATGAAATAGTATATGGCCTTCTCAGTGGGAGAATATATTCAGGTCCCATCCCTGTTTTTTCAATGCTTTTCAGTATAAACTCTCAGATTCAGAGCTGAATACCATACAGCAACTGTTGACCTCACACTCAAGATAAAAAAGAAATCAAAACCCCTAAACAGTGCTGGGATTATTGGTCTGTGAATATTTCTGTCTATTTACAGTAGATCAGAATTAGTAAGAGAGATAGAATGGAGGTTTTATATCATCAATTTAACATTAATTACCTAAATCTCTTTGAGGATATGTAACAAAAAGCCCCCAACATTTGTGTCACAAAGATTATTACAACATATTGCCAAGTCATAGCCTTGCTGCTCTGGTAGATAGAATTCAAATTCAAATCCAGGCTAAAGATGCTACAGCTGTCACCCTTGCCCAGCAAAGCCCTCTTAGGTTCAAAAGTTAGCCATCCTCCTGCCTGCCTACACCAAATCAGTCCTGATCCCTGGAGATTACTAATCCTGATTTCTCTGCACATAGTTGACAGGAAGAATAAAGCTATTGTGTCTTCCTAATAATTCAGGTTAATCACATATTTATAAAAGAAAATTAGGAAAAAGTGATTAACTCCTTACAGTTCAACTATTGATATTATAGAGTTAAAAATAAAGAGGCAGCTGGAATAGTTTAAAATGTGTTTAAATTTTAACACTGTGTTATAAAATAATAAATGTTTAAATAACTACATTTTGGATTAGCCTAGTTGCCCAATATTGTACCACAGTCACCAGGGAAACATCAGATGATGTTGACAGAGGCTTTCATTTTGGGCACACTCATTCGACCTAATAGTGCAGATATAACTCATGGCAGGTCCAGTTCAGAGGTCCACTCTTTAAAGGAAAAGGTTTCAGTAACCGTTTGAAATAAAAAATCCATGTATAGTATGGCTGGAATCCCTGCATGTTAGTAATGATTTCCATCCTTATTTTTGTATGTATTATAGAGCTACAAATCCCAGAATGATTCTGGATCCAGTGCGCTAGATCTGGATCCAACACACAGCAAAGAAATAGCTACTACTCATGAGTGTTTGCAATCACTAGCAGTTTGGTATTCAAAGACTTAAAAGTAGACTTAAAAAATGACAAACCAGAAAAGCCTCCAGAAAGCACCATGCAGTCAGCCATCCCATCACACCATAGGTTTAGGCAGAAGCTGTTCCTCTATCCCTGTATTCATGGTATTTCCCTCATCTCCCTCAGAAGTGTTCACTCACTCCTGACTTTCTCAAGTTCCCTTTCGAGGAGAGGCTGAGCAGTGCTTCGTGCCATCAGTATGTAACAAAGTCACTGGCACACAGCACCTTTCAAGCAAAAAAAACTATATCAGCAATTGGGCCCCATGGCACATAAGGTCCTCTAGGAACAGAGCAGGAAATGGTATATTTAAAGAGAGAAATATTCTGGAAGAAAATGAATTACTGAATCCACCCTCATATTGTCCTGTCCCCAACAGCAAGCAATTTAAAACAGTGTCTTCTCTGCAGTAGCACCTTTAAAAATAAAGTGATATGCATATTTTTGTTGTTGAAAATCTTTACTTTTATCAGGCACCAGACACCATGAATATTGTCAAAAACTAGTAACTTTTGGATTCTGCTCCATATACTGACAATCTGTTCAGGCATCCAGGAAAGGAATGGTGAAAACTTTACTAATGTTTTGAATATTAACCTTTAAGCTCAGTAAAAAAATAAAATGAAAGTACAATATTTCTATGGAGATCCAGCTATATTTCAAGCACTTCCTTCCCTTTGACCAAATTCCATATTTACTTCATCTTCCAAACTGTTATTTAGGAGGGAGTAAAAGCAAGAAAGAAAGACAGCCAAACAGGCTAAACAGGCCAAACAGTGGGATATCAAAAATCATGGTCTCCTTAGCTGAGGCTGAGCACACAAGCAGCCTGTTACCAAGTGTAGCATGTATATGACAAAGGAACTGCATGTTCAAATCCTTGCTCTCCTTGACTTTGCTTTTCATGATCAACATTTAATAAATCTCCATACAAAATGATTCAGAGCTTGGACCATAATGTTCCACATACAACAAATTTTTCAAAACTTCTCCATCTCATAATGGATGAGCAAAATGTGTTAATACCTTAAAATATACTGAAAATTTCTGTTTTCCAGACAACCTCATTTCAGAATAAGATCTGCAATACTCAATTTCATGTTTTCAATTTATCATTGGCCAGTATTTTCTTATGAGGAGAACAGGAGATTTTAAGAGGTTATAGCTGAATTAGGATATAATTTATCTAGTAAAAACAGTGTATTTCTAATGATTGTTTAAACCATAGTGAAAAGAAACAGGTACAGCTCTAATGCATTTTAGCCAGCTGAAGTAAATCTCATTTGTTTATCCTAACCAGTTAAGGGGTTAAAAATGGTTCAGCACTATATTTACCTCTTATTCTGACACTGTATGAAGAATTGATTGTTTCTTTCATTTTGCCTTTTTCAGTCATCCTGGAAGACTGTGAATTCATTTGTGAATGTTTTTCTCCTAGTCCTCTCTCTTCTTTTATATGATTCATTCTGAATGCTCGTTACCCACCCATTGAGTTGTTTGATTGTGGACATTCCCACATTCCCAAAGAAAATAAAAGAGATTCCAATATAAAATGGTAAAATCAGAAGTTTAAAATGACCTTTTGGTTTCAATGAGCAGGAGAAGAAAGTGAGTGGAGAGGAAAAAAAGCTCATGTTTACAAACATTTATCTTCAATTATTAACTATTTATGGAGAGAAATAGACACAGATACATGATTGGCAAATTGACTTATGTTTAAATAATGTGTCTAAAGTTTGACTGAGCACAGAAGTTCATCTTTAAATAAACAAATGGTACCATAATGTTATAGTCATTAAATATAAACAAGCAGCGGTTGTGGTACCCGCCTGCCACACTAAAGTTGCACAGAAGCATCTGAGTTTCCTTGTCTTTCAGTAAACTGTGAAGAGGTTTCTATCAGGGAAAGCCACTGAAATGCAATGTGCTTACAGTTTTCCTCTCATTGCATCTCTTCACTCAATAGCCAAGCCTGCTGCTGAACTGTGGTTGCTGGGAATAGAAATAGAGAAGCGTTTCCTAATGTTGCCAGCACAAATAGGTAACTTGAGCTCTCCCTCCAAATACTTCAGCTTTTCTGTTTTCATTGTAGAATCATGTTTAACATGTCTTGGATACAATACCCCATTTGAGGTGCAGGAGACAGAGACAGAAACAGGCAGATAACCAGGGAGTTTTGTTTGGCTGATTTGCTGGGTCTATATCTGTTGCTGAGCCCATTATCACTGTGTGAACTTCCAGCCACTGTCCATCTGTCTGGTCTCCATCTCTCACAGTAGCTCAGCTGCACTGCCAAGCTTCTCATCCCTGTTTTGCTGCAATAGGGGCTAACAGTTTCTCATCCTCACAACAGCATTTTCTATTTCTTGTTTTTGTTTCTTTTGTTTTGTTCTTTGTGTGTTTTTTTGGGGGGAGGAAGTGTTTTTGTGAAGTCAGAATATTATGATGGTGCATCCAAATCTGAAGAGGTGAAAGGGAGTTGGTAACTGCAATGAGAAAAATACTCTAGAAAAAGAACTTATTTTTTTCTGTCACTAAAATGCTGTTAGGGAAAGCTGTATACATTCTCCATAGGATATGTTACTTGCACACTTGGAAATGTAAGACTCAGGAAAGAAGTCATTGCTCCTCTTCTTCACATCTCCTTTCCCCCTACCTGTGCATCTCCTAAATCTTACTCCGGTGGCAAATATCTTTAGCCTTTCTGAAGGGCACAGCTGTAGCTGCTTGCAGTGAGAGGGACTGCTTGGTGGTCACTGTAATACAAGGAGCACTCAGTAGAGTAGGACTGTGAGCCCAGACTCAGTATTTAAATCAGATATAAAGCAGATTCCAGAGTCAAAGCCTCCTTCTTGCCAGCCACTCTGAAAAGTAGGTTTGTGTTCTCAATAGGGTGGAGCTCTCCATCCATGGTTTTAAATTGTATATGCACCAGAGAAGCAGTTTGTTTCTTGCCTCCCCCTTTTCGACTCATGAAATGCATGTTTACCACTTCATGAAAATCATGTTAAGCAGTACATTTGGAAAAAAAAAATAATAAGAATCTGTCAGTGGTGATTGAAACAAAAAGACATTCTCCACTGGGGCAAGCAAAGTACCTCAGGTAAGTAGCCTCTGCCCATCCGTCCATGACTGGATGCATCCAAGCTGTCCATTTCACAGCATGCAACAGGTCACACCAATCATTCCTCTACACTTTGTGAAATTATCTCTGCAAATATGAAATGAGAGTGAAATGCTACCAACTCATTACCTACCGGCTTGTGTCCACGTCAATCCATTGCTTTGTTCTGGGCAATGGTAAATGATTTGGAAAGAGGCAAATCCATAAGGAATTAGATCTTAGGCATTTTAAAAACTTATCAGACCACATTACAAACAATGGTGTGTGCTATGGAAAGCATTTTTAGCTTGGGGAATGCAGATGAGAAAACATAGGGATCGAGCAATTAAAAGCCTTGATTCCCCCCTCCCACCTCCAGCATATGGCAGAAAATTGGACCAGAATCAAGCGATGTCTCTCTGCAGTGGAGTCTGACTTCTGACCTCTAAGACAATGGAGTCACAAGCTATCCTGAGACTTGATTGAGAAGCCACTTCAACATTTCCATAAGTCATTCTGCCATTGCAGATCTGTCACAATTTTGTCATAAAGTTTGCAGAATTCTGTTGACATTGTGTCATCTCAGTAAATGCAAAGGGGAAAAAAATGAGTCGGGGCAGGTGCAAGCACAGATTTCAAGTCTAATGCGTGGGCTGCTGCATGTCTTCTGACATAATCTAGGCTCTCATACTTGATGTTTTTCTGGAGCTGTGGTGAACTCTTCCATCCTTTAAAGCGATCAACCTCATTTGACTAATTTGAGAAAAAAAAAAGAGAAAAAAAAAAAAAGAAAAACACTTCACTTTCCTTCTCAGAGCATCCTTGGCCAAGTTGGATCTTTAAAAAAAGTAACTTAACGATTTGGGGCCTGATTGTCATTTATATGAAGGTCACTTCACACTGATCTGGCTGTGTAAACGGGCCATAAGTTATTTCTACACCCACTTGAAAGACCTCTTACGCTTGCCAGAATGATGTAAAATGGCCTCAATGTAAGTGAGAATTCAGGCTCATATTTTTAAAGCACTATCCCTTTAGGGAGATGTGTCAGTCAAGCACATTATATTCCACTAATTATCTTAATGGAAGCCTACGGTTTGCAGAAGGCAAACAAAATGGCCACTAACAGCACTACAAAAAAAAACACTCAGGACATGCAAGTCTCACAGCAGAAGGTCCCAGAGCCTCCAGTGTACCTAAATAATTTCCTAGCTTTAACATCTGACCAGTTCTGTTGTCTATTCAAGTGATTAAGCTCATTGAGAATTTGAGGCCTTTTAACATGAAAAGGTGCAATGCACCAAGATGTAGGAGATCTGTTAGTATGAAGCATGGTCAGATATTCCCATTGCTTCAGCCTTACTTATTATTTTTCTCATGTGCTCAGTTCAGCTGTAATGGGAAGATATTTGTGCAACCAACCCTGCTTGCATATGAGTTTCAAATTAACATGGGGAGCCTACACCTGAGAGGGTGTTCATGATCTTCTGAATGCTTGCATGTTGGTGCTGTGTGACTGAATTTGCACACACAACTTATCAATTATGGTAGTAGCCTATGATTGCTTAATACAAACCAGTCTGAAATGGGCTAATGAATAGGCAAAAAAGAAGAAAAAGTTTTGGAGGCTCTGGAACCGGTGAGATTTCACATCAGTATCACCAAATTTAATATTGATTATTATGATTATTTATATTTATTTTATCCCTCAGTCATCCACCTGGTAGTATATGAAGAGATTTTTTAATATTCTTTGTAAAAGTTGCATATGTGGCCTGGATTCTTTGTATGGGAAACAGGATAAGGCAACATAGGAGGGTGCTACAAGGGGCAAGAAATTAGAAGATAGTTTGTTTAAGTAGAGTTTTTTGGCTTTATTACATTTAATTTCACTCTAACCCCCTCTAAAAAAGAGTGTGAAGAGGTTAGAAACATAGAGCTTAAACTGATAGAACGAATTATGTGAAACATGATTTGAGCCCAGTCCAGACTTCAGCTTTGTGGACCCTGGGAGAGCTAACACATTCAGATCCCCAGGCAGATGCCTCCCAAATCTCCATCACTAATCCCCAAGAAGCCTTCTGTTATTCTCTCATCTCCATCAGGCTGAGGCAAACCTTCTCACCTCTGTGTAGCTCCCAAAGCAGGCAAAACCAAATTGTCTAACTTTTGGATAGAAATGGCAAAAACAAAATCTTTACTAACTAGTTTTAATCAGTGTCTACTAATTTCAAGTGTACATCATTTCAATGATATGATATTTAATAAAAATATTCCATTTTACACCACTATACTATGACTTTTAAAACTAAATGTTTCTATAAAAAGATACAGCCCAAAAGCTAATTTTTCCTCCCTTACATGCATCTCAACCATTATGCATTTGACCTTTATTCCCCTCATTCTTAATTTAAGATCTCTTATTTATCTCCCTAACCAGTGGGCTTGTATAAATCAGATTTCATTCCCTTCAAAGTAATTATCAACCAGGGAGTTGTTAATTTCATTTTGGATCTATTTATGTGCAAAACATGAAAAACAAAAGGCCCACGTTACCGCACCTCCAAACTGTGAGCGTTAATATTTTGGAATATATACATATATATCCTTTAAGATAAGATGGGGAGCTGCCTGATAACTGACAATTTTCAAGTGACGGCTTTTCATCCTGTGACTCTTGAGACTTTATATGCCCATGAGATGAACAGGGCTAGCACGAGGCTTCTGGGCAAACCAAGCCCTGGCAGCCCCAGGGCTTCAGGTGACTCTAGGAACTTTCCCAGCCCTGCTTGCCAGTGCAGAAGTGGATCACGTCAGTTTCAACATGTAATCAACATCCAGCATCTCCCATCAACCCTGCTCTCAGCCATGTGGTCCTTACCTTAAGTTTCTCAGCCCAGAGGTATGGCTTGTCAAATGCAGGTAACAGGGTTGGGAAGTTGAAGGAACTGTCTTCATCCTACCAGAGAACCATCCTTCATCAGATCTTCTTTGCAGGGATGTGGATTGCCTTGTCCAGACATAACAAGCATGAAGGTCCATAAGCCAAAGAATTTCTTCCTAACATCTAATCCAAACAACAGTAGGAAGACAGGAACTATCATGAATAACATGATGACAGCACACACTGAGCATCCGACATCATCAGAAAGACATATTCTTCCAATTCTTTTGTGCACTGAAAGTCTAAAACCAATTACAATGCCGAAAGGTTGCTTTTAGATTTGAACAGGAACAAATGTTGGAGTGAAGTTCTCTGCCTACATTTATGAGGACAAAAGTTGTATTTCTGCTCTGGGATAATAGCTGGGTTTTCAGTTCAAAGGCCTGAGGTGGGTATGTAGGAATTTCACTAACCCCAGAAAAATGTAACTAAGTAACAGGTTATCTTTTTTCCCCTTTTTATTGAAAGTCTACAGTTACAGCAGGAACAGACTTTTACCCATCAGTGAGTTTCCCAAGCTGAAGTTGTTTTATTTAGACATCATTCAGTCACCCTCCTGCCAAAGTCATACTCTTGTGTCAAGAATATGAGAGTTTTGACTGAGAAAAGGATCTAAGTTAAAAACATCAAGTAAGGCAAGTACTTGAACAGCAGTATGTTTTGTTAACAAACACATTGAATGTTTAAATGGCTGGCATATACACACTGAAGTTCTACCTTCTATTTCCCAGCTCCTGGAAGATGGACTGGTACCTCGATTAGTTCTCCTCTTTGATATCCCCCTGACATTTTCTGGAATGCTCAAGAAATTCCATGTCTAAATGACAAGTGAAGGAAAAGAATTCAAGAGCTAATCAGGAAGAAAGCATGATACCAATAATACAAGAACTGAAGGCAGCTGACCAGTGTCTGGGCAGAATGCCTGGAAGAAGTGTAATGGATAGGTCTGGTACTACTCAGCAACACAGATTTCATTGGTCTCATGTGCCATTAGGCACTGCACAATCAAGTTTCTGTCATGTCTGGAAAGGGCACAGCAGGCTTCTGTTCTTCTGACCTCTGTTTTGTTTTCCTTTCCACAGACACAAATGAAGAAGGGAACAGAAAATATCAATGCAGGGAATGCCTGTTGTTTATGAAGCAAAGTCAGCACAGCTCGGAATTATGAGAAAAACTGAAGAAAGCAAGATGGAGTGGAACACTTATAGCTCATGTTTCAGGATAACACCAATGTCACTCTTTCCTCCTCGTCCCAAGCAGCACCACAAAAGTGACTCCAGCTGGCCCTGCTCAGAGACAGAACTTCTGGAAGCAGCAAACATCACTGGTCACTTTTTACATTTAAATATATTGGAACCAAAACAAGAGACTTTTTTTTAAATGTTGAAGTGGAAGTATGACATCACCTTCAGATTTCCCTTTTGTCTGAGAAGTCCCAAGAGCAAATCTTGGTCCTTTTCTTGGGATACAGAGGCAGATCCGCTCATCCAGCTTTTGTCCTAGTATCTAGGGTATACTTCAGAGGTATAACTGTCTCCTCATGCCTTCATTTCTGCAACTCTTTTTTTGGGACTCCAAATCAGCTTATTCCAAGGAAATGGAGGTCTGATTCTTCTGACAGTTTTTCTGTTTGGCTCAATCTACCCACTGCTGCTAGCCCTGTTATTATATCCAATGCTGTTACCCATCAACCATCCAAAATAACCACCCTCCCACAAACACACCATTCCAGATTCACTTATTGCCATGACTCAATCAGCTCCAGCTCCAAAAGTTGTTTTTGTCATGAGATTTATTGAATCAAATAAGTTACTCCACTCTTGCTAATATCTGTAACTTCACCTGTTATAGTTCAGAATAAGGGGGATCTGTCTCTCTGAACAAACAGAAACCTAGCACAGAAAGTCATATTCTAGAGCTCTGCTACTTATCGAGGAGCTAAGACCATCATATAGCTAGAAATCAGAGGCAGACAAAAAAAAAAAAAAAAAAAAAAAAAAAACAGAATGAAATAAAATTAGTGCTGACCATAGCAAATTCTGATGCCAAAAAAAAAGAATGAACAAGGCATACGCTCATCCTTTCCTAAGTATCTAGCATAACTACAGATAGGACAGGATCTAGCATAACTACAGATGGGATGGGATGGGATGGGATGGGACGGGACGGGACGGACGGAATGGGTCTGGTAGCCTATTCAACCCACTTATTGATACCATAATACCCACGAACTTGGCAATATTTTGGCAGGTAATTAAACAAGTTGTAAAATTACTTCTTTATTTCATAAAGGTTAGACATAGGTGGACAAAGGTAAGTTAATTCTAATATTGGCAGCTGGGTTACACATGCTATGCACACACACATGCACAAAAAATCCTCATTATTAAATCACAAAGCAATTAAAAAATTAAAAATTTCATAAGACCCCACATAAAAGAAATACAAGTGTTTAATGATGGATTATAAAGTGAAAGTGAGAAAAAAAGTAAAAGCTCAGCTGTCTCAGGGGCTTCCCTTGCAGCCTGTGATACTGATTTCTGTCTTCACCCTCACACAATCCGCAAGAGCTAATAAATTCCTGGCTCCCCTGCCTGGGAGCCAAGGCCGATTAATATCTGCCTACCTTGTTACCTAATTCATTATGGAATAGCAGTTAATTTGATTTGATATTATTTTAATAAAATTCTGTAATATATTAGATTGTTTCAGGCTATCAAAATAATTTTCCAATTATTACGGTTACTCAAGCAAGTCTTTTTTTTCCCTTCATGAGCGGCAGTTGGTCTGACTCAGAATACATTAGCTCCTACAGCTTCATCCTGGCCAGAGGAATACGAAGTATATGCATGATTACACCAGAAATGTTATTGCCAGTAATGTGAGCCTGCAGATCAAGGCACAGAGTCCAGATTGATGTGCAGTTACAGATCCCCATGACATCATGACATTGGCGATTACCCTTTTACAAATGAGTTAATGCATTAATACACATATATAGTTGCACACATACACACATACATATGTGCATGCATGCATGCATAGTAATCTCTGTTATTTTCTGTCTCCTGATACCAGTCTTTGAGGGGCAGCATTACATGAAGGCAGTGTGGCATAGATGTCACATCTCATAGGAACTGGTGTTTCTTGCTCCTGGCCTGGGCAGTGCCGGTCAGTCCAGCAGGAGAGGGTGGATGAGTTTTGTAAGCAGCATGAGTTTCCCATCTTTATTTGTTTTTGTTGTTGTTATTGTTGTCATCACTTTTGGCCACTTCAACAAATAGCGAACATCTCTTCTTAGGAAGTGTCAGGCTGCACTTTTCTCTTGGTTAAAACAAATGTCTAAGAGCCAAAGAAAAGAGAAGACATGGGTTGAACTTGATTGAAATAGGAAAAGGCAGCCTAGACAGAAGAGCAGGTGCAAACACAGCCATTCCATTTGCAGATGCACTGAATGTCACAGTATTTCTGCCTGGGTACATGAGAGCATCTTCTTCATATGCTTCTGGGGTTGAGAGTGTGGCATACCTGAACACTCTCATGGCTTACTCCTAGTTTCCCAAGACTGGGAAGGCATTTGCCATCATCTTCACTAGGGTTGGAACTGTTTCTGCATTAGTAATTTCACACAGCGCGTGCAACATAAATACAATTGATTAGCTGCTCTATCTCTCCCTTTCCACAATACCTTCTCCAAAGGGCTTCTCTTCACATGAATATATAAAACATCTCTAATTCTATGCTGTGAGTCAGGAGAGGGTCCTGAATTTTAAATAGTGGAAGAAGATGTTGTTTGGTCCTCAGAAATAAGAACTGACAGGACCACTTGCATCTCTCTCAAATCATCATTCCAGTGAATACCTTGACACCTTACCTATACTTCTGAAGCAATCTCTGACCCTGCTGGGGTCCATCCCATGAGAATGTTAAAATTCCCCAAGGATTTTTATTTGGTCATTCTGTCCTACCATTTCTTCCTCTGGACTGAAAAAGTTCAAGCACCTGAGTTTAAGCTGCTGATCATTTTTAAATGCTGGTTTTTTGCCTTATACAGTACATCACAATTCCTTTTTCATATTCTGCCTCCACAAGTGGTTATTCCCATTCCATTCAGCTATTTTAGAAGAGTGCTGGATGACCCATGGGATGTATGTCAAATATGATTTACAACCTTTTTCATGCTTCGGCAGAACTCAGCAGAAGCATAAATGGATCAGAACATACCCTACATATGTGAAGAAATACAACTTCTTTTTGTTTTAGTATTTGTAAATTGTGTTATTATTTCCATTGCTTAGCTATCATTAGGTACATGAAATAGCACTGTTAATAGCAGGGTGTTGCAACAACACTTATTGTGGAAAGAGTTTATTATTACAAGTAAATTGTATGCAACCTGCCAAGTGAAAGCACTATCATATCAAACATAGCGGTTAGTGTAATTTTTCTTTCTGTGCATCAGTGTTTCTTAACTCGCATTCACATTTGGTTGGGTTTAAATTGTTGAGACAGAAACGATATTGTCTACCAAAAGGATATTAGTGAGAGATGAAGGGATGGTGCAGATGCCTAGCATAAGGTTATTTTTCACTCTACTACTTGACAGTAAGAATTTCTCTGAGTTTTCCTTTCAAAATTATTTCATTTTTTTCCACAAATTGCATTTTTTTTACAAATTACATTTTTTTCAAATCCTTATAGGATAAAATATAACGTATTGTTGCTCATCACTAAAATCACATACACAAAGGACTGCTGGAGTCATTCACTGTTTTAAAGAGACATATTTCCATAAAGAAGCTACCTGTGTAATATTTGATGACTAGAAAGCTTGGCTGATAATCTGTCTCTCACACCAATTTTTAGTCCTAGAATATGCATGCCTTTTTACATTACTAATAATTTTAAAATGTTTTAAATGTAACTATCACATTTTAAAAATAGGCAAAAGACTTACAAAGAATCCTGACTTTATCTTTTGAAAGAAAAGTCCATCATTAATCATAACTAAAGTTTTTCAGTCACTCAGTATTAGTGATGCTGAAGTGAATTAACTAA
Organism: Aythya ferina; assembly: GCF_964211825.1. Classification (NCBI taxonomy): domain Eukaryota; kingdom Metazoa; phylum Chordata; class Aves; order Anseriformes; family Anatidae; genus Aythya; species Aythya ferina. The sequence goes on from NC_140301.1 coordinate 52,128,951, forward strand.
AAGGCTTTCATGCTTCTTGATCTTAGATCCCATGCCTGAAACTCTCATTCATTCAAGTCATCCTTACTCACGTAAGTTGCCCTATTGAAGTCAATGTAGCTCAGCATGTAAGTAGGGTTTGAAGAGAGGCCTTTGGTATATAAAAGCAGGAAACAGAGCTGGTTCTCATGATTCTTGCATAGAAACTGGTAGGTTTACATTCTTTTCAACATCTCTAATGCATAATCAGCTAAAATGATTTTAGATCCTAGAAATTGCTACAAGATGGTTATAAATTCTTTGTGTGGACAACTTTTCCATTTGGTGGTAAAACTGGAAGGCCTTATCACTCTTTTATAACTTTCTATATAATTTTTATGAACGCAAACATAAGGCATCAAAGACTGCAGGCTGAAAACTTCTCCGTGATCCAAATCAAGTGGCAATATTAAGTCCTGAAAAAGTTACGAATCACATCTGGTTTATGGTCTGCATAGAAGACTTGGCCTGAGAACATAGCACAGGAGTAGATTGATGTAGATTGAGTAGATTGAGTAAGGCTCAAATTTAATAATCAAGCTTGGTTACTGAATACAGCTATAAAGATAGATGAAATGAAAAGTTTGTATTACATGTCTCCACTCATCACATAACAAAAGAACATAAAATAAGGAGATGTTTTAAGACAAAAAGCATGGTCTGCACTGAAAGGACATCAGATGTAAATAATATGGGATTAGACTTTATTACAAACAATACTCAAGGAAGTTTGTGATGTCCACTGCCTGATAATGGGAGAGGGACCTGAGAACCTTAGGCCCACACTTCCGTCACTTCTGTTTGTGCTTCTCTTTACACAAGTGACTGTAGGTCACAAAATCTTTTGTTATTCAATTGCAAATGGAGGGCTCTGCCAGGATATTAGCATTGCCAAAGCTCTGTTCTCCACCCTTCTTCCCCTCTCCCTTCCCTTCATTGCACCTCTCTTGCTCTTGGGTAGTCCTTTCTTCTGGCCAGGAGAGTTGTTTTGATAATGCTGTACTCATCTCACCCTCCTCTGAGTCTTACAATACAAGCTGTTTTGGATGGCATACAGCAGAAAAGAACATTTTTTGCATACTGTGCTATTATAATAACTCTTATATACATTGTTTGGTTATTCATCCACATATTCTACAAGTAACAGAACAAAGCCAAGGAACAGCTATAGGCTCTCCCAAATGTAGCTTTAGTCATGGAAGCTGGGACATGAGCCTGATAGAAGTGAAAATCATGGAAGTGATATAGCCCTAGCGAAATGTTCTCACAATAACTGACAATAACCCAAACAGATAATATTTAATGTGCTTTTGTTCCATGGCTGGACTTTCTGAATTGCCCCGTGAAAAACTGTGGCCACAGTGAAGATTTATCTTTATAGGTATCTACCTTAAATATGCACATGATCCCCGACTTCAGTGCCTCAGCCTCTTGCTTTCTTTGACACATTAAAGTTCCAGCATCCTCTTGGAACTGCTGGTCCCATTTAACAGCTAGCTAAAGAGTTGAGGCACAACTGCTCAGAGCTGTTGAAGGCTTATGGGTGTCCTGACTTTTCAATTGTCTCTACATATAATCTGCAAAGTAAGTATATCCAAAGGATATACTTACTAATGGGTTCCTTTGCCCTTTAACTACTGTTAAATTTTGCACACAGACACATATACACACACACAAAAAAAAATACATACAGTTCATACTATACTATATATAGCTTATACTATATATATAGTTATTTATAGTTTACAATGTGCAATATAGTTCAGGCTGTTCAGAACTAAGTCCTCCTTATCATATGCAGTGGGTTGGAAAAATGTTTTAGATGTTGTTGCCCAGTATTTCTCCTAAATAAACATCAGATTATCTCTCTGTTTTTTAATAAGCACATCACAGTCATTTTCTATAAGTAACTTTCCTTCTAGAATATATTTTCAGAGTATACAGACTGTTTCTCTTTTTTGTTGTTGTTATTGTTGTGTGTTTTTTTGTTGTTGTTTTGGTTGATTTTGTTGAAGACTTCCAATAAATGCCTATGTAAAGGAGGAACAAAGCTCTGAGAAGGTTAGTCTGTATGAAGAAAGCTTCATTTAGTATGGTGATGAATGTCTACTTTTTCTATAGAACAACAGATATAATCAGCATCCCGATTAAGAAGAATGTCAAATAAAGGGCAGAATGCATGGAGAAAAAATAAAAAATACAAAATAACAGAATGTATGTTAATCAGTGCACAAATGTTACCGGACTTCTGAAAAACAGAAGCAGTCTCTGGGTTCAGGGGCCTCAGCATCCTCACTCTACAGCTATGCAAGCAAAGATACTTGTCTATGGAAATAAATATGACGTATTCCTCTTCCACTTACTGGGGCAAAAATCATAAGTAATGATGAAAGTACTAGAGAAAAAAAGTGTAAAATTATGTAACTATTATAAAGACTGAATTAGATTTTCTCTCATGCTAAATTCTGAATTCTTAGATATATGTTCTTAAAGAAATATATCTGATTATCTCTGATTATCTAAGCATATCACAGCTCTGGTCTGAGGCCTCAGTTTTTATAATACTTGCATGAGTATAGAACATATATACTTTACTGACTTCAGAGGAAAATGTAACAAAAGCTGTTTTAAGGATTCAGAGAGAAAGGATGAATGAAGGTTAGACGTACTGCTGTAGGTTCAAAGAAATGAAACAGACTATGCACTCTGCCTTAGTCTTCTTGTGCAACTTTTGATGAGACATTTAATGTTTAAGCTTTACAACTGTAACACAGGGGAAATACCATTTCTCACTTTCACAGAGGTGGTCAGAGGATGGACACATTAAAATAATGACCTGCTTAGATCCATCTGCAAGAGTCCTACAGAACCAGTAGCACATGCAGCAGTTTGCCCTCCTAGTCACCAGAAAAGGAGAGGCAATGATCCTAGAAGTGATCAGTTGCACAAGAGACATAAAAGTGAAGTAATTAAGAATCATTGGGTAGAACAGTGATGAAGTTTGAGTAATTGCATTCTCCCTACTTAAAAAATAACTCCCTGAAGCTTCAGTTGGATCTAGGATTTCTTTTTATTTTTCATTTGAAGACAGCACGTGTTGTGCTATATTGCTGTGCATTGTTAACAAGTTGCCATGTTTCTCCTTAGCAGTGGATTTGCAAAGCAATTCCCTTTGGTATTTAAAACACTTTGTGTCTCTCTGAGGTGAAAGAATATATAGATATAAAATCAGCCATACCTGGAAAGGCTTCCTTTCTTAGTAGTGTAGTGAAGGATTTAAGTGGTTAGAGCAGGTTTTGAAGGTAGGGAGCAGTAAGACATGGACATTCATAGGTTCCTGAGGGCAGTCTCAGGCCCAGTGGTATAACCATACATATCAGTTACTGTCCCCACCATTCCCTTCATGGGACAGATGATCATACAAATTCATCACTGTCCATATCAGTGAGTTAACTCAGGCTGCATTTGGCAATAATGTAAGTTAGTATTGTTGCATTTGCCCTCTGGTCAATGAGTTTTTTTCTGTAGCTTTTTCTGTCAGCCTGGACACATGAGAAGCAATTCTCAAAAGGAACAAAAATAAATGATCTGAGGAGAAAAGCATTTCTGGGGAGAAATGCTTAAAGCCATTTTGGCCATCTGTAAAGTAGATATGTGTCTAAGGTTTGAGCTTTCCCAGAGGCCTCACAACTTCTTTGTCCCTCTTAGCAAGCTCCAAGCACGTGGAGAATCCTATAATACTGATACAAACAGAGTTATTGCTTTTATCCTTCCTACTTTTTGGGCACAAACTGAGATGAAGCAAAGTAGACGTATTAGAATGAGAAAAGCTACAAAAGTGATCAAGGAGCACTTCTCCTGTGAAGACAGGCTGAGGGAATAGGGGTTGATCAACCTCATCAAGAGAAGGCTCCAGAAAGACCTTACAGTGGCCTTCCAGAACCTAAAGGGAGCCTACAGAAAAGCTGGGGAGGGACTCTTTGTCAGGTAGTGTAATGACAGGACAGGGGGTAATGTTTTTAAACTAAAAGAGGGTGGGTTTAGATTAGATATTGGGAATAAATTCTTCATTGTGAGAGTGGTGAGGCACTGGAATGGGAGCACAGAGAAGCTGTGGATGCCACATCCTTGGAAGAGTCCAAGGCGAAGCTTTGAGCAACCTAGTCTAGTGGGAGGTGTCCCTGCCCACAGCAGGGAGGCTGGAATTAGATGATCTTAAAATTCTCTTTCAACCCAAATCATTTTATGATTTTATAAAATTCCTAGCTTCCTACAGGATAGGATGAACTCAGTAGAGAGTAAAGAGCAGGACTGCCAAACCTAACCGAGTTCCTTCATCATACTGGTCCCATTAAATAGTCAAATGGGAAGATAATAGTGAGTTCTCAAGATAAGTGGATGGGTAAGTAACCTTTTACTTTTTCTTAAAACCTCCAGAAAATGCTGGGAATTAATCTTCTTGCATAGCAAAGTTTTGCTGCTCTGTTTTTCAGTTGAGATTTTCAGTGAAAACTTGCTCTATGTCATAATTTCAATTTCCTGTGAACTTTTTCTTTCCATTCAAAATATGATCATATAAACATGTTAGAGTCACTTCACCTCTGTACAGAAGTCAACATAATTTGCATAGCAGATGTGGTTGTTGAAAGAAAATGTACGAAAAGGAAACATGTTCATCATTTTTACATTAAACTCCAATTACAAATTCAGAAAAGCAAAGAAAAAAGCAACAGGATAAAGGTCTGACACACCTGTAGCCTTCAAAAATTAGATTTCTTGCTAGTCTACTCTAGCCTCCAACTCCTAAACCCACTTACCACTATAATATCTGAACTGCATCTGATAACAAATCTATCCTAGATTACTTTTCTCAATTTTTGGCCATTCTGGGAGAAAGTTGGCTGATACTTATCTACATGTAAGGAAGAGAGTCCCAGAAAATCTGTGTAGATAAAAGAGTAGGTTTGGGGATTTGTATTTGTCCTTCCATCACAAGAGTTTATTCTCCAAAGTTGGAATGAAACCCTCATTAACACACACACACACATACAAATATATGTATGTATATATATATATGTTCCACATAAGATACTCATATTATTTCATTTAGCTATTTACCAGCAGAAGGTTCAAGAACTAAATAAATATCAAATAATATGACAGAAAATACATAAAAATGGTCCCACCGCTTAAATTTCCCATGTCTGCTGTTGTTGCTGTTGTTTGTTTTTAAAGGTGCTTGTTGGTTTTTTTTTGTTGTTTTTCTGTTTGTTTGTTTGTTTGTTTGTTTTTCCTGACTCAAGGAAATGCTGGTTGGACTCAAAAGTATCTAACAGAAACAGAAGGGTATTTTAAGTTTCAAGTTTTATACACCATAATTCTAGATTGTAAGCTTAGTCATAGCAAAGTACAGCTGAAGTAAATCCATTGACATCAAATCAAAGCCAGAGACACTGAAGTCAGTTATTCCGGATTTAAAGTATTGTGACTGAGATTAGAATTTGGCCCATGCTGTTGAGATAAGGTCAATGTATATAAAGGAAAATAGAAACCAAGACATCAGAGTGCACAGGAATTGAGCTGATAAATAGATTGGAAGAGTTTACACATGAGGATAGAATTACTTAGTCTTGGAAGAATAATAAAGATGATTAAGAGGTGACTGACTGAGGTATTTAAACTGGCTGAAGATTATTATAAAATTAAGCTTGGTGATGTATTTGAGTTTGTTGAAGAGACCAGAACTAGAGGATTTAGGTTTAAGTAAAGTGAAAATCTATGTAAGAAGAATTTAAGGAGGAACTATTTTACAGACACTGATACCAAAATGGGAGGTACTTCAATCCAAATTTTGAAGATGCTGTATTAATATTTAAGTATACACAGTGTGACTGTCTTCAACCTAATACATTAAAGTGGTATCAGCCAGTTTTGTACATGTAAATAATGAATCAACTTTTATAGAGAGCCAATTTCCACTTATGATTTCTTCCCCCAAATATCTGAATCAAATAAAAGCAATAGAGCTTGAAGCAGCACAAGGTTTTGGAGTAATGTCAGTTTTCATGAGGTGCAGATCAGGTTTTGTGTTTTTCTTTCACTCAGCAAGACTAGCAGACTCTCATGACTAGGGTGCACGCACTGGCAAGGTGGCATGAGAAAGCTTACATTTCTGTTGTCCACACATAACCTGTTTGGTAGGTAATTAAAGGATTTTAATCTCCAGCACAGTCAATCTGGCACCTTTGAACAACTCAAACTGACAGGAGCAGAAGACAAAAAAGAAAGTAGTCTTAATTCTCATGAAAAGAGAAAGAAAATAATTATGCGGTAAAGATAAATAAGTCATGAACAGTATATTATTGTGTTGTGTTGTTTTTTGTTTTTTTTTTTTTCTATCTCTGAATCACTACTGAAGAAGATCAAGCTCAGCCTAATGCTCTACCCCTAGCCACCTTTTGAAAAACAGTGAAATTCTCTTTACAACTAGAATTGATTTTACCTACTGTAATAAGAAAATATCCAAGAGAGCAGAAGACTTAAGGGGTAGTCTGGGGTGTTTGTAACCATAAAGGCAAACCTCTCTATGAAGTGTTTGACTACCTGTACCTGTATATTCACACTCCTCCAAGTCCTAGAGGGAATTATTTGTGAGGCAGGGGTCCCTGCAGACTGACAGAAAGGCAGGGACAGTGATCACATCAAAAATCTTTATATATGTAATCTTCTGCCTTCCCCAATACCAGTAGCTCTGCTGTTATTTTGCCTCTTATGTGTATTTTTCATGAGGGGAAATGATGAGTGTGTCTAACCAGTGTTGTGCAACTCTGCACAAGAAAGCTAAACCTCGAAAAGATCAAGTAGGAAAATGACCCAAAACTTTACTTCCCTAGTCCCACCTTGCATTTTCTCCCTTCATTTGTCCTCCTTCCTTACTTTCCCAACCCTACAAACCGTACAAACAGGATTAATCAGGTTAAGAGAAAGTTTTAAGTCACTTTAAAGAATGGCAATAGGAGAGAGTGCTAATATTTAATCTTTTATTTATTTATTTATTTATTTATTTATTTATTTTCTCAAATCAGATTATGTTATAAAATTCAGAGGAAATATTATGTCAAGTATATGTGAAATCTCAACACAACTCCATTTTTTAAGGATCACATTTTAACTCAGACTGCGGAGGTCCAGTGTTACGTGAACACACCTCACTCACCATGTTGGAGAAGTCTATTCAAGAGGGTTTCAAGAAGATGTGTTTTTTTACAGAAAATGTGCCATTTTGTCAGAAAATGTGCCATTTTGTTGGTAGGTTTGAGGCTGAATTTCCTCAGGAAACAAACACTCACACAAATTGCTCACCAGCAATTACTCTAACCCTTTAAGCTATCACCACTCCCCAAACAGCTTCAAAAGACGACAGCAAACCTGTCATTCACACACAAGGGAAGGGCAGGAAGTAGCATGGATCCATGAATCCCAACCTCAAGAAGGCAGAACCTGTAAGGTAGGCAGCAAAACTGAGGAGATAGGTGGAATTTCAGATGACCTGCCACCACCTTTTCCTTTTTGAATGCCTGCTGCTAACTATTTTCTCTTGCTCCACTCAGGGCTGGATCCATCCTATCTTATTTAAGGAATTAATTGAATGTGGGAAGCAAGGAATTAATTGAATGTGGGAAACCCGAGATATCCCACATAACTGATGAAGAAAGCTGTCATCACAGGGAGATATATTTGACCAACTGCAAGGTAAATTGCCTCTTGCACCTCTACCTAGCTTTGCCCTGACCACATAGGAGGACTACAAGAGCTGCAATTCTAAATCACATATATATTACATTTCTAGTTAGATCTCTTAGTGATTGCAAGGTCCAGTTCTAAGGCAATTGAATCTGTCCACAAGGTGTACCATGAAGTTTTGTGAATTTGACTCCTAGAACCTGACACGTAAAAGCTGAGTGAAAAAAAAAAAAAAAAAAAAAAAAAAAACTTGCAAAGACCTTTTGTGAATCTTTCCCAGGGTCGCAGAGAATGTTATTTGAATTTATCCCACTCATAATCTAGGTTATTATGTTAGCCTCTGTGACAATTTTACTTTTTTAAGTCTTGTTTCCTTGAAGAAAGAAGACTGATGTGTTTATGTGGGTGGGCTGGCTGCCTCTCCCCACACTTGAATAGCTTTTTCCCTGACCAATTTTATCCATTGACCAATTTCAACCACTTGCAAAATCATAAAAATGCTTAGATTCCAAAGAACTCATGAAAATCAGTGGGTAGAGGAAACCAAAAATGATGTCTCCAATGAGGAAAAAAGAGACAAAAATAGTTCATTGTCCATTCTGGCAATGGCCAACAGTATGATCAACTACAGCTTGTGCTCTTTTCCTGCTCAACAGGGACTAATTAGAAGGGAAGATTTGGGGGAGAAACAAAGTGTGACAAGGAAGAATTTTTTTTTCTTTTTCCACTCATATCTATTAGGTAAATGTAAGAAGAACCTCTGTATAAATAAAAGTATTTAATTTTGTTGTTTTGTTTGGCTCAGGTGAGGGTATTTGCAGTTGTATACTTAATTACAAGTCATCAAATATATGCTTTTTTGTGTTCAGTTCCACTTCTGCACACACAAGTTACAAAATGGAAAAGACTACTTCTTTGTCAACTGAAGTTGGGAAGATGGCAAAAACAGGTTTAAGGCATACTTAATAGATCAAAAATGCTATTTCCACTTGAAGCAAAATGCAGAAATGGTACAAACTCATTTGGCCAACTCACATTTGTTTGATATATTTCAAAATGTGTAATTTTATGCTGGATCAGCTATCATCTGTCCTTCTGCAACCTTCATCAGTCCAGGATAAACCCTGCACTGTGTGCTCTGATTAATATGACATAAATACTGTCAAGTTCTTATACCTGAGCCAGATCATGTTTTGTCTAGAGGAGGATCCATTTGGGCACAGATCTGGGATTAATGAGCACTAAACCAAGGTTTAAACCACAGGTTTCCTCTTTGTTTTAGTAATAAATGGAATCCAAGTGGAAGTTACTGGTTATAGGTCTCCTGATTCTGAACAGTTTTCCACGTTCAATGGAAATACATCAGCATTTTAGCACTATATCCATATGAATTTCACTTCCCATCACACTATCCCCAATACTGCAGTGAGCCTGCTTTACTCACAGATGATTATACATAATGGTCAGCGTCTGGATGGAAGTGTGCTGCAGGGACTATGAGCAAATGAGCTGTCTCAAACTTACAATGTGGGACTGCTCTACCGTTAACAGAATCTTCTGACATTATTTCCAGCAGTGAGATTTTTAACTGTAATACTGCTAAATAGGAGAGGGCATTCAAAGGAAACATCAACAAAATCATTCATTTAATAAACATACTACCAAATGCTGTATGTGACATTAGCCCATCTCTGCCATAAATCTGTAAAGTTCAATTTCAAAATGGTATATAAAATAATATATTTTTTTGTGTGTGTGGCATGGTAAAACAATGCCAACTCTGTGCATAGCAGCCTTTTCCTGCAGTGGAAAAGTCTCCCTTGGCTTGCTGCAGGAAAGAGGGAAGAAAGCGTTTTAATAATGCAAATAAAAAGGGAACTGGATAGTTTAAAGGAAATATGGTTACTAGGCAGCTGTCAGGACATAGATTTTAAGAATATTCAAATCAAACAGCTGACCATGGAGGAGGTTAAGCTTTTTTTTCAAGGTCTGATCAAATGGTCCGAAATTACAAGTATATATAATATTTAATGGAAATAATTTTATAGAAGGCAGAAGAAACCATAATACAAAAATATCAAACCTGATACCTAATCTCTTCTCCCTTGGCTTCAAAAAGACAGCTTCAGTCCTTGGTAAAGCCTGATCTCAATTTACGACATAGGTATTGTGCTTGAGGGAAGAAGAAATACTCTGAGATGAATTTCACCCAGCTGGATCATGTTGGATAACAAAGCTAACTAGACAAAGTAGTTTCTCCATCTCAAAAAGAGTGCAGCCCTATTTCTCTAAGTGAAAGACTAAGAAAAGCAGTAAAGAACAACATGAGGCAAAATAGGATCTTATAGACAAAATACTGAATTATAATTCAGAGATCCTGGAATTATTCCTGGCCCTATGACCAGCCTGCTATGTGAATCTTTTTTTTCACACTTAGCTTCCCCTGCTTACCCATTTTTCCCATTTCTTTCTACAGTTTCTAGCACAAAGGAGCCTACATGTGTTGCTGTAAGCAGTAATAATGGTGACATGGGATAGTGTAAGAGTAGAAATTCATGCATGCGAAAAGAAATTGTTGCACTCTGTGATAGTCTGCTCCACAGTGAGACAGTGTTCCAAGAAATTAAACTCATTAGGTATTTGGAAGGATTGAAAAGAGATGATGCTACTGTCAAACAATGTTGAGGCAAATTGTTCAGTAAGATTATGCTGAAAGTATCTGGAACAAAATGGTTAATTCCCATGCACCCAGCCCCACCTGTAAACAACTGTTGGTGTGAGATGTGTTGAGGAATTGAAAGCATTGCATCTTTTAACCCAGTCAGAAGGTTCAGTCAGTAAAAAGACGTAACAGAGCTGGATTATATTTGCCAGTATTGCTTTGGAAACTGAGATGAAAGAAAGGATGCCTTTGTGGTGAAGGAACAGAATTATTCCTACAATGTAAGAAAATCAGCTCTAGCTTAGTTCACCAATGCCTGAGTGACCCTGAGCACATTTAAGTTCAGCTTCTCAGCAGAGGTGCCAAAGTTTCCCTATGGAAGAAGCCAGAGGTGCATTATGGGTCCAGGGAGGGCTTACAGTCATGCCAAGCGACTATCCTTTAAACATCATGGTCTGGATGACCTGGAGGCTTTCAAACCTAATAATATCTGAGTACAGAAACTGAAAGGATGTACCAAGGAAAGATCTCTTCATAGTTGCTTTTTTTCCTGTGCTTTCCTCTGCTTTCATTACTGCCCCTGCCAGAGAGAGGATACTTGAAAGGTTGTTCTGCTGAGGAATGGTTGCTCTTCTGTTGCAGTAATGTTTTGATATAGATGATTCAGTGCAGGTCTCAGATTCAGATCTCTGCAGGTCTCAGTTTCTCCCATACACCCTTTGTCTGTCTTGACTAATTTGGCTGTAAGTTTGAATCCCAGCCCCACTGGTTTATGGGAGTTTTCCCATTAACTTCACTGAGCAAAGATTTCCTCTTACATTCTTTGAGCCCAGGACTGTCTCTTATTATGAACATGCAGTGTCTAGCTCACTGGGGTGCTGAAGTCAGTTGGGACTGCCAGATGCTACTGTAATGTGAATAAATGTTAGTATACATGGGGGAAGACGAGAGATCGTATACGTTTTCTTTTAACCATTATATAAAATCCTCTCAGACTTGAAGTACTTCAAGATATTACATTAAAAACAGCTTTTTATTATTTTTTTCAGGATCTCCAGCATTTTTCATGTGCAGACTGAGGGCTAACAGCTCTTCATGGTATTTACAGGAAAAATGCATGGTGCTAAATAGTCGCCACATGCCGTGGGAGGAACTTCTGTTTTTAATAAAACCAATCTGGTCTGGATCAATGATAAGGGGGCATAATTTCTTCAAATGGAAAGCCAGCTCTTTGAAAAGAATCTTACAGTCTGCATTAATCTCAGATCAGGGTCTGCAGGGTAAGCAGAAATCAGAGTCCTGGCCATTTTTATGAATAAAGAGTATTGTCCATGTCTGAGGGGAAATTCTGGCAAAGAGATTTTATGGGGAGAGAGAAAGAAGGTTTTGGTGCACAGGATAAAATGCTCTGGAGTGTGTGGGGCTAATTGCTGCTTTCCCTTTCTTTAGGTGTATAAGCACTCATTTAAGAGCGTATTTACTGGATGACTAGTTCTTGCACTGGAGCTCACCTTTTTCAGGGAATGAATCCTCCCAGTTGCAAGGCAGGCAGTAATAACTGAGCAGAATTGCTGCCCACATCATGATTGCCTTTAGCAGTGTCAACCCATATATCATACATTATCAACTCTATTCAGCTGGCAGCCCCTCAGCTCTTCTCTCTCTGTTTTACATGTGGCCCAATGCAGTTGGGCCAAGCCTCTCCGATAGACAGGGATTGTTTGCACACAGTGGTCCATCTTCCTACAAGGACCAAGTAGTAGGACCAAGGCCTCTCTCCTCTGCTACATCTCTATCTTGCTGCTGGATAAGCTCTCTAGTCTCGCCTCTACTGTTGCTGCAGAAACAGTGTCAGTATTCTCTACCCTGCATTTCTCGCCACGATACAATCAATCTAATCTTACTGTCCATTGTTTCTATAATTAATGCATTGGTGCATGACAAATTGCTAAACAGAGGAAAAACTGAGAGTTGTCTTTGGATTGTATGCATCCCAAACAGAAACCACAAGGAGGAGAAGAAAAAGACAGCAGTTGTCCAAGCAAACCAGTTGTCACTGGTCTCAAGGACAATGTTTGAGGGGTAGTCACTGAGAGCTGCTCATTTTAAGCAGCTGTCCAGTCGGAGAGCTACATTCACTGAAAACAAAGTGGCTTGCAGCTAGAAATATATTTACTTGAAGTTCACTTTTCCAAATATAACAGATGAACTAAATCCCATCAATTTTCCTCAATTTCATTAGAAACAGTAACAGTAAAGGTTTATAGAGTGCCTTTGTCCCACAGATCTTAAGGTGCTCTATCAAGTCTGAGCATCCTTCTTCTACAACTGAGGAAGAACAGAGAAGTGATTTACTCAAGGTCACATTATAAATCAGCAATAGGCTGAAGGGCAGACAGAAGGTCTTCTGATTCTGGCTCTACTCTCATATTACTGGATCTCTGTTGCACGTCTGGGAGGAGGGAAGACAGGACAAGCACTTACCAGTGGAATTCGTTTTGTGTAAATGCATAAACATAGAAAATTAGGAATACGAGAAAACAATTTTACTTTAATATTATGACTTGTTTTGGTCAGTTCTTGCAGGTCTAAATGCATCTGTAGAGAATCTACATGAATGAATCTACATCTGATGAAATGCATTACTACATTTCATCAGCAGGCTATCTAAAAGGATACAAGATTTTTCTGGTTTCAGCTATTGAGATGACCACCAGGAAAATGAAAACTTCCACAGTGCTGGAAAAACAGGCAAATGAGACATATAGTCAACCATAATAACTACTTTTTGGCAAAGTGTTTAGTGGAAAATTTCCCATTGTCATTGTACAAACAATGCACGTTCTCCCATGAAACAGTGTCAGAGTGTTTCTCATAAACATATGCACCATTTCCTCTTCAGAAAGGTCAAGTAAAATAGCATCTATCAAGAGGAGCATTTAGAAGCAACCCACCTGTTATTGCCAGCCAACAGCAACTCAGAGAAATTATGCTAGTGTATCTCAGGGAAAGACAACTGGGTTTCTGTATGCAGTGGATTTTTACTGCATAAGAGAAGAACACACTGGTTGAAATTCACAATCCATTACTTTAAACTAGCTTTGTGAGGCCCATTAAAGTCAGTAAAGATAAATCATTGAGGTTTGGATTAGATGTCTCAATGGGAGTATTGAAAAGATATGTGCTGGCGTATCAGCAGAAGTCTTTTGAGGCTTCCTACAAGATCCTTCCACTTAGGGGGCTTCACTTTTGAAACAGGAGTTATTATAATCAGAAGACATTTTTTCTACTTTTTGGTACAGCCAAAGGTTGTATGTTTGAAGTAGAAATGAATGGATGAATTTCTTCAGTCCAGGTTATGTAGGACAACAGACAATATTATTGTTGTAATGATCCCTTGGAGTTTATTAACCACAAATCTATACAGTGCCTTTTAACCCATGATCTGTGGATCCCTTAGGATCCATAAATGAGATCTATAGATATGAGAAAGATGATGCCAAAAGGCAAATTCATTTTCACCCTACAGCGTACCATAGTTGGGAAATTTCTAAAGGAGAGAGGGATACATCACCAGAAGAAAATATTTATGGGTCTGCCAATAAAGAGAGATTAGCTACAGAGAATCTGCAAATAACTCACTCACAGGTAAACAAAATTTTGTTCTTTCAATACATTGGGATCTTGGCATTAAAAATTAAATTAAAATAAAATAAAATAAAATAAATAAAATAAAATAAAATAAAATAAAATAAAATAATAAAATAAAATAAAATAAAATAAAATAAAATAAAATAAAATAAAATAAAATAAAATAAATAATATTAAATAAATAACCAATGTATCTTGGTTAAAGTATCAGAAAAACAAATGTCTCAGATTTCATTCCAATTTGCAGTTTCCCCCCACTAACCTGAACTACCTTATCTATGTTGTAACCCTAAACATACATATAAATATATGTATATATATGCAGGTATTTTTATCCATATATGTATATAAATCCTTTGAAGAAGGTATCCTTTAGAACTCCACAGTCAAAAGACATTGGATAGTTCAGAGGAGAACTATATCAGGGTAAGTACTGAAAAAACAGTGCTGAAAGGTTTCTGAGTGACTATAATGCATATGACAAATGGAAAGGACCACTGAAATCTGAAGTCTTACAGAAGAGAAGTTTAATATGCAGGTCATCATGGAGAGGAGGAAGAATTGGACAACTTGAAGGGCAAATCATGCTAGAATTCTGTGCAAGCCACTGAGCACAAATGACAAATACACCCAGAGACAACACTCATGTGCACAAATGCACTGTATAATCCCAGACACTATAAGAAACATGTAAACATTCAAGCTTGCATTTGCATACATTCTGAAAATGCTAGAGGACGTTTTTGCAAGCTATTATTTAATTTATTCACAAGGTCGATTTGGAAACAGTGTTCAAATGTTTTGGAAATACGTCAAGAACATCGTTTTATTTCATGGTATTGTGGTAGCATCTCATTATATTAGTCTAATATGAATGCAGCACAATGAAAAAGCTATTGTGATGGCATTGTACTAGGCTAAATAGATAGAATGTTATTACAGTACTGTAAAAGGAAAGATTTATAGGTTAGCATTTGCATTTATGAGTAAGAACAGCACATGCAGCCACATACTTGGCTATTTGGGCTCCCAAGGAAACTAAACCTTTTGTTATATTCAGAGTAATCAGGCATTTGAGTAGTGAACGACCCTGCTATTTGTGGAAAAAGCAGGAGCAAGGGAGAATATGTGCATTGACTCTGCTTCTGGACCAGTTTCTTCTGCCACATTCCCCAGTGATTTTATCCCTTTTCAACAAGAACATCAGGATCCCAGACAGAATAGGATCCAATTGCACATCAGAGCAGCTTTTTTTTTTTTTTCAGGGTGAAGAAGAAAGGGACACAATTTTAATTTCTACAGAAATGCAGCCAGCAGGGAAACAAAACTACCTTGTACGAGCTGAGGAATGTCTTTGCCTTCTCCAAGATATTTTCCACTGTGATTAGAGGCAGAGGTGATGGAGGAGAGCTATGGGGATTTCTGGTTCCTTGCTAAAAACATTTTGCTAAATGTGACAGATTTTCCATGGGGCATCCCTTCATTCCTTTCTCTCCCTTACTGAGTTTGGATTGATGAGATCTGTGAGATTTCTGTTTAAAGGAGAAAATCCCTGTTTGCTTTCAACTTAGGTGAATAAATATGATCTGGAGAGGAAAAAAATCCTGAGAGCCAAATCCTCAGTGTTGTAATCACTGTAGTTATGCTGAATGGAATGAAATTACCCTGATTTATATTAGCCAAGGCTCTAGTCCAATACTGTGAACATCCCTTTTTAAGATATTTTTGTTAAACATTTCTCAATGCTATGACTATTGATACTATCTCTTGAAAGAACAGTCATGCTAATGATAACTGCTTGCAACAGGAAATCTACTATAATAATGAACAGTCTTAAAAACAGGAAATAGTGCTAAGTAATGGAATAAGGGCCTGATGCAAAGACTGTGGAAATCATTGGGGATCAATCATTTCACAACTTCCTATAGGTTTTGAGAAAAATATATAAATATACATATATATGTTAAAACGTGTCTGAAGGAAACAGGTGCTTCATTCTCAGTAAATACTGCTGTAAAGTGAGATGTTAGCTCCCTTAGGCCCTACTGCAAATCTCCAGTAAGATCACAAATGTGGAAGATTTTTTGACATTAGTGAATTCTGTAGAGAGACTTTTACTCCAGAATTTGCAATTGAGCTGGACCGATTCTGGGTGCTTTGAAGAATCACATCCTAATGTTCACTTTGGCAACATATGCATTGATCAGATGACAGTTTGAAAGAATGACATTTCTATTGGAGCAGATATCTTTGTTAAACAGGGGTTACCTATGAAGCGCTGGATGCTTTCTGCCAGATGCTGAATGCCTTCATCACTGGTGGAAGCACTTCATATCCTGCCAAAACTGGTCAGCAAAGCAGAAGGACAATGTTTGGAGAAAGCATTTCCTCACAGAGCGGGATCTGGCAGTCCACACTCCTCTGCACCAACAGTGAGCTCACAAACATAGTGGCCTGTATTACTAAAGTATATGCTAATATTAAAAACTTTTTAGTGAGATTTAATTACATTTTTTTTCCCCTCCATCTTGCAGTGATGGAAATAACTTGTTTCAGATATCTCCACACAAGCCAGCACCTTTCCTCCATGGACACCAGCCTGGCTGCCCAAAACTCCTGGCTCCCCAAGAAGAGCAGTACCCAGGAGTGCCCCACTGTTCATCCTCAGAAACTGCTCCATGATGCAGCAGTCACTATGCTGCATCTGTACACTGACTGGCCTACTCCCTTGCATGGATCTTGAGTCCATCCTTATTTGCTCAACATCTTACTTACTAATGAAGTGTAATAAAATGGATAAACTGAAATGTTTTCAGGAATTTTGAAGAAGGCGGTACCAGCCAAGCTACTGGCATGCTGTGGTCTGTGGAGCATTGTATCATAAACCTTTCCACAGAAATGCAATTTCCTAAAGTACAGTCTTGAACTCACAGGTATCAATGTCAAGACACATTCTATCATACTTCCAGGGCTTTCTCCAAGCTACTTTAAATACTTTATTAAACTTTTTCAGAAATAAAATCACCTGAGAAATCCTTAATACCTTGATAATAATAATAATTTTGATAATTAAAAGATTTGGCATATCGAGTTTTTATTATTAATATTATTTTTCTAAAAGGACAGAAGATCCAGAGTATTTAGGATAGTCACTAGGAATTTCATCTAACCTTTTGATCTTAAGCAGACAGCATTCAGATGTTATAGGAAGTAACAATATCTAACCGACAAAGAGATGGAAAGGTAGACAGACAGACAGACATGCATTGATTTAAAACAACAACTTTAAGATCTCTATATATCAGAGAAAGGGCTTTTCCCTCCTCTGAAAATGTATGTATACAAACATAAATCTTTGAGATGCTGCATCCTGTGGGATGCATGTGTTCTCTGTTTTCAGTGACATTTCAATAGGCAATTGACAAGGCACATGAGTTATCACAAATACATAGAGTTTTTATTAGAGTTAGAAAATAATATTACTGAGCTGCCTCTGGTTATAAGAAACCACCATTCAGAAATATCAATTAATTCCAATCAATATCCTGAATGCTTGTTTAGGACCATTTTAATCATATTGAAACAAATAATAACTATTTGTTTTTATTATCATAACTCATCCCTCCCCATCTTTATAAGGAGAGTCAAACAGAGCTAACCTCTGATTTTTTTACCCACATCTTAGTCATTTTAAGCTTCATTTTTGACTACTGAATTGCAGATTGGTCCCAGGGTAATGGTGAACTGAAGTTTAAACCAACTAACTATTACATTTAATTTTTGCCAAAATTGAGAAAATACAAACTATTCCTTCTTTGAAATCAAATACAGCACTTCTGTATCTTCAGAATAAATTATTTATAAGAAAAATAATCATAGCCAGGCCATTGGCACCTTCAACAACACCTTCAGAAATTAGGCCCATCTGCTTGGAGAGCTATCCTCCTAAGGCCACAAGTACCTGAAACTGAATTCATAAATCCTATTTCACTTTAAAGTTCTCCCACCACACAGGTTCCGTATGTTCCACCACAAATCAGCAGTGAGATAGAAAGCAGCTTTCACTCCATCAAAATCTCAGATGTCCATCCAGTCACTACCCACAGAACCAGAGAAGTAAGTCCTGCACAAGGCCAAGCTGCTTTCAATCACAACATATTTAGAATAATAATGGTTTTTAGTGCCCTGTGGCAGAGGTTGCCCATCCAAGTCACTGTCTTAAAAAGGTGTCTGTTAAGCATTTACTCGCAGAAGCATAAACCGTGCTCTGGACCACAAGTCAAGAAAGATGTCTATTACCTTCTCTAGAGAAAGACATTCTCAGATTGAAAAACTGGCAAACCAGAAACTGCACTGATTGTTGTTTGCTACTGGCTAGCCTTCTGTGTCTTTTTCCCTCAGCATCTCGAATCTTTGGCTCTCATTCTGGATGAACCAGGCTTTTCTCGCTGACCAGACAGGAAGCTAAACAGATCATTTTTGGTCCTATCATTCCCCTTCTAGGGTCAGGTAGCTAATTTTTTCTTAGTAGGTGTTTGAAACTCACCTCACATAAATGAATTATTTATACATTGAATAACTTTCACAATGCAGAAATCAGTCCATTCACATAAAACAGTTACACAGATGTTTAAAGTTAGGTACCTACTAAATGGTCTTGCTGAATCAGTACCTTTGTGCCAGAGCAGAAAATAATAATAAACACTTTGTTTCACGCTATTCCCAGATGAATTCAACTTCTAGAAGCTTATCTCAAATGCCATGACATTTTTATCTGACTCTTCTCACTGGGTCAAATCTTCAAAGAACAACCATGCCACACATTTGCAAATAGAAATGTTTGTTATAGCCAATATTCAGCCCAAAGGGATCTCTCCATATGAGTGTACTGCTGGATTTTTGTGTTTTACAGGAATATAAAATAGAAAGTGGTTTATTGTTCAATACTGAGCCTGTAACAGACTTCTGACTGGAAAATTTGAGACCATAAAACATCAAATGAGCACATCTTTCACTCTTGCTATCATGCTTGAAAGGAAATGATTTGCTTCATTAAGAATTCCACAGGTTAAAAACAAATTATCTCCATTCGTATTTATTTGCAGATCTAAAGAGCTATCGAACTCACAGACCATTCCTGGACTATTAAAACCAACCAATGCCAATTTTAAGAGTGCTCAGGAGGCAGCTTGCAAACAAGTAGCACCCAAAACTAGGGACAGATTTTCAGAAAACTCAAACTCCAACACATTGAGTTTATTTGGGGCATAAACAGGAACCAAACCCTTCTGAAAATCTGGGTTTTATTATGAATTCTGACTATTATTAAAAATCTGGCCTTCATTGAAGATGCTGAGTACTTGAAAACTCAGTGCTTGGTTCTCTTGAATTTCCTGTTGGAAAGCTGGTTTTATGCCAAAAAAAAAAAAAAAATTTTTACTTTGAAATGTGTTTTAAAGCATTTTTGAGATATAACCAGCTACCAGAATATCTTTTAAAGATACGTTTAAATCCCTGGCACAGGAAAAAATTTACTTTATTGTGTGACAACATCATTACATATCACACACTCAGTAGCATCACGGGACCAGAGAAATAAAAATATAAGCAACTTTCTAATGAAGATTTGAAAACAAAGAAAATGTTCTTAGTTCAATTGGTAACAATTATAGTACTATGAAAACCTATGGTAAGAGTACTGTTTCAGTTGACTAAGGTAACTGGATTAATTGCTGACATGAAATAAGGTGGTAGAATTTGGAAATGCAAAGACTAACATCTAGGAGCCTAAAACTTTAAAACTACCTACACAAAGGGCTTTTATAAAGTCCAAACAAAGGCGGTTAAAAGAATGGGATTTTAAGACTGAGAGAAATAACTTGAACAGGATGAAGCAGGTCCATACTGATCATTTGCCATTATTTTTCCCCTCTGGGCCACACCATTGTTCTGCCATTTTTAAATAAAAGGAAAAATAATAATAATACTTTTTAGGTCCTACATACTTGTAAGGAATGCTTCCCTTAGTGTTCACAGGAATATAAACTATGACGAGATAAACTAGACCTTTCCCATTTGAAATACTCCTGGAAAAGACAAGCTGTAATGGGAAAAATGCTGTAATAAGGATTAGACATTCTTGGGCTTTTAGACATTCATTTTCAAGTGTATGATCCTCCCTAGGGACCAAGAAGGTCAACGGGAAAGGTAAACAATTGCCTGTACAAAAGGATTAAAAAAAAAAAAAAAAAGTTATATAAGAAAATACAGCTAAATCAATATGTAATGTACACCAAATATCTTTTAAGAGGACAAGAAGAAGGAGTGTTTCACATTTATTTCCCAGGTAGTCTGCACTGTAACTGTGAAACATCTGGGGCTGATCCAAGACAGCTATTTTACCAGATGTGCTACATAATTTGTCCCTTGTTGGGCACAGTGATTTGGACAATGCCTGTGTAATAAGCCTGCAATCTTCCATCTCAAATGTTCCTTAAAGGGAAGTTTGTGATTCCTCTTCTTTCATATAATTTCTGAACATTCATTTCCTTCCTCTGCCTTAGGTGGAAGCTAAAATGAGGAATACACTCTTGAGGGATATTTCAGTGGAGCAGTGCCACATCCTCTTCCTCCTGTTGGTGACTGGTGGATGAGAGGACAGTCTGAGGAATGTGAGAATGGCTGTCTGGAATATCTTTCGATCCACCCCCTCAAAGCAGATAATATCCATTTCCTGCATGCTAAAGCAAGATAACAAGGAGGTAAGAGCATTGTGTAAAATGATCTCTGTCTCATTTCATCCAATTCAGCCCAGCCAAAAATTAGTTCTACACCCACCAACGCCCTTAAAGTGATATGTTCCTTTTAATGTACACAGTGAAGAACAGGGGGAGGATAAGAGATGAAAAAGAAGAACTGTGATAACTGTTGGACCTAAGAGCTATAGTGTGTTCAATTAATTAGAATCTTCACTTGTTTAAAAAATGGTCTCTCTGTGCACATTTAAAAACTGGTAATAAAATATCACTACTGTACCACTATGGAGTATCTTTGAGATGCTCAATGAAATACTTGAATTACAAAGTAACAATTTCTATTGTTAGGAGTTGCTGCTATTCTCTTTTTATTGATGTCATAAAGTAGGTATTTATGAGATGAGGTTATTAAGATCAATAGTATAAATGGAACACCTAATTCTCTCTTTTTCAGGCCAGCACAAAGCATTCCTCCGGTGGAATCTGTGAGAATAAAAGGTGACTGGATACTGTCAGTTAACCCTAATCCAAATGCAAAGAGCTCACCCTATTAACAATGAGTCACTTTTTACACGTTTCTTAGATCTAAAACTATCTTGTCCCTAAGTAGCCTTTATGAAATGTACAGATTTGAATTCATTGCAGGACTGGATTTGTCACAACTAACACTGGAACTCTATTTTTTCCTTTTTTAAAATAAGAAAAAGAAGATGGAAGATTTTATTTTACAATCCATTTAGTGGTGTGTTTTTAATAATTATGATCCTTCTTTGTGAAAAAAAAAAAAAAATCCTTTTGTAAAAACAAAAAATCTCAGATTATAGGGCTGATACTTCAAAGAAGTCTTTCCATTGACTGAATAATGAGCTGCAAAGAAACTATGGTATGGACTGGAATCCATCTACTAATGAAGAATTGAACTTGCATTTATACACAGTTTCACTACCCAGCCCAAATTGCAGAAGACAATGCTTTTGAGCCAAGTGCAGTCACCAAACTATCTCAACTCTTTCTAGTGATCTGATTCTTGTTTGTCATTTGCCTTTCTCACTTGTAATCAGAATCATCATCAGTCACTGCTAATTTAAACTCATGATTAAATAATATCAACTTAGTTTAGTGGTCATCATTAAGAGAAAGGAGTTGCCAACAGCTGATCATGTTGTGGTTCCTAATGACTCCGCTCCTAGAATTCCACTCTACAAGGACTTGCTCACGTCAGTAAGATTTACACATAGGGTTTGAAAAATTCTTTAATCATGAGATGCTGCAGAACACTCCGTTCTCCATCATTAAATGGAGAAATATTTTACAAAATACTTTTTTTTTAAATTTACATTATAAAACTTAGGAAAGTCCGATTGACATCAGCAAGACAGAAAATATATCTATATCATAAAATCATGTTATCCTTCTAGTATTGTTCAATATTCTGCACTAATCATATATTTAAAAAAGATGTGGCTTTTAAAAAATGCACTGCAAAATCTGCTCTAATACTTAAAGTTAATACATTTACCTTAAAAGACATACATGTCAACTTTAATGTCTTATCTTGCATCACAAGATATTCATTCACATTTAGATTAATTGTTTTGGTTGGGGTATTTTACAGTGAGTTTGAAACAGTTAGAAAACTGATACATCAGTTTCTACTATAGCCTTTCCTAGTGAAACCGTTGAATAAGAAAAAGTTCAGTACTTCACACCAGTTTTCTGTGTGACTACACATACAAACTCTATGTGCATCCAAGTGACTGTTTTTAGACACAGACAATTTGCTTTCAAAATTCAAATACATCAACTGTTGCATCCCAACCTAAATAGTAATTTGCTGGAAAAGTCTTGTCCACCCTGCTTATACAGCCCTGAAGGCTGCAAAAATGATAGAAAAGCTCTTGACAGGTTTTGCACTATCAGCTACTGCACATCAGCATCTGTCTGGTGCCAGGGAAGGGTGTGCAAAGCAGTATGGGAGTGAGGGAAGAGAGATGGTGCAACTTATCTTCGTGGTGCATCCCCAGACATAGACCCCCACACACACAGAGCTCCTGCTCAGCCCTCTTCTCTGCCCTGCTGTGTGTGGTCAGGTGCCACAAAACCCTTACAGAGCTAGTATTTATGTCACACTTTGAAAGGTATTTGAGGGGGAAAAGACCCCTGCTTGTCTGCCAGGCTGTCTGTTCCCCACAATGTACTGAAAGCCTATTTACAAATGCCACAAAGTGTGAATCAGAGAGAATAAGAAACAAAACAGTTCTGTATGGCAAAACCGAGTAAGAATGTGAAAGCTGCACTGTGCAATGCCATTGTGTAACTTTGAATCTTTTGTTCCAGAAGACATTATTAGATGCTTAAACACAGGCATTGCTATAGCATAATTAAAATGTTTGTGATTACTGAAATAAAAGGAAAAGATAAAATGCAACACTGTGTTACCTCTGTAGGACTGCTAAACCTTTGCTGTAGGTTTAAACCAGCATGAGACAAGGACAACGAAGAGACCATTGACTCCTTCTTAAAACAAACAAACAAACAAAAAAAGCTAATAGGTAGAAGAGTAATTCTCTGTTGTGACCACTGAGCATGGCTGGTTTCTTGAGTGATGCTATGTCTTTAGTTACTTTAGCTTTAGTGGAACTGTAGTTTGAGATTTGAAGAAACTGAATTGATTTTTTTTTTCCTGTCACTGATGTCCATTTAGCCACCCCCAAATTAGAAAATTTGTAAGTTAACACTTGCAATCATCTTTATTCACAACTTTACAGAGAAATTGCTGTCAACAACATGCACTTTTATGCTTTGTTTTGTTTAATAATTCTGGAGAAATCCATAAGTTGTCCAACAAATCCAAAATTTGGACAATATTGTCCAAAAAAAATATTTTGTAATAACAAATCCATTGTTGTTACTTGATTTAGCTGACAAAGTCCTTGATTTAGCTGACAAAGATTTAGCTACAATGTCCTAAGGATGTAGAAGTAAATAAAGATTTTATCCTTCTTTTCTGGTCTGATCCCAGAAGATGCTTAGGCTAGATTATCTTCTATAAAGTGTTTTGCCACAATGTCTCTATGGACAACCACCTCCTTAAAAAGACAGCATAGTAATCTAATAAAAATCCCATCTATGGAGATCCATTACTGTGCAACTGGGAAAACCAAACTAAACACCATACTAATATAAAAACCTTAGTGAATTCCTTGGTGCATTATATGTACTATCACATTTACAAATGACCACACGGATTGTGTAATATCATCTACTGTGGAGAGTTTCTTTTATAGTTCCCTGTGGGCTGAAATGTTTAGACACAACCAAGATGAGCAGAGGAGCCACTTGTAGATTTAATTGGAGATTTTTCTGTTTTTTTTTCTGGTTTTATGGGCTTGTATCTCAGCCATATCATTGCTTTAAAAATTGCTTTTGTAGTTAATAGCAGGAGAGCTAGACCTCAACACAGTAACAACATATGTATTCCTTTAAGTAAGCACTGCATAAGACTGCAAATTGAAATGTAGAGAGATATTAGCTGTGTGAGTTAAGATGTCATTAGCTAAACCACCCAGGAAGGGTAAATTTGTCAATTGTCATTAGCACATTTTTTATCCTGGTACTTTAAAGATCAAAAGTGTTAACCTGGAAATGGCATTCTGATTTAAATCTCTTTAATGTTTGGAAGGATTGGTCATTTCTTTATGATATTGCATTGCTTCTTGAGGAGAATCCTTCCTTCATTCAGCACCTGCAAATTGCCTGTATGTGGATCTCACTTAAGAAAGGAGAAAAGGATCCTTTCAATTGTTTCTCAAGTTACTTAGATCTGTCATAAAACTGTCACTTTGGATTATTGCTTAAATGTTGGCTGCAGGCTGAAAACCGTATGTCCATGCAGCACTCACCTACTGCAGGAGGGGTTTATAAAAGGGAAATTGTTGCTCTGCAGGGAGATACCTGTTAACCTTACTCATTTGTAAAACTGGTTACATATTTTGGCACTCACTTGTGCAGTTTGACATTGACAAAGCTTTTGACAAGATGAAGTAGATATATGATATTTATGTGAGGTTCTCAGAAACTGCACATACAGAGCAAGCTTTATTAACTAGACCGTGGTGCTCCATGTCAACCAGCAGCTCGTTTCAGGAAAGACCTCAGAGTTTCTGCCCTTTGCCCTTTAATGAGATACAAAACTGGGATGCTGGTGATACAATACTCAAAATTAGCAGTTCTAGCTTTATGTGTATTTGTCTGTTTTGTTGTTCACATGCCCTTTACCAGCCTACACGTTGCATGGGACAGACACTGGGAAAAAAAGAAGCTTGTCTTAAGAGATGTTAGCAGTTTCAAGTCCTATAAACACCAATTCTCAGAAAAATGGAGGATTTACTCAGTGCTTTACTGCACTAGTTTCTGTATAACTGTGTGAATTTTGTTTTTGTTTTATAGTGAAGAAATAATCACTAAATAATGCCAGACTGAAGTTAAGAATATTGTAAATACATCTACATGCATACATAACCTAGATTTTTTTTACCAATCTGCCTTTAATTAACAACTAATTGCATTTAATATGGAAGGTATTTTTCTACAGTTACCATTGCAGTCCAAATATCTCAAAGTTATTATCATTGGGGAATTCTGGTTTGCATTAATAGTCACTGATTTTCACCAAAGTCCAAATGTTTCCACAAAATTTTCACATGGAAAAAGTCCGGCACATCTGTCATCTGTGGCAGAAAAAAAAAAAAAAAAAAAAAAAAAAAACAACCTCTACAAGCCTTCTATCAAGAGAAAAAGATACTTTTTACCTGAGTTGTGTAGCTGCTGGCTAAGGTGCAAGGAAAAGACTAAAACCAGGAAAAGTCTGGAAATAAAAGATTAGGTGATGGAGGTAGATGGCAAGTGGCCTGAACCATTAGAAGCTCTATCTCTGAAAATATATTTGAAGGAAATCCATCTGAACATTCTGAGGACTGGGATTTTCATAAATTTACATCAGACAGCCCAATAAGAAAGTTTTACAGCACTGGCATTCAGTACTCATGCACAAACACCATAGGATATGTCTGGTTCATTTTTGCAGGTCCTGAATAATCAGACCACTGTTTAGGACATGATGCTACTACTGTACATTGCTCATGGCCAGGTTGTGGACTTGCTATGAATCTAATCCATCCCTGCAGCTGACTAATGCTAACGTAGAAGTTGTCAAGAAAATGAAATAAACAAAAAGATGAAACAGTTCTGTCACTTTGTTGTAGAAGCTGGTTTTGCTTGTGTCTAAAATGGTTTGAGGCCTACTGTTGCAGGCAGATTTCCTTCAGTTTTGTGCAAGACTGAAGTATCTACCAGATCGCAAAACTGTCTCATGGAAATTCTTCCACAACCTTTCTCACCAGAGTTATCCTCCTCACTCTATCGTAATGTGTTTCCATTGCAAGCATGTTATATCACTGCCTCACACCATTTCTTTTTGGGGCACACTCCCTTTCTTAGGCAGAAAGGGATAACAAAGCAGTGTCAGGCTGTTATATTGTTTAGGGGTTTCTGTTGGGACAGGCATGGAAAAATACACATTCGTGACTTAGCCAAACCTCTGAGCCCCCTTTCTACCTCCAGACTAGCAGTATTTTCTGTTGTACTTTTCAACCCTGCTGTGACACAGCAAGACATTTGGATTTTTCCCCTAATTACATATAAGCTTTGCAATATGACTGCTGTATTGCAGGTTGGGATTTCATATATTGTAATCAAGTATGATCAATTCACTGCAGGTGCTATGGCAGACAGAGGATGATGCAGTCCCTGTTTTCTACATGCTCCCAACCTAACCTATAAATGTGGCTACCAATAGGGGTGATTGGCAGTGCCTTTTGCACTGTGAGGAGATAATTGTGGTGCTGTGATATAAGCAACTGAGGCTTATCCTGCAGTTTTGCTATTGTGGGAAAAAAACAAACAAACAAACAAACAAAAAAAACATATAAGAACCATATGGGATAAGACTAGGGTTACAGCAATACAATTACAGGGTCATTTTATCAAGGCAGAAGTTGACTGAGACACTTTGACTGAATTTTTCCACTATATGTATGCACGCAAAAAATCCGAAAGACAGTAGACACTAACTATTTCTGACTCAACTTACTGTGACCACTGAAGAACATGAGAATTTTCAATGAGGAATTAAAGTTATGAAGGGGTTTAACACTATATAGCTCATGACACACCAAAGGTCCTTAGCTCTTAACTCATGATAATCCAGATAGAATTTAACCTGCAAAACTTAAAAGGTGAGTCTGCATTACTTTTAAATAGAGAAAAAAAAAATCTATTTTATACTGTCATTCATGTCCAATCCAAAGCTCTTAAAGTTAATAGATCTCTTTCTCTCAATTTCAGTAGGTTTTGGATCAGGTCCTGATAGTCACAACACCTAACTGTGTGATATGTAAAAATGTCCCTTTTAAGTGCTCCTTGCAATCAGATAAAACTCCTTCCTAAATGGCATCATTCAATATACAGATTGTAGCAGGTAATTGTAATTGTAAATTACTGTAGCAAGCTTAAAATCAACTATTTAAGTACTCACCTGGCAAAACTGAAAAAGCCAACTTTTTTCCCCTTACTTTCCAGTATATATTTCATTTTTCATGGCTCCTTAACTCTGATATTGAAGTGGGCAATTTGGACTGAAACTTGGCATAGAAGTTTGCAGCCTCCGAGCAAATATTTGTCAATTAAAAATCATGAGACTGTTGAATAAAACTTGGCAAACTGTTTATAAACTATATACATGGTAAGTATATTTACAAAGTATTAATGCACAGGGTATGCACACTTTTCTGGCAAAACATACTCTCATGAACATTTGTACAAACACAAAATACACGAATACAATCTCCTTGCACACCAGAATTCCCCATAATGTCTTGCTGATGATTGTGTCTCAGAGATCTAAGCATGAACTTTACTTTTGATGTACCTTCCATAACAAAGAATGCTTGGGATTTTCTATGCACTGGCATAATAGAGTCTAATCCCTCTATAAGGGGACTTAGTGAATAATATGCATACAAGCACACATTTTGAGAACACACACTTCAAAAATATGGAAATAGAAGCATAAAAGGCAAATTCATTTTACATGTAGGATAAAAGTGTAGAATATAAGGCTTTTTACAAATTTCTATACAACAAGGAGAAAAAGGGAGGAAGGGACAGAAGTATTTCAAGAGACTCCATAATACCTAATGCTTAATTATTTAGTTGTAATCACCATTTTATAACCTCATAATACCCACAACAGAAGCACAGGGAAGCCTTCACTGTCACCAAATTTAATGAGATTTGAGGCTGACCAGCAACTACCAGGATATCTCAAACCTTGTAGCACTCCGTCACGGTGCTTCAATGAGATATAAATGGATGGGGAGAACTCACAGCCAGGAATTCACTGCCCAAAATTGAGGGAAGAATTAGGATGAGAATGAGCATAAAAGGTGCCATTCATGCCAAACCAAACATGAAGGGCTTAAAGCCAGCACACTACCCAGAATGACTAAAAGACTAAAAGTCTACTCACCTCCAGCGCAAAGATATTTTATTAGCTTTCTTCTTCAGTGACTGTGAGTCAATAGATTAACTCATATGGCAGACACTACACTACAATGAAAAATAACCAGTTAAGTTTGGGGCAGATTGGGAGCTTTAATTTAAAAATGTCCATGCTTGTCAATTCAATTAGTTGAGAATTTGCTGGCAAGACAAGCTAAGTAACTCTTGCCAAAACATAAGAAAAAGACAGACTCATCAGATAACTGTCTGAGGCAGGTATGACCCACCAGGCTAGACACTTCCCTCTGTTTTATAAGTTTTCTCTACTGCATGCATATGCCAGTGTCATCCCTTCCCTGAACTGGGAACAGGCTCTGCCTTTGCAAGCAGCCTATTTTTCCACCTTGCTCCTCTTTCAGTCTGTGTCAGACTAAATCCTTCCTTCTATTCTGTTGTGACAGAGGATGTAGTGGTGTTCATATCTGCCCATCTGTAAATGCCTACCCAACTCATGACCTAATAGCAATGTTTTCTAACATCTGAAACAAGTATCCCAGAGGTGTAGGATGACAGACCCATGCTACCAGGGATCCCTCCTAAAGTTCTTACAACAAATAGCACTGGGTTGTGTTTTTTGTTTTGTTTTGTTTTTGCTTTGATTTTCTCTGCAACTCTATACATACAAACACAAACAAACAAACAAACAAGAGCTGTGATTTTGTAGTATATATCTAATTAAAATGTACTATAATTGTTGAAGTATTCTACTGAAGTCATTTTCTTTTTCGAGTGACAGGTTTACCAGATGATAAAACTTGTCTTGTGGTTTCTCTGCCCTTGCCAAGAAGCTCAGAGCTAAGTACAGAGGGTGGGGTCAGTCCTGGACATCAACTCCCCCCTCCATGAATGGCAGCATTCTTCACTAAGCTCTCATGCTCAAGACTTGAGTCAGGCTTTATGCCAAACACTCAAGTCCAAGACAAATAGC
The DNA here is from genome assembly GCF_964211825.1 of Aythya ferina. NCBI lineage: Eukaryota > Metazoa > Chordata > Aves > Anseriformes > Anatidae > Aythya > Aythya ferina. Next base: position 52,158,328 of record NC_140301.1, read on the forward strand.
CTATGTGGGTGTTTTGTGCACAAAGATGACTGAGGTTCATTTTAGCTAGATGGATAAATCTTTTGAAATCCAGCTTGTTAGAACTGACTATGTTATAGATCAGAGTTAGCTGTTTATTGAAAAGCACTGAGACAGGAATGTAAATTACCCATGAATCAGAATGACCTGGGAGTGAAGTACCAGTGGCTCTTGGCAAATGTATTGTCACCTATTCTAACAAACAATGTCACCATTTATGTATGGTGACTTCATTACTTCATTTCTTTCCTTTTTTTTTTTTTTTTAATGACCATGATCCAGCTATGTCTTTTCATATTTTTCCTTCTTCTACAGAAAAATAATGTGCAGATGTATGGAATTGGCAAGGAAAAATTTAAGACCCAACACATACTTTTTTTAAAATATTTTTATTTACTATAGCTCTCTTCTATACAGGCTATCTTCTGTTGGTGACAGAGATGAAATTTCCTTATGTGTGAAAAACCTGTGGATCCTAAACCCCTTAGACTCCAATGCTCTAAGAAGCCCAAAATTGCCCTTTGTGCTAGAGGACTGGCTTTGTTTGGTTTTATTTTTAAGCCAGCAGCTGAAGCTCCAGTTTATGAACTGGAGTTGCCATTGAGTTTAGGTTGCCATCAAAACACGGAGCATTCCTGACTTATCTTGTACCTACAAGCTCCTTTACCCCTCTGGGTCTCCTCTAACTTGTTTCTGACCATTTTTCCATTTGAGCAGAAAGGAGAAAGAAATCTCTCATAACTGCCCAAAACTTTGGAACCCAGACAATAGAATCTGGAATGTCACCTTTTATGATAATTTAGGGGAAAGGAAAACATCTGAAAAACACAACATCACTTGCATTAAAGGTATTTCTCTAGGGTACTGGACCATACTTAAATGTTTTAAGTTTAATGTTTTAAGGCCTTCTACAACTCAGTACACAACAAAAACAAAAGGAGTTGTGTTGTTGAAAGGTACCATAGCCTGCTATGGTCTACAGCCATGAGGAAAGCATAGCCTGGAGAACAACACTGCCATGGGTTTCAACTGCATTCTGTGAAGACTGTCAGTCTCTGTTCAGACTTGCACTCCTTACTGGCATTGCCAGTAGTGCTGTTAGTGTATACATGTTATATAACCAAGGGTAATGCCATGAAGGGACACTCACATGACTTTAGTCAGGGCCACAGGCAGTGCTATCAGGTTAGCACACAATTCCACTGAGCTGATACAGCTTGTTCCTCAGAATTTAATTTGATAAGATTTAACCCAGACTGTGTTAACATGGCTATTCTTTTGGTACACTTATTGTGCAGTTGAGTCAAACTTCAAGAGCCAAAGAAACGGTGCTCTGGGATTTGAACCTACATACCCTTGGACCTGTGCTGAAAAGCACCATGTAATTTCATATTAGGACTCATGGAAACCAGAAGACTGCAAAAATGTTCTATTTACTGGTGATCCAGGCTGCATTTGACCCAACAGGGTTGGAAATAAAACCTGGCAAAATCAGGTCTTTGTTGATTAATGTGGCGTTGACAGCACCCTAATGGGTGCTATTAGAAGCATGGCGATTATAGTGGTGTTTATGGTAAACTTCTACGGAGTTTGCAAAATCATGTATTCTGCACACATCCTAATTACAGAAACATTCTGGAAATACCTTAACAAAATGTAAGAGCATTTACAGGTAAAATTGCCAAGTTTTCATAAGGTAAATGCAGCTGTAATACATCCTATTGATCAAAGTACATTAAACTTTCACAGACCAAATAATGGAAACAAAACAAACTATTGAATAGCAGCTTATTCCATAAACACCATTCATCCCGTGTTCAGAATAAACATAGGATTCTACAGGAAAACTATGTGATGATCTTATAATTAATATTAATATAAGGCATATACATAAATGGATTAAATTAAGGCTGAATGGTTAAGTTTAACTTTGGCATTACCTAAATCTGTTTGCTTTACTCTGCAGTTATTAAGCATTACTATAAGAACACTAATGTGTATTAGTTTAATTTTATTTTGTTCTCAATTCTATCTAGTGGCTACTGTTGCACATCAGTGACCACTAAAATATTGTTCCGAGAGCAGCTAGAGTAACCGCTAGGTTTTGCATTCAGTTGTGAAGTAAGTATTTCCAAATAATCAGCAGCAACTATATCAAGATCCACATCACATGCTGCAAAAAAGACATGAATTTGGCATGTGTTTTTCCTGCCCACCAATGAACAGCAAGCAGTATAGAACATGATTCATGTCACCCGATGTGCTGTTCCTGTCCCCCCACCATCAAGGTGGCTTTCAGCCCTGTAAGTACCAGTTGCTAATAGGTCTGTTTCACAACTTTTGCTTCAAAAGCTCCTTTCTGTTATACTCCTGGCATCTGTTTCTTTCCCCTTCGGAGCTGCTTAACCTAGGTGCATAACACTGTTTTGTAGAGAATCAAGGCCTGATCCAGCAACCACTGAAGTAATTTCCAGTACAGTTCAGTAGGGCTAGACAAGCAAAAGAAAAAGAAAAAGAAAGAAAGAAAAAAGAACAAGAAAAAGAACAAGAACAAGAAAAAGAAAAAGAAAAAGAAAAAGAAAAAGAAAAAGAAAAAGAAAAAGAAAAAGAAAAAGAAAAAGAAAAAGAAAAAAAAAAAAAAAAAAAAAAGAAAAAAGGACAGGCAGGTCAGATTGACAGGCTCATCTAGAGACTCTCAGAGGTGAAAAAGGGGCACAATGACAGAAGGACCATGGCTATCAGTGGTGTAACTCCACATGCCTGATTGCCATTAGTTTCAATTGCAGCAAGCAGGAGGTTGTTACAGCCCCTGTGGCTTCTCTCCTTTATGCCATCACTAAGCATATTATTCCCTCCTTGATCTCAGAGAGAAATCTTACTTGAGCCCAACTTCTTTGTGGAGGCACTTCTTGCAAAACTTCCCATTGGCATTACTGGACAGCGAATAAGGCAGTACATGGACAAAAGGCAGCTGAGATAAGTGAGATTCATGCACTAACATTGACCCATTTCTGTATTACCTGAGACCTCTTTCCCAAATATCAATGTTAAATTGCTTTTGGCTGTGCAACAGGTCTGCTAGCGCTCATAGCTGCACACTGGAAAATGAACCTTTATTCTTTGACACCTGATTCAGTAATCTTTCTGTACAATCTCTCTCTGTTTCTGGTTTCAAAGCTTGAATTGATACCTCATTTTAAGTCTCATCATCTGAAACTGTACAAGATTGAGGATGTGAGTAGGCCAACCACAAGCAGCTGAGGTACAGCCCTCAGCTGGGACTTGATAACTGCATGCATACGTGCTTCTAGCCTGTTGCAAATATGAAATGAAACTGGTTGCCTGAAACCAAACTCAAAGTGGATTTAAGCCACTTCCGGGGTAGTTTGAGCTTGTTTGTTTTTCACATGCATCAGGTCTACATGGACATGTCTCAGCAGACAGGCGGCAAGTTTAAAAGACTCCCTCTGTCAAGCAGTGAAAATCACTAGTCATTTAGTGATTTTAGTCAAGGCCTCCAGGTTGTAAGATGTTTGGGACAGGACCAGATTTTCATTTTGTATTTATGCAAACTTGTGCAATAAGTCTTAGTACATTACTAAAGTTACAAGGCAGCAAATTAATAAACATAATGACATATATAAACATTAATGGTTTGGTGTTATGGTTATTACTATAACAAGACAATTTTAATGTGAAGGTTAATTCATTAAGGTCTGAAAAACATTTGGAGGTCCCTATAAGAAAGGAGTTAAAGAAATGCAAAACTGTTACTTTGCTATTGTGTTATTTATCAGCTGTCTGGTAAGCATTTGTGCTCAGTCCGCAGGTTTCACATGTAAATCAAATGCAATGAGCCTACAACAACTTGCAAGATTTACACAGATGGGATCTGACCAGCCCTCTCTGAAATCATCAGAGGTGGTCTGGGTTCCCAAATGACTGTAAATAGGAGACAAAAACATAAATATAATTTACTTTTGTAAAACTTTTAATTAGCTTAATAAAACATCTCTGCGTAAAAGCATATAGCTCGTAAAAATCCAGACCTTCTGCGTACCAGAGCTGGTGTGGATCAGGATAATAGACACAAAGAATTTCATTACCATGTTAATACAATAGGGAAGTCTCCTGTCTCTCTTTTGAATAACCTCTCATGCAAATTTTGCACGTTGACCATGACACCAGACCTTCTTAGGGCACTGAGTTGTGTTTCCCTATGCTTACAATATATTTGATTTTCAATACAAAACTGCAGACTCATCAAAAGCCCACCTTTCTGCAAGCATTCAAATATTTAAATACTATAAAATGTGTTTTGTTTTGTTTTGTTTTGTTTTGTTTTGTTTTGTTTTGTTTTGTTTTGTTTTTTTTCCACACAGAATCCTGCATAAAGTACTTCAGGCAAGCTCACAGATAACATAATATGAAAAGGGAAAAAAAATCCAAGTGGGAAGAAATTTTAATCAATGGGATCCTTTTTAGCTATTAGTTTCCACCTTTCCTCACCTTTGACCGGTTGTTTAAAAAGCTGCTTCCAAAACTCATTCAAGCATACAACAAACATATATATCCAAATTCTCTCCAGAGTCATGATTCCATATTTTTCTTCAAGCCAAAAGCAGGTTTATTTAGAATTGGGGTCATTATCTGCCCACATGCTAAATTATTTGGCCACATGTTAAACATTTGAACTATGCAAAGGTTCATTATTGTTATCCAATTACAATATGTTTAGTTTCTCATGCACATAGTTAACGATGGAATATTTATAAATAAACAGGCTTTGCGGTACTCAAAAAACATAACAAACAAAATCCATGAATAATAAATGTATAAGGATATTCCTAACATATGCATGATGCTAACAAAGTATTTTTTATTGTGTGCCATATTCTGACCTCAGTTCTTAGAGATCACAATGCCAAGGAGGTGGTAAAATGCATAAAGGTTGGTTTCAAACATTTTCCCTTTTTATAGACAAAAGTTTACTTTGTCTTGTACAATGGGGCTTGAACTAATCATATGGAATGATTTTCTACCTCTTCAGGAGTAAGAAAAAAACAGAATTATTCCTTTAGGTGCTTGCTAGAAAAATCCCCACAAAAATCCCCTCAAAAATGTAATATTTATGAAAGAAGTACATCCAGTTCTATGTTCGAAAGTGTGATACACCAAAGAACCAAACTCTTTTAAAGAATGCATATAAGCTGCCATATGCATACTCTATTTTCTTCAAAAATCTAAAAATTTAATAGCTCTGTGGTTTAACCTCAGCATTACTCTCACACATCTGTCTCCATGCATCCCCAAGCAGGATGGCTCTGAAGACCTAAGATGAGCTACCAGTCAAACTGCAACTGTGTGCTGTGTTTCTGGTTGCTGCAGCCCCATGTGCCAGGACAGGAGCACTCCTGGCGCATGGTGCCTGGAAGGTGCAGAGGTTTGCCATGACTCACCACAGGCAGGACACTCCCATTCTCTGTGTGCATCTTGAGTGCCACTCAGGAGCACATTTAATGGGTTCTGTGAGGAGTACATTTAATGGTTTCAGTGTGGAGTATGTTTAATGGGTTCAGTGTACACCTCCCATGGGCTAAATCGCTCCCTGCCCCACACCTCCACCAGGCATTTCCAAGTGCCCCAGTGGAGACCACTCTGCACCCTGCATCTGGCCACAGACATCTCCCCATTCTACGTCCTGAGGAGGAGCAGCATGTGGGACAAACACAACAGCCTTTGAATGAACCACACTGCCACCCACTTTCTTTGCACTGGATGCTGCCCCTACAGACTCATCTTAGAGATGGATGAAGAAAAGGGAACTGATTTCCGTAAGTTTGGGGTCAGATTCCAGGCCCCAGGCAAGTTTTGCTTCAGAAGAGCTTAGAGCCTAAAAAATAAATCTATGTCTTTGTTGCCTAAATGTAATTTGATTCTAGTTGTCATGAATAGGACATAAGAAATGTGGAAATATCTGTGTATGTTCCTTTCTCAAACAGTGGGTGCGATTAGAAAGCATAATAGCATTCCGGACTATTGATTTTACCACAGTATTTCCTTGCTTAGAGTGTTTTCCACTATGAGTTATTTGTACCATGCCATGGTAAATGTTATTTTTAACAGAGCTCACTGTACTCGTTTGAGAAACTATGTGAACAATGTGAGTTCTCTCGCGATGCTGAGTTGCTCAGCTGGCCTGTCTGATGTCCTATTTAAAAAGAAGAAAAAATAAATAAATAAATAAATAAAAACTACGTGTAAGTAGAGCTAAAGTGAATGTGAAGATTAAATGAAGTAAAAGGTAGATACTAAAAATACTAGAGTGAACCCCAATGCAGTATTCTAGATAACAAAGATATTAAATATGGATTGCACTCATAGGTAGAGTTTAGATTTTAACTATATTTGCCCAGATCAGAAACAGACACCCAGACAAGAGCTCATTTATCTTCCTAAACAAATACAGCTTAAGTCATATAAGATGCTTTAGATGCTTTTTTTTTGCTTTTTTTTTTTTTTAATACTTTTCAGTAATTCTGTAACTTTGCTAATGCACTTATTCCACTGTAGGACAATGGGGAAAGGGCAGGAGAAAAGGAATACTTTCAAACTCGCAGAGAAGGTGAGCGTGTTTCTAAATTACAAGCAGCATAAGTAAATGTAAAGCAGTCCATCATAGTAAGGTCCAAGTTTCATTTAAATGAAATCAGCATAATTTTTGCACCCAATTTAAGATTACAACAAACTGATCTTTGTTCATATGAATTGACACAATACTCCTTTTTCTGGATCTGAGTTCTTAATCTCATAATTTGCAATGACTAAGAGTTTACCAAATGCTTACAACATGTGTCAGAAAGTAGGCAAATAAAATATTAGTGAAACTTCAAAATGAATTGGGTGAAATAGTGCTCTTAAAAAGTAGATACAGTGAACCAAAGACAAAGGGCAAAGTTCTAAAGTTTGTAATATTATTAACCATGACAGAGGTATGTCATATTGTGGCAAAAATAAGCAAAAGTTATGTATAAAAAGTGTCACCTAAAATGCACTAGGATATTCTGTTCTCTCCTCTGAGCCAATACAGCATACCTGGAATATTGTGTATACTGGAATATTGCTCCATACCTGAAGGAATATATGATATAAACATGTCACAGAAACTTTAGGACTGGGTAGTAAGAATCATTGATTGGAGAAAAGGACATTGCAAAGCAAAATGGAATCATTCATTCTCCACACTATGAGGCAAGAAATAATGAGCTTGTATACTACATATTACCTGTAAGTTTTGGAGCATTGTCTAAAGAAAAGATGGAATCTAGATTGGTAGAAATTCTCAGGAGCGGGTTAGATAAACGTGACAAGACTAGTTTAGGTACAGCTTCTCTTGCCCTGGGAAACAATGATAGACCTGAGTTTTTTGTTCCCTTCCAAACTTGTTTCATATAACAAGTTTGTTAAAATATGTTAAAATTCCTTTTCAGTTATGACAGAAAGTTCAGTGGGAACATTCTCCTATGTACATGGACACTCAAGGGAATCCCTTGAGAGGACCATTTTCATGGATACCCCTGACAATTAAGCCCCTGTGTCTTTTATGAAAAGCAAAATCCCTTTTGGGTTTACAGGGAAACAAAGGGCTTGACTATTCAGAAGCCAATATAACTGGAAAAGGAAAAGCCAGACTGTTGGAAAAAATTAGCTTCAGGCATACATTTTCACTAAGTCTGCAGAGAGTTCTCTGAGAGATTTATCATTCTAAATTACCATTGGATCTACATAGGAAATAAATCTTCACAGATATCCACTTGGACACTTGGAATAGGAGTAAAAGAAAAAAAAATAAAAAGTTACTTCTCCTGTTTCACGGTGTATTTTAGCAGTTTTTTGTTGTTGTTGTTGATGATGATTTTTTTGTTGTTGTGCGTTTTTTTTGTGTGTGTTTGTTTGTTTGTTTACAGACTTCAGTTTTGCTTGTAATGGGCTCTTGATTATTATTTTCGATATTTTCGATATTTCGTATTTTCGATATTTTTGAGGGGGAAGCCAAACCCTCATTACTTTTACCTGAATTTCAAGGATTTAAAAATATTGAACCATAAATGTCATTATGGTCCTTTACAAGAACTTAAATTCAGGTACCTTCTCTCCTTCATTTTTATTTCATATTGTACTTCCTAACAGGACTACTACTCCTGGAGGGTCTCTTTTCTTCTTGTGTCATCTTAATGCACTGTAGGAATCGCACAATTACAAAGGCATCATGAATGAGCCACTCCAGTGAAGGAACTTGCCTCAAAAAGTAAAATGAAATTTAATTCCCATGATGTAACACATCCATACTTCAGGTCTTTTCAGTCTTCATGTGTTAGACATTTTATTCTGCATTGAAAAGCTGACCCTCTTTAAATGGGTTCATCACAAATCTAATCTTCTTCATTGCAAACATTTGCTCAAATTAAGTGAATTTAGCATGATTCCAGAATCATGTACTTTTGAATCCTTTGCAGCACCATGCTTTCTTAACTATTAAAAGCTACAGAAATTGAGTGTGTACTGGACTCAACTAAGTCAACAGATATTAATCCTTCACAGGATGCATAAAAATAAGCTGTGATAAGATCTCTACACATTGAATTATAAATTTATTGATAATTTTAATTGGTTTTCAGATTAACTAAATTTCAAAATGTACCAAGAATCTACCTGAAAACTGATTATTTTCTGCTCTGGTCTGTTTCTACACACCAGAGGTAAAAAACTGTATCATGGTAGACTTTATTTGGGAGTTGCTATACCCTCATCTTTTATACTTGGGACAATGTTAATGATTATTTTAATTAGCTGGCACTCCTATGCTCCTCAGTTTTCTTGTAGCTGGAAATTTATTGTTTAAATATAAATGGAGTCTAGTCTTCACTTCACTGAGTTTCCAAAGCTCAACAGAAGTTTGCTATCAACAGACGGTGCTGATTTGGAAGAAAGGTGTAGACTGGTTGAAGAAATTTTAGAACAGTGCAGTGAGAACAAGATTTTTCAAATGGAAAATTTGAATGGAATGGAAACTGTGATTATAAATAGAAGGATGTCCAGTGATACTAAAACTTGAGGATAGCTTGACATACAAAATTTCTATTGCTATGAGATTTTGGGTTGGGGAAAGAACAAAAGAGGAACGCTATGCAGACCTCAGTGACTTTCCTCACATGACACAAATAGAGGAAACAGCTGGCTCTGCAGGTATGATTTTAAGAATCTTGTATTGGATATACGTACATAGGAAAATGAAAAAGACTAGTATAAAGAAAAATAAGTGAAAGCTAAAAAGACTTTAAAAGAACAATGGAAATGGAAAAGAAGAAGAGGCAGACTTTCAGAATGATTTTCTGACTGCAGCGGTGAGAGCATAGATTTGTATTTGATCTCATGCCAATGTCTAAAACTAGTCAAGGAATCTCTACTACTGATCAGCTACTGCAATGAGGTCTATTTTGTATTTATTTAGAAGCTCCAGTAAATGAACATTTCAGCTACTCACTACCATGGTGACAAATACTATTGCAGAATATCTGTGCTTAAGATCAACCCCCTGTTCACTTCCACCTCTGGTTCAATGTACTGCAATTCAAGTTATACTTAAGGCATGATTCAAAAGGGACCTCACCAAATGAGATGTCACTTTCTTTTCACGTAATAGTTGGTGGACAGGTCCTGACTTGGAAATTCTTGATCTCAGTTCACAAGAACAATTTCTGAGGGACCTATAGCAAGAGAACTCCAGGCCAGTTCTCAGTTTTCAGGTCCTGATTCTTCCACAGTTTAGATCAGGTCACAATATATACATATATATATATATATATATATATATATATACATAATTTATTTATTATCTTTTAACCTTACCTCTTGTTTCTGGACAAACAAATAGTTAGGATCTTTGTAAGTTCCTAAATGCTGATAAACTTGGGAATAGCTCAGTTGAGTGTTGTAGTTTAGCCCCAGCAGGCAGCTCAGCAGCACACAGCCACTTTCTCACTCTCCAGGTGGGATGGGTGAGAGAATTAGCAAGGTAGAAGTAGTCAGGCATTGGGACAGGTTGCCTAGGGAGGTGGTGGAGTCACTGTCCCTGGAGGTGTTCAAGGAAAGGTTGGATGTGGCACTTAGGGACATTGTTTAGTGGGTGACATTGGTAGTAGGGTGATGGTTGGACCAGATTATCTTGGAGGTCTTTTTTAATGATTCTATGATTCTAAGTGCAAGAACTCATGATAAAGACAGTTTGCTAGGTAAAGTAAAAGCCACACATGCATGCAAAGAAAACCAAGGAATTAATACGCTATTTTCCATTGGTAGGCAGGTGTTCCTGACCATGATGCTATATGGTAGGGAATATACCAGTGGTCATCTGGGTCAGCTGTCCTGGCAATGTCCCATCCCAGCTCCTAGTGTACCCCCAGCCTCCCTCCTTGCTGGCAGGGCAGCACAAGCAGGAAAATTCTTGACTGTGTATAAGCATTGCTCTGCAACAACTAAAGCATCGTTGTGTTATCACCACTATTTTAATTAAAAATCCAAAACACTGCATCATACAAGCCTCTGCAAAGAAAATGAACTCTATCCCAGCCAAAACCATGACAGAGAGAAATGTCAGAAACTCACAACTGGGTTTGAAATTCAAAGTCATAAGGCTGAGAAAAGTGTTTTAATTAGGGAGAAATCTGCAATATGTGGTTAGTATTTCCCAGTTAAAACAACTTTTAAAAATCTCTTAAAAAAAAAAAAAAAAAAAAAAAAAAGAAATTAAATTTGACTACTCCATGTGTAGCTTATGGAAAATAATATTTTTCAAGGTTAGCTATAAGCTTCTTTTCAATGGCTACACTGACAGCCTCCTATAAAACAAATATACAATTAAAAATTGCCCATGCCGCTGACTTCAGGAGAAAGAAGGTATCCATTTATTGCCATGAAACAAGAGCAGTCTGCTAACAGGCAACTCATCTTCTCTCCTATACTAACACAGAAGTATATTTCATACAGGAAAATCAAAATCAACTTACATGAATGTTTGAAGCAAAAGTCATGCATAACCCACTAAAGCAAAATGAATATGAGAGTCAGTGGGTTCCAAAAAGAAGAAAGGATAAAGCAGCTATAAACTCCACAGAAAGTGGAAATACAGGCATTGTTATACAGACCTCTAATCTCTTGTGCAGTGCTATATGTGGAGAGGAAAAAATGCCTTCCTGACCTCTCCAGGTGATCAATTTATACTCTGAAGCCTGAGAGCTGATCTGTATCTATTCCAAATTAACTGGAATAGAAAGAGAGATGAGGCTAAAACATAAAGAAATAACACTGTAGAAAGTAGAAAGTACCTTATTCATCAGTACAAGCCAGGCTGTCATTTGCTAGCAAAGGAGATACCTTCCTTTCATAAATATGCCTGCGCAGATTTTAATATCAAAAGTACCTCAGAACTCTCAGTGAAAATAATCTCTGCAGGTACTGGTCCAAAGCCTACTGAGATCAATAGGAATACCTCCCTCCAGTGCAGTAGACTCTGGATCAGGCCCTTTCTCTATGACAAAGGTTCCCTCCATCACAGGACTGCAATGTTGCCTTCTTCGTGCCTTCATGCCCCTTACAGTATGCACAACTTCTGTTTGGAAGCTGACAGAAAAACAACAAACCACCCAGATGAACCTAATTGGAAATGTCCTTTCAGATGGCAAAAGACATGAGAAATGATAGAATAAAATGTTATGTGACCTACAATCTGATGCACTGTATTTTATGTGATCATCATACAGTATAATTTTATAGAGTTTTGTTTTTTGTTGTTTTTTTTTGTTGTTGTTTGTTTTTTTTTTTTTTTTTTCCCCCCAGGTCTCCTGAACTTCTGTTATTTCCAAAGTGTTAAAAGTACTCAGTTTGCTAATATAAATGATTATAATTGACAGTGCATTGTCAATCTATTGCAAAGCTGATTTAATTAAGAATGCCAAGGGGCATCATTTGGGGCCAGGTATCTAAGCTGCAAATTTTTTTTGATCTCAACCTCTCCCTATAGGACCGTCCACACTAGCACCAAAGGCTGGAGGGCAAGAGAACAAAGGGAATTTTATGTGTCTGAATTCAAATTCTTTCCCTTTGAAATGAAGCGTCCAGAATGGGCAATAAAACTGTGAAAATGGATTTCTGGCCGCATTTGATGTTAAGCCTTTAGTGTCAAGAGCCAGGTCTTTTTTTCTCTCTCTTTCTTTTATTTTTTTTCTTTTATTTTTTTTTTCCCTGAATGGCCTTGTGGGGAATTTGTCCTATAAATTATTTCTTACAGTTTGTATGCATACAGTATGGCCTTGTCTCATATTAGAACTCAAAAGTAGGCTACTGTGTGTGTGTTTTAATTAACCTGTATTTTCAGTAAAATTGCAATGGAAAACATTGTGGTAAAGAAGTTCATTCCATGTAGCCTTTTTCCATATCAGCCCATGTATGAAAATGCAATGTTTATTAAGCACTTCTGTAGAAAGAGTAACTTTCACTCTGGTCTTCCTTTTTTATACCCAGTAGTCATAATCCTTTGTGTCATCGCTTCCATTCCCATAGTAGGATATTGCAATGCAATAATAAAAGCAGAGGATTAGGCCCACTTAGAATGATCATGCAGAGGGATCTATTATAATAATGATTACAACCATTTTATCTTTAATAGCTAGCCACTGATGGAAAGGCAAGGAGGGGAGAAGAGAAACACAGAAATGAAAGGAATCTTGGCATATTGAAATGATTTGTTCCTAAGCTTTGATTGTATATGAAAATTGATCTTTAAATATTTATTTGTAACAAAAGCAGTTGGCAAAACCATATTAAAGCTGGCTAAATTAATGTATATTGTTACACACCACTTAGGCAGTACATACTTGCTGTCTGAAGAAAATTTTTGTGTGTGCACATGCAGTTTAGCTACCATTTTATTTATTTATTTATTTTAATAAAACTAGTAGAACTTTAGCATCCTTTTCCGTGCAGACTGTGTTTTCATGAAGTAAGATTACAATGATTAGCAATTCCTTTTACTTATGCAAGTGAAGGTTTCATAAGGAAAATTTAGTTCCACAAGGAGAGGTGAGACTCTTTTATCTGGAGCCAGATTCATAGATTTTTTCAATAGTGAATAACAAAATTTTAAAAATGTATATTTTTCTGCTGTTAAGTAAAATAAAATAAAATAAAATAAAATAAAATAAAATAAAATAAAATAAAATAAAAAAATAAAATAAATAATAAAAATCTCTTTGGTGTATTCCTGGATTTCACCTACTCTAGTCACACATTCCTCCTCTTCCAGCCCCTCCTTTTTTTTTTTTTCTTTTTTTTTTTCTGATGTTCCTTTCTTGTAGTTTTCTTTCTCCAGGCCTCCCTCAGGCTTCCTGCCATCTCTCTAGACTTACTCTCTTTTCCATTGACTCCGGTTCATTCTGATCTTTTTCCTTTTGTTTTACATACCACAGTTAGTTCACTTTTTCCTCTTTTCTCACATACGTTTTCCCTGCCTTTTGTGTTTTATTTCTCTGTCCCTAACTATGTTTCTAATTCTCTATTTTTAGTATTTTTAAGCAAGCTCCTTAGTGTATGATATATATTTGTGCAAATAAATAGAACAATTAAAATTAGTTGAATTATTCAAGATTTAAGAAGCTTTCACTTCAATCAGTATCTAATGCCAAGAGATTTACACTAACAGTGTCTGTCCTACCAGAATCAGGGCCAGAGTCCTTTGAATGAGAATGAAAAAAAAAAAAAAAAAAAAAAAAAAAAAAAGTTGATAAGGTAGGAAATTATTTTCTCTAGTATTGCTTTACAGGAACTTTCAGTTACCAGCAAATTATTCACAGAACTGGGCATCCTTACTGGCTGCTCCTAACCAAAACTCCATCAAGACTTTATTGTGTGGTCCGCATCACAACCCAATGGGAAACAGAGTTTATCCTAGCACAAGAAGAAGGAGTGCTGTCCTGGTTTCAGCTGGGACAGAGTTAATTTTCTTCATAGTGACTGGTATGGTGCTGTGTTTTGAATTTAGAAGAAAAATAATGCTGATAACACAACAATGTTTTAGTTGTTACAGAGCTGTGCTGACACTAAGTCAAGGACTTTTCAGCTTCTCCTGCTGCCCTGCAAGTGCAGAGGCTGGGTGTGCACAAGAAGCTGGGAGGGAACACAACCAGCATGGATGACAGAAACTGTCTTTATCTCAACCCACAAGTTTTACCATTTTTTTCTGATTTTCTCCCCCATCCAACTGGATGGGAGTGAGCAAACTGCTGTTTGGTGCTTAGCTTCCTTCCAGGTTAAACCACTTCAAGTACCAATGTGATCTTCAGACAAACCAGATTTTCTCTGACCTATTTAGCTATCAAAGGACTGCTTCTATAGATACCTGTCTTAACTCTAGCAGTGCCCTAAAAATCAGACCTCTGTTTGATTTCAAAACACCACGTTCAGAAAACATAAGGATCTGTTTGACATGCAGATTTTATTGTTATTATTATTATTATTATTTGAAAATGTAGCATCTTGGCTCTACATACATTAAATTATGTGCTATTATTGTAATCACCATCCTTCTTTTCAGTTTGGTTACATGAATAGAACCAATACATCTCTCACACACTTAATATCTATCAGTGGCATACCTTGTATAAATAAGTCTATCTATTAGATATTGATAGATTGCACTCAACACCTCCCTTAATTTTAGTCTGACTGTTCTGTTATAAATGCAAACATACATTGTTTCTATTTGGTCACAGCTTCCACTCTCATCTGTGGGCAATAAAAACTTACAGGACTGTCAGGCCTATGCAAATCTTCTTCATCCACAAATTTAGCACAATATATAAATGCTACAACTTCAGTTCAGTGATCATGTCCGATATGGCTTAACATGAAGCTTACACTAAATAACTCTGTTGAAATATCATTTATACATGAAAGCTACACTTAAATAAAGAGACAGAGGCACTGAAAATGGAAGGGCATCTACTTTTTATCTGAATATATAAATTAGGACATACAGAGTTGATAAAATATATGTATGTACATCTACACAAAGAACATTTCCATTTAATTCATCTGTGCAAGCAAAATATCATGCTAGCCCTTTTACATGCAATATAAAATTCCCAGTTAGTCCCCAAACTGAAATTTCAGAATAGCATCTAGGAATTCCCATCTCTCCTGCTGCTTCTGGGACAAACATCCCAGATGCTATGTATGCTCAAATGGATTTAAACATTTTTCAGATGAAAAGATATAAAGGAAAAAAAAAAAAAGAAAGGAAAAAAAGAAAAAAAAAAAAAAAAAGAGAGAGAGAGAGAGAAAAGAGAGACATAGCAATAGCAAAATATTTCAGACCAAATATCCCAGTCTCACAGACATTCTATGAAGTAGAAAACAGGAACATGTAAGATATTACACACGGTTGTACCAAAACCACAGCCAACATTTATGTATTACATCTGTTAGCCAGGCAATGCTCAGTCCTGTCCAAGATGTGGTCAGTATTTGAATTAATATTTACTGAAACAAGTTTCCCAAGTTCCATTGCAGCCCTGCAACTTCAGACTGTGATAATGTGAGATTTTGCAAACTAAATAAGGCTAGTAAGTGGAGAGGAGAATCTGAGGAGAAGCCAAGGTTACTGCAAAGTATTTGGCTGGTTTTCAGTTCACAGTGGTTTTGTACCTTCTTTCTGAGATAGTTTTTCTGAGGCGTTGTATCCAAGGTCTGTGGTTCTCCTGTCCTGACCGTGGCAGGGCAGGAGAGATTCCTTGTCACTGCTTTACACTTCAAGGCCTTCTAACCCCACCCAGCCCTGAAGCACGATAAGAATGGGAAACAAATGAATAAATATTGAATTATTTAATCTGGGTACACCATTCACAGATTCCCACTCTTAATGCAAGAATTCACTCCTCAGCACCTACCATACTCCTGGATAGATTCATCTGCATTTGAGTGATGGCTAGGGTTTTCTCTTAGTGCATCTCAGGAATAACTAAATTATTATCTGTCACTAAAATATGATTTTTTGGAATATTATGTATACACTTTTCTGCTTGCTACTTTCTCCAGTTCACTTGTCCCAGCATGAGTCCTCAGAAATTAATGGTTTTTTGTTCCTCCCGCCCTTCTATTTTTATCTTGCTCTTTAAGATGATAAAGGTCATCTTAAAGCAATTTTGTAACAAATCAGGATGCACATTAAAACTGCCTTTTTTAAAATTTGATTTTTTAACTTTGCAAAGCAGAGAGTACCTTCTTAAACTCCTCTGAACCTCATTTAACTTCAAACACACTGAAGAAATACTTCTGCAATAACATATATTTAGATGTTTTCATTGGAAATTTAGCTCCTTAAGTTAAAATGCCATGTGACAAGGTAAGTTTTCATTATTTTAAATTAATTCCACCCATGTGGCTACAGAGAAAAACTTGAAAGTATGTCCCATTTACAGTGCAACACCCAAAAACAAAAAGGTAAGAAGCTGAAAATAAATACATAAATACATATTTTCAAATTTGTTACTTTTAAAACAGGATCAGGATTTTTATTTTCATGTGGTTTGTTTTGAGAAAAATGAAGTAGCATCATCAGTGAATAGACATAATTTTTAAACAACATGTAACTGTCACAGAAGTCCTCTGTTCAGCCACATGACACAGACAGTCAGCTGCTGTAACAAAAACGTAGATTATAACAGAAAACGCATTACAGAGCATACGTTCTTTTCCTCTCTCAGTACACAGGATATGACCAGCTTGCAACTCACTCAACCCAAACACTGAGCCCAGAACTCAGCTTCTGGCCTTTGTGCTCATTCACACACAGATCCACAGCCCCTGTAACTGGTGTGGACTGCTTGCGCGAGGCTCCACATGCTGAGAGTTCAACAACAGAAAACTGTAACATAGCTGAAGTCTTCTGACTTCCAGTAATACAGAGCAAAACCTCTATCAGTTTGAAACTCCCATAAGGCTTTAATCCAAAGCTTAAAGCCTGAGAAGACTTCAGATGGGAGTATTCTAGGCTTTTGCTCCAGCCCAGGTCTTGCATTCACATGTCAGGCTATGAAGTGACCATCTGACTGAGACATGTGAGAAACAGAGAGCAGCTAGCTTGCACAGATGAGCCCAGTCAAAAATGAACCACACATGCAAAGCCAGCATGTACACTAAGCTAGCACTGACAAGCTGCAGCTGGTTTCAGGTACACAAGTTGATGAAGTCTACCAGGATGTGGTCAACAATGTAGTAAACTACACATAGAGTGTTTTTTTCCCCACAGGCCTTTGCAGCAAACCCACAACTTTTTTGGAGGTAACTTTACTGCAAAGCTTTCAACTTGCTGGATAAATTGTAATGGTTATTCACTGCTGGTACAATAGCTATTTCCATCCTTGAGCTCATTTCATTTATTTTCTTTATTTCATAAACAGCTGAAAGTGGAAGATAATACCTGATGATTAGTTAAGTACCTTTTGGGTATAAAACTTCAAAGAAGAGAAAGATACAATGAAAACATTATAATCAAAGTTTCCATTTAGATGTATTACTTATTATTACTATGAATATTTTCCAATTTTTAGAATGCATGCCATAAAGAAAATGCATGTGAAGCTTTCCATTTTTTAGCATTCTATTTATTAACAATAGTTCTATTCAATGTCCATAAACAGCAGATGCAATTTTAGTGAAATCCATAAGCAATAAAGCTACTCATATCCTAATTCAGGTATCTTGACCTATTATTATCAATTCTAGTTTTACGATTATTTAGTTCCATTACAATAGTAAGTGCTCTAAATTAGGATTCATGATAGTCATTCTAGCCATGTAAAGAAAATAAATAAATAAATAAATAATACAGCATTAACCTGATTATCTAAAAAATAAATAAATAAATAAGTATTTTCTTGATGATTTCTGCAAGAGTTTTTTCAACAATTGACAACCTCATATTTAAATGAAACATATATTTCATATACGCACAGAATTTATTGTTCAGTCAACTTCAAATAGTGAAGCTGAGGTTATTGTTTACTTAGCATTCAAAAGTATGGTAGGAGTTTGTACAATAATTAAACGCAAGTTTCCATTTTGAACTATGACCTACTGGCCAAATCCAACACCCAAGAAAATTACTCATCATGTCCTATCACGGGGACCTCACTCTGTTCTAGACACCCAGCAAAATCCAGCAGGATGTCCATGACTACATAAGCACAATCACAATCATTGTGATCTTTGTTCTTTCTCTTTATTTTCATTCATATTTGCTTATTGCCATCTCTGATTTAATTGTATCAAATATGGGCATGCAGCTAGGGAGAGACATAAGTCTGCCATACAATTATTTTATGTTAAGACTACGCAAATGGTGGACTGTCCTCTGTGATTGGGCACACACCATACATACCTCTCACTAAAATCAGCAGAGAAAACTCGATAAAGAGCTATTGTTTGCATGTGATCGTAACTTTGCTATACTTTACCTATTTGTGTCAACCTTTGACAGACACAATTTACAGGAAAATTTCACTTAGACTGTTCAGGTGCATTTGAGAGCCTTTTAGGGCTCTGGGTGAAAATCATGATTAATCCGTGCTGAAACTCATCCTTCCAAAAGCCAAGCCTTTTTGGGGGAGGGGAAAGATGGGGCTTGAAGTTTGGCTCATTAGTGACATTTTTATGGATGGTTTCATAAAGAGCCACACAAAGGATTAAAGGCTAATTTTGTCAGAGAACTGATCAGCTTTTGTAAAAATAGACAATATTTGGACTCAAATATTTGTGACAGATATTTAATGCATCACAATGCAGTCTTTTTCGGCCAGAACTTTTTCAGCTGAACGAGTATTCTGACTGGAGTCAATCAAGATAAATTTAGAGATTTCCTTTTGTGAGCCACAGAACACACATCTAAAATTCTGTAGCTAGACCTGGAGATCCACTGTGGACTCTCTGAGGTCAACCAAGTGTTGATCCATGCTGTAGCTGCTCCCTCGGTGGGGCTCAAGATTGTTAGCAACTTCTCTCTACTCTGCACAGCTGTCAATTTCCATAAAATCTGCAATAACTTAATACCTTTGAGATCTTTGCCTCCCTCTCAAATTTGCTTGAGTTTAAACAACATGTTCTAAAGGTACTAATGCACTGATCATACGTACACATAGCATAATCATTATTACTTCTCTTCTTCATCAAACCAGGCTAAAAACCACAGAAAATGAGCCTCTAAGACTCTTCCAGTATTAAATGTAGCACTGCCTCTCAGAGTATATAACCCCCATTGTTTTGTACAGTCCAATTCTAAATAACATCATTGATTTGTGAGAAGAGTATCCAGTAATTAGTTGTTTTTTTAATGGTTGTGCCATTTGACATATTAAATGTTATGCATTACTTAAACAACAGGGTAGAAATATCAATAGTCTGGTGCCATTGTGGCTCTTTTCCATTAGAGTGCATATATGCATGAGATTGAATCGTGAGTATTAGAGGACTATGTTTCTCTACGATGTATCTGGTGAAGTCAGCATTAACTTCTTGTACAATTCTGAGGGTACACAAAAATTACTTGGTTTTTATTTATCTTTGTGGGGCTTGATCAGGGGCTTATTTTCAGGTTTAATAAGAAATTTAACTGGATTTTACTCTGAAAGATACTTTAGCCAGACCTCCACTACCGTTTGTCTCACTGACAACAGGCTCTGTAGTAGTTTTCTTTACTTAGGACTCTCTGTAATGCTAATGACAAGGGTTATTTGGGGTCTCTGTTGCTACTGTCTTCTCTTTTCTTCTTCTTCTTCCACTGTTGTTGTTTAGCCTGGAGAAAATATGATCTAAGAGGGAACTAATCCCACTGTGAAAGTTACTGGGGAAATGGAGCCAAACTCTTCACATCAGAGCAGGAAGAACACGAGATAACAGAGATACACTGAAATACAACCTCCTTCCTTGGAGGTTTTCATATAACCTACTGGACAAAGTCCTGAGTGACCTGTTCTGAATTCAATGGTCCTGCTTTGAACAGAAGGTTGGACTAGAGACCTCCTAAGATCCCTTCCAAGTTGAATTATTCTATCATTTTATGATTCTTTTAAATTAACTTTCTATATAAAGACAAACCTATAAGCACTGACTTGTCATAAGATGTCAATCTGGAGAATGATCATTAGCAGTCATTAACAAAACTTGTCTTTGATATCACTATAATGAAGTTCTGAGTCTAGAAGAGTTCATTCAGATAGTTAGTTGCAGTGAAATGCAAAGTCTTATGTAAAAACAGAGTTTCGCATAGGACTCCCTCCCTGACTTTTGTTTTGTAGCTAACTTGATAGACTGCACTGGACAGAAACTGTCCCTAGAGTCCCTGATACTGCTGCTAGGGTTTCATGGTTCCTTAAGCCATTGGTCCTGTAACTGTTAAATACTGCTAAAACATTATATAAGTGAGAAGGAAATGATCAGTACACATTTCAACTCCTTAAGTCTTCTAGGTGGTCATACATTTGCTCAAGGAGTAGAAATGTTTTGTACTGATGGTCATTGGATGAATTGAGACCTTACCTGGCTTTGGGTGATTTCTTTAAAAATATCACATTACTGAGAGAACTTGCTTTCAATAAGGTTTTTGTATTACAAGGAAAAGTTATTTACAACCTCGGTGGGTTCCCCTTTGAAGTCATTTGTCTTGTTGAGAGGGGAAGTGGAGCTGGCCTTTGAAGAGCCTCATTTCATCTTGGATTTCTCCCTTTGAAGTACACTTTACCCCATGGGCATTCCCTCTGGAAAATTTCTCATTGTTCATGGGTCTCCTAAGAAAATATTCCCCAGAGGCACGCTTCCCTGGAGAATAATTTACCTTGGAGATAAATGCAGTGATGTATTTTTCATCCTTGCCAACAGCAGGCAGAGTCTAGTTACACCAACTGCACGAGAGATTTTACAAAGAAAATACAGGTGATTGCTTGCATAATATATAGAGGGCAGTTGGATAATGTGTACAGTGTCCAAATCTTGATGAACTCAAGCTTCCTTAATGCTACTTTATATTAAAAAAAAAAAAAAAAAAAAAAAAAAAAAGGTATTTCAGTACTAATACTTTGTCCTCAAGCATCCCAAATTCTTTGGATCCTTTAATGCAGAAGTGTTCTCATTCTTTTCTAACAGAAATAAATAAATAAATAAATAAAAATAAAAAAAATCCCTGAAAACCTGAAGAAAATCCTATCAGCCATTTTCAGACCTGATGGTGTTCAAAGGTAGCCATAAGTGTGATAAAAACAAAGAGAAGGTGCTTTTTCACTTTTTTTTTTTTTTTTAAATATATATATAGAACCTCAACAAACAGATAAGTAAATCCTTTTTATGGCTCAGTGCTCATTGAGGTCTAGTACTTCTGTGAGGTTAAAAACTACAAATTAGGAACATAAACACAAACAAACAGCCACACCTATGGTCCATAAAAGCTTTTCAACCATTAAAGCACCACTACTTCTGCTATATCCTACCACTGCCTAATTTCAAAGGCATAATAAAGGGTAATTGCTAAACATACAGGATGCGCTCTAAGCATAACCAAAACAAGCAGCTAACTTGGACAGCAAATTTCCAGAACAGAAAAACTGTCATGGCCCTACTCCCTGTTTTACTTATACCACAGCCTTAGAAAGCCAGAATGACAGCTGCAGCTGTGTCAAGATTCATTGGATGCAGGTGAGGGGTTCAAATGTGAGCCCTTCTAGAGGCACAAATTATTGCCCCAAATTTTCTAATACCCTCAGCAGCAGAAAGAGCAGAGAATCTGACTTTGCTCAACTCCTCTCAGTGCATTATTCCTCTTCCTTTTACACTGCAGGAGTGACTTATTTCTGGTCATATCCTACAACTTACTCTGAAGCAGTACAGTGCTGGAAGACTAGAACTGACTCAATACTCCAGACATATTCTTGAGCTGAATTAATTTAGTCTATGTTTGCAAAAATCTTACCATTTTACAGAGGGTCTGTGTCACCCCTATGGTAAATTCAGTATTGTTGTAAAAGTATCATATTAAATTCTCACATTTCATTCTGCATGCTAAGAGAACACTCAGTAGATTGCAGTGGATATTATAGCATGCACAGTTTGCAGTTTGTTTATATATATTAAAAAAAACTCATATATTTATAAAACTTCAATTACCTCTGAAAATAGAGGATTCTGACAGGAGATAAGAGCTCTACCTACTTGAGTGCTTCCTTTTAAAATTATGTAACTGATTTGGGTAAAGATAGTATGATATTTCCCATTGCACTATATTTAAGTATTAATGGATTTTTCCCATGAAATCTCTATCTCTCTTCTGCAAGGCAACCTTTGGCCATCTTATTTGTTTGATATTATGGTCCTTTCCATGGCAACAGATTGTGATGTCATGCATGGACAGATTATGAGGTCAAAAAGTGCCCAGGATGGAGTGGGAGGAAAATGTAGGAAAGATTCTGAAACTGCACAAACATTTTTCAAAGCAAGCATTTAAAAGAAGTTGAAAATGTGCTTACAGAAAATTCAATAATTTAAATTAACTTGTTAAAGAGGTGCCATGGTTAGGTCAACCCTAATAACAATAATAGTAATAGTATTAATAATCCAAAAACATTTGCAAAGACCATAGTACTGTCAAACAACAAAGACCTTTACACCCATTACTTAGATAATATTAATTTATTTTTCATCATAGTCTATGAAAAAAAAAAAATGACAACAGAACGTAAACTAATCTACTTGCTGGTTACACACATAATCATAGAGTCACAGAATGGTGGAGGTTGGAATGGACCTCTGGAGAACATCTGGTTCTACACCCCTGCTCAAGCCGAACAGCAAAAGCAGGTCATCCAGAACCACATCCAGATGGCTTTTGAAGATCTCCAAGGACAAAGTCTCCAGAGCCTCTCCAGGAAGCCTTTTCCAATGCTCAGATACTGCATAGTAAAGAAGTGCTTCCTGATGCTTAGACAGAACCTCTTGTATTCCTCTTGTTTCTTGTTTTCACATGGAAAACATAGATGTAGAATTCACTGTTTTTTTCCCCTCAAAAATTTTTTTCCCCTCAAAAATTTCCCCTCAAAAACAGACCTAAGGTTTCTGTTCATCATTTTTTTGGAAAATGTGGTGTGTTTTTTTTTCCACACATGGATTTAAACAATTTCAGTGATATGTTCACATGAGGGGTTTTTGCCCTATTCCATCATCACATCAAATACCTGTTGAGTGTTGTTTGTTCTCAACAAATAAATTTCTCCTGCATGCTATGATTTTCCATATATATTTATTTATTTACAATTTGATAAAATTTAATAAGTTACAAAGAATCATTTAGGGCATGAGGAAATGGCCTCAAGTTGAGCTATGAGAGGTTTACATTAGATGCCAGGAAGAAATTCATGATTTCTATGATTCTACAATTTCTTTTAACTCTCTATTGTTGGTCTGATTTCTCCTGAAATACCATCCTCTGAAATCCACCTGCTGATAAAGGCAATTATGCCAATGTCTTTCCTTTTATACAAGTAACAAAAGCATCAAAATACCAGGAAGACACACATCATTAACTCAGATTACAAGTAGAGAATCAAGGCACAGGATATTTTTTTCTACTTTGTCCAGGAAAATGCTACCTACAAATAGAAGAGAAAGTTCTAAGTGTATAACACAGTCCTTTCCCAGTAATTCAGACCTACTTCTTTATTTACAGGAAGAGATATATGAACACCGTAAGTTTTGAGTGGGAAAAGACAGCAAGATAGTTTGTGATTCAACCCTGTACACAACACAAGGCATCAGCTATAATATGCCTAGAGCTATTTATTTATAGATTACTAGGTCTCTCCTTGAGTTGTGGACCTACTAGGTCCTCCTTGAGTTGTGTTTTCTCCCTTTCAATTGAGATAACTAGCTTTAGAATAGAAAGCCGGAGTCCATCCTCTGTTCAGTCTCCATCCCTTCCCAGCCATATTCTGCTCTGTTTCATGCATTTATCTCTACATGTTCAGATCTTACCTACACAATGATGTACAGAGATGTAAATAAACTTTCACTACCTTATTTCTTTGCATGGATGTGCTGTCCCAGTTGTTAATAAGACCTTGATTTTGTCAAATTACTTTAAAAAACTGAGCAGCACTTATAAAAATGATTCCCTTCTTGAACATAATTGCAGTGTGTATAGGTTGTTAATGTATTTGATTTTAAAAAGATCCTCTCAAATTCAACAAAGAATTGAAGGGTATTGGGAGATATCTAGTCAACAACCAACCACATAAATTTAACACTGGAACTAATTTTTGTAGGATGTTATGAGGTCTATAATGATAAAATGTTCAAAATGATGGTGCAGTTGTGCATTTTTAAAAACAAACCTAGTCACAATCTCCAGTTGAAGAAGTAATTGAATCGCTGGTTCCAAGAACCAGGAAGGGTAGACTGGGAGAAGAATCACTCTGTATTTACCTGTTTTCTTACACTTTTCCCCTTGGCATGTACTATTGAGTTGGACAGAGAATACTGGGCTAGATGGAACATTGGTCTGCTTGAGGTTGTAAACTCTTCTGTTTACCCTTTAAAAACTGCTGAAAAGCCTGAAATCAAAGGGGTAGAACTCTGCTTGATCGTGCTTTCATAATAAAGTCCATCCTTGTTAAATAAAGAGATCACCAAGTTCCAATGAATTCAAATTTAAACTCTGTCTATAAACATAACATTGTTTACATCTTTCATTTATGATGATATTTCAACTAAAGTTGTTATAAAATTGCTCTGCTTTTGCACTATGTCATAAAATGGAAGCATATATTACATTAAGCAGTAAGGAGCTGTATCTCATTTAAAACACATAACCACATAATTTCATAGATATATATCTATATATAGATATATATCTATGAACAATGAAATTGCCCCAAAATTAAAACCCTCCTGGCAGTGTATTTGTAAACACAATCAGCCCATAATCCAATAAAGAGACTCTGCTTTGAATTAATGTGAATTGCTTCTCTATTCTGCCTTTACAAATATAACTTTTCATCTGAACTTCCTCACTCCCTCACTCCCTCTCTTTGTTTCACTAAAAATAATTGTAGTGATTTTCTTCCTCACTTGTAAACAGCAGAGGAAACATTTGAAAAGTAGAATAAAATTGAGTTTTAGAAAAAAATAAAAAAATGACGAAATAAAAGAAACAGATATAATTCCTTTTGTACCTGCAAATAGAAAAAAGCAAATCTAATTTCTCAGAACTTATGGCATGAAACACTTTGCATTTTAAAAAGAAAACATCGCTTCAATCATTTTTATGATTCTGATAATGAAAATGAAAGCTAGATTGTTAAATGGAAAGTGCAATAATTTTATACACACATAAAAAAGAAACCATTTCTTTAATTTTGATAATTTAAAACAAAATTTTCCAAATGACAACCTTTTAGTTATAATTCATTAACCTTCCATGCAACAATAGTTGGTACAAAAGCAAATCTTAAGATATACGAAGACAAATGAAATACTTAGAGGTTAATCCTTGAACAAGGCAGGAATTCAAAGGGAGATACATGGCTTGTAATATTTCCCAAACTGAGTGTAAAAAAAAAAAAAAAAAAAAAAAAGGAAGATATTCTCAATACAAACTATGAAGAAATTTGGAAGGTAAACTGAAGACTGATATGCCTGAAATCTTTAGTTACAAGATTTTCTTTTCACTTAGTAAGTTCTTTTCTTCAGGTTTCCAGGAGTCTAGTGATACTGAAAACAATCTGGGGGGGAAACTATGAAGAAAATTTTACCCATTTGTGAGGAGTTTTATTTTTGTATCAGGAAGCTGAAGAAACATTTTTAATATATTTGTAGTCAGCTATTAAACTTTGTCTGCTAGACATGATAACTATATAGACCAAATGGTATCAATTCCAAATTCCTGATTGGTGCTAGCACAGTTTTTACTTATTTTCTCAAATGAGTGCTATTTATCTACTCTTCCTAAGCCAGTGGATATAGAAATAAAAGTTTGCTTGAGTGGATAAATGATCAGTGCTCCCTCAAACTGCAAGAAAATCACAGAATCACAAAATGGTGGAAGTTGTCCAGAAGTTATCTGGTTCTACACTCCTGCTCAAACAGAAACACCTAGAGCAGGTTGTCCAGGGGCACGTCAATATGCCTTTTGAAGATCTTCAAGGATCTCCACAGACTCTCAGGGAAATGACCTGATCCAGTGCTCAGTCACTCTTGACCTGCTGGCGATACTTTGCCTAATGCAGCCAAGAATACATTAGCCTTCTTAGCACCAAAGGCACATGGCTCATTCATGTTCAGTTTGCGTCTATCACAACTCCTAGGCCCTTTTCTGCAGAGTTGCTTTCCAGCTGGGTAGCTTACAGCAAGTCTGGTTCCTGGAGTTGTTCCTCCCCAGGCTCAGGATTCCGCATTTCTCCTTGTTGAACTCCATGAGGTTCTTGTCACCTCTCTAGCCTGTCAAGGTCCCTTTGGATGGCTGCATGACTCCCTGGTAAGCCAGCCACCCCACACAGTTTTGTGACCTCTGCATATTCACTGAGGGTGCACTTTACCTCATTTTCCAAATCATCATAGAGTCAATGATTTCAATAGAGCTGTGGTATCATCCCAGAAAAAAAAAAAAAAAAACTACATGCAACCTTGAGGAGTAAGGATTGGAAGACGTGTAAGTATTAGAGTTGCATATTCTAGTGGTTCCTCTTCATTCTTTATGCTGCAGAAAACATCTTACACAGAAAAACAGGGAGGACTCTGTCTAATGCAGGAAGATGATAGTCAAGGTGTTGGACAAACATATAAAAGGCTAAGGCTGTGGGAATTAAAGACTAAAAGACTGCACGTAGAAAAAGTCAAGAATGTAAGAAAGAACTGGAAAATGTATGACAGTTTTGTGTCTCTGTCCTCTACACTGTCTCTAAATATGTGTGTAGTGCCACAGTTCCTCTCCAAAAAATATACTGCTTATACGGGTGGCAGGATCCACTAAGTAAATTGCACACCTTCAGCACCATGTAAGAAAATAAAAGCACATTGTCAATCACAGCAAAAACCTGCAAGCAGATTTACTGTCAGCAAGGAAAGCACTGCTTTTTGGAAGTGGTTTCCTAAGTCAGGCCTTGCTTGTAATGAAAGACCATAGAGACAGTTCACAAGACCTAACCACTGGTTACCACCAGGCCAGGCTGCTTGGGCCGAAAGCCTGAGAGGGGAACTTGGCTGTGTAGTTTGCAGTGAAGAAGGGGTCCATGGAAGTAAACCTAACACAGGATGAATGTACACAGTCTGCAGTCCATCAGTGCCTACCAAGACAGCAGTGGCTTCTACAGTCTACCCCTTGGTTTGCCTCTCTCAGAGGGTGGTTTCCTGCTTACTGCTGCTGAGAGCAGCGCACGCAGCAGGCCTTGCTTATGCACCAGTGCCTGACACCACAGCAGTCTCCTCCCCTGACACTGCCCATGTCCTTCCTGCCAGGCCACAAAGAAGCCATTTGCTTCCGATCGGCACAGACCAGTCTTGTGCCCATGGCAGGCCAGACAGAGGCTTTCCCAGGCTCCCCTTCGCCAGTGCTGGAGAAACCAGGACCCCAAAAAAGATCCTTGATCCCTTCTCTCCTGCTTCCCCCTCCAGAGCCGCTTGCCCTCCCTCTGCCAGTGGCTCTGGATCAGAGACGGACTGTTTCTTTAAATCCTCCAGCTTAGATTGGTTGCAGGCCTCTGGGAGTCTGTGGCCAAAACTAAAGCCAGGGACAATTCCTGAACAAGTAAGCTCACAATGCCCTGTTTATTTATACAGCACAAGTGATTGAAATCATTATGCCCCAGACTAGTGGGACCTATTTATACACAGAATCTTAAGATGAGCAATATAGCAGGACTCTCCACTGCTTCACAACAAGCGCCAGCCCCATCCCCCCATCCCCACTATAAAGCTCTGGGGCCCTTCTGACTTGCCACATGAAAGATGCATTCCTTGCCTGTTAAATTAAAATCTAATCATATTCTGCAGTAAACAAGGCACAAAGAACACTCTCAAAATTGTGGGATGAAAACCAGCAACACTAAGGGCCAAACTCTCCCTTCAGATCTATCCTACAGTTCTTTGACAAGTGCAATCAGTTAAACGCTTGAGCGTTTGACAACAGCCACCCCACTAGACGTTTGATCTGCCTGGTATTCCACCCTCTTCCATAAATTATGGATCTTCAGATCTCCATGTCCTCCATGTTTGTGATGGCTGGTCTCCAACAGAGAAGAGGCTTGGGAAGAAGTGGATATTTCTCTCAAAACACTTAAATTACTCCTGTGTTTCTGTCTATACAAAGCAGATCTGGAACTACTTAAATGGGCATCAGTTGCATTTGTAGCCTTGGAAGGAACAACTTTTGCTTTTCATCCTCCTCAAGCACTCGTCCAACCTAAACAAAATGTGAGATATAAACAGCAGTCTCACATTTAGGTGCCATCTGGACATTTGACTGGCAGCAGCACCCTTAGACTCTCGAAATAACTGTACTACAGCCTAACAACCTGTGTGCAAGGGTACAAGAGCCTGGCTGCAGTTGTGAGATGGTGGTGATTCCCACATGAAGGCACAGGCTGTTTTTTCAACCTGTTGCACGTCACCCTCAGGTCAGTGTGGGGTTAGACCCCTTACAGACCATATGAATCAAAAGTGTTGAATGATTGTTTGGACTATATGCTGTTTATAATCTTAACAGTTTACTTAACTGTGGTAATCATAATGTGTTTTCAATAGGATTTAAATTTAAGAATTAATAGGACTTAGCACATCTATGGTGCTTTGAATTTTTTTCTCCAGAGTAGAGAATGAACATTAACTAATTGCTCTTCAGAAAAAAAAAACACTTTTATTATCACAATTTTATGAGGTGGAAACTAAAAGGTTAAGTAACTTGCCTGAAGTCATTCAATAAGTTGCACAGGGATTAAAATTTAGGAGTTTCTGGCTGCCAGCCCTACTTTTTGACCACTGAACCACTCTGCCTCTTATTATAAGAATTTAATTTACTTGGCAGAGAATGCATCTTTCAATATGGTAAGCCATTTATTGCCATTCTAATGGAGTTGGAGCAAGGTGAGAAGGCCAGCAGATCTCATAGTGAGCTAATGAGGAGTCACATCATTGTGTTTCTGTTTAAAAATCTTGAACTAATAAGGTTGTGTCTGCTCTCTCTGAAAGACAGCCATTGTTCCAAAATATTGATACTCATACATAAACACCTAAACTTCTGCTGAGCAATCAAATGAAAGGAACTGATATCTAAGGAAACTGAGAAAATCATGTCCCTCTTGTATTTTGATACCTATTTCCTACATATTTAATCCAAACTCAATTAATGCTTTAATACCTAAACACACCAGAACATGTATTTTTCACCTAGTCTTCACATCCTGATTTGAATTATTGCCTGTTTTTTCCTATCTTTTTTGAAACTACTCTTTCTTTAGTGTACACTTTAGAAAACGCTGAGATCTAGTAAGACAACAGCATACGTATGTGTGTACGTGCATGAGGTCGGCAACTAGATAGCTAGACTTGTTTTCTAGTAGCCATTTTTCACTGGCTAATTTAACATACTACCAAAGTTCTACATGTACTGAAAATAAGTGGTCACCGTTTGGAGGTGACAACAGCAACAAATCTGTGTGTGCATATGTGAGAGACCATATCTGGGAGGGTTCCTGTATGTCCAAGTGTATCCAGCCCTCCTGTATTAGATTTTCCATTGAAAAGTATGTTCATGAACAATTGACATATGGCCAGATGAGATTTTTCTGTGTTGCATCCTAAATCATAGGTGGAACTGCAGTTGTATTGCAATTTAACACCCAAAAAAAAAAAAAAAAAAAAAAAAAAAAAAAGGAAAATAATGCCATCCTTTATTTTCCTCTGGAAGTATTGTAAAAATACATAGTCAAAAAAACAACAAAGTGTCAAAAGGATGGTAGTGACCATTATGAGAACATTGTGAGATGTGAAGGAAGAATAAAATCTGTCTCTGAGTTTGGTTCCTCCAACAGAAAATGAACACAGTGGCAGTACACAGATACAAGAAAAGAAATCACGTTGCCATTAGTAGAAGAAAGACTTTGATGGTACAAGACACTAAAAATAGTGGGGAAAAAGAATGAGTACTTGATAATATGAATGAAATCATGTACAAGAAGTTTAAGTTTTCGAGACAGGAAAACAGTCATTACTGAAAATGTATTCTGACAAGTAAAAATCATTGTTAAATTCACCTAACAAATAAGAAAGCACATACACTAAGATATTTTTATTATTTACATGTACAGCAGGTACACACATATTTGTCAAAAACACAGTAAAATTGATTTGTTTAAACTCCATAAAGGTGTACTGACACCTCACTTCATTTAAACTCTTAGTTTTCTTTAAACATGAGTTTGATTTACTTGATTCTCTCTTATTGGCACTCAGCACTGCGATAGTTACCTAAACAGCACGAAACTCTCTGTCCTCTATACCTTCTCTACTTTATGTTCACATGTACAGAAATGAAATCTATGTCTGGACCACTTTGTTAGCACTGGGCAAGTTGGCTTCTCCTGAGAATACATGTACTTTTCAACAGGTTGATACAGGTCTACACAGAGGAGATAGTTTAAATATATCTACAATGCTTATTTGGCCTATGTTTTATGCTTGAAGAGCCTCCCTCAGCCTATCTTCATGAGAGATGCTCCAGCTCTCTGATCATCCTTGTCTGGACTCATTTTAATATGTCCTTCTTGTGCTGGGGGCCCCATAGCAGAACACAGTGCTCCAGCTGGTGTCTCACAAGAGCAAGTAGAGGGGGAGAATCACCTCCCTCACCCTGCTGGCCACGCTGCTTTTGATGCAGCCCAGGATACGGTTGGCTTTCTGGGCTGCAGGCACACATTGCTGGCTCATGTCGAGCTTCTCATCAACCAATACTCCCATGTGCTGCTCTCCTTAGACTGCTCTCAACCCATTTCCCCCCCAGCCTGTATTTGTGCTTTGAATTGC
Organism: Aythya ferina; assembly: GCF_964211825.1. Classification (NCBI taxonomy): domain Eukaryota; kingdom Metazoa; phylum Chordata; class Aves; order Anseriformes; family Anatidae; genus Aythya; species Aythya ferina. The sequence goes on from NC_140301.1 coordinate 52,189,510, forward strand.
CCTGGCCCAGATGGAGGACCTTGCACTTGGCCTTGTTGGACTTCATGAGGTTCACACTGGCCCACCTCTCAAGCCTATCCAGGGTCCTCTGGATGGCATCCCTTTCCTAAAGCATGTCAACTGCACCACACAGCTTGGCATACTTGTCGGGGGTACTCAGTCCCACTGTCCATGTCAGTGACAAAGATGTTAAATAGTTCCTGTCCCAATACCAGCCTCTGAGGAAAACTACTTGTTACTGATCTCCACATGGACGTTGAGCCAGTGACCACAATTATTTGAATGCGACCATCCAGCCAATTCCTTACCCACTGAGTGGTCCATCCAATAAATCCATATCCTTCCAATTTAGAAACAAGGATATCATGGGATATCATCAAGAAGTTTGCTGAAATCTAGGATTGGTTCCCTCCATATTTAAAATGCTTAATGCTGAAATGTAGAGTCCTATGAGGTTTCTGAGAAGACCTGTGGAATGGAGTGATTTAAAAGTAGTTACCTTCCCTCTTGACAAGGCTCCCAAGGCTACTGCAAATCAGTAATGTTCCCCCAATTCATGTGAAGGTAAGAGCAACCTGGACTCCATTGGTGGCAACTTAACAGTATTTCTTATGGGGTCAGTAGTCATCGTCAGTAAATTACTGGCATGTTGGAGGGAGATAAGGGGCGAAGAGAGAGAGAGAGGGAGAGAGGTTACTCTTCTGTTGTCCAACATCTAATTGTTTGGTTCCCCAGATGGGTTGGCCACTTCTTTTCTCTTACTTTCTACTCTACCTCCTGCAATATTTTTTCTGTCTTCCACAGGATGAAAGTGAGTCTGACACTAGATACCAGTGTCTCTGCTTGGCCTTGTGAGAGGGTCTTAGTCCTGTCACCTCATAAGGTGAAGAAGAGTCTAATCCTTGTGGATTTGTAGCATCAGATTCCATCTCTGATCATTTTCACATTTTTCTTGTCTCCAAATATATCCCTATGGAAGAAAATCTTGATGCTAGTGCCAGTCATCTTCATGTATCCCATATTCACTTGGTATTCTGATTAATAGGAATGAGATGAGTTGGTGCCTTTACCACAAGGATCTTGAATACAGCTGGCACAAGGGCAAATGAAATCTGCATGCATCCTGATCTAAACACAAATTCAGGCTTGAAGTTGGGTAATATGGTTGAGTGGAGCCAGATGTGGGACAGTACTGACACAGCATTTTCTTTTTCTCCATATTGGATGCTAAGACAGTTTGTACTCCTAACTTACCATTTTTGCCAGGAAATTTGAATCCAAACTCCACTTTCAGCTATACATGCAAATCATTGTGGGGTTATATGCATGAAAACAAGACCAAAACTTAGACCACAGATTTTCCAGGAGAAAAAAAAAAAAAAAAAAAAAAAAAAAAAGTGCTGCATTTCAGGCAATTAGTAGCAGTAAAGTAAACATTTAGTCACCATTGACTCATGAGCCGAAAAACACAGTAGTCAATTACAGCTTTCGGCAGCAATAATTAATATGGTGTTGATGAAAACTGTGTTTTTCACTCAACATACAAAGCTATTCCAGGTAATTAAATGTAACCTCATCTATATGTAATTTGTCTTTAATCTGCACATTATACAGATTTTAAACCTCATATACTATATTCCAAAGAGGAAATAATATAGGTACATTAGCTAAAGCATATACCTAATAACCCTAACATGATTTGTTTGCATTTAAACCTATATCACACTTTATGATTAAATTTTTGAGTATGAAAAGGAAAAGGCTTTTAATTTAATCTTTTGCACAATCTTTTTTATATTACTCTATTTCTGATTTATAGAGAATAAGTGAGATCAATTTTAACTATATATACACATATATACATGTGTATATATGTATATTTTAACTGTATATACTCATTTACCACATGTACATTTGTTTCTCTGTATGTTTTAATATCCTATGTGTTTTTTTCAGAGACATAAAAAAAAAAAAAGTAAATACAGAAAAGATAACTTACCATTTCTGTTGAAGGACTTCTCGTATTGAGAAGCTTCTAAATACAGAAAGAGGTGCTATGTGCAAAGTAGTCCTTAGTAAACTGTTATTGACCTGATTTTTCAAAATGCAGATTATCTACATTTCTCACTGAAGAAATGGAACTTGAAATACACCTCCAAAAATTAATGTATATGACTGCCCTATAAATCACTGTTTATATACCCAAGTAATTTGTACTTCACATTTCCAGCTTGATTGCTCAATTATTTCCAGCTACAGGCATATAGTGGGAAAAATGATCTTCTATCTCAGGAAGCTTCAATTTACTCATTTTTAGATTTTCAAGGATGTCTTTGCATTGTAGGCTTTGAGATATGCCTCCAAAACCTGTTTGCCAGTTGAAGCAGCATTTGCATGGGACTGTTACCAAAGTCTACACTTATTAGACTAGTTTAAATCTGAGGTATCATTACTACATGGCTATGTACCTGATTTATTTTATTTTTTTCATCTAAGCTGCAGTTTACTTATCCCTATTAGGATCTTAAAATAAACCTCCAGAAAATATATATTCTTATACAATTTGAAATTAAGAAGGGTCGCTATTACCTATGGCAATACTACATACATTGTATACCTCTTGAAACAATGAGTGCCATCTTTGTAAGCACAAGGAGATCTTGTTCCATAACATTATCATAGTTTTACGCTTTCTAAATAAAATGGATTTGTATTGTACAACACTTACAAGGTCCTTAGTTCTGATAACTACTTTGGCTTAATTTAGACAAGACAGCTAATTCACATCTATTAACATTATCAGTTTCTGAAATTACATAACATGAAAACATGACTAATGGTCCCAACCAATATTTGTTTTTGCTATTGATTTTCCAACATATTCTCTATTGGTGGCTATCATTTTTGTTGACCTAAACATTTACTATTGGTTTTTCAGAATCGATTACAATGAGCAAAATTCAGGAAAGATGTGTTCTCCATTCTGGTAGATTTTTGATCCATCAAACATATTTAATATAAAATTATAAGACTATGATACTGAAGAAATTCCCTGGCTTTGGCATCAAACAAGCTTCTGAGCCTGAAGAAGAAAAGTTTTCAGTACTTATTCAGAGGAGGTACAAGCCAAAAAGAATGACATGATTAACCAGTAAACTAAAATCATAATACACTGCCCTACACAGGCACACCAAGTAAGCCTATTCAAGTTATTTATTTGAAGGAACAAATGGTGTGGTTTTTTGTTTTTTTTTTTTTTTTGTTGTTTGTTTGTTTGTTTTGTTTTGTTTTGTTTTTCCAGAAACCATCTGTACATTGTTAAAGAGAAGTGAATTACCTATATCCTTCAAAGGAAAACAGTACTGTTAAGATAAACTTGAGGGTTATAAGGAATTAGAGTACTGACAGTGGGTCTGATTTACAAGATTTACACAGTTTTTTGGATTGGGGCTCACAAAAATTGGGTTACACAAAACCTAGGCACACGGGGATGTAGGGTTTCAGCAGAGTGAAATTGCCACAGCTGTCAGATCTGGAGCCAAACTTACCAATACCCAAATCTACTGCTTTGTTTTGAGGTTACCTTTTGAAGCACCATACCAAGAAGGGACACATACACACACATGCACACCACATAATGTCCTCTGGCTAAAATGTAGAATTTCAGATAGTGGGATAGATCTTGTGCTCAAAAAACTCACCTAAGACCCTAAAATTATGAGTTTTGAATAAAATGCATTCTGGAATCTCCAGAATCATCTCAGTTTTGAGATGTTGGTGCACTTGGGCACATTTTCAAACTTTTCACCGCAACCACAGGGACTAGAAACTCCTGCTCTCTTAAATGAAAGACGACATTTTCTCATGGTCACTTCATTTCAAGAATGGAGGCTTTAAAGAAAACACCGGTTAGGGCAAGTTTAATGATAAAATGGTAAAAACTGGCAATATTGTGGATCTTTTCAAAATTCATGAACCACAAAAGAAGCTGGGCAGAATCCATTTGGTGTCAGATTTCACAGAAGTTTGCAGCTCAGCTCCAGTTTGTCCTAAAGTTCACTGAAGTTCAGCCTTTCAAGTCATTCTGATTTGATTTTTATTTTTTTTTCTCCTAAACTATATAAAACTTGGGGTATTACATGGATTTGACATGAGCCAGGTGGAACTCAGTAGGTTTGATGGTGCCTTGATTTGAGATTTTGAGTCTGTTATAATACAAAACAGAAAGCAAAATTCCATCTTCCTCTGAAGCCAGAAAAAAGTTTCACATGATTCTCTATAAGCCAATTTTGCTTCCTACAGAGTTCAAGACTCACAGGAGTCTATGTTTGCTTAACTGTGAAGTGAGGTTAGTCTGTGGGGTCTTAGCACAATGCCTACAGGGAAAGCCAGTAGTCCTGGAAGCAGAGCAAAGGGAAGGGTGTGGATGTGCCTTCGGGCAGAGGGAGTATTTACCTCTCCCAAGGATGCAGAGCACCATAGTCTGTCCACACCACAAGACTTACTTGAGCCTGAGGCTCATTTTTTCTAAAAGATACAGTAGACTAATATACCTTTGCTTAGAGTACATTTACAGTGTATGCTTCTTGGTGCTGAGAGACTCATTTGCTGCATCACAGCTAGTGATATGAGGCCTTATCCCCATGGAGTCTACCCATGATTTGGTCAAATGCAATGCACAAAGATACCAATCTGACCGCTCCAATGCACTTCTACATGGCATGGCCTAGAGCTGGTCACCTGCAATGACCACAACATGCCTTCCAACCACAGCATGCTAAAATTCATCCCTTCTTGGCTAAAGGATCTTCTGCAAAATTAAATTCAACAAAATGATAATAATCTACAACATATCACATTCCTTTCAGGTGCACTAAACTAGGGGCACAGACACTCTCCAGCATCCCTAAAATAAACTGGCCTATATTCCTACAATTACAGTTGGAGTGTAGAGACACTCAGGCTGCCTCACATATCAAAAGCACTCTGGTCACAGAAGCTGAAATACTCAATAAATTTACCCCAAGCCAGTTTATGCTGATCTGGCTACATAGAACCCTGTTACAGCACCAAATTTCTTCTAGTACCAGACTGTATAGCTTTTACTATACAACAGACTTTAATATAGATACATCTTAAAACACAGCAAATCTGAGCTCTACCTCAAACCTGATTTTCCTGTTTGAGTTCTCTGTTCTAGCATCACCTCCTTCCTGTAAGACCTTCCTGTAAAGGAATTCACGTGTCTACTAATCACTCTTCCCCAATTTAATTCTGCCCGAACCCTCCCACTCTCACCCAGACTTGCAGAGGAAGCTCTTACAGTTCCCTAATCAATCTATATCAGCTGGACATACCCTGGTAGAAAAGGGCAGATGATCCATCAGAACCAAAGCAGAGCCAAGCTTCCTTTACAGGGCCAAAAAAAGCTGTGACAAGTATCAATAACACAGTAGTCAAAAATAATGCAATCATGTTTATATCTTTCTTCTTCTTCTATGACTTTTGATACTCTCTTTAACTAATAACATCAGATTGACTTTAAGGAGAAAAACTGGTTAAAAAAATGAATAAGGAGGAAGAAAGGGCTATAGACAGCCTCTATTAGAAATGCATAAACAACATTGTCTCTGCCAGTGTGACACTAAGGAATCTTCTTTTCATGGATTATTAAAAACATAATGCATTTATTACCTTTACCTCTATAGTTTCTGCACTGCATGCACAGAAAAAAAAAAAAAAAAAAAGAAAAAAGAAAAAAAAAAAAGAAAAAAAAAGTGGTTTATTTTTTTCTGCCTGCCGAAGTTAGATGGCTGCAAAGAACACAACTTGTGGAAAAACTCAGCTAAATTCCACACTTAACCCCAGCCAGAATTTGTCGAGATTTTGCCGTTTGTAAATAAATCCATCCAAACAATCTGTGCGGATAATTTAGCAAAATGGGGGAATACATTAATCTACATTTTTCATTGTAATTTTTTATTATAAGTTTTGCTTTTGAAGTAATTATTTTCACTTTTTTTTTTTTTTCCTTTGGATGGAGGGTACTTAAAAACAGTAAATTTGTCTCCACGAATTTGTGGTGTGGGTTTCCCAGCATTAGCCAGAAGCAGAGGAAGTGGAGTATAGTTTTTAATCATTTTCAAGATCTCAAACAATTTGCTAATTTATTTTCAGGATAAAAGATGAACCCCTGAAATTCTTCCTGAACTCACAATTCCAAAAAATTTAGACCAAGTCAGCTAAAAACCACCACTCCACTTGGGGAGATACCAAAGTAATTAGTGTATGCTTTAACCATCAGCTACAAAACAATTAGCAATGTTATTTGGAAATGGTTTATAGGATTTTCATACAAATATATAAAAGTCACTTTTTTTTTTTAATTGTATTTAATTATGAAATAATTTGTGAACCTATTTGCCTGCAACAGCCTGTGGAGCTACTCATAATACAGTTGCTCCCATCACTTTTCTTGTCCAGAATTTTTGTTTATGGACATCTTTTTTTCTTGCTTACAGTTTTTGTTTATGGCCAAAAGATGTATACGAAATGAGTGTTTTTGTGCATTATTGTACCTCTAACATTGATCACGGAATCACAGAATCATCTCAGTTGGGGGACCTTCAAGATCACCTGGTCTAACCTCTGACCTAATACTAACCAGTCCTCCACTAAACCATATCACTAAGCTCTACATCTAAACATCTTTTAAAGACCTCAAGGGATGGTGACTCAACCACTTCCCCTGGGCAGCCCATTCCAATGCCTAAAAACCCTCTCAGTAAAGTTTTTCCTAATATCCAACCTAAACCTCCCCTGGCACAACTTTAGCCCATTCCCCCTCATCCTGTTGATGTTGAAAATCTGACTCAGTTGAGAGAACTTGAGCAACTGTCATCTATAAAGAAAGAATTTTGAGTTATGAGACTGGCCTAAAGTGAAAATTGCACTATTTTAATACCTTTGTTTCTCCAGCGTGCAAACTCAATTAGTATAAAGTCAAACTTCAAAGCATGTATTAAATTATTACCAATATTTATTGAGGTTTAACAAGAAAGCAAAAGACATGTATCTTCTCTGTTTATCTATACAGTTCTCACAGAGTTATTAAAGTTCTCCCAAAATAAGATTTTAATAATCTTTAATTAACACACAATAAATATTCTATTAAATGGAACTCTTTAGCTTGGGAAATTATTCATTTGAGACACTTACTTGAAGGGTTACCACAGATCTTTATCAGTGTAAGTTAGATTGCAATACTTCCTGTTAGGAATTTTGTAGGAAAGTTCATTTCAGGGTGAAAATCAATCTTGAACATTTCAAAGACACTTAAAGTCTAAATTGAATCTGAGTAATATTAGGCCTCTCTACTAGGTATGTAATTTGTGCAAACAGGTTCCCAAATGCTCCCTTATAAAACTAGTGGGAAGATTTAATTTTCTATGTTGATTATATGGTCAGTTTGGAGTAACAGCACTACTAAATTCCTGCCTTAGTTTAGGAGCAATAAATAAAAACCTCTGGTACCAAGCACACATCATTCACAAAACAGTAGTTTTCTCTGAAAATGAAAAATCTTCATCAAGATTTCAAGGTGAAGAGGAAACAGCAGAGCATGAATTCATTCATTCTTTCCTGGTAAGGAAATCTGCAGTCTTTGTAATCCAAATTATTGTAAATCATAAATCTGAAACTCGGGAAATATCTGCAGTTTCTATGGAGTTACTTGTCTATCTATTTACTGAAGACTTAAAGGTCCATTTTGTAATATGATATGAAATATCTCCTTATGGGATATGAGGTATCTCCTTATGGTCAAGATTCCACTATCAAAATGATAAAGCCGGTAATAGAAAATTACCATTGTTATTGACACTTTCTCTATTGAGCTTTGTTCTGTGGGGTGGTTATTCAAACACCTCCTTATTATTTATGTCTTTCTCTGCATCCATCCATCAATTTCCCTTTAATTTATTTTTAGATATTAATACAAAAGGACCCATTTTGAGCTTTACGTGGCCAACAGTCTGGACAGCAAATGGGTGCTTATAGCAGATTAATGCATTTGTGAATCAATTCTGATTACAAGCGAAAACATAACTGAGTGAAATATTCTGGTTGTGTCTAAAATCATAACCTTACATGCAAGAATCATGGAATTCTGGCTGCATCTTCTTCTAGCTTAGCTATCCCTTGAGCATTTATTCATTTGTTTGCCCTTGCCAAAAAAATTATTCACCTAAACACAGCCCCCTCATGATGTCAATGGAAGTCTGAGCAACCTACGGCAGAGAATGTTCAAAGCTTATATTACTACAGAACAGTGTTGTCTTCTGGTTTGTTTTATTTTCTTGGATATCCTGTTCTGTGAGAAGAGTAATCCTGTAACTAAAGCTGACTTGTGATTTTTCACAGTATAACAAAATATAACAAAAATGCCTACATTCCACCTTTTAATGATTAAGTCTCTCCAGTGCCGTGAGCCTTGGACATGCAGGCACACAAGTAATTTTATGCACATGAACAATCCCACTGAAATCCTTGTGTCTACACATGTGTAGCATTGCACATATTCACATCAGCAAGATCAAGGACTGCTTTTGTCAAGAACATCTGCGGCAAAGGAATCTTCTTGCAAATAATCAGTGTCTACATTAGCAAACCTCATAGATTTGCTTCAGTGCTCAGTCACCCACAAAAGTCACTGCCTTGGATAGCACTTGCTTTGAGCAATATTCCTTGAGTAATTTGCATTAAATTCGTTAAACTCTATGATAGCATAGTTTACTGAAGCTTTCAGAAATATTTATTTATTTGTTTTTAAAAGATCATAATCACTTATTGGAAGTAGTTACAAATCAATGCAAATGGTGTATTTGAAAGTCAGAGTTAAGAACTTGCCAATTGGTATTTAATTCTGCATTACTTAGTGGTCAGGATGATGTCTTCCTATCTTCATACATTTTTTTTCACCTGATAATGTTGAATTTTTGAACAACAGTGTGAGCACAGTTTGTATAAGTAAATGAACCATGGCAGCAACTGCAATTCAGTCAGCAATGAAAGCATGATCAAAATGTATTAAATTATTTGTAATAGTTTCTCTGCAAGAAGGCAAATCTATTTGAACAAAAAAAAAAAATAGCTAGAATATAAAACTGAAATAATAAAAATGTCATGTCCCTTTAAATAGTATATGAGTGTTCAGATACTCTATATCTTAAGTGGTATTTCATTCTAAAGGAACTAAGAAAAGTAATCTGTGGCTAAATGTATGGGGTTTCAAAAGAATTGCTCCACAAGTAGATTAAACAAAGCCCAGGAAAAAAAAAAAAAATATATATATATATACATACACACACACACACACACATATATATATAACCATTCTCAAATAGCCAATACATTTTCATAAAACATAAAACATAAAAGATAAGCTACAGTGTTATGTGACAGCTAAAAACTATGGTATTGATTCCTAAAAATATTGATTTAATTTTATCAAAATGTATTTATTCATCACTGCTGCATCAATGATCTTCTGTATTTTATATGTAAATAATCTATTCTATTCCCTTGATCATGTTAATCTTACTAATGACAAATTACCATTCTCCACGTACAGTTCCTAGATTTACAAATTATCACTCCTGCTTTCAGGGGACTGAGAATCAGCCACGCTTGCTAATGCCTCCATGGATCGCCTGACACATAGCAGATTTTTATATTCCCTTTTAAAGCATTCAGCTCACAAGAAATAATTTATAAATCTGGCTATCACTCGCACTTATCCTCTTACTGCTTGAGGGGGAAAAAGAACAAGATCAAATTGTGAGGATTATTAACAATTTAAGAACTTTATTTGCTTCAATTAACTCTTTGCAGGAAGAACTGCATGCTAAAGCACATTGTTTTTAGGGAAGGAAGGTGAAGTATCCTGTCTATTTAATTATGGTGGATAATTCGGACAAACAGAAAATAATATCTAGAAATACTCTTAATTCCCTGACTTTGAAAAAAAAAATTAAAAGAAAAAAAAAAAAAAAAAAAAGAAACTCTTGAATTTTAAATGTGCATTTAAGCCTAAAAGCTCATCTCTGCAAACAGAACTTGACTTGTGTTAAGGAATTAGAACTGTGACAAATCAAGAAAAACTCAGACTCGGGGGCTGTCTGTCTTGCTCTGCACCTGTGCATAGTAGAGGCAAAATACTACCAGTCTCATTGGGAAGCACTGTCCCTCCATCCGATGTTTCCTTTTTCTGTCCATGATTAGACAACAGAGAATAAGATCTTCGAACTTCACCCTTCCTTTAGGTTCACATGACTCATGATAACCCCTGACTGCAACTTTCCCCTTCCCATGCAGAGAGAAATGCTTGTGATAGTCACAGAACTGTTTGCTACCTTTTGTTGCAGGAAACTCCTTTTTCTCCTCTTTCAGTGCAAGGGAATGAACAGCAGTGGCTGAGGGAATGCTGGAAAGGAAAGGTGCTCCTTCACTGTAAAAATGTTTTCAGAGTCCCTTTGAACATTTCTGTCACCCACTCAGAGCCATGGGGAGGAGTAGGAGGACTCCAGATGTCAAACAGGATTCAGTTGCCAAACACCGGTGCCTAACAGCAACTGAGGTGGATGAAAGTTTTCCCTACTGGCTTCTAGTTGCCACTCCAGAATAAAAAGGTCTCCTGAAGGTCCTGCTGGTCCCTTGAAGATGTTTTAGATACCCAAGGCATCCAAAATGCTAACACACACCTGGATTGAGGTGACTGAATCCCTCTCATTGAACACAGCCAGCTCCCACCACAGTCCATGAAAGTCTGTAAACGATACCAGTTAACATTATTTGTGATCAATATCAGCAATCAGTATCTTCTGACAGTATAACATCTGTTTAATATAACTAGCATTAACAATGTAAAGAGCCCATGGCATCTACTAACAACCTGATTAAGTGTGTATAACTGGTGCCAAAATCTCCATTACTCTGCTCAGTGCTACAGAGAAGGCTAGTGGAAAGTTTCAGATGGTGCACGTGTTACTGATGCTCTAGACACCTTCCCACAAAAGGAAGAGAGACACAAGAAACCCCTCAGCTGACAAATCCTCGTTCTGCAGGAGAGAAATGATTGTGAATGCTTCTTTTAGCTTCCCTTTTGCCTGACCATTCACCATATATAACCACAGTACTGACCATATGTGTGACAGGATTTTCCTCATTAAGAAGTCTTTTCTGCCTAACGAATAACTTTAAGTATCCTAATGGAATCTGTAATTAGAAGAATACAATATTTTTTAAACACACTCCAAACTCACATTTCTACTGCATTAAAACCAGGTTCATTTTCAGCAGTCTATGCACCAATATGTATTTACGATCCTCTTGAAGCACAACTTATTGGCCTGTACAGTACAGCTATTTCCATTTGTTACATTGATATGTATTTAGGGACTATCTAAAATACAGACTGGATCGATTATAATGGTCGGTCATGTAAATTTTCCTTAGCTCAATGACCATTGCCGCAATAGACTTTCAGAACCACTGCAGTCTGTCATGCATCTAATCTATAGAAACTTAATGCTGATATACATTCATTATACTCAGGTTTTCATTTATGTTGCGGATGAACACAAAGGCTAATAAATTTGGAACTGGATGGCATTTGGGCATGTATTTTGTTAACTCAGATGATAGGTACAGCCTTATATGCAAACGTCCACCTTCTTCATGAATCAAGCAAGATTAAGCCCCTTCCATCCTCTAAAAAAAGAAGAGTGAAGATTTTAAAGTGAAGGAAAAGTAGCCTTATTTTTTGAAAATAACTTTTCTTTTCCCTCCTTTAAATACTCCAGCTATCTGTTCAAGACATCTTATTACAAATATGCTCCTTTAATTACATTTCTTTTAAGAATGTCAAGGGAAAAAAAAAAAAAAAAAAAAAAAAAAGAGCTTTCTACACATCATTTCTTACAGAGAGGCTGAAAATGCTGTGTCTCTGTGTCTTGCCTTGTGTGTATACCTCCCAGCTCTTGCTATTGCTAGTAGCTATTTTAAAAATAATTAGCTCCTGGAACTATAAAGTACTGTGCCAACTTACAGTTACAAACAAGCATATACAAAAAAAAGTCTGCCCTACTCTATGTCACAATTTTAGCTGGTTGGTTCTCTACTGTATTTTCCATATAACTGGAGTGCTTACCCTGTAGCAGAATCAAATGTTCACATTCCTACCATGAAAAAAAAAAAAAAAAAAAAAAAAAAAAAAAAATCCATAACTTGAGGGTAATTGCAACAGGTAAATCCAAAGTGGTTAGTGCAGTTAACTTCATGTTAATTTTAGTTAGAATCTAAGGGTTGCTGCCTACAAACATTCATTCATGAGTCATTCAGTAACAGCCAATGAAAATATTTGGTGAGTAAACTTCCACGTATGCTTATACGTTCCAGTCCTAACAGGGTACTAATAAGCAATTCAGATATGTAGTTTACTTCCTCATATGCATTAATGTTAATTACAAGTAACCAGAATTATAAAGACAATGTAATTACATTCTAATTATAGTATAACCACAGCCACTGTGTTATAAAGTATAATACAATTTAAAATAAATAAATAAATAAATAAACTTTCACTCCCTATAGACACTTCATTTTAGCAGATGCTTTTTATTCTTGCTTTTTCATATCCCACCTTTCAATGATGTACATCTGAGCACTCAGACATTTCTTTGACCCAGCTTTCACTGAAAAGCAGAGCAGCCTAAGTAATATTATCTAACCCCATTTTAAATGCAGATATGTTCACTTTTTCTTTATAGAACAGGGGAAACAGGAATTGGATAGGTAGAGTCCCTTTCTTTTCACTGTACACAACACTCGAATCTTAACTCACCAGCAGTCAGTGTTAGTCCAGTAGCTTTCTACATGGAGAATGTGAAGTACTGCAGTAAGGCTTAACAGTTAAGTAAATATACAATAATAGGCACTAGAGACATGCAATATATAATATGTACATAGCAGGTACATTCTAGATACTCACTTTCTGTCATGATATTGGTATAGAAATAGAAGCAATTATTACTCATCTATCTATTACTCATCTATCTTAGTACATTCTCACATCCAAGAGCTCATACTGACAGAATTGGTCATCGTTTTAAATATACTCTGAAAGTTGAGAGAAAGAGCAAGCCAAGATAAGAAGGTAACCATTTCCACCTGAAGAAGGGCATGCCTAGCTGTGGGAAAACAGCATGAGGGAAAACAGAGTGGCTGTCCAGGATTTCACTGTATTAAGCTGGAAAATAATTCCCTTGAGGAAACACCTAAAAGTCCGAGGGATTTGCTGACATAGTTGGAGTCTCTTGTTTCCCTTGAGGATGAGAGGAGAGTAAAAACAGAACAAGACAACAAAGCATGACAGTTAGGAGAAGCGCTGTGTGCTCAAATGTATGTTTCCAGGCTGGAAGAAGGAAATGTTGTAGAAAGATGATTCTTCCCCATTGGCAAAGGGTAGCATTGCCAAAGAGAAGAAATGAAATAAATCATAAGTCAAAGCCAAACAAACCCAAGAGACTTACTTCTACTCTTAGAAGAACATGAATCCTGTCTCCAGGGTATGTGTGTCATCCTACACACCTGTATTACATAGCCTGGCTAGTAGCATCATGCCCTGGAAAGAAGAAGGCACTGCCAGGTGGAAGTGGTTCATTCCCTGTTTGCCTTACAAGGAGCCTACTCAGCCATCTCAGCAGTAGCTGCCCACACCATCCCAGACCTACTCAGGGCTCATTGCTATTTTCTAATAGATACAAAATACTAGATAAAGAAGCCCAGTTCAAATCCTGGAGAGAAAGTTTTGAGATTCTGAGTCTCACCCATGTTGCATTTTCCTTCACAGAAAAGTGAGAAGAAAAAAAAATCTCAGAAATATTACAGCCAGCACACAGTGGCTTGAAGAGACAGTAAACGTAGCAAAGCTTCACCAAAAACATTTACTCTTTTGTTGTCCTGTTCAAGGAAAGGTTGGACGTGGTGCTTGGGGACAGGGTGTAGTGGGTGACATTGGTGGTAGGATGGTGGTTGGACCAAATGATCTTGGAGGTCTTTTCCAACCCTAATGATTCTATGATTAACTAGGCCTTTTTATCAAGTGAGGCCATAACTCACCATACACATACCCTTTATAATATAGCAGAATCAACAACATTTAACAATTAATTCTTTTACATTGTCTTCAAGGTCATACTATTAGATGAGTTAAAGGTGAGGAGATAGGGCAGTAACATATCATTTATACTCCAGAAGATGCTGGTTCTCTTTTAATTTTGTAGATACTAGAAGAGTCTTCCCTAATTACCAATAGAAAAGAAGAGGACCATGAAAACTCAGTATTATCCACTAGCCATAACTGAGGTCAGAAAAATAAGGCACAGGCACAGGGAGCTACCCACATGCTTAATGCCAGCTGCCAGAGCTTCTCTTCTTTATGACTGGCATAAGTGTGATGACATGTCCTTAATGCAGAATATAGCCCGTTTCACAATGATACATTCACAGGACATCATCTGCATGTATGTTTAAGTTTCACTGGTGAGGAAGCCTTTAGATGATTAAATTCAAGAGGGGAAAAAGACTTCAGGGAAGAAACCACCCATCATTCAGTATTTTCTCCCCTGAACAATGGAGTAAATTAAATGAATGTGTGAAATAATAATATGCAAATAATTACATTTGCCCCTGCCAAAATGAAAAGGGCAAAATAAAATGTGTATACTGTAATGAAACATCACAAAACACTATGTACTTTAAGGATCAGTTATTTAGAGTAAACAAGGGAAATAGTATTTAAAAAATAAAATAACTAAGACAAAACATAGCAGGTAGTGGTCAGCAATGGTTGCTGTGCAAATTCATCATTTTGGCCTGAATACAAATAACCTGTATATGTATATTTTAAGAGTGGGAAAAGACTAAACTAGATAGTTTCTAATGCTAGGAGATTCTGGCTAGGCAACTCACCCTTGCCAGCCTATATGATAAAGTATGTGTGAAAGGAGATATCCCTTAGGCACGTCTACTATCCAATATAGCTAGCAATAACATCATTAAAAGTTTTAAGTCAATAAGGTAGCTGAGAAACTTCCTCCTGTTATCTAATGCAACTGTGATCATCCTACTAATTACTGTTATATAATAAAAAGGCCTATGTTCATTTTATAGGAATCTCATTAAAAATGCATCTGACACTTGCACAAACACTGACCTGGAGACATGGAGAAACTAAATTACTTATTCTGTACACTTAGCAATAAGCAACATTTCCAAACAAGTGTAGTTTGGAAAGCACATGCACATTTACTTGAAGGGGGGTAAATCAACTTGGGAAACCTGAATAATGAGCCATAAGCAAACAGTCACAACCGCAACAATCTGATAATGGTGTCCTCCCAAAGCCATGAGTGTATGACTAACCACTATCTTATTTACGTTACCTCCTGGTTATATCCTACACACTTGGAGAAATACCTTTGCAGGTCCAGCTGATCTCTTGTCCAATGAAAATATTTCATTTCTGGAGAGCAAGGGGACCCCTTGGTGTGAGCAGCTTGCTCACAAACCACACATCAGGGTGTGGTACTGGGCAGCTGCAAGCCCTGGCCATCATTTGCCCTACTCCTCTTATGTCTAGGAAGCCACATCTCCTGCAGTTCAACTTTGAAAAGAATCATCTGCATGCGCATCCTTGCTTCTCTTTTTCTTTAAGAAAGAAAATAAAAAGAGGGGAGAAGAGGTTCCTGCACAACATTTATGTCCTTTATTCTCATCTCTTCTTACTGAACAGCCTCTTTTGTCCTGTAGGAGCTGAAACTATGATCAGAAAAACTCTTCATGCTAGGAATATGAGCATTATTTTTATTTTTTTTTAAATGAAGTATGTGGTGTGATGCACTTGCACGCATTTCTAACTCCTCTAGGGAAAGTGCAAATGGTAGAATGTGTAGTCAAAAAAAATAAAATCCAAATATATAAAACATATAAGTTAACAAAAGGAAGGAAGGAAGGAAGGAAGGAAGGAAGGAAGGAAGGAAGGAAGGAAGGAAGGAAGGAAGGAAGGAAGGAAGGAAGGAAGGAAGGGAGGGAGGGAGGGAGGGAGGGAGGGAGGGAGGAAGGAAGGAAGGAAGGAAGGAAGGAAGGAAGGAAGGAAGGAAGGAAGGAAGGAAGGAAGGAAGGAAGGAAGGAAGGAAGGAAGGAAGGAAGGAAGGAAGGAAGGAAGAAAAGTTGTTTTCATCCAAACTAGGAGCAAGTAATCCAGGAAGCAAACAAGACAGCAGCTAGCATCTTATCAGAGCAAGGAGATCAGCAACAAAGATCAAAATGGTGTCTCAGCATATTAATGTTGACAATGTCTATGAGTCTCAGTGCTCAAAAAGACCACAGCAGTAATCTTGGTGCAACACAGCCAATCATCAGCAGTTTGCTTGCAGAGTTCAACAGGAAACTCACATTTATCAACTCTGCTCCCTCATCAGTATATGTCACTGCACTCCATAGAAGCTAACACTGTGTTAATTTATCAGCAAATCAAAAGCAGAATAAAAATGCAACTTCTGTCTTTTTCTGAGTCACTCACTTGCTTCAGTGCTTTATTTTTCACTCTACATGATAAAATATAAGTTTTTAGCTTCAAATTCTGGAAAGAAAATGATGAAAAAAGTAAATACAAATTAAGCTCTTGTTTGGTACAAGTGTACAAACACTATGTCTACAACCAATCCAGCAGGGTAGACAGGACCTGAAGAGTCCTGTTAACTGCATGAAGATCTGCTCACTACAGTCAGACTAGAGGAACATTCCAGTACTACCTTGGAACGTGAGTTCTGAATTACTTTTTATTCTTATTATAAAAGAAGGCTGTGTCCAGACCAGGCAGACTTCTTTCTCCCCTCTGAAGTTCTCAGGTAAAAAAGCTGATTGAATGGCAGTGAATGTGTAAAATAGCACATATGAAATGCAATCCAAAACCAGCAAAAGTCATGTTCCAGCTCTGCAAGGAAGGTAGCCTAGTCCTCATAGATTCACTGCCCATCTATGACTGTTTACTCAGTCATTGGCTCTTGCCTTGGGCTGATATGTGTCAGCATATCTCCACAAAACTGGAGGCCACACACATTTAGATAAAATTGTTTTTATGAAATAGTTAAATTTAAAAGTAAAGATATTAGATAGGTTTTGAAGCTGACACAGAAAAAAATAAATAAAATAAAATAAAATAAATAAAATAAAATAAAATAAAATAAAATAAAATAAAATAAAATAAAATAAAATAAAATAAAATGTCTTTTGATTTTTTTAATTAATTTAATATGCATTTTGTGTCTGAGGATTTTCAAATTAGGATGTCAGAGCAGGGAAGGAAGAGGCATCGCTTAGTGCAGTTTTGCCAGTATATGTCAATGCTCAGCAGTGGTTTATTACCACAGAAGTAATGTTGCATGAGAGCTCAGAGCTCTGCAGAAGAAAGCTTCTAGCTGAAACCAGAGGAGATGGTATGGTATAATGTACGCATACTGTATATTTACCACACATTTTACAAGCAAAGCTGTATAGGCCTGCTAGTTCTGTAATGAACACGAGTGGTCGAGGTGTTGATTTGCATCTCAGATGAAAAACAACTGCCCTGAAGCCAGTGTCCTTAACACTACATTGGTTACTGTTAACACAAAGGGAAAGGTGTCACCTGCAAAGTCAGCAACATCAGCTTCTGCAGCAGCACACCAGGGCGTTTGCTGGAAGTCTTTTCTTCAAGAGGAGAAGAGTGACCTGACCTTGCTTGTGGGCTGTATACAAATCAAAGCACAGGATAAGATGGCAAATTCAGAACAAAAATTGAAAGGAGAAAGAAGAGAAGCACGATTTCTTACAGCTAAAAATGCTTCATCCAAGAGCCAGAAACCAAAATTGTTCTTTCTGTTGTCATTATGTAATACCTAAGTTACAAGGAGACAGCAGTGTTTTCCCTCTAGTAGCTTCCTGCCCACCCCCTGTAAATAAAAATAAAATATTTTATAGGTTTTTTTTGGTTTGGTTTGGTTTAAGAAAAGTCCACTGTATAAGCTAACATTGTGGAACATTTTGGATATCTCTTTTTGAACCCAAGGAAGAAATCTACCAGGTCAGTTTCAAGTCAGAGAACTGTTGCAAGCTCTGGCTGGAGACCATGTGAAATATCACATGCCAACATTTGCTCTGTTCAAGCATACTGAACCTGAAGTCAGATCTGTATAGCAAACAAAGACTGGAGTTCTCTTCTGAATGCTTTATACCTAGAAGTCCTGGGACAGAGCAAGAGAGGGAGAGAGAGAGAGAAAAGACTGTCAAGAGAAAATCATCAAAATGCAGATACAAATCAAACTGCTGAGCTCAAATCATGACTAAATAGTTTGCCTACAATGATAACATCAGAAAGATAAAGAAAGAACAGTGAGCTTCATTCAATCCCAGTTAAAAATGTGACTGTGGTAGGACAGTAACTAAACACACAAAAAAGGGTCCTTGTGATAAAGTTATGTTCCTAAATACAGACCATAAAGTCAATTAATATTTACTCAAGTACTTGTCATTTAAAGAGGGAGCAGAGAAAAAGATCAATATAACTAAAAGCTAGTGACACCAATTTGCATCCAGTTCCAAATGCATGTTTTATTTATTTTCAATCAGGATCAATCAGGGAAGAAAATAATCAATGAAGTCGCAGTCATGAGTGGTATTTGGCCATCTGGGGGCCCCAGTATCTCTCGGCCTGCATTGGAAGCAAGGGAAAAAAATTTTTTTTTCAAGAGCACGGAGGAGCTCCATATGGTTGAGATCAAAGGTGTTGCTGGGTGCATGGTTCTGCTTTATTGCCAGGCACTGCTGTTAATTAGAAAACAAGATCAGAGGCAGTATTAAAATCCAATTAAATTGATATGAACAGATTGCCAAGTGATGTTCACTAATGTATAATTGAGCACCATGCAAATTTCGGTGGCTGCCTTTTGTTTTTTCTCCCCTCACTCTGGAATGAATGATGAAGCTATGAAGTTTTTCCTCGTTGTAAAAGATAAACAAGTTAATGCACTGATCTAGGGGGTATTGCTTCAGTGATTGATGAAAATGAGAGTGGAATATTAACGTGTGACTTTTGGGGGGCTTCTTTTATAATTTTATTTTGTTCTTTATTCTTTATTATTGTTGTTGTTATTCTTGTTATGGTGGTATCCAAGTACATGCAAAGATCCTTCATCAATCCATCATTTCAGATACAGAGAAAGTTCCTTTGTAGCTGAAGATTTGATTCAAACAATTACAAAACCATGAATATTTCAAGTGACAGGCCTGCTACTGCTGGAAATTAACTTTTTCCAAGAACTATATGGACTTTATACCGTATATCTTTGTTTAGAATCCGCAGCTTCTATTAAATTTAATTACTTCCCTGTGCAGCTTTATATTGAGGGTGACTTCAAAACGAGGGCAGCAGCTATTAAATTTAATTACTTTCCCCTGCGGCTTGCATAGTAAAGGTACATGGTTAAGGTGCAGCTACTAAATGAGAGTAGCTGCTAAACAAAGATATACAATATTTATACCATATATAACTCCCCTTCTTTATCTATCTTTAACATATATACTGTGTGTGCACACAATGCAGGTTCATAGTTAAGTGAAATTATTAAATGCAAAATGCTAACTTAAAAAAAAAATCTGTAATATTTAAATTGTATCTATGTTTCGTTCTCTCTTCGAATGGCTCACATGCTTCCACTTGCAATTCACTTAAAGTTCAACATAACCAGCTTTTGTAAACCACAACATTCCAGGAAAATTCCAGGATGCAAAATTCATTAAAATATTCCAGAAATTCTTAAGTCTTTCAAAAAGAAAGAAAGAAAGAAAGAAAGAAAAAAAAAAAAAAAGCTTTTTTTTGTGTGTATGTAGAGCCTATCTTCAAGAATAGCACTGGGCTCACAAATAAATGATAAGCATCATCTTGTAAACCTAATATATTAGTATCAAGGTATTTAATCTAATCTATTATTTGCTAACTGTGAAGATATATAGATATAAATACTGGTTTTCAAATCTGGATCAGAGTTAGTGCATAAAAGACCAATAAGTCAAACAAACCAATGTCTGTTGTAGTGTTATTGAGATATTAGTGCTTTTGGAAACTTTAAATTCTCTTCAAAGAAGATTACATTTAATCAAATAATGCCAGTTGTGCATGTGAGCAGATCAACAAACCTGATTTTGCACTTGTGCTTGCATCAAGATGGAAAGTTATGTTTGTTTTATCTGTGCTCACCAGTGGAGGGAGGAGAACGCAAGGAACATTATGGCACATAATGTGGAACATTAGGGAACGTATGGCAGTAATTTGGGGTTTCACTCCTTTGTTCCATTTTAGATAAACACCATGGGGCATTAAGATGTCAATACAACCTCATCACAGTCACAGGAATTTGTGTACTATTTCTAGCTTAAAGTTGACTTAAAATCTTTTGCAAAATTAATATAAACCATGGGAAACTCCATTACCATGTAAGCAAATGAAGAAGCTGTAATGTGTTAAATGCATTTCCAAAATCATTTTAAAGAACCTGATTCTACCCTAGCAGGAGGGAAAGAGGAAAGAATACTAGCAACTTCAGGAGGAACATTTAGTGTTCTGGTAAAATAGTGCTCTGCCAAAGTAGATTTATGGAAACTGAGAAATTATGCAGATCACGGCTTAATCCCAGGCAAAAATGTGCTTTTACATCAAAAACTGGAGTGATGATCAGAAACATTAAAATACATCAGCTTAAACTTGTGTGTGCAAACACAGAAATATGAGGTGTTATAAAAGTTTTGTTAAAAACTTTTCATTAGTTTGGTTTGAGTATTTTAGGGGGGTGAGGATTAGTCTTTGTCCTTTCCTTCCTACTTTGACTCAAGAAAGAAAAACAGAAAGAAAAAAAAAAATTAATAAGCAGGAAAAAAAAAATACTGAAAAGTGAAAATAGAAGAAAAGGAAAGAAAAGGAAAGAAAAGGAAAGAAAAGGAAGGAAGGAAGGAAGGAAGGAAGGAAGGAAGGAAGGAAGGAAGGAAGGAAGGAAGGAAGGAAGGAAGGAAGGAAGGAAGGAAGGAAGGAAGGAAGGAAGGAAGGAAGGAAAAGAAAGGTAAAAGGCTGTAGCAGGGAAACAAAAGAAATTGCTATAAAAAAAAATAAAAAATAAAATTAAACATGCATCATGTTTTTCCAGCAAAAATAATGGGATTTTTTTTCCACCAAAAATTATTAAAGAAGAAAATAAATAAGAAAGTCCTTATGATACGTACTTAGCCCCTTTGTATTTCTGCTTTATTTTTAGAAAGGTCCAGTAAAAACCATCCTGGCATATCTTGCTTTAATATGTTGCTTTAACATAGTCTTTCCTGACAGACAGTTTTGGTTAAGGTGCTAATTAACCGTGATAGAGCATCCACAACTCATTCTTTGCCAAATACCTGTGTTCAGTCAAAGGACTTTATTTATCAATGGATTTTGCAAATAATCATCAAGAGAAAGAAGTCCTGATCCTGAACCAAAATGCATTATATGTTGGTTCTTTATAGGTTGGGAAATATGACACAATGCAAAGTAAACGAGCTCTTTCTGAGGGCATTTTTCCTCTGTTGTGTCCTTTTGGGGAAATATATATATATATATATATGTTTCTGTTTACACAACTTTGGAGATCCTTAGATCATTACTATGTGAAAGAATTAGTATAATACAGAGAAGAGGAAAAAGAATTAAGAGAAGAAGGAGAAATAATTAAAGGAGGAAGGACAATGGAACATCAATGGAACATGTTAGTCAAGGAAATTGATCAGTTTACCTACAGTTATACTAATGTGGTGTCTGAGACACCCAGTTTCCTTCCTAGACTTACAGAAGGAGATGGCAGCTATTATAAATGTGTAATGCTCCTGCAGCAAGTCTATGATAATGGTTGCAATTTAGACATAGTGGTGCTGTGGTCACAGAGGTTAACCTAGTTAGCTGATTTTACATTAGCTGAGTCTTTCTGCATAGCATGGCCCTGAGCAATGCAGACTAGCCTGGAAGAGCATTTCTGCATGTGAAAATGTGTACAAATGCTGACCATTTGAAAGACACTACTGGTTTAATAACAGTGAGGTAAACAGTAAATGGGACCACACATGAATAGCTAAGTTAAAATAAAATTTGCAATTACAATGTCCCTAATTCCTTGTAATTGCTAACAACTAGAAAACCAGAATAGTTATGCCACCATAATATATGATCCTAAAACCGTGAAATAAATGCCTATACATTGATTTCAGTGTGTTCTGCCTGGCTTTTCCATTTTCAGACAGGAGCTACATTTGTGACTGTATGGAGGTATTAGCATTGGTCTTTTTTTTTTTTTCTACTTGCAAAGTAGAGCAACTAAGCATCAGCAAATAGATCCTGGGTAGCACTGAGTTTTGATATATGTTTCCCCATCTCTATAGTCAAATGTAGAGAGTATCTTTAAAATCTCCACAGTGGAAATTAAGTTCATTTCTTCATAACTAGTCAACAGTGCAATTGAGGTAGCTACAGTGGACAAGCTCTTTTTTACTTTCTTAGTGCAAGTCTTTCCCTTTGAACTCTAGGCTTCATTATCACCAAAACTTTACATATTGGATGACATGGATAATTTAATATTATGCTGTCAGTGGCTGTAGTGTGAAGTTTGCTTTACCAGAAAGCTAACTGCTGATCTTCAGGCACAAAGCCTAGGAAACTATCAGCAGAGTTCAAAATTAACTGAGATCTTATGGCCTGGGGCCACCCTGGTGACTAATGGCAATTTTACAATCATTCGTTTTTGCCTGATGGGCCAGTAGTAAGTGGGACCATGATCATGACCCAAATCTAAAAAAAAAGGCCTCCAGGCCCAGCTTTTTGTCAGATTATGGCTTTACTTACCTAAGCTGGTTTTATCTTATTACAGTGTGTAAGCTGTGGTAAGCTTGATACAGACAGGATGGAAGAAAAGAAATCAACCTAACCTTAGCAGGGAATTAATCACAGGCAAAAGGTTGTGAGAAAGGATCTGGGGTGTGAATCAGCACTATCCCTGCTGGTCACCATTTGATGAACTACAGATTTAAATCCAATTTTATCCTGGCATATTCATTTGGAAATTCCCAAATATAGTAAATATGACAAAGAATTTCTATTTAAAAAATCAGATTCCCAGTGGAATACCCAGCTGACACCTTGCTTTCATTTGCCAACTGCTTTACAATTACAATAAACCAATATAACATTTCTGACTTGAGGCACCTGGAAAAAATGCTAAATAATTTCAATGAAAGCAAAACCAAAGGGTTTTTTTGCATGTGCGTTATAAAGTTTTGCCAGATAGAAACTCTTATCCAAACTCTTACCATGCTCTGTCACATTAATTTCTGAAAATTAGAGATGATTGTGATTTTTTTTCTAACTCTTATCTTTGACTAAGTGTTTCTGCTCTGTGCATAAGAAATAACAGATTTTAAGAGATTTTCAGAACTTGTTTTCTAGGAGCATTAGATTGCATACCTCTTTTACAACTGTTCATGTTTCTACTGAGACCAATAACTTCTGTTTGACTAAGGTCTCTCTTTGAACATCCCAGGATTTGTGGGGATGGACAGGTGGACTTCTGGAAAAACAATGGTGGGGGAGAAACAGTCTCCCAGGTGCTGCATATAAAAGGATAATAAATGAAGGAAAAGGGTGCAGGGACTGCATAGGAAATACTATCTAAGCAGTACTGGTACAGAAAAATGATGTGGTTATGTAGTATTTTTGTCTACTACAAAATACAGTCACAGGTTACTGTTAAGCAGGGAGAAATCATGGAAAGTGTAAGCCTGTAGGAGTGAGGTCCAGCCCATCACTGACCTCGTGCACACCTTTTCTGCAATTTGGCTTCTTCAGCTGTAAATAAAATTCAAATCTACCTAATATGTCAGTGCTGTAAAAATTAACGTTTGCAATAACCTTTCTTTTCACACAGAACTATAAAGAAACATAAGTACAGATTACTACTGATAGCTAAAGACAGAGATTTAGTTTATTTACCTGGGATGATCTATGTTGTGCTCATCAAACTAAATGATATAGGTTGTCTCATTGCATTTTCTCACCTCAACAAGCTGTTTTTCTTTATCCATCAATGCAGACTTACCTTATCTTTTCTATATTTTCCTTCAACATCCTCTACAACCAGTTTAACACAGTGCATGGAGGTAGATGAACTTCTGCTACACTCCTGTCTACCAATCAGTATTGGTATTCCTACTGTTCCCACGTCCTGTGTCTTATTTGTAGATTGTACAAATCTTTGGGGGAAAGGAATCATCATTTTGTTCTCTGTTCATACAGCACAATAATCACCTGATGCAAAACCAGCAACATTGGTAAGGAACAGGCAAAACTGCTTCATTAATATATCCAGACAAAATAATAATACTGATCACCATGAGACAGCAGATAAGTTTTTGTGTCTTCTTTGTGCAAGACAGTACTATTTTTATTTGAATATGTTCGTAATGACAAAAAGTAAACTCCTCCGTCAAGCCAGTGGTCAGGAGGAAAGAGGCAACAGGCACTGTGGCAGCAAATGTATCCTGAAGTTCTTCTCTTGCAACAGTGAGACCTGATGGCAGGTCTTCAAATGAAGGAAAATGGGTAGGGTTGGAGCCTCCAGGAGGCGGACTGGTGATCTGAACACCAGAGATCTGTCACCACATCAGCCACAGGGAAAAAAAACACATGGGCGGCTTGAAGTTAAGACAACACTGGCCCAGTATTTGAGACTTTCCTGCTAAAAGTAGGAAACAGGACAACAAAGTCACCGATTGACTGGCTGCCCTTGAAATTATCACCTCTTATAAGCCCTGGTGCTGTAATATCCATTCCAAGACTTTGGCTTATTCTTCTGGAGCTTGTTTGGGTCTAAAATGAACTAAAAAACAGTGAACATTTATTTTTGTCACTCACATAGGAGCTAGGACTGTGAACCCACACAAGAGTGGGTTTATTGAGAATGAAGTTGCCATTCAAAAGTTGAACTGCAGTTCAACTATTTTGGAGAAATATAAGCAGATAGCACAGTGCTTTTTTTTGTGTGATTTTTTTTTTTCATAGTGAATATGCTTGTTGGCTATTACAACAGAACCTAAGATTTATCTAAATGATCATACACTTTCTGGAATCTGATGGATGAAGTGAGGAAAGAACAAGGATGTTAGGTCAGAGAGGTGGAAAGTGTTCTGGTACATCTTTTTAAACTAATTCTGCAGCTTGAATGAGAACTACTCACCTGGACCAGAACATTTTCAAGCAATAAATGAGCACAGTGACTAATGCTGAAATCAAAGTGAGGCACCTCTTACACAACCTACCCACACATTTAGTTGGGTTCAGAAACACTGACCTGATCTTAATAGCCTGATCTCAGATTCACTCACCTACTCCCAACCTTGGAAGGCAGGGTGAACTTGGTAGCTGCTAACTAAATAAACCATGTAGGAGTATGTCTTTCAGACACAGATGGTATTAGTCCTCCTAAACTAATGAGAGCTTGGCAATCATGAGGGGGACGGGAACTGGGGGAGGGGTGGCTAACCCCAAATGGGAAGGCAGCACTCAGCAGTGGATTCCAGGAAAAGAGAACATGGTTACCAAAGACAGACTTCCTGCATTTTTTGCTTGCTAATGTGATTAAGTAATTTTGGGCTGTTAAATATATATATATATATATACTGAATCAACACTTTGTTTTGCAAATGACGCAGCTCTGTTGAAGGGAAAGGCGCAGTCTGCTGGTGTTGTCAGTCTCCTCTAGGTTTGCCAAGAGGTAAAAGTCAAGAAGAAGACAGATTTTATTTTTCACTAATAGCAGCTAACAATCTGACTGCTATGTAGAAACTGACGGTTACACCAACTAGCTTTCCTCATTTCTCAGGTATCCTTCTGCTTGGACATTTCCTGTAAATTTGTACCTTTGAGGCTCTGTCTGCCTGATGATGAACTCACATCAATTTCTTGGATGTTTGTGGAGGATAGGGGCCCAAATCCTGTTTGTTCACAGTAGAGCTTAGAAGATTCCAGCCTCACTCCCTTGTAAAAGCAGACCTGGAGGTACGACTCAATGGCCATTGATGTCAGTGGAAAGATTCTCATCAACTTGAGAATTAGTAGTCTTGCCCAGAATATAACTACCAATTAAGTGGCCTTTTTAATGAGGGTACTAAATGAACATCTTAGCTGCCTAAGAAATACCCAGAAAATGAAAATGAATGAATTACCCCAGGAAGAGTGATGGTAATCAGTGACATGGAAATCTTATGAGAAGCTTCAAAGTTTTTTTAAACATTATTTTTAGCTGCCACCCAACAAATTATTGACTTTTTTGCATAATTTTGAATTCTGCTCTTGTATTGTTTATCCCTCCAGTTATCTGCTTTCAAATATAGATGAATATACTGATTGAAAATTAAATATAAATATCTATGTACTTTATATATTTAGTAACAAACACATACACACATATGTGCAGTGTATTTGCATTGTTGCCTGGGAACAAAATGCCTATTTTTAGTTAATATCAGGTGATTTTAATTTACAAGAACTACCTCTCCTCTCAGCATTTTAAAGAGCATACACAGAGGCACCTGCATGCTTCTAACATTTGATGTATCATTAAATATGCTTTCTCACATTTGGCACATAAACCCTGATAAAGTTTCACCTTTTAACGAAATAAATGACTCAATTAACAAGATGAAAAACAGCAGTGTGGTGGCAGACCCTCTTGGTGGAAAAAAAAAAAAAAAAAAAAAAAAAAAAGGATAAAAAAGAATTATCCCAGCAGGGTGTTAATACAAGGAGCGCCACAACACACAGCAGGCACCTGCTTTGACTGACAGCCACCCAGCAAAGCTGACAGATTTGTCAGTTTGCTGACCGCTGGCTTGAGTCTCTCGCACCACCCTAGGAATAAATTGTTGCTCAGGAACGGCTGGGCAAGCACTCACTAGTCTCTGTTAATCTAATTGAATTTTTTAAGTTGTTTTCATTTTTATCTGCTCCTGTGTGGAGATGTTCATTCCCAGGGCAGCAAATTTTGGCATCCGTAGATGACTAACTTCCTCACAGTGCTGGTAGCTTTTGAAGGAAAGCACAGATACAGAAATGGGGCCAAATCCACCTCCCAGCTCCCAGAGCTTGAATGGATATAACTGAGGTACAATTTGGCCTATTGTTAGGGAAGGTTGACTTTTAGTGGCACAAGAAGTTAGGGCATCTGTATTCAGGGTCCTGTTTCTCTGTAAGGTCCTAGCTGACACAGAGCACTGTTCTCTCTGTTCCCATGTTCCCTGGAGGCAGAAAGGAGTCAATAGCACCTTCTCATTTCTAACCTTTCTCTGACTTCCCTATTTTGTCCATAAATGTATTGGCTTTGGGATCGGTCTGAGTAAAAGTGAGAGCTTTGTCTCAGTTGTCTTGCTTACAGAAAGCAAGAGCAACCATATTGCTTTTTACGTATTCTAATGGGTAATTATTTTAGTTCCATGTGTGTATTTGTACAAATCCATATGAATACTGAATCAGAAACTGTCCCCAGAGATGGCCACTCACAATAATGGTGGAGAAATGGCAGGTTTCACTTCTACCACTTAGTAAGGGACCAGTCATTAACCCAAAGAAAAAAGAAAAAAAAATACACACACACACACACACATATTTTGGTGAATTCCTAGGGTCTTGAAAGAAGTGCTTCCTTCAGTCTCTGCTCACATTCGATTCATACGATGTTCATAGACAAGTATTATTCAGAGCTATCCTTGCAGAGTCAAGCACTTCATTTACTACAAGCTATGGCAATCATGATTTAAAATGGACCCCAAGGTCCATATTATTCCTGCTACACACTGTAAACCTCCACCAGCATCCTACATATTTTCATATTAACTAAATCTCTAGCTCATTTCAGTCCGGAGATATAATGAGTTGCTGTTGGTCAGTAGGTAACAAAAAGTGTGAGCATGGAGGACAAAGAAATAGAGGACAGGGACAGCTTGCAGTGTTCACACACAATCTTCTGCTCTGCCTCTAGAAGCAAGTGCACGCTTGATATATTCTGTATGACCAAAAGCCTATCAGAAAAGGAAGCTGAAAAATTGTTATCCTTTTCCTTGAAGTAGACATTAGTCTTACTGTGAATAGCTTCTGTGCAGTTCAATGGGAATGAAAGTGAGCAATATGGATATACACATATATGGAGAAAACTGGGAGTGTGACTCTAAAAGAGTACTGTCAGGTGTGGAAGAATCTGCCACTCATCTGAAAGCCTGGCTAAGGAAAGATAACCTAATTTAAAGGAGAGATAATCAGGAATTGCACAAAATCAATCTGTTGGATATCAGAGTTTCTGAGGTTAGTAGATGTAAAACCACAACCTCTATTATATGAATGTGTCTACATGACTGACACCTTTATAGCTGTATCCTGAGTCTTTCTATGCACTGTATATCATTAAGCACCAAGAATACTTCTAATCAGTCTAGGTCTAGGAACTATCATTTACAAAGTTTTGTTGTTTTTTGTTTGTTTGTTTGTTTTTTATTTTGTTGTATGTTTGTTTTTTAAAGCATAACATTTGAAATTAAATATGCTCTCAGCTGATGCAACGCTGATCTACTGAATGCTACCAAAAAAGACCAGCTTGCTTCTAATAAATCATCTGAGATATTATGTAAAAGACTATGTTAGATCCACTCTGAAGCACTGAATTCTGACTCTAGGAAGATGCAACTAAAGTAATTTGGTGATCATTTTCACTTGATTGAGACATCTTTGCTTGTATATTTGCATCAAACAAACATTAAAACTCCAATGCTCCAAAGCCCCAATTCCAATGACAAAGCTCTTACATGCAAAACCCCAAGACTAGCATTTCAGTTCCTGTGAATGAAGTATATCTATCTGAGCATTTCACATTACTTCAGTACAAAGATGTGTTTGTAATATTCCCCAGGAATGGACAAGTCTAGCACCCATTTAACTCAAGGCAAATAGCGTCATGCTGTTCTCAGTCACAAGGTTCTGCACTGGCTTTCATCTTGGCTCACTGCTGTGATTTTAAATGGAATACCTTTTTACCTTTCCTCTGCTTACTGTGGTGAAGTTCTGCTCTCTCTAGTAGAACCATCCTCATGAAATCAATAGTGTTATTTGTTGAATCAAATGATATTAAAACAAAGCACAAACATAAGAGTCTGACCTTCAGCTAAAAATTTTGATTATTTCCAATGTAGATTATGGTTTGCACTGCAGACTGTCAAAAAATGTCAGTATAAATAAAGGTATGGCTTATTTTTATGCCTATTCAGTAGATTTAGGGGGACAAAAAAAAAAAAAAAAAAAAAAAAAAAAAAAAAGAGAGAGAGAGAGAGAGAGAAAAGTGTCTTTTATATCCTAAAGTAAATGGGTTTTGTTTCACCTTTAACATTCTTATTTAACTGCTATCTACTTTGCAATAGGTACATCAACATATCAGTTGAACAGAGAGACTGGGAATATTTCCTAAATTTCCATACAGTAATCCTTCAAAAGGTATACAATGACATGGGGAAAGAGAGAAGTTTGTTAGCTCTTTCTCAGGATCGTTAGACAGTAGCACTGAAAATAAACCTGAAAGTTAAATATAGACAAAATCAGGATATGTCTAGCACCAGAAATTACAAATTTCCATTATTTATCTAGAAAATCATTCAATGCTAGACCTTTTGAATACTTTGTCATACTTCCGCCTGGATGATATTCAGAGGTATAACTGTTTGGCTTTACTCACTTCAGTATACAGAACCAAGAGTAAGGGACACCTGCAGCTCAGCATAAACACATAATGCAGATTAGATTTGCAATGTTACTAACACGTGCAGTGACCTTTATGCAACTGTACTGGGTCTGGCTGGAATGTTAACTTTCCCTGCAGCAGCCCATACAGTGCTGTGCTCTGCACTTGTAGCTGGAAGAGCAGTGTTATAACACCAGTGTTGTGTCTACTGCTGAGCAGCAGTGGCACAGCATTGGGACTCTCCCTAACCCTCCTAGAGGTGGGCAAAAAGTGAGAAGAGAAACATCACCAGGGCAGCTGACCTAAACCAACCAAAGGGATATTCCATACCATGTGATGTCATACTCAGCAATAAAAGGTGAAAACAGGAAGAAGAGGGGAAGGGTGGGCTCTCATTGTGAAAACGTCCGTCCTCCTCCCAAACACCAGCTACATGCGTTGAGGCCCTGCTTCAAGGACGTGGTCAATCATCGCTCATTTGTGGGAAGTAGAGAGTAATTTCTTTCCTCTGCACTTCCACATAGCCTTCATTTGTTTTATTTGTTTGCTTTCCTCTTTTTTTTTTTTTTCTTTTCCCCCTCCCTTTTCCCCTTTCCTTTTTTTTTTTTTTCCCTTTAGTTAAACTGTTTAGTTCATAATAATCTTTCTTTAATTATTATTATTATTATTACCCTTTAATTTAATTATCCTTATCTCAACCTGTGAGTTGTTCTTTGCTTTACTTCTTCCCCTCCTCATCTGAGGAGGGGGAGTGAGAGAGAGTGGTTGTGGTGTTTAGCTGCCCAGCACAATAAAACCACCACAGCAACGAATGTACAAAGGGAAGAAATAAATAAATAAAAACTTTTCCAAACTATGACTGACTTGCAGAACTTTTACCTATACAAAACAGGTAAATTCATTGAGAAAACTGTTAGCCATCATTGATTTGCCAAGCTATATTGGTATTAGCTGATGTATTAAATATTTTTTGATATAATTCAAAATTATCTGATTTTTATTCTACAGAAATTTGGCTGCAATCTTTTCTTGTAAGAAATGCAGTGCTCATTTGTTATTATAAGAATCCTACAGAACCATATTGAGGAATCACACATTGTTTTTCAATTTTGTATGCAAGAAAAAAGAAACATGAAGCAGAATTCAGCACATGGATGAATAAACCCATAATTTATTAGATCATTTTTCCTCTGATCAAGGGAATAGCTCAAAGAAAAGAGGTCAGAAGGACTAGTGCTGTTAATATGCAATTGATGAAATCCTCAAACACATATTGATCCACTTTTTATTACATTTTTAAACCCTTGACTGTGAATATTTCCCAATAAGACAATAACTATAGCAAATATAATTCGCTGTTCTTAATCACAGTAGATGTTCTTTCCCCTCTAAAGATCATCACATAGAAGATATTTGCATCCCATAAAGAATGTGAATTTACTACGGATTGCAATTCATACATTGCCTTCTTTTTCACACTAATTTGTTCGAGCATATCGTGTCTATATTTGACTCTCTCTGTGCTAATGTATTTTAGTCACACATGGAAACCCCAAACTTTCCTGACAATATAAATTGTTACTACAAAATAGCATAATAATGTGTTAGACTTCTAAACCCTAAAACCCACTACCTTGTTCATTACTTAAGTAGAAAGAAAAAGCTAAGTTAACTCTAAGTTAACTGTCTGGATTTCTTTTTTTGTTTGTTTTTTTTTCTTTTTTTTTTTTTCTTTTTTTTTTTCAGAGCTGTAGAATTTCACAAGGAATTCAATCTAGAGGGAAAATTGGGGATAGCTGGTTGCTGAGACAGGCCTGCCAGGGGAAAGTCTTTCTACTGCTTGTGTTTGACACAGCTTGAGGCAAAGCAGGTTGTATAGGCCTTGACCCAGCAAGGTCATCATTTTGTGAGCAATTCTGAGGCCTGACATCTGCTGCCTAGCTTTGAGTAAAAACCAGACCCCCTTAGCCAAAATAGAGGCCTGAGTAAAATAATCCCTCAGCAAGGATCCTAGACTTCAGTGAAAAGGCTAAATGGCCCTCTTTTTGTCTGGGTGTCCAAGCTTTTTAGTCCTTCCTCAACATGTAGCACAGAGTTCAGAACAAAACCATTCCCAAAATGCAGATAAAGGCCATATTCTCACAACTTCACACCATAACTTCTTCACCTCATGCGAGACTTGCATTTATGCTTTTGGCACATGGCTGTGCAAACAAAAGGGGATGAGCATACCACGGCCCAGAAAGGGACACATTCTTCTTCTAAAAATGTATTCAAAATGGCGTGTTTTCCTCTGCATAAAAATAAATAAATAAATAAATAAATAAATAAATAAATAAATATCCATTATAGCAAATAAATCATATGATATGTGATATGTATGTGCTATTTAAAAATTATTAAGACTGTATGCAAGAAGTGGGAGACCTGATTTTCAGGGTTTCTGTTTCTCCACAAGATACAGGAACACAGAGGAAATTGGTGACCCATACAGAAGTGGTTTTTGGCCTTGATTGCCACTTGATTTTGATTTATTTTGAAAGTCTTTCAGTCACTCTGGCATCAGAATGAAACTGATGGAGGGCATCTGCTAATATCTTGCTTACAGGGTATCTCCACATAGCAAACATGGTGCAATGGCTACCACTAGCAGGACATGCAGACTGAAACAAAAGCCTATTTAGAGGACAGGTTATGGCAGTTAGAGTCTTTTTATCAGGGCCAAGGTTAATAATCTCATAGCAAAAATCAGGTAAGCCCCTAGATTTTTCTACTACAAAAATTTACTTTTAACTCCCCTCACATCCCAAGGTCTGTCTAGCCCAAATCACAAGCAAAAGCTAACTCCAAAACAGGGCAATTCAGGAGATATATATATATTTTACTATGCAAAATGCACAGGCTGAGTATTCCTCTCTAAATACCTAGTTAACTGTCCCCATGGCAGCTACTGCTGCAGTGATGCCTCCATCCAGTAGCAATAGCTGTCTATGCCACAGTCTTCCCCCACTAGCCCCCTTTTACAATGTCAACATGAGACACAAGGTGGAATGAGGTCTGAGGTAAATGTATCCTACTGTTTCTCTCTCTGTCGCTGCTGACGCTCATAGCTCAGTTCCCCAAAAAACTGTCTGAAGAGCCTCTAGACAGCCTGAGGCACCCTTCTGCTCTTCTTCCCAGGAAACTTCTGTTCTTGTGAAACCTTGGAGTCTGCCTGCAAACTCATCAGTAACGTTCACAAAGCACTCACCTGCCATGGATGCCTTGTAAATGTGACAGGTCATTACCGACAGAGTTGGTTGCCAAATCGGAACAGCAAGCATGGTAGGAGATGATGAGCTCCTGTGAATGTATTTGGGGGGAGGAGGAATTATTTAAGGTAAAATATCAGCATGAGATCAAAAGATCAAAATCAATCATGAATAAATTTAGACAAAAAATTAGGTAGATTTCCAAATCTCTAAACAAATAATGCTCTATAGCAGTCTTCCAGATGAAAATTATATTGTTTTAGAATGACTTTGATTAACTTATGGAAAGGATTTTGTAACTAGTTGAGAGAAAAGCCAAAGATAAAAAATTAAACCTTATTATATGAATTCTTAGATTAGATGATGTCATGGTACATCAAGAGCAGTTACATTGCATTCATGCTGTACTATTAATCCCAAATTTCTCTACTCCTGGTCTTGGGTCTGTTGGATGCTGAAAGTTGAGATATTTCATTGATCTGCTACATAGGATCACATGTTGGTTGTGTAACAAAATCCATGCCACCGCAGTCATGCAGGTATTAGCAACATTTCAGGGTTATCCCACTCTCTCCTTATAGCAAATTACAGTTGTGAATGTTGATCTTTATTAAAGATCTTAAATTTGTTATGGCATATTGACAAGCACTTGATTGCCCAAGGCATGAGGAGTTAATGATGCATGGACCCTTCTGAGCTAGACATCTGTGGTTTTCATTTATAAGAACTGGACACACAATAACACAGGATGCTTCCCTGTACTTACATCCATAAGAAAGTGGAGATATAGGGCACAAGATGGTCAACTTGGGGTTGCAATAATTTGAATCTAAGAAAGGGGAAAATTAAATCACTAAGTTAATGGGAGAACCTGATAAAGAAAAGGGAAAGAAAGGAAGGAAGGAAGGAAGGAAGGAAGGAAGGAAGGAAGGAAGGAAGGAAGGAAGGAAGGAAGGAAGGAAGGAAGGAAGGAAGGAAGGAAGGAAGGAAGGAAGGAAGGAAGGAAGGAAGGAAGGAAGGAAGGAAGGAAGGAAGGAAGGAAGGAAGGAAGGAAGGAAGGGAGAAGGAAAGAAAGAAAGAAAGAAAGAGAGAGAGAAAGAAGAACAAAAAGAAAAAACTGCCCATTTGTTACGCTATCTGTTTCCCTAGCCTCTCCAGTAGACTAGATAGGCTTAAACCACCATTGCTCTTTTTCACCTTTTCCCTATAAAGTTTGTTCTCTTTAAGTTCTTGTGTAATTTTTTGTTATTTAACCAAGTCATACTTTCAGTGGATCCGCATGACAGAAAGGGCCTATTTACTAGTTAAGGGTTAAAGTTATGTTCCTTATACTAGTATTGTATCCTCTTTTCCCTGTTTCAGATGTCATTTGATATAACTGCAGACATTTTCAAATTATTTTGTGGCATTAAGTCTCTTATGTCTTACTTGTGCTGTATGATATGTTACCTATCTTTCTTTGCAATTGCTGCAATATACTTTTTTTTTCGCTAGCTTAACAAACAGACAAACAAAACAAAACAACAACAAAAAAACAGGTTCTACTGATGAAGTATTTTTCTTAAATTTGTTTCAATTAAAAAAAAAAAAAAAACTTGCTGAGGTTTTTATTGAAAGAAGTACCCTGATAAGATTTTTATTGAAAAAAAATTCTTCTACAGATTTGCACTGATAGTTGTTATACACTGATTAATTGGATTAATTTCCTGCATAAACAAAGCATGACAGGTATGCTATAATGCAGCTACATAATGATGGCTCTCTGCAGCAATGTGATATGGTATGCTTTCTTCGATCTGACACAGATGGCATAGACAAGGAAATGGAGCCAGCAGAGAAAAGACAGGAAGTGTACTGTTTTCTAGTTTCTAGAGCAAGAAGCTGGGACGTGGCTTGACAAGAAAGATTGGTGGAAGGTTTCAACTAAGAACAGCTGGAGACTCTGGAGGTAGTCTCCACAGTCACAGTGCACACACTGGTTGCAGTTGCTCATTCTCATGGCCACTGGGAAAGAGAAATAGTGACGTTCAGAAGCAATATTATCTCTCTTCCACTCTGTGTCCATATCCATCATTATCAATACATGTTCAGTCTGTATTGAAGAGCACAGTACTACTGTAACTGCTATGGTGCTTACCTTTTTTTTCTACCAGGCTCCTGACATCCCAAGCATTTTCAGAAATGAAAAGATTGGTGACAGTGAGAATGGAAGCCTGGCTATCTGGATCAGTCTACAAAGCCTCATCTGGACTATTGAACATCAAACAGCTTCTGGGCTGTCAAACACATTGTCCTCCAAAATTGGTTTCTGCTCATTTACTAGAATCCTCCTGGCATCGCATTGGCATCAAATCTGTGGTGGTGTTCCCACCCTGAAAGTTTGTCAGAATTGCTTTAACAAGGCAAAATATAAGAGCTCCAACTTTCTCCTTTCTGTTCCTACAAGCCATCCTCAAAACTTTAGTTTTATTATGATCCTGAACAGTCAGTCTCCCCAGCTATCACTATAGTCAGAGATGTATCAAGTTGAATTATCAGAAGGACACAAGATCCAGTTTACTTGGGAGGCTGAAGAACTGTGCTGTGACGGGGAGATATCTTTGATAGATACTATGGACATGTAAAGAAGCTGAACTTGTCTGCACTAGCATAGAGAGCTATCATCTAGTTACCTTAACTTCAGGCTAGAAGAAGGTATTGCAATAAGAAGATTGGACATTTAGGGTTAACAACAAAGCTGTGTAGGAAAGCACCATGTGAGGCAGCAATGTGCTACAACATGACTTCTTTGAAAGAGAAATAAATTCCTGTTTCTGCGAGAATGAAAATTCCCCAGAAACGTTGACAATGACATCCATATAAAGGATGGGGTCTTAGAGATGCAGAGCTTTTAATACTGATGGAATCTGGTTTGTACTGGTATGAATTACCCATACAGAAAAACTCTTGATGTCATAAAATATGTATGCTAAAATGGGGGTTGGGGGAGTAGTCACATTGGGAGATGCATCTCAATTTTAAACCAAAACAAATGCGTTTGAACAGTTTTTTGTAGTCTGTCAAGGAGTTTCAGACCCTAAAGGTATTTCAGCCTGTTCCCTTTCTCTTTAGGTACAATCACTAATCTCTCTTCCTACTTTTTTTTTCCAAGGTGCAACCTACTTACCTACCACATAAAATGCAGAAGCTCATATTATTATGGTTCAGATTTAGAGATTTACATTAGAATCAGTGAACCTTATTTTAGCACAATATATATGGTGAGCAATACACTGAGAGGAGACTTGGTTTATTCCCCAGATAAGTCATTTATTTCTTTCCTCAAAGAAAAATCCAATATCCTGAGATCAGATGCATATTGAAGCTTTGGTGGAAAAAAGGAAAAAAAAAAAAAAAAGACAGGTTGGATTAATGTGTTCAGATTGGACACTCACTATCTATATTCTCTACAAAGCTGACTACATATGTATTGCTTACTATATACTGTGTATGAGCCTGGCTTAAACACTTTCCTTGAAAAGGTATATGGACTGAACTTATTTACCTAGCAAATAATTTATTAAACCTTGTATTTCTTTTCATGTTAAAGTTTTATTATGCTATTGTTTATATATAGATTAATATATACATATAATTTATATACAAATTTTAGAGATTCAGGCCATGAAACAGATGTAAATATAACAAAAAAACCTGCATATATTCAAACCCTGTAATAAACAGTCTAGGAAAGTGGTAGAAATGATTAAATGATTTTTTATTATTATTTTTTTAATCAATACCAGCTAAAGATTTTTATAATAAGCTTATTGTGGTTACGTTTTCTCTGCAAACTGTCTGCCAAAATCTGCATTTTTTTTTAATGTTAGGGAAACTGCAGAAATTGAAAAGAAAATCTTATTTAAGTAGCCACAAGGTAGAGGCAATATTACTACCTTTTTCAGCCAGTTCTATACCCATGTTTCCATGTGCCATTGCGACTGACAACCTCCCCATGCTCTAGTCATCCATCCCCTCTCCCTGTTGCTCCCAGCTGGTTCCACACTGTCCACACTCTCAATCTCCACACTCCCTCTGCAGATTTTCTTCTAAAACACTTATGTAGTTGCCACCATAAACACCTCAGGTCCTTCACGTGGTCTGACCCAAAGTGATTAATTTGTGGCACAGTCTCTCTAGGACACAAACAAGAATGAAACCCAGATCTCAAATCCTTAAATATCACGTTTGTCCCTTAAATGTGAAAACTGAGATTTACCTACTGCCCAGATTTAGCTTTAGATATTTGGGGGTAAGAAAGAGAAAATTACTTATTTTTATCTTGTATCTAATACCTTTCAAAAAACTTTGGAACTATTTGGCAGTGGTAAAATAAAAGCATAATAAGGATATTCTGTATTAATAAGAGCAGTATTCAAGTGCATATTATCAGGATCAACATGGGAGCCATGCTTCTAGCCATAGTCAAGACCTCCACTCTCTTAAAGTGTGAATAAAAAGTTGTCCCACATGTCAAATTATCTACAGTCTCACTTTAGAGATAAGAGACAGCAAGTGGATATCTATATCTGAGGAAAGATTGTGGAGATAATGAAGTTGTATGTGGTCAGTACAATCTGCTATGGCCTCAGCAATTTAAACCACTACAGAGTTTTTTTGCAGAGGGGAGGAGGTCATAGGCCTTGCAGGAGAGGGGATGGGAAGGAGGTCACCTACCCAGAGGCAAGGCAGTGAGGCCTCTGCTACACAAGGACACAAAAAACTGCAACTTGAAATCCTGACTTTAACCTTCAAAAAATTTTTTGCTTCACAATAGCCATCCCAGGAGTGGCCCCAGGGTACGCTCAGACATAAGCAATTACATGGGGTGCTGTGGCAGAAAGGCTGTGCTCAGGTGTAAACTCTCCCACCTCTGCCCCAACCAGGGACAGGGCAAATAGCTCCTGCTCAGAGTAGCAGCAGCTTGAAGGCCTCATGCCTTTGGCAGAGTATAATTGGAAATGACTTCTTTTTTTCCTTTTTTTTTTTTCTTTTCTTTTTTTTTTTTTTTAATGTTGATGTTGAAAGATGCTTCTTTTCCGAGGAAACATGCATGTAAAGAGATGCATGCTGGAACCTAAACTGCAGGTGTCTTATTGAGGGCACTGTCTCGGTCGGGTTGGCACTAGTTACAGTTTCACCCCTTTGCTCCATGGTTTTATTTATAAATAACATTATACTGGAGGGGAGAAAGTAGAGAATATCAGCACATATGGTATGTCAAATCCCCTACTGCTTGGAGACCCCTGAAATGCTTAGGTACAACAGGGCATGCTTAGGGCTCTGAATATTTTGCCTTTTGTCATTTTAAACCAGGCCCTTAACATTATTTTAATGGAGTTGCTTTGAATTTAATTATGCATCTGTTGTATAATACACTTACAATAAATACCTCTAGTTATTGCTTTAGTTAAAATCCCTTTCTTTCCGATATTGACTGCTCTAATTTACTTTTATGCAAACAGCCTAGTCAGATTTAATAAAATGTCTTAGTAGCAAGTTTAATGACATCATTCCCCCTAGAGACAGTTGGGAAAATGACCTTCCATTTTACGAAAGAAGAGGATTAATTTTTATTGTCTGCCCCAGTTAATGCGTGTTTAGACATAAAGGCACGATCAATATGACAGAGAGTATAGTGATTTTACTCACAGTAGTTTCTAAATGGACATTTCTTACTAATCCATTTTTATAAATCACTTTAAAGGCCTTATTGATCTTTAATTGGGAGTTACACCTAATCACTGAGAGTAACGCATGACTGGTTCAAAACATTTTAACCCTTTCCATACAGCTCTTCAATATTCATATCGCAATAACTTCTTCCCTCTCCTCCCTTTCAATACATTTTATGTAACATCTTTACTTCCAGCTAGATCTTACCTAGACTATCACAGATCAGGAGAACAAAGTACTAGGAAAAATAGTTCTACCAAATACAGTAAAGAGGCAGTATTGTCTGTGTGTCAAAAATAGACCAATATACAGTTCAGGGGAAAAAAAGCATATTTCTTTGTACATTTAAAATGCAAATGTGCAAAGCAAATACACACAGTGGGAAAAGGAGAACTACATTATATGACAGGATTCTTTTCCATCTCTGTCTTCACCAAGTTTATAATCAGGATGGTTAACTATTCCTTTCCTTTCTTAAAGATCAAGTAATGTTGTGAGAGTGTTTGAACAAATATAAAAACACATATGAGCAAACATATTGCCTTGTGGAAAAAGTTCAGTGAAATTTAGAAATTTGTAAGAGGATCTTAAAGTTTTGTGTTGCTTTTATAGTCCTAGGGTTTCTGAATAGATTATAGTTCTTTCAATTAACACAACTCACTGTTCTTGCCATGTGATGCATGTGTCTGAGTGTTTGTGGATGTACTAAAGTAGGGCATGTACAAATGTACCCTGCTATTTAATATAATAATATTATAATATTATCATTTACATCAATATATACACAATAAAAAAACTTTGAGTTCCACATGTTCAAAATTTTTATAGTTGTATTTTTATATTCTTTCAAAAACTTTGAAAAAATACTGAACCCCAAGGTCTGATTTTCTTCTCATCAAACTTTGACAAAAACCCCAACCAGCAGTGGGGTTGAAATGGATGACCTCCAGACACCCCTTTCAATCTGGACCATTCCACAATTGTGTGAAAACAATATTTTGAACTGAACAGAGTCACTCATGATTTACACAAATGTACTAGTGTAATTATAAGATAATATTTATACCCATATACCAGAAAAAGATCTTCATCTATTTTTACTATCTAGTGTTTTGTGAATGATTTTTGAAAGAACCTTTGAAGATGCAGAGCAGAAAACACTGGATAGGAAATTATTTTATGACTTATTTAGTTACACAAATAGAAAACATTATCATAAAAAGTTATAAAATTCTGTGGTTAATACATTAATATAAATTATTTTATAATGGCTAAATTAATTTTAAAAATATTTAAGAAAATGTTCTCCTAGACTGAGACTTTCCAGGCCAAGAAAACCCACAAATGCAGTACTTTGCAAACACGATGTTTACATTATTATCACATCAGTAATTTAAGCTTTTCTCTAGGACATAAAAACACAATCTTGAGACTGAGACTTAGTAAGAAACAAATTTGGAAATAAATATTCCACTGGATAAATTTAATCTGCCTAATTGCTACAATTTTTGAGTTTCCACAATAGTTTTTAACAGGATTCTGTTTATTGAGGATCGCTATCTCAGAACAAAGACCAACACAGTACACTTGCCTAGGGCTTTTGTCTGTAACTGACACAACCTGAAACTACATTGTTCTCTTAAAAAGTTCAAAGACCTTTCCACTGAAAGGCTAATGGATACACCTAGGCAAAATCCAGTAATGCTAAAGATGGTTTTTAAAATTTCAAAACTGCCTCTAAATAAACAATTGTCTACTGTACTCTGCTACCATATCATGTAAATATTCCCTAGTTAAACAGTACATAGCGTCATAAAATTATAGAAAAAGAGAAAGAAAAGAGGGAAGGGAAGGGAAGGGAAGGGAAGGGAAGGGAAGGGAAGGGAAGGGAAGGGAAGGGAAGGGAAGGGAAGGGAAGGGAAGGGAAGGGAAGGGAAGGGAAGGGAAGGGAAGGGAAGGGAAGGGAAGGGAAGGGAAGGGAAGGGAAGGGAAGGGAAGGGAAGGGAAGGGAAGGGAAGGGAAGGGAAGGGAAGGGAAGGGAAGGGAAGGGAAGGGAAGGGAAGGGAAGGGAAGGGAAGGGAAGGGAAGGGAAGGGAAGGGGAAAGAAAAAAAGAAAAAAAGAAAAAAAGAAAAAAAGAAAAAAAGAAAAAAAAAGAAAAAAAGAAAAAAAGAAAAAAAGAAAAAAAGAAAAAAAGAAAAAAAAAGAAAAAAAGAAAAAAAGGAAAGAAAAAAGAGAAAAATATTTTTTTTTCAGGTATAATTCTTGAAAGCTACTGGAAAACTTCTGTCCTAAAACGTCACGCGGCCCTTTTATCCTAGACAAATTTTAGATTATGAAACAGAAAGAGTGTAAAACACAGTGCCAGTTTGAGAATTGGTATAGATTAAGTGATAGCTTTTAGTTATGTTTTTTGATTAGTTTTTTAGGAATATCTATTTTTTTAACATATCTGTTAAGTTAATTTCAGAGGAAAATACTTTCAACTGTTTTTGCTAAGTTAAATGAAAGGGTTCAAAATTAAACTGATCTTGGACTAGAGAGGAGAATGCCTTATGTTTACTGCAACAACAAATTTCACACTTTTGCATAAAACAAGCCTAAATCTGTATATTAAGATTAGTGTAAAGTGAGTAGGATCTAGGCCGTGAAGTGCAAATATTCCTAAATCTGGCTGTATATATAAGGGTGATCTCATATCTGAAAAGTGGACATATTCTGGACTGTTTTAGGAACAACTACAGAGTAACTCTGGATGCCCAGTGTTCTCATCGAGTAGTCAGCAGTTTTGTGAAAATGGAAACTGATCTGTTTGATAACTTATACAAGACCAGGAGTCATTAGGATTTTCCTTTCAGCACGGTAAA
This sequence comes from Aythya ferina, assembly GCF_964211825.1. NCBI lineage: Eukaryota > Metazoa > Chordata > Aves > Anseriformes > Anatidae > Aythya > Aythya ferina. The sequence continues at coordinate 52,231,283 of NC_140301.1, forward strand.
GACTTCACATTTATGAGAAGTGCAACAAGCACTTAGATGAAACATAAACAGCAGCATTTTCTACTGCTGAGAGGGAGCCCAGGTCGAGAGAAGAGGGAAATGCAGAACTCAGTTCAGATACTTAAATGGTGGGAACCCCTATTATAACAATGAGGGAAAGGAGTGGAAATGTTCATTGTATTCAGTGGCTCATCCAAAACTGTAACAAAATCTAAACACTTGGAAGATAGATTGAAACACGATTATTAGCTGAACTGCAGCTTTCTAAAATATCCGAGTCACCTATTCCTTTTGCCACTTGTGGACTATTAATAAGACTTATGACTGGTGAGTAGCAGGTGTTTTCTGGTTCTCTGGGATCCTGAACTGTAAATAACTGAACATGAAGATGATGCTGTAAGGTTTTTTTTCATTAGTGTGGATTCAGTACAATCACAGTATGAGAGTAATAATTGGTTTCTCAGACACATATTGAATAAAAAATCTAAAGACGAAATGCATGTGACAGCACCCTTGGACTCTGAAGAAACACATGGTAGTGCCTTGAGCAAACTTCCCCTTCAAAAGAGTACCTTTTCAGTTTGCACGACTTAGGACACAGTCTTAAATTCTTTTAAAACTTGGTAAAAGGGAGCAAACCTGTCATGGTGACAAAAGAATGTCATGTTCTTATTTATTCAGCTTTAGTTTCCTGATGCTTCTGGGTTTTTTTGCATTGTTCCTGCAAGAATCAAGCAAATTTGTTTGTTTTAGTTTGGTTGTTTGTCTGTTTTGTTGTTGCTGTTTTTCTATTTTTCCAGGGTTACAGAGACATCTAACTTATAAATCCACAGGAACAATCAGTAACTCAGAAGATCAAACTAATATGTGCTTATAAATCAAAGAAAAATGTTAAAAAAGGAGGAGAGAGAAGAGGGAGTGGGGGAGGGTGGGAAGAAGGACAAAGGAAGGAAGGAAGGAAGGAAGGAAGGAAGGAAGGAAGGAAGGAAGGAAGGAAGGAAGGAAGGAAGGAAGGAAGGGAGGGAGGGAGGGAGGGAGGGAGGGAGGGAGGGAGGGAGGGAGGGAGGAGATTAAAGAAAATATTTCAAAATATGCATACATGTAGAGAGTGGTTTTCATGCTGATGAGCAAATACAGGAATAAGAAGTATTTTGATCAGGAATTGTCATTCTGTGGGATTCAGAAAGCATAGTTATGTCATTAGGTAACAATCTATAATTAACTCATTCAAGTAACTGTGAAGGACATGGCTGAGCCAAGGACAGGAACAGCTATTCCACCTACATGTTCAAATAAAAGCAAACAAAAGTTCTTGCTATCTGTCACCACAGTCAGAACCTTCACAAAAGATGGTTGATGCGCAGTTATTATTCTGGACATTATCCCTCACTAAAGAGACTGTGTGAGGAACCTCATAAAATACAGAAAAATAAACCAAAAATAAAATAATATATATTAAAAGAAGTGTTAATCTCACATATTCTTAACTGTGAGAGAGAAGTGAAGCATTTTGACAGTGCTACTTTAACTCCTTACATGGCAGTTGAAAGAGAACAGCAGAGCTGCTTGGCTGGGTCATATCATTAACCACTTCAGCAATACCATAAATCCTGGTATTGCTTTGTTACAATACATGTCATAAAGCATGATCAAGAGATGGGAAGAAAAGACAACAGAATGGCTTGAAAAAATACGCACATTACATACAGGTGTATTAAATGGAGACAATGAAATATTAATCATACTTTCCTTCTGTTCATTTTAGTCATCACAGATTCAAAGGTCTGTTTGTAGTGTTCCCCAATTTTCATTAAAATAGTTGAATTTCTTAAAATATTGTTTCTGAAGTATTCCCAAAGTTAATTTAAATTAAAATAATGTTATTGGTTAAAGATGAATAACAACTATTTTATTATATATGCAGAGGTCGCTCATAATTGGCCATTAAATTCAAATAAATCATTGCACATTTACACTGATATGACTGAAAGAAAAATTTGGCTCATGGTTCCCAGTTATTACTCCCACAGCCTCACTGACTTACAGTAGGGGTGTAAATGAGAACATAATTTAGTCCAAGTTATGCAACTATGGATACTAATTCCCCAAGGATAAATTTTGTTTTGAAGGCAGTTTATTCTAAATGAAATGGGAAGGGAAGGGAAGGGAAGGGAAGGGAAGGGAAGGGAAGGGAAGGGAAGGGAAGGGAAGGGAAGGGAAGGGAAGGGAAGGGAAGGGAAGGGAAGGGAAGGGAAGGGAAGGGAAGGGAAGGGAAGGGAAGGGAAGGGAAGGGAAGGGAAGGGAAGGGAAGGGAAGGGAAGGGAAGGGAAGGGAAGGGAAGGGAAGGGAAGGGAAGGGAAGGGAAGGGAAGGGAAGGGAAGGGAAGGGAAGGGAAGGGAAGGGAAGGGAAAAACATCTGATGTTATTAGTTAAAAAACAATTTGACTGCAAATTTTAATTCATCTACTAAATGTCAGGCACTACTGGATATACCAGCAGTTTCCTTAGCCCTCCTTGTTATTAATACATGCTTAGCAGCAGTGGAAATTAGAAGGTCTGTAATAATACCCTTCCAAAAAACACTTCAGATGAAAATTTTGGTTTGAAATTTACTGAGAACTCTATTACTGTGGTAACAAGTTATATAAAAGGCAAATGTTAGGATAGAAGCCTTTCATTTAGACCAGCTTATTTCTGACATTATATGCATTCTACTTTTTTTCAGAAATGTTAGAGTCATTCAATTTAACCAGTATGCAATCCACTCTCCAAGAACACATTACCATGGGGTTTCTTTTATTTTAAAGCCATTTAATTTTCTTAATACCCAGAATCTTTGTGCAACACTTGCCGTAAGCTTTGTCACTACACTGCTTTGTCAAACATGAACCAAACAGTCCTATAGGCAGAACTTCCTCTAAGATGTATACAGGCAACCCTGCATAGCTTAGTTTCTTTCTGAAAATGTGATTAAAGTCACTTGAATTATTCTACATACATTGCATTATCCTATTCAAAAAAAAAAAAAAAAAAAAAAAAAAAGGCTTTGTAGGCACAAAGGAGAAAGCTTTTTGTGTACATGTGTTCATGTGTTTCTGTTTGTAGGAAGGGCAGGGAGAGATAAATTGCGACTGAGAGAGCAGCTTGGAAGTTGAAAAAAAGGATAAAAGGAATAACCAAGGTGACATTTTGGCTGAATAAAGAGTTTTTAACCCAGTTTTCTGACGCAGAGAATTTTTGGACTCTTGCTTGTTTAAGATCCCCAGCTTCTCATCTAAAACCATGTAGGCATTAAAAACAAACCTAAACCTACCAACAAACCAAACAAACAAACAAACAAAGAATATTAAATGGTATTTCTTTTATAAGCAAATATAAAAAGAATTTTCTTATTTAATTTTTAGAAGACAAGCAGACTAAAAACCTTGAGAAAATAGGGGGAGTGGAGCAATGTGAATAGAAGCAAAGAGAAAAGAGGAGAAGATTTAAAATGTATTCCAGAAAAGCTGTATATCTTAAAGAAGACTTTATTCATGCCTGTATACAACCTAACTTGAATTACACTTGTCTGAAGGAACTTTTTCAGGATTTGGCCTGGATTTTTTTTATTTTTTTTTCTCTTTTTTTTATTATCAAGTAGTCTTTTGAAATTTGAGAATACAACCCTAAAAATATGCTCCAGATTTAAAATATTCCTGATACAAAATGGTGATTTTGTGCATTTTTGTTTTTCTGTTGGACATCATTATGTCATTATGTAATGCATCTCCTTTCAACATTAAGGGCTGTGATTTACTTCAATATTTGTCAATATTGTCACTATTTCTTCACAGAATGTCTCTGGTTTCTTTACAAACCTCACCATCTCTGTGCAACACGGCAATTTCAGAGGGCCTTGAAGTGCTGTTACCTCTTTGAGTAACTTGACAACTGTTGCATAGAGAATTGCAATCTAGGTTGTCCAAGGTTACAAAAGTCCAGATCAGCCCATTATATTATTTTTTTTTAATATCATGTAAAGGAGGAATGCTAGTAGAGACTGGTCAATTTTGCCTACTTATTATTGAAGTAGCTTAGCTAAGGGGTCCTTGAGCTACCTGGTGAAGTCACAAGTTGGCATGACAACAAGCTCAGAGAGTCTAGAAATAGGAGAAACTACATTCTGTTCAAATCACCAGAATGTATTTTGTTTGGTTTGCTTTAGTGACATGGATGTGAACCTTCTTTCTGCACAATATTTACCTGGCAGTTGCTAAAGTAATTCATGAGATGAGAGTCTGGAAGAAATGAGCTTTACCAGTGCAGCTGCTGCCAGTTACACCAGTACCTAGGGCCACATTGTTCACCATAACGCTGATGATCATTTGCAATATGCTCACTAGGTGGGCTGAAACCAGATGGCAACACTCTATCCTTGAGCTTTGACCGAATATTAAGCAATATCTGGAATGTAAATATTATTTTTTGCCATCCACTCCCCTCTAATCTAACATTTTTCTTCACCACCACACTACCTTTCTTTCTACCTCTGTGTAAAAAGAGCCCGTGGCGGTGGGGCCAGGCAAATTCAAATTTTGTATCACCTCCAAGAATTGTAAATAGAGATGTAAGTAATCACAGTTCATTAAAAAGGCTGATCTTGGTAAAATTTTGCCAAGTTTCTTTCTGCATAAGACCCTCTGTTGTGCTTGTATAATTTCCCAGAAGCTCAACAGCTAACAAAAGTATGTATTGGAAAGTGAAGCTATATTTTCTGCCATTGCTATTATTTATTCATGCTTCCTATTTTTGTTTTTACTTGTCTTTAAAAAATCGGGATTGGACTGCTACAATAACAGCAGTTGCTCCAGGCAAATTCAACTATTTCTAATTTTACCACAACAAAACATTTAATTCTAGACATTATAGTGTGTTGATCTATTGCTTTTTCTTGGACTTTTCTGGGAAAAGGGAGAAAAAAAAAATGCTTACTTGATTGTTTCTGAATTAAAGAAATATTTCTGTAAATTTTCAGATTAAACACGAATGGAAATTTACCTCAAAACTGACTGGAATGAAGAAAAAATCTCTCTCCTATAAAACCACATAATTCCGTATCAATTTTTACCCTTTCATTTTGTCAGTACAGTATATATGATAAATAAATATTTAAAAATAATGAAAAATGAGAAAAACTTTTCAATTTAAATTGTGGAAGCAAGGCAGTTTGCTTTTCTTCCAAATCAAAGTTTGGCATTTTGATTTGAGAAGAACTGCTTTTACTCTTTTTCCTTTTTTTTCCTTTCTTTTTATTTTTTTTGGTGATAAAAAAGTCAAAGTTTTCCAATCAGCTTTAAAATGTCATCTTTGATCTTGTCTGAGAGGCTAACATGCAGGGACTTCCCCATAAAGGACTCCACATCGCAAAAGAGAAAAAAAATGAAAGCTTTCCTTCTAAACTTAATTCTTTGTATCATGAAAGATTTCAGATTTGTTTTATTGCCTGTGCCTTCATAAAGGGTTAAGAGGTATTTCTCACAGTGATTGATACAATGGGAAGCCAGCAATAATTTGACATGAAACCTCAGACTACACTTAAATTGTTTGATTTTGTAACAGCAAACAAGAATTTTATTAACATCTTATCCCTTGCTGGCCCCAAGATAGCCTCTTATCAACACAATACAACACAGCAACGTCACAAAAGAGATTAGGACTGAAGACGATATAAAAAAATACTGTATCACTTGAAATGGCAAGGGAGTGAATGTAACAGTTCCTTTATGGGGAACCCAATCCATATTTATTATTTTTAATACTTAAAAAAGTCACAAATCTCTTGCCAAAATTATGCCTTTTCATTCTTTTTCAAATTCTTTCACTTTCAATACACTAGGCTGCCTTGGAGTAGCATGTCATTCTAAAGTAGAACTGGAAAAATAATTGGTGTAATGGCCATAACCTTGAAAACACTCTTGAATATATAAAAAAAAAGGGAAAAATTACTGAAAATCAGGAAGTCTAAGTTACTGCTGGGCTGTGGTTGCAGTAACTTTTCTGTACCAGTTTACAATTTTAAACTTACATGTAAAATTACCAGGAATTTTCAGTGATAGCATAAATTGTATGAACAATATGAACACTAACATTCACCTGAAAACATTCCCACAAAGATGTCATCTGAAATACACATATGCATATGAATGTGTTAGGGTTAGAGCAAGTTATTACAGAGAAAGTAGCAATGACTCCTATATTTAGGTTGTCTAACATATTCCATGTTGAAAAGCCTTCTGGCAGCCTTATTGGAGAACTAAAATACCACCATTCCTTGCAGTTAGACTGTGAAAGTTGGCACAGGAGTAGTTTTTCAGCTAAGGAGGTGTCTTTCATATGCCCTCCGGAGGTATCTTCAGATTTGGCAGAGTTATAAATTGATGGAAAATTATTTCCATCACTGACACTTTGTTTGTTTCTTTCTGTTATTATTGCCCATGGGCCACCCTAGCTTCTGTCATCCACACTCCACCTGGGTGACCAAAAAGATATATCTTTGTTTTTGCTTTCCTTAAGGAAAAGAAAACACTTTTCAGGTGAACTCGGTGGCAAACAAGCAGCATCCAACGTCAGACTTTTTTCTGTTTACTGGTGTTGTTTATTTTTGCTCTTTTCTGTGCTTACTACTGAGTGATGCCTCCCACTTCATCTGTGAGAAAAGCATACTGATGTCCAACAGGACAGGTTTGAGTCTGAAGGCTGCTACAGAGAACAGATTTTCTCACCATACAACCTTGATTCGTTCCACAGAGTCCCATGGGAAAAGTAGATTCTCTATTTTTTTTCATATTATTCTGTTTGTGTAATTAAATGATTATAGTAGTTTAAGTATTTTAAGCTTGCTAAGAACATACTAATTTTTGGTTTCATGGGAAAACTTAAATTCTGTATAGTCTGAATCCTGCGGACTCGGCTGATGCTGAATAGCATTCTTTTCATGTCTCTTTTGTTACATGTGCCATGGACATCAAAAACTATATCTTCATATGTGCATACACTGTGGCGTATAATATTTCTAGAGAAAGGACTTGGAGTTATAAGCTGGGTGTGCCAGTGACACAGACTGCTGTACTGTAGGGACACTCAGGTTAGCCATTTTGGCAAGAGGAGCTGGAACCTACTGAGATCCATGTTACCATTGCTGAGTGGCTAGCTAGCTTCATGCAAGTGCAAGTCTGTCTACACTACCTTTCAAACTCATTACATTTAGATTTTTTCTGAAAGCAACTTTTGGCCCCGCAGACCACAACGATCTGTCATGTCACTTACCAGCAGCAATACATAAACTGAATTGGAGTGCTAAATATTCCCATTGAGAAAATGGACAAAGATGTGGGAAAAAAAAAAAAAAAAAAAAAAAAAAAAAAAAAAAAAAAAGGAAAACAAAAAGAAAAAGAACTAATTAATTGCAGTGCTTTCTTTCTATCCCAGCTATTCAAAGTACTGTTTGAAATGCATATTGCTCTGTTAACAGAACCCAGCTCCACTCTCACACAGGCAAAACACAAATTACTTTTCAATTCATTTACTTGTTTGCCTTAATGAAAATTCTGTAGTCTTTTTTCATAAGTGCTGTGTCTTGTAAGTCAACATAACAAAGTTTTTTGTTGTGTTGTTTGTGTTTTTTTTTTAATGTCTGGCATGCACCAAAACAGTTCTGAACCACACATTTCACAAGGTTTTTGTGTACTTGATGTCCAGCTTTCTATTATTTCTGAATTTTGTTGAATTATTTTAAAGCTGAAGAATCTAATGTTAAATCTCCAGTGTAGCCAAATATTCAGTCTGAATGCTAATCCCTCGAGTAGGTTATGATATTTTAACCATGATAGGATGAATGGTAATGCCATATAAACTATTGGGATTAAGATGCATCAAATGCAAGAACATTTAAAGCTGAAAGAAGTTTTGATCCTTACTATAAAATATAATCCACATACATTTATGCCTCAGTAGTGCTGTTGTAGAGGCAGCAGAATTTGGCTTAAAGCACTGAAGTGAACCAGTGTATGATAAGATAAATGAGCATGGCCTCCTCTGAGCAACAGCTACTAAAATAGTTTGAATTCACCTGCACGTTTTTCACATAGGTCAACAAAATCTCTTACCTTCCCCATTCAGTTCTTTGAAGAGTTGCTAATAAAATTGTGAGTATGCCAATAGGAAAGAAAAGTAGAGGTGAGTGAGGCATCTCAAGCTTAATTATAAGGGATGGCCATGTGACATCGATAAATCTTGGTAGGAATTTTTGAAACTTGATATTTTTTCAAAGTGTAATGTAGTTTCAGCCTGGTTTCACTTTAGATTTTTCATTCACTTAAACCAGAAATGAAAGCTAAGTCTGAAAACAAGGGGGTTGAAAGTGGTCAGGAAACTGAAATGGCAGAAGTTTGCATGGCTCTGTTTAAATACTGAGAGACAATAGCTTACATTATGCAAAATTACAGTGCTTAAGTCAAAGCTAGTTTTGAATTTTAGGACCATAAAAAATCCCAGTGTGAAACCACAAACTTTTGCATTTTTTTCTCTTCCTTGCAACTTAAAAAATATCCAAGTGATCTAAACCACATTCTGTAAAAACAAGTTTCTCCCGTGCCGAGACCTTGTGTGCCAAGTTTCAGCACACAGAAAATTTTTATAGGCTGATATATTAACCTCTCAAAACAGGAACATGTAATGGAAACACTGTTAATCCCTTGACTATTGAGGCGTAATGAGGCATTAACCTACTAGCTCTCAAAAGCTTTAAGGGTCCAGTTTCTGATCTCATTTGTAGTGGTCCACACTTAGAGGAATTCCTTTACTTTCAAGTACTTTATGCACTCTCAAAAAATTGTTTTCTTTTGCAAAACCACTGTTCATGGGAGCAATCATGTACTTTACAAATGTGAAAACTAGTGACATTTTAGATTTATGAGTTATAGTGTGTCCCTGAAGGTAATTAAAAAGCTGTAGATAATTGTGATCATGTAGTGCTGTTTTATAGTATCATACAGACTTCAAGATTATGTACTAGCTGTGTTTGTAAGTGGTATCTGTCTCATTATCTTTCAGATCTTTACTATAGAGAAAAAAAAAAAAAAAAAAAGAAAAAAGAAAAAAGAAAAAAGAAAAAAGAAAAAAGAAAAAAGAAAAAAAGAAAAAAGAAAAAAGAAAAAAGAAAAAAGAAAAAAGAAAAAAGAAAAAAGAAAAAAGAAAAAAGAAAAAAAGAGAAGTGTGCCATCTTATCTCTAATATTTTCTCTATGGCATTACTGTTTTGAAAGAAGTTCATCACTAGAAAAAATATTTGCCAGCCCATAACCAAGTCATTAACATTCTAGTACAAGATTCCTGTTTTTAAACTGTGTTTAGTCTAGATTCTGATTCCAACACCACAAGAACATTCAAATGTAACAGATCTTAAAGGTAAATATCTTATGGAATTTTTTCAATATGAAATATTATGTGACTTAAAACTTATTATGTGACTATCCACTCAGTGACACCAGGCTGATGAGACCAGTGTAGAATGTCTAATCTAAGAATAAAGAATAATTAATTTAATAAATGGTAGTGTACTTAACACACAGACAATTGCTAACATACTCTAGGGCAAAAGTTGAAATACTTGATATGTATGTCATACATATGTCATGCATTTATTCCTGAGCACAGGGGCTGTCTTTGGGCTGCAATGAGGATGCGTGACTGATAGAGACATACGTATCTACTGTCGCCCCAGTGTAGCTAGCTCAGGTAACAGGGAACCAAAGCCTCAACAATACAAGTTTTAACCTCCAGAGTAAACCTGGTTTCCTGACAGTAGTGTAAGCTCATGGTGAAACTCATGCTATGATGTATTGATGTGTTGCTATTAAGTGTAGAACCACAAGTTAAGAACTTAAGACAGATATAGCATCTTCAGGAAGGTGAAGAATAGAAGCCTATTTTCTATCCGTCACTCAGAGATGCCTTTGTCTGCTTCTGATTCTTAAGAGAAACCGGCCTCCTAACTTGGCCACTCAGGTTTGGAGAAAAACTAAGGAAACTGAGTATCCTTATAACCTTTATTAAATTATGTCCCTTTAACCTAACAAGGTTAAAGGGACATAATTCAATGCCACTAAAAAGTTATTTTAAATTAGGTTTACTAGCATTTGTGACATGGTCATGTTTGTCCATGCGGGGAATCCAAGCATATAGAAAGATACAGACAATCCAACTGGCTCCAGCCTCACTTTGGACACCCTGCAGAATCTAGCTTAAGCCACAAAGGCACAATTCTTAAAAGAATCTGGCTTTTTTTTTTTTTTTTTTGGAAATATTCAGCCCCCTGTAGCTATATAATGGTATAGAATGACTTAACATGTTGCATTTGCACACAGTATATACACACTCCAGTCAGTGTGTGTGTATTGTATAGGCTACGTTATTACATGTGACATCTACAGAGTATGTATACATTTCAAAAAAAAAAAAAAAAAACTATTTCAGAGAGAGAGGATAGACATTCTCCCTTTCAAAACATGTTTGGTTAACATTTTCACACATGCATAAAAAGTTAGTCTTTAGAAAAATACATTGAAACAAGCTCTTTTCTGCAAACTATTGTTTTTGTGAATCAGACATTTCTGATTAAACGACATTCATTAAAATAAAACTCTGGCAAGTCACAATGCTAACCCAAACATCCCTTCAGTCAGATGACACACTAATACTCTGTGAAGAATTTCGACAGTGGGTCTTCCATTATTTTTACCAAGAATAACAGCAGATGCCCTATGCAATGAATTCCATTCCTAGGTGTGTTTATACATACACGCAGCTTCAGCAACAACTTAAACCCAAGCATTTAAGCAAGTGAATAACATATGTATATGCAAAGATGTGTCCAAACCCCCAAAATGTTTGAAAATTTATAGCCTTACCCCTGTTGCCCTCCAGAGAACCACTGACCACCTCACAAAGTGTTCAATCCTACAAATAAGTCGTTATTGCTGAGCCTGTGCTGCGATTTTAAAACAGGTAGCTGGAAATTAAACAAGGGTTAGAGGCTAGATGAGAGCTCTGTGAACTACGTTTGGATTTAGCTACCCAAATTCAATCTTATACCCCTAAATTCTGCTGTGTCCAACTTCCATGGCCAAAGTACATCATAGTACAGCAGGAGATTTTTATCATCTAATCCTCCCAACATGCCTCAAAACCTGGACTCCTGCTCTCCCTCTTTCATTTTCATGGAAAAAAGCAGGATGAAGGATGGCACACACCAGGATTTTACCCTGTTGTGTTGACATGCTATGATGGCAAAGTGTGGAATTCTCAGCTTCTATACATTTTGAATTGGTATAAGCTTCAGTCTCAAACCCTATGGACAACCTTAAGGAAGGGTCATGCCATACCAGCTCTCCAGGGAAAAAAATACATTTCCCAGGATTTTTATGTAGCAGCTGGCACATTTGGGGCACTACTGTAAAATAAATAATAACCTTTCATAAACTGAGGTTGACACCCTGCTCAAAGCTCAAACTATTAAGCATTTAGCTTTGCTTTTGCCTCAGAGGCAGAAATAAAGAGTGACATATCCCACATGGCTAAAATTCCTTGGCCTTTCTCTCAGTCACATTAACATTATTAAAAACATGCAAACTTTTTTTTCTTCACTGTTGTTGTTTTGGTCTTTGCATTGTTATTTTGTTTGTTTCCTTATTCTACTCCAATTCTACTCCAAGCCATTGTTTTCACTTATTACCCCTGCCACGAACAATAACCGATGAAGCAGCAAAAATCCTGTGCAATTGTTTTGAGAGCAGCAGTAGTCCTGTTGTGCTGCCAACACTTCAGCCCAGCATACCACTTCAGCATGCATGTTTACCAAAAACAGGCTGTGATAGCTCAGATCTGTGTCTCCTGGCTTGAAAACCTGGGGAAACTCAAAGTTAAAAAGGAACACGTGTGGGCACAGGTCATCATTTCTGCAAGTGCCTTCTAGAGGGGGGCTCAGCACTGGGCTGTAGGCAGCACATGGCTCCCTGGGTGACTGTACTCTGCCAGGTCCTGGGCAGATGTACACACAGGACACAATTTAAGGCATTTACTCTTAAAGCTCTTTGTGGGACAGATCAAAATACCCATTTTATTCTGGAAATTATCATATAAAGAAAAAAAAATGTTATTGTTCTCATTAGCATACTCATATATAACTAATTAGTTGTTATATTCAAAGTTAATTGGCAGTAGAAAGATCTCCGTTCCAGGTAGTAACTGCCTAAAACTTACTCTCAACAGCACTGAAGGTCTTTCAACCCAGGACTTGGGCTACCAGTTCCCTCTCAGTAATTGTTTTTCACCGCTTTATTAGAATGTATCAATCCTTTCCAAGGGATATCCACATATTCACGTCATATACATATACACATATACACAAGCAGACAAGGTCTTCACATTAAAATCTGCAACCCATTTCATATAAGCATAAATGTGTTTACTGTAAAGTTGCTTGCAAGTTCTTTATTCGCTTCTAAATATTTCACAACCCTGAGAATGTTGCTAATAAAATTCTCGTGTTCGAAGCATGATGGACTTTGTATAAACTTAAAACAAGGAGGAAAATGATTTAGAAAAATTTTACTCATCCTGAATGAACAATGCACTTTTTCTTCAGAACTTAGAAGGAACATATAAGGCACAAAATATATTTCAACATTTTAATTTAAGGTTTACAGTAAAGAAAAAACTGCAACTAAAACAAAACAATCCTTTTCTCTTGTTCTCTGAAATAAGAAGCATTCATAATGAAGATACAAGGACCTGGAAAAAAAAAAAAAAAAAAAAAAAAAAAAGATATATTGATTAGATTAGATTAGATAAGCATGAACAGCAACAGAGATCAGACTTGAAACTAGTACACATATCAGCTATGGAGAGCTATTTTTATCATTTTTGATTTATACTCAGTGATGAGACTCAATTATGAGAAGTGGAAATATCAATTAAGTGAGAGAAAAGTTTTATTAATGGGACAATAATGTTTTTCTTCCTGCTTGAGTTGTCCGCTTGTTTTCAGACAGAGCAAAGCATCTTTTGTATTTTATGGAGAAATTAGGATCTCTGGATGGCTTTCCCCTGCACACCACCGTGATCTCAGTACTGCTCCCCCTCTCAGTGCAGAACTGTCAGAAGGACAGGGGTGCACCTTCCCCAGCTCACCCGCCCTTCCCACAGCCTGGCGCAGGTGGGGAGCGCAGCTCACCGAGGGCAGACCCAGGCAGCTCGCCCCACTGCCCTCTCCTCTCTGCCACGGGAGCATCAAGCTGGGAGCCCACCAGGGAGTTCAGCCATAAATATCTTCTAGTTATAGTGAACACAGCGTCGCAAGGCTGTGTTGTTTTTTCCTTTTTTTTTTTTTCAGTTTTACATTTTAGACAGTTTACGCTTCCACTCTCAAAACAGATTTTATCCTAATAAAGGCTTTTATTACTATTATTCACCTGTCATTACACAGCATTAGACAATTATGTAGCATAGCCTGACTTTCAGAGTGAGGAACATTCCCATTTGCTTTCAAATGGGAATGGGAAGACAACATAAACAAAACATTTCATTAAAATATAGAGCTGCAGCTTTATTTATTAAAAAAAATAAATAAATAAATTTAAAAAAAAAAAAAAAAATTAAGCATTGCCAAGACTGCCACCTACGCTTAAAAAAAACTTTGCTATGAAAACTCACTGGCACGAGCAAAAGGGAAAAAAAAAAAAAATCTATGGGCATGAAACAGTCTTCAGTCACCGTTTGATTGCCAGGCGATTGACAAAATAATTTGTACCCGTCGATTTTCATGAAGGAAATTTTTACAATGGATTTGCCAAGCAGATTTTTAATTTTAATCAGTAATGAAAAAATGACAACATGGATCACAACAAGACATCAGCCGTTAAATGGGCTTTCGCGATTGCTGTCAGGACGACTCCATTAGGCAGCCATACCTTTGTGGGCATCAATCATGCTCTTCAAACTCTTGTACATCTTCGAGATTTAATTAGACATTTAAGTTCTTTACTAGCAATTTGCAAAACTGTCACTTACTAAAAGTGCAAGACACCAAAAAAAAAAAAAATTAAGAGTGAGTGAGATATTTCTTCTGAGCCCTAAGAGAGTTTTTTCCTCATTTCTGGGGGCAGTTTTAAAGTCACTGAGACCCTTTGCTGAATCTAGCCATTGCCTTTGAAGGCTAATTGCTCCCGAGACTGAAACTGAGCACAGAATAGCATCAGACATGGCTGCAAGCTGTCTTAAACCACCATGCTATGGTACAGAAAAGCTGGAAAGGGAGGGTGGATTTGTGTCTGTATGTGTGGAGACAGCAGTAAGAAACACTTTCTCAATTTTCTGGGGGAACAGTAACTTCTGGGTTGAAAACAGCTAATAAACGTCTGAAATCACTTTTCTCTAAAGCATGAACAAAATCAGTCCTCATATTATTTGTGAGGGAGATGCAAGCCACAGTGCTGAGCAGCCGAGCAGCATGCTGGCAGCTCCTGCATGCACAGAGAAACCCTTCACCACCTTCCTCACTGGCTGCTCTTCCCAGTCCCTATGCTTCCCAGTGGAGGTATCACATTGCTGGGAATGGCTTTCCTGCTCATTTGCAGACACTGGGACAGTCCTGGAGCAAAGAAGGGAACTTTCTAATACTTTCAGGGCAGTTTGCTGCTTTTGCTACTTCACCAAACATGCCTTTGCAGGTTTTTGTGAGAGGCTGATGAAGGAAAGGTGCTAGCTGAGAAGGTTTTAGGTTTGGGTAAGTATCTATTTTCCTCTAGATTTCCAAAAGCAAAGGCTGTAGTCTCCTTTAAATGAACTTTGGCATACTACCTAGCATTAGAGAGATAAATATAAAAGGTGGATTGTGAAAATGCTGTTACTCACCAGTGAAAAATTTGCCCTGGGCAAAGATGTAGAGTGGAGAGTTATTTTCAGGCTAAAGTGTTTTGTTGTTTTTGTTTTTCTGTTGTTTTTTTTGTTTTTGTTTTTGGTTTTTTTTTTTTAGGGGGGGGGGGTTAATGGGATTTTTTTTCCCTTTGGTGGTGAATCGAGGGGGCAGGGATGCTCAGCTTTCCTACAGACCTTCAGCACAATGAGTAGGCACATCAAACTCCAGCCATTAGCACATTAGAGCTACTTATTAGTCACCAGTCTGAACTGATACAGAAACATTTTCGTATTTTGCAATTATGCCCTCACAAAGATTACCTGTTCTCACCTGCATAAGCTCCTCAGTGCTTTACAGAAGGAGACAGATGACTCTGTGTCTTATTATTCAGGCAAAATTAGCTCCTTGCATTCCCAAGCAACCACAAGCATTGTCATGGCAATTTTCATGACTCTCCTGGGTAAATATAGTACCCATTTCACATCAGCGAGAGGGTGAGCTGTGGCAGGGTGGTAAAATGGAGGCTGTCATATTTTTAGGAGCATGAGGGTAGCCAGGCCAGAGTCAACAGGGTTGAGCTTCACTCCTCCAGGCCCAGCTGTGCTGGGGCCATGGAGACCATAGGTAAGCACAGGCTGGCAGAGCAGCTCTTTGTGACACCTTTTCTGTGTCCATTCCTCTGCCCCCTAGCCCTTTTCAGCAGAGTAAACACCCCATGTCTAGCAAATTAAGGGAGACCCAGAGGTTGTGAAGAAACTGAGGAAAGAGGCAGAACTGAGCAAGTGGAAAACCCTAACCAGTACCTGCAGCATCAAAAAGCCTTGGGGGATTTGCACTTTGTGGCCCCCACCAGTTCTTTAAGGCATTATCAACAAAATGCTTTGATTATGCATCGGTGCCTAGGTGTTTCTGAACCAGGGAGCATGCGGGCAATGTGTCCTTTTACCTGCCCTGGCACACGGTGATACACAGCACACCACCAGCCCCACCACAGAAATCAACAGCAACACATTGTAGCCCTTTTCACCCTCCACAAGCTTCCAAAGTTCATAGCTAGTTAACCTCTACAATGCAGCTATGAGTCAGCTGATTGGTAATAATATCAATATAAATGGCTTTTCATGTGAGAATATTGAGACAGCAAGAAACATGCTAGAGACTAGACATCAAGTGCTGCTTCATGAAGTTTGACTCCATCTCTTTGAAGTTCTTATAAACTTCTTTCCCTTAAATATATATATATATTTAAATAAATATATGCATGCATGTGTGTTTATAAAAAGTCTTTTTCTCTCCTTTTACTTATATACATACATACACATATACATATATTGCAAAAGTACACACCCTTTGTCTTAAAACTTCCTTTCTCAAGCCCTGCTCAGGAAAAGTTTCCACTGACTCAATGGGTGGTTCACTTAAGTAAGGCTTAAGCAAAGTCCGTGGGATTTGGCCACCTCAGTGTTGTGACAAGAGAATACAGACCTCCTGCTTCTTGGTGCTGGGCCAGCAGGGTGGAATGCAGAAGGCCTAGGCACAGGTTGTGAATCAGCCCCTTCTCACCAGCCACAGTTTTCAGCAGGGAGCCCTCCCACCCCTCAAAATGTCCCACTGCCCAGGACACACTAACAGCCCCACCTGTGGGGCAGCTCCCCCAAGCTCTCCCACACCCATGAGCTCCCCAGGGGCTTTTCTTTCAGTTTGCGTAAATCACCAGTTTTTCAGGCCATTAGTATTTTTTAAAGCTGTTCTGGATCTTCAGAGTGAAGCACTCTGTCCTACAGTGTGACATAAATCAGACTTCTTTCTGAATCACCATGTGAACTGTATATTTCAGGCTGTTTAAATCCTGTCCTTCCAACTTTGGGCACCTCCACACTTCTGTGTCCTCATGTTGTACAGCCAGTTCAGATAGCAATGAGGCAGACACAAAGGAAGAAAAGGCAATAGCTTTTGTCAAAGATGCCCTTACAGATTCAACATGTCACTGACTGTTGTCATAAGAATGTCACTGATTTCATAATACAAAAATGTTTGTGGCTATCCTGAAGGAAAAAATGTGTAAGTCAACCTGACGCCTAGGATAAGACCTTGGCTTGGAAATTGCTTTCCTGACTACAAATTTCTTGTCTGTTGAAAAATAAAAATAAATAAATAAATAACAGCTTGATCTTGGAATAATCCATTTAAATAGAAATTGTCAATGCTGATAAAGACAAAGCTTGTTTGAGCTCTTTTTTTTCAGAGTATCTGATACAAAACTCATTGAAGATAATAGTTGTGTTTTTTTTCCATTGGTTTGGATGGACTTCATTCATTCAGCTCTTATCTCCTTGAAACACTATTTGTATTTGTATTGCAGATATCTGTATTGTTTTTACTTTAACGTTTCAATCTTTTAAAAAACGGGCTTGTGCAGTAAAATTTTAGTCCTTCCTTGTGGATTTTGCCATTTACTTTACTAATACAACAAAAAGCTCATCCTTGGATTCCAGCAGTTTTTAATAAATCTACAATATCAGGTCAGCTTTATTTTCCTGAGTGATGAGTGTAAACTAAACATTAAAGATAAAAGATCTTATCTAGGCCAATGTTTAGCCACATCCAGATCAAGGAAAATCTAAAATTATTCAATAGATCTAAACTTTAGTTTTACTCAGAGTCTCAGTGTAGATGGTGGTTAGTGACTTCCACACATGAAGTGGATGAAGTGGCTCATCCCATCTACAGAGTGGCAATTATATTCATTTCAGTAAAGTCATGATCACATGAATGTTAGCTCTGTGTAAACTGTTCCAAGACAAACTTTGCTTCCTTTAGGATATTGGTGATAAATCAAAGCCCAGCAGAGGTGAGTTGCAAATTTATATTGGATTCATTAACAGATTTGTTTTTGTTAGTTAATTCAGTCTATGAGTGAATGAGCTATCCAGTCACTTAACAGAACCCCACACCTCTAGATTAAAAATACTATTACATTCAGTTAAAGCTCTCTGATTACTACTAGTTAATTTCTAATGAGGCTGGGCTGTAATTTGCAGGTTTGCTTCAAGTCCAACTTCCTCCATCTTCAAAGCCAAGTGCTACATCAAATAAGCCTCAGAATTCCCATTTAATTTTGATTTCCGCTTAAGTCCTTGACTATCTGCCACTGCTCCCACCCATTCCCACAGCTATATTTATATACACAGACACTCTTGTGCTCCAGTGTCATTGGTAGAATAAAGGTCTTTAGCTAAAAAGGGCCATGTAGAATGGCTATGTTAGAATTCATCCTTTCCCACAGGCTCTCCTGAAGTTTCCATTCCTGTAAACCTAAAACCAGAAGAAAAAAAGGAATGTAAATGTGAAAAGGAAGTGTTAAAGACTCTGGAACATGCAAAAAAATCCATGGCTTGGCGTTCAGAAAAACACATATCACTAAGTTTCCTGAAGCTTCTGGCAAAACCAAAATCCATGACAGCATGAGAATCCATATGCAAAATATAGGTCCAGATCCATGGGGAATGTTATTCAGCAGGGCCCTGCTGCTTACATCAGCCTCATCTGGCCCATGATGATTTGTCTGATTTTTTTCTGTTGTTGTTGTTTTTTGTTTTTTGAGGGGCGGGAGGGTGCTTGGAGAGAATAAGTAGCTTTTGTATCCAGGACCATTCGGCATGTTTTCTTTCTCATATTCTTTTTCTCTGGTTATCTGACTCACTACCAAAACAAATAAACTAAAATAACCCTACACACATGTCTATTGTACCCTATCCACAAAGGATTCTGTTATTACATATGCAGAAGCGGAACTTCTAGAAAATAAAACACGAAACAGTTTGAGTCTCTAAGGCCAATTACAACTACTCTGATTTAAAAGGATTATAGAAAAGCAGGCTCTGTGCAATAATTTCCAGTCTAATTACAATTTACAAAGAATCTTCATTGTTGTCAAAAATATTTAATGTGCCTTGGCATTTAGCAAATAATCTAATTCAAAATTTTTTTTTGGTCACACAACATGATCGCACACAATTCTCCAAACTGTTTACAGTGAGCAAAATTATCCTAGCAGCTAGATAGTTAGATTCTTCTGAATTGGTAATCAAACATGATTGTGATTGCACTGAATTTTTAGTACTGTCACAAGTGTACACTTACTAATTGCACAGTGATGAGAATAGCTACAAAACCCAAAACTTTATGAATAAAATTCACCATGAGAAAGACAGAAAGAGAGAATGACCAGTCTTTAGTACAATTATTTGCTGTCTAATAGAGGTCAGAACCCCAATACAGTTTAACAATATAACAGGCATACACCTAAATGGATATGTCAGTTTTTACAGTATTAAATTATTTAGCAGTAATTACCCCAGCATGTGGATACTATAAATGTAGGTCTTATAAGTATGAGAAAATAGTCTGCTTTGTTCATTTAAATTGATGGTTTGGCGGCCAGCTATAAAAGTACCAACAGTTGCCAGTATTCTATATTGTGTGCAATCAAGTAGATAGAGACAATTTTTGGTGGACAAAAATTTAAAATAAAGCTTAGGACTAATGATAAAGGTATGTAAAAAAAAAGAGGTGAAGAGCTCTCTCTTTTCACAGAACTGGAAAAGTGTAACTGGACCAATGCAATGGGATTGAAGACATGTTTCTCTGTATAGCCAGAGACTCTACATTTTGGTGCCAGAAGAGCCCATGATGAGTCTAACAATCCATTCTATATTGCTTTTTTTTCTACAGAGATTTCCAATACAGCTGAGAGTTATGACAATAAGTTTTAGAGGTGAAAGGTCTGACTAGTTTGTAGAAAATAACAATACCATCTATTGTTACATGCTGCTAACCTTGATTCAAAGACCAACAGAAGAAAAGCTCCATCGACCAAATGCCAGCAACAGAGCCATCCACATTTCAATGAATATACAGGATGCAAGACTTGTATTTGTAGCAAGGTCCTTTGGTTTCTCTAGCAAACTCTCAAATTTGCAACAGCTTCCTTCAGTGTCTTCATACTGAGATTTTAATTAATTAAATATAAATCTGAATGATACAGCTATTAAAGAGGCATCTGCCTTGTTTACTTTGACGCTAAAGTCTCACCCTGAACAGTATGGAATGTATTTTGACATAACAAGATAAGTATTTTATGAGTTATTTCCCTTAAGAAGATGAGTAGTGGAATAATGTGAATTCAGCTGATTCAACAAGGTCCTGTATTCTTAAGTAAGAATGTATTTGAACGTTCGTCTTCACATTAGAGAGCTACTGGCATTTAGGAAGAATTTCAAAATTCACATTGCTCAGCAATTATTCCAGACTGTCATCAGATTCAGGAAAATGGCACTGCATCATTTTATACTAAACATGATTTCACTAACATGAAGGAGACTTGATACATTCTCTGATAAATTCCAGGTGTGTGAGATAGGATTAATATGAGAAGGAGAAGGAGAAGGAGAAGGAGAAGGAGAAGGAGAAGGAGAAGGAGAAGGAGAAGGAGAAGGAGAAGGAGAAGGAGAAGGAGAAGGAGAAGGAGAAGGATGGAGGGGGAGGAGAAGGAAGGAGGGGGAGGGGGGGGAGGGGGAGGGGGAGGGGGAGAGGAGAGGAGAGGAGAGGAGAGGAGAGGAGAGGAGAGGAGAGGAGAGGAGAGGAGAGGAGAGGAGAGGAGAGGAGAGGAGAGGAGAGGAGAGGAGAGGAGAGGAGAGGAGAGGAGAGGAGAGGAGAGGAGAGGAGAGGAGAGGAGAGGAGAGGAGAGGAGAGGAGAGGAGAGGAGAGGAGAGGAGAGGAGAGGAGAGGAGAGGAGAGGAGAGGAGAGGAGAGGAGAGGAGAGGAGAGGAGAGGAGAGGAGAGGAGAGTTGCTATGTTGTTCAGTCAAATGAATGGCAAGTGTCTGTAGGCAAATAGGTAAAAATAGTTATTTCACAGCAGACTGGAAAATACAGAACTTTAGTCCAGTAGTTTTGTCATATCAGAGAAATTGTTCTCTGACTTAGTATCATGATATCTGCATATATCACAAAACTTCTGCATATCAATTGTGTTGCAGATGCTAAATCATACAGGATAATTTTATAACCCGCACAGATCCATTCAGTGTATGGGTATGGGATACATGTTTAACCTTTTTTTTTTTTTTAATGATAAACATAAAATAGATCGCAGGCATTTTGTTGTTATGACAATTTGGCATCTTCTGAGCAAATGTATTTGCTTACTATATATACATCTTCAAGCTGTCAAGTAATTGGACAACCGTTGCCCTCTCCTCATATTACAAGTTTGATTAAAATGGCAGAGGCCAGATGCCCAGCTCACTCACAGATTCTTTAATTAGAGGGTCTCCTGAACCTCTAAACCTCTTGAATAAAAAAAAGAGCAATTAACACTTTTTCAGGGCACCCTTCGTCCATCTGTCACAGCACAGGTGAAAAAAAGAAGAGAAAGAGAGAAAGGGAAAGAGGGAAAGAGAGAGAGAAAGAGAGAAGGAAGGAAGGAAGGAAGGAAGGAAGGAAGGAAGGAAGGAAGGAAGGAAGGAAGGAAGGAAGGAAGGAAGGAAGGAAGGAAGGAAGGAAGGAAGGAAGGAAGGAAGGAAGGAAGGAAGGAAGGAAGGAAGGAAGGAAGGAAAGAAAGAAAGAAAGAAAGAAAGAAAGAAAGAGAGAAAGAGAGAAAGAAGGAAAGAAAGAAGGAAAGAAGGAAGGAAGGAAGGAAGGAAGGAAGGAAGGAAGGAAGGAAGGAAGGAAGGAAGGAAGGAAGGAAGGAAGGAAGGAAGGAAAGAAAGAAAGAAAGAAAGAAAGAAAGAAAGAAAGAAAGAAAGAAAGAAAGAAAGAAAGAAAGAAAGAAAGAAAGAAAGAAAGAAAGAAAGAAAGAAAGAAAGAAAGAAAGAAAGAAAGAAAGAAAGAAAGAAAGAAAGAAAGGAAGAAAGGAAGAAAGAGAGAGAGAGAGAGAGAAAGAGAGAAAGAGAGAAAGAGAGAAAGAGGAAGGAAGGAAGGAAGGAAGGAAGGAAGGAAGGAAGGAAGGAAGGAAGGAAGGAAGGAAGGAAGGAAGGAAGGAAGGAAGGAAGGAAGGAAGGAAGGAAGGAAGGAAGGAAGGAAGGAAGGAAGGAAGGAAGGAAGGAAGAAGGAAAGAGATTATAACAAAGCTTTTCTCCAGAAAACACTGGACTCTGCTCCTCCAGCTAGCCCATCAGAAGCATCCCTCCCTCCTCCTGAAGAAGATGAAAAGCCTCTAGGTTTTCAAATATGCTAACTGCACAATAAATCGTCCTAGGGAGAAAAATCATGCAGAAGCTACACAGACGGGCACAACATGTCTTTAATCACACTCATTTCCGTCAGGCAAAAAAAGCCTTACAAAGCTTGGTTGGTTAAATGCAAGGGCTTGACATGTGAGGACATCCTCTTCCAACCCCCATGTGCCCCCGCCCCCCCCACCCCCCAGCCATCCATGGTATCAAATGAGATCTGTTATCAGCCTTAGTTAGATCATAATGAAATAATTGCAGGATTCATCTCAGGGTGACTGCAGTGTAGTGAGGTGAATTAATTTTCCCACCACAGCAGGGCATGTCAGATCTGGCCACGACACGAGCAGGTCAAGCCATTATTTCTTGTGGGTGTGTGAAAATGATTGACTAGATTTCAGCACTTTGGGAGAATTTGTGGAAGAAAAACAAAGGTGCACCTCAGACGTGCTTTATCCTTTAAAAGTCAGGCAAAAAAAAAAATGAAAGTAAAACAGTTCAAAATTAACACAGAACCTTTTTCTTCAGATTGTTCTAAAAACTCTCATGCAACTTCAGGAATTTCATTAGGCATCTGTAAAATATGCATTTCGATACACTCAATGGAGGATGCTGGGTCTTTTTGTTTCATTTGTTTTGTTTTGTGTGTTATAATAAGTTTATGGCTTAAAGGTTAGCAATATGCAGTTTCTAATGATCAATATCACAATTTCCACTACAGTAAGTAGGATCTCTATATTAAATACAAAACATTCAGAGATATTTTGGATCCAAAACCTTTGAAAATCTGTATTGAAAGCCAACCAGCATATTATGTGCTCAGTAAAGTGAACCAAATACCTGTTTTTCCCCAACCATTTGGGTGTAGGGACCATTGTGAATTTCAAAATTTCCTGCATTCTTGTAGGATATGAAAATTGCTGCTTATATGAATTTTTGTAAAAGCAAACCTCTTTTTACTTTAAAAGAGCTACTCATAATCAGAACTCACATAAACCTTAGAAAGCAAAGCCACCTTGCAATTCTGAATTCTCTCTTAAGAACAAAATATATGAAAGAAAAATAAAATTTCTATAATTTCTATGAAGGTCTTTCTACTACTGTTGTTCTACCATATCAAATATTTATATGCTGTTAATTTAATATTTGCATTCACCAGCAATAGAAGAAAAATGTGGAGCCCACTACTATAGTGCTATGTTATTTGGTAATTTTTTATTTATTTTTTTTAAGTAAAGAAACATCAGAATTGCATGGCTGTGTCGTACAATTTTTCCAAGACAGATGTTGTGAAGAAATCATCTTCAATGAAGCCATCCTCAGAATCTACTTCAATTCAGAAATCCTCTGGCAGTTTCCATTGAAGCCATGAAGAGGAAACACAATGTCTTGTCTCAAGAAATGGAAAATACTTGTTGAAAAAGTTCACCAGCTCTTGCAAGCTACTAGAAACGATTGGAAAGATGAGTACTTGGAGACCAGTGGAATCTTATAGGGGAATTAAATTAGGTAATTGAGCAGTATGAATTTAATGTAAAACACTTAAGGTTGAAGTAACTACTAAGAACCAGCATTATGAAGAAAACACACCTGTACTATAAACCTTAGGGTTTCCCCTCATTTTCTTCTTGAATCTAGAGTTAATGAGAAACAGAGTCTCAGTTATGTTCTGCATTCATTTCCCATTGGTGAATGGAGGGGAGAGATTTACTTTTAGACGTGACTTTGCTAATTCTTTGCTGTTTCCTTTTTTTTTTTTTTTTCCTATATTATTTAGAAAATGTTAAGGAGATAAAGGAATGGAGCACTGTTCAGACTTCTCATGTTAAACAGAAATGAGAAGAGAAGAAAAAATTGTGTAAACACCTATATAAACCCAAAGCTGTGCTTTCTCAATTACAGAGGAGGCAGAAACACTGCTAAAATACCCCTAGAAATTATTTACCTATCTTTTTTTTTTTTTTTAGCAACTTTCCAGTTCCAGTCACCTCAGAGGCTCCAGTGCAACCTCCTGACAAGCTGAGTGAGAACAATGTGATTATTTAGCATCAAGAGAATACTAAACCTAATACTACAGCACCTCAGCTGGAAAAAGAAAAAAAAATATTTATATATATATATATATATATATATATATATATATATATATACACACATTACATACTTCATAAGGTACGAATATCCACTTATCCCAATAGATGGACTACAACAGGGGGTACCAACAACTCTTACATTTCAAAGAAAAGGGAAAAGTGGACAGTGAAAAATGAGACCATCGGACTCTTCAGGGCCAGTTTGTTTTTAGCTCGTTTTTACCCCTGATGCATTCAAACTGCATAATTAGAGACAACAACCATTAATTCCTCATACAAAATTTTGTGTAAAACCACTTGTAGAAAGTATTCTTTCTCTGTAGCAACTTTATGTTCTGGTCATTTTATATATCTGTATCTGCAATATATAGATATGTATATATCTATATATATAGATATAGATATAGATATATTTCTCTCTTAGGTCCTCACACTGATGAGCCTGTCTGTCTGTCTTGTTAACCCCTGGGCTGCCACTATCAGGGAAACTTTTCTGCTACTGAGCACATTTTGGGGACAGAGGAAAATGTCCTGGCCAAATGTTGGCCCCAAGCACTGTGAGGAGTCTATGGAATATTTTCAGCACATCTCTGTTTCAGCAAAGGGATAGGAGGAATATGTAGGAAGGTGGAATTTTCTTGAGTGAGAAGAAATGAGAAATACTCCTTCAGATGCCCATGTTGATATGTCTCTCAGCAACACAGAGGCTGCCTGAGCCATTTTTTTCCAAAGGCAGCCCAAACCTGGAGAAGCAGAGAGTGGCCATCTCCCCATTCATTGTCCTTTACTAACCATCTCAAGCCATATTCCTCTGCTCTGCTTTCATCTGTTTCCTTTTGACCCTGCCCATGGGATAGAAACCTCCCCTACCTCAACAATCTGCTGACATAGCACACTACCAAAAAGCTGTTCTCCAGGGTGTGCACCTGTGTTTTATCACAACTCATTGTCTTCCACACTACTCCCTCCCACTGCCAATGTCTGATACACTGAATTTCCTCAGTCTGCAGCTGCAGGACCCTCCTGGCAGAGACCTCATCTTTTTGGGTGTTTGCAAAGTGCTGCTCCTTTCACAGGAGTTAAGCCCACTGTTCTTCCATCTCTTCAACAGCACAGAGCTGTGCTCTCTCTGACATAAAATCGAGCTTTATAAAGGCATTCATAGTCTAGTGGATCTTGAAGCTCCAGTAGCAGCAATGCAATGCATTCTATAAATGGCATGAATGCTGATTGGTAATATTGCACATTAATTGGCAATATCTGTACTCAGCAGGTTCACGAAATATATGTTATATCACACTAACTAGTTACATAGCTGTGAGAGTAGGTATTAACTATTTGCAGAATAAATGTGTGCTCGTTTGAAGGAAGCATGTGAATTTAGTAATTTCATTTAATTAGCCTCTACGGCCTGTCAAAATCAGGAAACTGAAGAAAGCATCCATCCAATGTGACATACTGTCAAAACCAGGCAAAGCAAGTATTGTCTCCCCCGCTGTACTGTTCCCTCAGAAACATCCCCTTGAGATAATCATTTTAGCAGTATCAAACTCTTGGCAACCCTGACCTGATCCAAAGCTCACAAAAAGCAACAGACCTTCCACAGCCCACCCGTTTCTGAGGGCGTCATGTTGCCCCTTTGGTCTTAGAAGTTACAGAGGATTCAGTTCCCTCCAGGACCAGTCACAGAAAACAGTGTCACAATGCAGTGACCTTGATTTTTTTATGCTTTTGCTTTTTTTCACCTGATCTCCTTCTATGACAGAGTGATGCGCTGGGTGGATGAGGGAAAGGCTGTGGATGTGGTCTACCTTGACTTCAGCAAGGCTTTTGACACCATCTCCCACAGCATTCTCCTCAAGAAACTGGCTGCTCTTGGCTTGGACTGGCGCACGCTTCGTTGGGTTAGAAACTGGCTGGATAGCCGGGCCCAAAGAGTCGTGGTGAATGGAGCCAAGTCCAGTTGGAGGCCAGTCACTAGTGGCGTCCCCCAGGGCTCGGTGCTGGGGCCGGTCCTCTTTAATATCTTCATCGATGATCTGGACGAGGGCATCGAGTGCACCCTCAGTAAGTTTGCAGATGACACCAAGTTAGGTGCGTGTGTCGATCTGCTTGAGGGTAGGAAAGCTCTGCAGGAGGATCTGGATAGGCTGCACCGATGGGCTGAGGTCAACTGTATGAAGTTCAACAAGGCCAAGTGCCGGGTCCTGTACCTGGGGCGCAATAACCCCAAGCAGAGCTACAGGCTGGGAGAGAAATGGTTGGAGAGCTGCCAGGCAGAGAAGGACCTGGGAGTGATGGTGGATAGTCGGCTGTATATGAGCCAGCAGTGTGCTCAGGTGGCCAAGAAGGCCAACGGCATCCTGGCTTGTATCAGGAACAGTGTGACCAGCAGGGCTAGGGAGGTGATCGTCCCCCTGTACTCAGCTCTGGTGAGGCCGCACCTCGAGTACTGTGTTCTGTTTTGGGCCCCTCGCTACAAGAAGGACATCGAGGTGCTTGAGCGGGTGCAGAGAAGGGCGACGAAGCTGGTGAGGGGCCTGGAGAACAAGTCCTATGAGGAGCGGCTGAGGGAGCTGGGCTTGTTCAGCCTGGAGAAGAGGAGGCTCAGGGGTGACCTTATCGCTCTTTTTAGGTACCTCAAGGGAGGCTGTAGCGAGGTGGGGGTTGGCCTGTTCTCCCACGTGCCTGGTGACAGGACGAGGGGGAATGGGCTTAAGTTGAGCCAGGGGAGTTTTAGGTTAGATGTTAGGAAGAACTTCTTCACTGAAAGGGTTGTGAGGCACTGGAACAGGCTGCCCAGGGAAGTGGTGGAGTCACCATCCCTGGAAGTCTTCAAAAGACATTTAGATGTAGAGCTTAGGGATATGGTTTAGTGGAGGGCTGTTAGCGTTAGGTTGGAGGTTGGACTCGATGACCTTGAGGTCTCTTCCAACCTAGAAAATTCTGTGATTCTGTGATTCCTTGAACACAAGGGGAACACAAAACAGCAGTTTCCATACCATGAACTGACCACAGAGCTCTGTGTCTGGACTCCTCCATCCTGCTCCTGCCACCCTGGACAAGCCCAGAACTGCTCCTCCTGGATCTCAGGTGGCTTTGCTGCTGCCAGATACTCCTGTCTCCTGTGTGCCACCAAGGCGATCCCCCTGCCGACCTGCTCAGCTCTGACCTGCCATGTGCTGTCTGAAATCCCTACATTGTCTCTGTCTGCTGTGTTCTTCATGTTTCAAGAAGCTCAATTGCTTCTTCAGAGCCTGAAAAGGAGTGTTTGGCAAACCCGCTGATTTTAATGAGATCTATTATTGTCTTTGGATCAAAGGCTCACTTGATGGCAGCTATTAGCACCTCTCACCATAACAGTAATTTAAAGGTGACCACAGGCATCTTCTGTTTACTCCTTAACAGCACCCCCTCTTTCTTCCTCCCAGACTGGAGAGGACTGAGGTTACATACTTGACCAAGAATGAACCTGGTCTGTGTCTTATTGTCAACAAAGGTGTAGGAGGGAAAAGAGGGAATCTCGGTATTATAATCCACACCATTTCCTTGCAAATTCAGCTGGGATAAAAGCTGCAGTTTTCACCCTGTTGCAGGGGTGTAACTGGCATCCTGTGTGAACTAGACACTTTACTTCACTGTGACTGTGTAGGAATATGTTTAGCATACATTTTTTACCTTGCCTATTTCTGTGGAGAATTATTGTTTTTATTAGGCTGGAGTGTTCCAACTGAGGGAATTCAGCTCCATATTTTCCCCTGTTTTCCACAGTCCCTCCTGATGCAGCTGCCACATCCTCATGGATGAAAATGAGACAGAACTTTCTTCTAAGATTTTAAAACTCAAATTAGGCTATTTCTGAGGGAAAAGGCAAACCAGAAATCTACTCATTTAATAAACAGACAAATTTAACCTTACACAGGACTGAGATGATAATCAGTTGATAATATCTGAGAGTAATATCCAATTTATTATACTGGTATCATAGATTAGATTTTCCAGGCTGACCAGTTGATACACAGGAGACTGTCAGGTCTCTGACATGCCATTTTTCAGAACGGGCTCATAAGCAGTATTATATGTTAAAATCCATTAAACATGCTAAAATCTTCTTCTATCTTCCAGATATCTACCATGCTAGATGCAGAGACACATGGCTGAACCTATCATCCTTTGCAAGGTATTAACATTGCATATAACCACTATTTGTTATACGACTACAAAAGATGAAATAAGGAAAATGAAACACTTGTGCTGTCTCCAAGAGCAATGGTTTCATTCTGTCTCTTTGCATGACCTATAAAGAAATTCCACGTAACTATTCTTGTCAATCATGTTCAAATAGCTCAGCCCTGCCCTTTCTGTGTCACTCTGCCTTCTCTCCATTGTGCTCGCAATCACTACTGCCACCCTTACTGCTATTAAAGCAAAATGTTCAACAGCAAATTGTTAGTTTCTTCTGTTATACATACACTCTCTTTTCTATTTCACTGAACTACCATGCATGTGGTTTATTTTTTATAATGGTTTCCAATTAAATATCTCTAATTCAGTCTTAACATCTCATTTTTTACTTAACTTCAAAGGCAACAAGCAACTTATACACCAAATTAATTATGTCTATTATCACTTAAAGAAATCCACTTAATTCTGTGAAGCCTGGCAAATGATATAAAAATTTTGGTTTGATAATATTAACATCAACAACTTAAACTGTATTTAAACTGGGGAGGAAGAAAATAGAAATAATTAATTGCTCATCACAAATCTGTCCAATATGGAATGCCATGTGGTTCTACTTTTCTAATAAATTAGTTTGCTTTCTCTGCATTATTCTTTGTGAGGTATATAAGCAGTTAAAGGAACATATTGAAAAATGAACAATCAGGCTAACGAGGAAACTGATTAAAAGTTATTAAAACCAGAGCCAAAATATTGAGGAAGATGCAGAAGTTTTGAAATTTTGTCCCAGTCGAGCAGGACCAGGTTAACTGAGAAGCATTTACTTTTTTCCTTGTATTTATTTGTCTGTTTGGTTTTTATTATCATTATTATTATTTTCTGTACTCTCTACCCAAAGGGAGAACATTTTATAATGAAAATAAAACAAAAAAAAAAAAAAAAAAAAAAAAAAAAAAGGAAGGAAGCTGGGACAATCCCCTTTATTCATGTTCTAAAGCCCAGGAAGAGAGGAAAGAAACCCAGTCTGAGGTCTCCAGTGCTACTGTGAGGATCTTCCCAGGGCTTTGCATACGAGGTTTGTATGTCCGAGCAACCCAGGTCCCCCAGCGCTCCTCCTTGCTCAGCTCCTTCCCCAGTGCCTGGCAGCCAAAGGGTGCAGCTAGCATAGGCATGGGCGGGTGTCACAGCAATCTAAACAGACAGAGCAGAAATGAATTTCACCACCAGAGATCAACCAGCAAATTAAGCTCAACCTCCCTGACAGAAAAAAAGAGCAGCGATGGGAAGTACCCAACTCTTCACCACGCTCTTCAGAAATAACCCTGCCCACAGTGTCACCCCACCACCAGGTCTCTCAGCCACATCCAAATTTTTGTCCCAGCCAGGGCACAGTTTGGGAGGAGACGATGGCCAGATTGCTGCCAGTGCTGCATCTGCACCTCCTGCCTCAGCTCCACCAGGAGCAACTTCTTCCCTAAATAGGGGATGAAACCTTAGAGCCAGCCATGTTCTGCAAAAGCCTCTCAAAAATTATAGAGCTGGAACTGCCACAGCTAAAATTCACCTTTACTCTATTTACCTAAAAGAAGCAATATTGACTTACAGAAGGTGATTGTCCAAATTTCCACATTTATTCCCAGGGCACAACCTCATTTAGGTCTTCAGACCATCCCCGGTGACAGGCACTTCATGGTAAGTGTTTGCAGAGTAAGGCACTATTTATTTATTCTCTGACACCAGAAAATCCCCCTCTCATTTTACCAGTCCATATTCTCACACATTTTTCAGGTTAGCCAGGAGGAAACCCTGACCAGAGCTGGCTTCCAGGGTGTTCTTTCCAAGGGCAGCTTTTCAGTTTTGAAGGAACTAAAAATCTACATTGGAGTGAAGAATGGATGTTTCAAAACTGCCTATGGAGAAGAAAACTTAGGGCTGGGGAAAGCTACTGCAAATAATTGAAACACTTTGGTTAGAAGTGCTGAAATCCAGTTCTGCAGAGGAGCCCAAGCACAGGCATCTCCAGCTCAGCCATAGCAGGGGTGAAGTCTGGGACTGCCACAGCCCAGGCAGCCCATAGGGTGGCCTGCAGAGAGGGAGCAGTGAGAAACCAAGCTGGTTTTGACAGAAATCTCTTTCCTTGTCCAGTATGATGCCATTTGGAAGATATGTCAGAACAAGCCTGTTCTGAAATGTCTCAGTGACAGCAAATGAGTATGTTTTTAACAGAATAAATGTTTCAGCACAAAAGTTTTGACCAAACTGAGGAGGAGTGCAGGCTTTGCTAAATGTCCTCCTCAGTCTGTAGTATATGAGTCTGCTTTAACCAGAAACAATGTCCGGCTTCCTGTTTCTTAATTTGTGCAGTCACAGCTCATACCTTGTACTTTTAGAGGTCAGCCCCCAGCACTTAGCCAAGACAGTAACT
The DNA here is from genome assembly GCF_964211825.1 of Aythya ferina. Classification (NCBI taxonomy): domain Eukaryota; kingdom Metazoa; phylum Chordata; class Aves; order Anseriformes; family Anatidae; genus Aythya; species Aythya ferina. The sequence goes on from NC_140301.1 coordinate 52,262,169, forward strand.
TGTAAAAAGACCTCTGCTAATCATGTATAAACCTGATCAGAATAGATGGGAGGTTTTCCACCAGCCTTAGTATACACAAAGACTAATGAAGAATGTGGATGTTTCCAGAGAGTTTTCACACATTTGTGACTATTATGTGTTTTTTTTTACCCACTGAGAGGGCTGATTTTATCTTGTATTGCTTGAGTACAGCCATGAGATATACTCACTGGAAAATCTCTGTGCATGAAAGAGGAACGTCTGCTAAACAGGGACAGAGGATTCTTCTCTGACTCAACCCCTTTGCTCCATTTGAGTGGCAAAAAGGGGATATCATGCCTTCATTGGTTGCCAGTGCTGAATTCCCAAAGCAGAGGAATATTTTCAACTGGCATAATCCCCCATAGGCATTTCTGATGCCAGCCTCAGCTTCTTCCTAGCAAGGCAGAGAAGGAAGGAAACATGTCCATGTCTGAGGAAAAAATCTGCATTTTGTCACCAAAACCTTAGTGGAAAAGATCCCCTTAGTGGCTGTTTCAAATCAAAGCAACAAAATAGTATCTACCTAACATGGGAAAAGGATGGCTGAGAAATCAGGGAGTCGGTCTTCTACCAAGAGGACCCTGAAGCCAAAGAGAATTGGTCATTTAGTATCCCTCTATCAACCCCCATTCTCAAGAAAGAGACAAAAATTGAACAAAACTCACCTATAACATAAAGCAATAGACATGGATAATTTAATAACCAACTGGAAGATGAGAGATTTAAGCTCTTGGACCAGCAGTGAAAGAAAGCTGCGAAGTCAAAGCCTTTCTCCCTGGCAAATGCCCAACAAGCAGCTATTTCTGATTTGCACGCACAAAGTGTGTTTATATCTGTCATGCAAATTCCTATGCAAAAGAGAGGCTGAGCAGCAAAAATTACCCCTTGCCACTTTCCCTGGTTGTCCCTGCTGGAGAGCACAGAGCATGCTGGAGAGATCTTGTCCAGCCCCACTGGGAGTCTTTGACAAGAACCCTTTTCTAGCACATGGTCCTAAGTGGTATCAAAAATAGTAATTCAGCCATCTCTAAGCAAACAAAAACACAGTCTGCAAGAGACAAGAGGCTGCCAAATCTGAAGTGATGCATGTAACGTTTTTCTTTCAGGAAGAAGGGATGTTTTCTCTTTCATCTGTTTTCTGTTTGTTCATTTGGTTTCATTCATTTACAAGAGTCTCCTTCTAACCAAAGGGGAAAAAGTTGATGTTTATTTACATCCTCTCTGCATAACAAGATCCTGGCCCTTACACTCATATGTGCAGCCCCACTTAAATCAATAGGATTACTTCTGAGGAAAGTTAAATGAGTACCAAAGTCCTTGAAGGAGCAGGGCAGAAAACAGTTACCTATTGACACAAAATAGTGACCTATTGCAGTAACCCAAATAATTTGATTCAGCAGTTATTCCCCTTTCTCCTCATTTAAAGCTGCATTCTGTTTTGTTGTTAAATCAGCGCGAAGTTATCACAGGCATTAAGGAGGCAGTGGCATTAACGACGTAGCACCCAGTCTGACTGCCATGCTGCCCAACGTGCAGCCCTTTGTTATCATCATCTTAATAGTATTAAATAAAAGATAAGGACCGCTGTCAAAAAGTTAATCATCAGAAGCTGGAAATCACACAGTGAATCTGTCAGTCGTCTGAACTGGACAGGGTCATGAAAATGAAAGGGGAAGAATGCACAGTGCACAGACGATGCTTACATGCTAATAAAAACCAGCCAGGCAAAAACATATATGCACAAGACTGAGCAATTTGTCACCCTGGGCTATCATGGCCGTTCCCCTGCCTATTGTAACAATGCCAGCATTCAAAATAGTCAGAAAGGAGCTTACAGGAGCTGAATGCCAGCACATGTGTTTTTCCAGCTGGAGCCGAGTCCTGGACCAGCTTCTGAATTCTCGTTTAAGTTTCTTACTCTCTCCCTCAAACAGGAAAAACACATAATGCAAAGACTGAAAGCCCTAAAATAAAAACGTTGAAGAGAAACTAACGCTGGAAAGAGTCCTAAAACATAGCTGCGAATTTGGAAGTGTTAACCATCCCCCTGCTGCACTCATACCTTCCTCTCTGTGGAGCCGGCTGGGAGAGGTTAAGCACTGCACAGGAGCCCGGAGATGCAGACCCCCCGACACCCTCCCAGCCTTGCGCCCACAGCCCAGCACAGCCCCAGCCCTACCAAGGCTTTTGGGCTGGGAAGGGCTTCCTAGGTTTGCCTCAGCCTGATGTTGAACGTTGCACCCCCAGAAACTTTCATATGCTTCGATGTTTTCACTGTTTTGGTTCTGCTGTATTAGTAGAGCTTCCCTCTCGTCCCCTCACCTTCTTCAGTTGGAACACTCTACAAGTGCTTGTGGAAAAAAAAAAAAAAAAATTAAGTTTGAAACCCTCTCCAAAGTTTACAGTCATCTACTCCAGGCATAATCATTTCAAACGCTGCGGCACTTCACATTTGGTTAAAACCACTTCAGTTTAGAAGTGATTAGAGGTTGAAGATTTACAGTTTAAAATTTAAATTAAACTGTTTTAAATTATTGGAACACTTCACACATTTAAAGCAAATATTTTTTTTTATTTTTTTTTATTTCTCCTTCCTTCCCAGTGGTTCTGGATTTTCAGAAGTAAACTGTAGAGCAAAGGCAGCTATTAGAATCAGGAAGGACAAGAAGTCAGATTTAGGTTTTCAAATCAGAGTAACTTGCAAAAGAGAAAGTTGTGAAAATGACTGTTTCCACAACAGCAAGGGCAGCAAAAATATCTACAGATATGTAGCAAGAGAAGCATGGGAATGGATAATAATAGTGTGTAGTTTAAGGCTTGTACTAAAATATTACCTCGGATCATTTGCAACCAAATTCTTTCATTTATAAAAAGCCTATAGCAGAGGCAAATAAGCACTCCGTACTCTTTACTTCATTTCGTTTTAGCTTTCTAAGATTTCATACTTTAGTGAGAGAAATTAATAGGACAGCAACAATAAATCTTCCTCTCTAAATGCAAATCTCTTTTCTTCTTCCCCTCCCAAAGGCACAGACATCTCCAAACTTAACACCCGTACAAATTTATGTAGCACAACATATTAACTATATTTGACCTGTAAACTAAACTGCTATCTATTTCAGAGAAATTCATGTTTCACAAAAATTCATCCCGTTCCTTCAAAGAAACACCAGCGTTTGTGTCAAACTGAAGCTCCCAATTCAAAACAAGAATTGCACAGTGTGCACATATGCAAACCAGAGCTGAACCGAGGCGTTACACAGAGCACAGCCCCACGCTTTCAGCACGAAAGGTCTGACAAAGCAAGCCGAAAAATAAAATATTTCCTAGTTTACATCACTACTAAAATCAGGCAATCCCCACTCTCGCCTGGGCTGGGAGGGCTGAGAGGACAGCGGCTCCTCAGACTTTTCACAAACAAATCCCTCTTCCAGTTTTCCATCCCCCGGAGGCAGGGCCGGGTGCTGGGGCCGGGCAGAGCCGGGAGCTCGGCAGCGGCGCTGCAGGTCCCCCCCGGCCCCGCTCCTGCTGCTCTTGTTCTGCTGCCGCAGCCTCCCAGCCCCGCTTCCCTGAGACGCTAATTGGATGGCACCGGCCTTTGTACACGTATTAACTGGAAGCGGGGCTTTGTTTTCTTCCTTTTTCCCCGGGGGAGGAGGTGGGAAAGGGGACAGCCTTCACATGGATTTCTTTAAGCACCCCTAAAAGTGCGTCTCTGTGTACACATCGCCAGCTTTCTGCAGTGCTCGCTGGCTGCAGAGAGCAGTGAAGGGCCTTTATCGATAGCAAAGGCTCGCTTGCAGAAAAAGTAAAGAAGCATAAAAACAAGTTAAAATCAAACCTGACATACAGCAACGTGTTTGTCAAAACCAACAAATGCTGTTTTCATCTCTCCTTCACATATCCTGCCTATTATCATTAGCTAGCAGTCCACATTTTCTCACCAGGTTCATCAACAGCTGTACATGTAAGTGAAAGTAGATAATGTACAGGTTGTAACAGACCCCTCTACCAGTTCTCCAAAGATGAGAATCCCCTTGTTATAAAGAATAAAAAAAGG